>NC_141875.1:51142142-51750000 GCF_056163025.1 Triticum urartu
TAGTCACTCGTTGATATCTCTAAAAATACAAATACTCTGGAGTATATTTAAGAACCGAGGGGGTAGTGCACAGCCGCATGGGAGACTCAGCCCGGTCGTTGCGCCACATTAATAGTGAGTAATGAGCAATCAAATCATAAGCCCGACCTTTCCCAATGTAAGTTGCTCGGAAGAAGCAACCATCAATACGCTCTTCTTTGAATCCGCTCATACTACTCCATCTGTCACTGTTTATAGAGCGTGCTTCAGAAAAAGAAAAATTCTCTGGGACCAAGGCGACTAGCGATCGGCCTGAAAAATAGCATTGGTAGTTATAACACGGTATCTATTACTAGAGGAAATAATGCGTACACACATGCATGCAGTGCTTCCACCCCGGGTACACACATGTATGCACTTACTCCACTCTGTAGTACATCGAGAGAAAATTATGGACTTGATTGCGGTTACCACGCCCTAATTAATTGAGCATTAAACCAAACGCATCTAAAGTCTCTCTGGTGGTGGAAATGCATTGAGAGAAATGCATCATAATGAAGCGCGCCCTGTAAACTGTGACGGAGGGAGGAGTAGTATGAAGGTGCAAAACCAAGTACGCGTACGGCCAGTCGGTCGACGCACCTCCTCTTGGCATATCACTGACATGTGGGACCGGAGTGTGAGCAAACCGATCTCAATTGACGGCAAAATGGCCAACCTGCCGTTCCTTGAGAGAGATGAGGAGCGAGAACACATAGACGGGCTTGCACGGAGGCCAATATATATTCAAGCATGGTTGATCGATATCATCATTACATCTTGGGCTGCCGTTTTCCGCCCTTCTCCGGAATAAATGTGTACTTTATCAGAGATTAAAAAAATAAGAGTACAGACGCTCCAGCATGCAGTTTTAGTAGTAGTACTACTCGTACTACTAAACCTTGTGCTTGGCTCTTCGCCTCTTCGTGAAGTCGAACAATGATGGTACTCCGCATGTTCAGTACTACAGTGTATGCCTCTGGCAATCTGACACCGAATGAACTGATGCATGTCCACCGCCAGGGCGAGGGTAGGTTGCATTAGTCAAAAGGCGTAAGCGAGCTTCACCTTGTCCTGCAAGCTTCTCTTCGTTCTGCGAGTTGACGAGACACACCAAAAATTAGTGCTAGTCCATACTCCCTCCTTTCCGGTAAATATGGCTTAATCTTTGTTGCGGGTAAATGAGAGAGCTTTATTCATATATAAGCATTCTTAGGACGATCAGCCAAGACACTGGTCACTAGGAAGCAAGGTACCCCGCAAAAAAAAGAAGTAGGAAGCGAGGTGTTTCATCAAGCTAGCTCTCGGCCACAGTCAAAGTGCAGCAAGCACGGTTCGCACAAAGATGCGCCGCAAGGTTTGCTGACATGTTTACATGCTGAATAACAAAAAAGAGGAAATATTACCGAGCGCTCCTATTTGTAACAGGATATGAGCCAGAATTAAGCGAGAATTGTGGCGAGTGTTCCATGCAATCAACTTCCATTATCACATGTGAGAACCCTCGAAGAGAACCAAATGTGTTGAAGATTGCTTTATCACATTTTAAAAATATAATAAGAGTGCAGACGCTCCTCCATCCGGTTCCTAGTACTAGTACTAGTAAACTTTGCGCTTGGCTGTTCGCCTCTTCGGGAAGTCGAACAATAATAGTACTAGTATAGTGTATGCTTCTGGCAATCTGACACCGAATTAACTGTTGCACGTCCACCGCCTGAGCGAGGGAGAGCTTGCATTAGTCAAAAGTTTCTCCTTGTCCTACGAGCCACCGCGCACAAGCTTCTCCCGTCCTGCAAGCTTCTCCTCGTTCGGCAAGTTGACGGGACATAGCAAAGTAATGCTAGTCCATACTGCCTCCTCTCTGGTTAATATGGCTTAATTTCAAACGAGATAAATACACTGTCTGTCATTGTATATTTGTAAAAATACGGTCAGTGGACTTCATAATACGCTCATTGCGCTCAATATATACATTTTCCGGTGTTTATACGGTCACTAGATCACCCTGGCTGAGTAGGTGTGTGCATGCACGTGTAGGTTGAGCACTTGAGCGTGACCGTGTGTGTTCTGTCGTGTGCTCGGACATGCATGCATTAGGGCATCGCGCGCGTTTTTGCGTCCGTGTGTACGTGTGCCTGTTGCATACACATAGGGGGAGTACGTGTAGGGGCCACTAAAGGAGCAGTCAAATCACATAGTAACTTAGTTGGAAGAAGCAACCATCATTTCACTCTTCAATGACACGTACGCAATATACAATGGTTGATATGAAGAGAAAAATAAAACCACTATACATACACTAGCAGGAGCCTAAGCTACAAGCCTGCTTGCTTGGGTTGCTCTCTTCACAAGCATAGAACGACGGTGGCCACACCGCTAGTCACATATCCGGCCTGATCCCGCAGCTGGGGGAAGGGAACAATGTTCTGCGTAGACGCGGTCGACATCGGTGAGGGAGAAAATCCATAGTCGGTGCGTCCAAATCGGGGGTCACCGCGGTATGGGCCGATGCCGCGTCCCAACCGCCCTTCTAGCTACAGCCCGACGTCCCAGGTAGTCCATCTTCCTTTTGGAGCTGGCTTGCTCCATTGCCGCAGCTCCCCACGTAGCTCCATTCCATGTCGATCTTTCTCCACTTCTACCGGCTTCTACTTCTGATGAGTTTATGTCTCATGAACTAGTGTCAGTACTATTATTCTAATCACACTTCTTCAATATCTTTTCCATCAGGGATGCTCAGCTCGATTTTAGTGGAACTGCACAAAAGCATCGTATGATCCGAGGGTGCCAGCCGTCTTTCCTTTGACAGGTTCTACCTGGCCAGGAAATTAAATCCTGTTTAGGGTTTAGGGTTTAAGTCGTAGTGACCCAATCAGTAGTTTTTCTTTAGTACACGCTCTCACCACTTTTGTCTTTAGTTGTGAAGTAAATATTGGCTATGATCTGTGAATCATTGAGATGCATCAGCATGTGAGTTAGTTTTCCTTTGTATTTGATGGAATGTTGTAACGGGGCAACCTTGGAGTAGGAATGAAAATGGAGTGGAAAGTTTCCGTTTTTCCGGAGAAAAAATGGAAACGGAGAGAAACCAATGTTTCGTTTCGTTGGATCGCGTCATCGAGCAAAACCAATAGATAAATCCCGAAAATTCTAAACTCACGCGCTTTTACAGGGATCTTTTACGGGGTCATTCACAACTAATCTTATCTCCCCCCTGATTTTAAGTGGGAGTGGGCCCCTTACCTTATTTCTATCCATTGAAAACCTGCCAGCTAAACCACCCCGTGAATCCCATAAAAACTTGTCCGTGCGTGTAGCATTGCTCTTTAAATCACGTCTGTCGCGTTCGTGTCTCACCCTCCTCCATAGCTCGACCCCACACGGTCGCTCGGCATGCCACTCACCGCAAACCGAGTATACGATAACTTTCCTGCCTGCTTGTCGATGGATTGCGCCATGGAGTACTAGTACTACTGGAAGAGATTGACGAGTTGGGGGAGGACAGCTAGCTGTAGCACGGACTCCCAAGAACTTTTTACATGCATGTTGTGGCCGGCTATTGTGACCTTTGAACGCAGAGCAGTTGCATGCACCAGGAAGCGGCGCGGGCGACGCTCTCTCGGCCGACGCGCCGCTTCAATGGCGGTGCCAGTGAGAGGCCGAGTTCGCTCTGGCCGGGTATGAATGCGGCACTGGCCGTTTCGAGCGGGAAGCACACGCGGGTGATGAAGAGGGTTCGGGTTGGTCAGGAGCGGCCGTGCTAGCGGTCCGGACACCTGCAAACAAGAGATGCTATACATTAATATTGCCGCGTATATAATTAACAATGGAAATACTGTGCCAGTTGGACAAATATGATTGGAGATGGAGATGGAAATGGAATTTTACGTAAATAGGGATATGCATGTCTATGTCTATGTGTGTGTGCGCGACGACTCTCACGACCTAGAAGCGGGGGCGTGTTTTTGATCGAGTTTTCTTTCTTGGTACGTTAAAAAATTATCCGCCGGTTTTCGTTTCTTTTTTTCGGGAATGCGCGTATTCTATTTAAAACCACCGCTATGGAGAGATTGTTTTACTCCATTAAGCCTCTTGTTTGATAGAGTTTCTCGCGTCTCGCTCTCTCACCCTCTCCATATCAAAACAAGACGACAGTGTCCACACTATCTCTCTCCTCACCGGTGGTCACATATCTGGCCGAATCCCATCCGCTACGGGAGGTGAGGAGGTGCAGTGTTGACGTTGTCGCCGTTGGCGATGGAGGAAGCCGATGCGCACCGTCCTCTCGGAGCCGGCGCTGGCGCGGACGAAGGTCCTCCGCTCCCTTGTTCGCTGCCATCGTGTGGGCAGATCCCGCCCGCCCGCCTAAGCGACATCTCGCCCACCTGAGGTATAACTTCTTGTACTGGTCTAGCTCCCTAGGTCGCTGCATGCGGGTTTTCTTCTATGCGACTACTCCCGAGCTCCCCGTGTATAGTAGCTAGGGTTCGTCGGCTGGTCCAACATCACCTACTATTATAGAGGAAATGCCACTCGAAAAGTTGTCCTGATTTATGCCTCGGTGGAGGTATACATGTTGTTTCGACGAAAAGTACATGGTGGTTGTGCGGTCATTGTCCATATGCTCCTATTGCCGCTGCTAATCTAATACTATCACTGGTTAAATGAAGAAATGCTTTTTTTCTCGGGTATCCTGGTTTAGTTCCCATCAAGATAATCATGATGCTTCTGTTTGTTGGTGTACTTTTCATAATTCTTATTGACAATTGAGATGTCGTTGTTAATATTGTAAAACAAAGTAACAACACTATATCCCTTTTTTGTATTTTTGGAAACAACGATGCGTATCTCCATACCCGGGCATGTCTTCCTCAATTTTAGTGGAACTGCACAAAATTGGATGGCCATTGTTGTTCTGCCTCACTGTCCTCTGGCACGTGGTTCTTCCTTCCTCGAGCTTGATTACTGAGAAGAAACAGACCATAGTGAGGATTTGTCGAACTTCATAGGTACCTCACCCAAACTTGATGCCAAATGGATGATGCATCACCACGATGACCTATCGATGCTCATGGTTGCACCTCATGGTTGCGTCGGCTGGTGAAGCTGATCGATTTTCAATGAAAAACAAGCTGTCTTCCATCAGTGCTCTTTGCTTGTTACCCACAAAGATGATATCCTTCGTCAGTTCACCTTGGTTGCGTTGGAGCCACAATCGTCTTTCACGTTGGTGCAATTTTATCACACAATTGGCTATGAACCAAATGTGTCCTCGAAGAAGGATCGACATTGGTACTAAGAGCATAAGTTTTGTATTTATTTATAAGCCTTCTCAAAACTTTGTCTCTAGCTCCCCTGTAATTTTATTTGTCCAGCTATTAACTTTGATTATAAAAATGGTGTGGACTAAAAACCCGGATGGACGTAGTAGCCCTCCATTTTTATTTACTCCGCATATTAGATTTGACTGAAGTCAAACTTTGTAAAGTTTGACCAAGTTTAGGCCGAACACAACAAACCATAATTATTAGAGAGGGCAAACTATACATACTCTCAAACCTTTCCGATAATTGAAATTAAAATTCTTTATTTGTACACACTCTCACACGTTTCCGATAATTTGGCGCATGTGTGGTTGTTCACTTAAGGGAGGGCAGTGTACCGCATGTGATGGAAAGGAAGTGCGACCAGGACGCGTGGATTGTTAGTTCATCGGAAGTACTCCCTCCGTTCCTAAGTATTTGTCTTTCAAGTGGTTTGAAATGGACTACCACATACAGATGTATATATACATTTTTTACAGTGTAGATTCACTCATTTTGCTCCGTACATAGTCATTTGTTGAAATATCTAGAATGACAAATATTTAGGAACAGAGGGAGTAGTAGTTTTGTTCACTGGTACGTTAAATAAAGAGTTTTGTTTCATACTTACACAATTTAAAACGATTGTTATGGAGAGAATAAGAAAACCACTCCACTATATATTAGTCGTATACATGAGTACTATATGGATGCGGCTTCATTGACTTTAGTGCACTTGCCTTTGGGTTTATAACAGGTGGGCCAAAAATGTGGCTGGCCCACCTGTCATACAGCCAAAAGCAGGTGCATTTAAGGCACCGGAGCTCAGTCCGTACTACAGTATATATATAAGCTGGAGCCTCAATGCTTGTTCGCTAGGGTTTGCACTCTCCACACTCTCGCCACACTACATATATATATACACGCTGGAGGCTCGGCGTTCCTTTGCTAGGGTTTGCTATATTGACAGTCTCTTACCCTCTTCACCAGATCTAAACAAGACTGCGTTGTGGCCTCTGTCTCTCTCACCCCCCTCACAACTGGCGAAGGAGGCGTCCGGATCCCGTCGCACCGGGAAGGGGAGGAGGTGCAACATTCACTCTCTCGCCTTAGGCGAGGGAGGCAATCCACTGTCGGCTGCGCTTTTCTCTTTCACCCAGCTCCTATGTGGGAGGGCCATCGAACCCTTCTTCCTCGCTGCCGTACGTAGTGTGGGCAGATCCGACCTCCCATTGCACGCCTTGCCACATCCCGACGACCCTAAGGTATAAGTTTCTTTGAAACCGTCATTGGTCTAGCTGCATGCAGATCTTTTTCGATTCTGTAGTCGAATCTAGGTCTTGGTTCAAAGAGGAAAGAAGGGTGCGGTGGGGTGGAGCATGAATCTAGGACGTGGTTCAATGAGGAAAGGAGGGAGGGAAAGTAGTATAGACTAGCTATCCAGCTGCTTTGTTGGTCAAAAAGGGAAAAAGGGGGTAACCCAGTACACACATCTGTAAGGAACCGAACTCTTTGTTGAAAAGGGAAAGAAACTGGGGTGTCGGGTAGTTTGTGCAGGACTAGATTTGTTGCCCTCACATAGGAAAAAGTTTCAAAGAGAACAAATATGGGACCAACACAGATATGCTGCTTGGCCACATACTCTGCATCACCCATTTATACGTGTGGACGCACATGGTGCTGGCATGTCCCATGTCCCATCCACATGATCGTGTAGTGTGTTTTGAGATGTTGTGCTACTTGTATTGGCACTGTTTTAAATAAATGTTGAATTGAAGCTATTGTATTGCTCTCTTTTCCCATTAAGTAGTGAACAAAAATGGTACCAACCCAGACATGATGCTTGTTTCTTTGTTACAACAAACTCTGCGTCACCCCCTTTATAAGTAGATGGAAGCACATGGTGTTAGGGATCAGCGGGAGTACCATTTCTGTTAGGGATCAGCCGGAGTACATGTTTAAGAAATGTATTGTTCAGATAATGTCTCTGTTATTATATATCAGTTACAGTGTTTTACAAATGGTACTATCCTACTTTGTAGTTCTTTCTACATGTTTAACTAAGGTATTGTTAAGATAATGTCTCTGTTAAAATGAATTAATCGCATTGTTTTAGGAATGATACTTTTCTGCTGTGTCGTTCTTTATACAGTTGAAACAAGGCATTGTTAAGATAATGTCTCAGTTAATATGAATGAATCACACTGATTGAGAATTGCTACTCTCCTGCTTTGTTTCCCATTAAGATAAGGTAGATCAGTAGATGTTTTTCTTCTGGGAGTACAAGTCATCAACCATTATTTCTCATTAATTGTTTCCCTTATACCTATTGTTTCTTACAGGGATATCAAAATTAAAGTTCAGTTTTATTCCAACTTTGATTTTAGTTGAACTACACAAAAGGAGCCAATGTGTCTAAGGCAAACTGCTGCATTAGTGGGTCCAGTTGGTCTTACCACTTTGCAGAAAGAAGCAGTCACTGTTTGCGCTACATTACACAAGAAATGATCGAGAAGCTTTACAGAGTATTAGTAGACGCTGGTGACATGACTAGTTTGCAGAGAGCATAGGAAACTCTACAGCACGTGGAGTGCACTGGGCAAAAAGTGCCCAAACAAGTACAGGAAGCCAGTACAGGACTCCAAATCTGTCAATGTCATTCTAAGCAACAATGATGGGGCATTTGGGTATGGTAATCTGTTTACCGTACTTTCAGTTTGTTAGTCCACTGATTGGTGGGTTGACACCGGGGCCAATATTCACGTGTGTGCTGTTGTGTCTTTGTTTTCTTGCAGCATATAAATACGATATCCACAGGGATGCTCAGCTTGATTTTAGTGGAACTGCACAAAATGTCCGGATGGTTTGTGTCCTCCATAATACTTCATCATGCACAATACATCGAATGGTTCTCTAATCATTCATCGCCACCTTGAGCCACAGGACTATATGTTTGAATGGTGTTGCCAGCGTCGGCCATTAAGAAGGGTAAGAAGAAAGACAAAAAGAGAGATGGCTGCTTTACTCGTGGTTCAGAGGAACACTGGGCAAAAAAGTGCCCAAGCAAGTACCAAGAAGCCAGGGCAGGACTCCAAGTCTGTCAATGTCACTCTAGGCAACAATGATGGGGCATCTGGGTATGGTAATCTGTTTACCATACTTTTAGTTTGTTAGTCCACTGATTGGTGGGTTGACACTGGGCCAATATTCATGTGTGTGCTGATGTGTCTTTGTTTTCTGGCAGCATATAAATACGAAATCCACAGGGATGCTCAACTTGATTTTAGTGGAACTGCAAAAAGTGTTCAGATGGTTCATGTCCTCCATAATACTTCATCATGCACAATACATCGAATGGTTCTCTAATCATTCGTCATCACCTTGAGCCACCGGACTATCAAATGACAAACTGATGACAAACCCTGCCCGTTCCACAATCATAGGCATTACATATTTTGAATGGGAAAAGCTTGTCAAATTTGACATTAGTTTAATATATCGGAATTGGAAAACCTTGTCAACTTTTGCTCATTGATGTTAGCCAGAAGACATGCATTTGATATTTTTGAGTGGGACGCCCTTTGCTGTGAGCAACGTCGATTGTTTTTTCCTATTCTTGTCTTCAGTTCAGAAGTAAATATTTACTCTGCTGAGATGCATAGTCACATGAATGTTGACTTATGTAAGATATTTTAAGAGTTTGTTCTGAATATTGTCTATGTAATGCCAAGCCTTGTGCTTGATTGCAAAGTTGAGCTTGGAATGTTGTGGCATGCGGCATCATGAGCTGTTCACCGTGCCTCCTGAGAATAATGCTTCGTATTGTTTTGCATGTCAATCTAATGCTAGTGATTTGCTTGTTAATAAGATCATCCTCTTCTGTTGTTTCCGTGCTTAAGAAGTTCATCGTCTTATGTTTCATTCATAGCCTATACGACAAGTCGGGTAGGTTAGACGTGAAACCATATGATCTTCCGACCAACTCATCATCTTAGGCTGTGATTGGATCGTTGTTTTCCAACCAAAACCGCTTGTAAAACTGACGCTTGTAAATAAAAGCAGATGGTCTCGGGCGAAGCGCTTGGTTGGTCGATTTCGACTAGTAAAATATACACTGGTCTCTCAAATTACACGCGTAACCCGCCGGTTTTACTTACAGACCTCGGGCCATCGGTTTCATCACGCCTGTATTTTACGCGTTGTTTCCGATGACGAGTAAATTACACTTGTATCTTAATACAGGTGTGAAATAAACCAGAGCTTCCAAGCGCGGCCTTACCGTTTCATGCTGTCTCAGTCTTTCGAAGGTGCTCATAGGTGTACGATGATCCTGGCTTCTTGAATGAGCAGCGGGCGCTGTATCAGACCATCCGTAGGGCCCGCGAGGCCCTCTCCGTCGTCCTTCGAGTTATTGCGCTCGCCGTGGCGCCGAGCATTGTTAACATGGTCAATGAACATGAGGATTCAGGAGATGACTTTATTTTGACTGGATGACAGTAGGGGCCCACTAGGGCCATAGCTGTACGTACGCAAGTGCCTCCTTATTATGTACAACTATATTTTTTTTGCTTCCTCCTAGTTTCTTGACATCACGGTCCCACACCATTGTCAACCTATGTAGTCAATATAAACGAGAGAATTGCACAAGGTGCGGCCGACAGCTGGGACCAAGCAGCTCGAGTAGTATTTGTGTTTTTGAGGTGTGAGCACTACAGAGTTTTTCTTGGCGATGTTTTCGTTGTTGTTCAGAGGAGAGCAGGGTATTAACTGGGCGGGCTGTGGCCCGTCTAGCCCAGGGCATATATCCAGCCCAGATATTAATTTTTTTCAAGATGAAAATTGCTAGCCCAGCTATACGTTTTTTGAGGAATACCCAGGCAAGGTCAACTTGTTATTCTCCGCCCCGCTGGGCTGCAAATCTTTCATAGGAGGGATGCATTAGGCTTAACAGGAAAATGAGCTTTAAAAATAATAAATGGGATGTAATTATAAAAACTGGGCAGTAACTATAAAAAATACACCAAACACGAAATTAGTTTATAAAATATTATTTATGGATTTTGAAAATCTTAATTTTTAATTTTTGCACGCGCAATGTTTCGTTGGATTTTTATGTAATACAAATTTATATTTAATCTGATTAGAAATTTCGGGATAAAAATATTTCGGATCCCATCAAAATGTGGGAAATTTTATTGAATTCTGTCTTGAACGGTTGGATTTTTTTGAATAAATCTTGAATAGTTGGTTGAAATTATTAATCGTTGTCCTAGCTAGAAAATGGGCTGTACTTTTAACAAACTGTAAATGGGCTATAGTAAATTCCATTAGAATTCAAAAATGGGCTGTACATTCTAACAAATCGCAAATGGGCTATAAGTTCTCTACCACACACTTATGGGCCTACTAAGTTGACACATCCCCTAAAAAAACAAGTTGATGCATATGCAAGGCTTTGTCAACTTATTATAGTCAACACACGGTTCTAGCAGCAGTGGCCATTGGATGTCTATCCAACGGATGTCGTGCTTCTTCTTCAATCTCGGATGTTCTAGCTTCGGCCGCCAAAAAATGATTCCCCCCTGACATCTGGGGCGCACCGTTTCAGAGGCTGACCTGTGGGCCTACTAAGTTCGCGCGTACCAAGGGCTTTGTCAACTTAGTCAATATAAATGATTCTAGCTGCAGTGACCATACGATGTCCATCCAACGGTCATAGTGCTTCTTCAACCTCTGGTCTTCTTGCTCCAGCCGCCCAAAGTAGCGCCGGTCGTGTCGCCTGCTCCTGCCTCCTGTGGCCGGTTGTGCTACCGCGGAGGCCTCACCGCCCCTAGTACTCCCACCGCTGGCCAGGCCATCCCTCCACTCACCCACACCCCCTGTTATTTTGCACCGACGACAACCTCACACCACAGTCGAACCAGTGAACCCTCGTACTCCTCTCCAAGCGGGTTTCCACTGCCGCGTCGTCCCCTTCCTAGGCCTCGCCATCGTCCACCGCCCTGGTGCTCTCGGCGCGGTGTGGTCAACATGGTCAAGGAACGACTTCCATCGGAAGAGTACTGTACGTGGAGAGGCTAGCAGCTGGGTCCATGGCGGCTGCAAGGAAGTGCCTCCTTATTACACGCAAAATAATTATTTCTCCACCTGACAGCAGGGACCCACCGGATGGGCCACCATATTTTGCGAAAAAAGTTTCCCCCCTGACTGCCGGGACCCACCAGCTACATCTTCGCATGCAAGGAAGTGCCTCCTTATTACGCACAAAAAATGAATACTCCCCCTGCTAGCTGGGATCCAGTATAGTGGCAGGCTGACTTGTGGGCCTACTAAGTTGACGGGGACGGAGAGCTTTGTCAACTTAGTCAATATGCATGATTCTAGCTCCAGTGACCGTACGATGTCCATCCAACGGCCGTAGTGCTTCTTCAACCTCGGGTCTTCTTGCTCCAGCCGCCCAAACCAGCGCCAGTCGTGCCTTGTGCTCCTGCCTCTCGTGGCCGACTGTGATGCGGCAGAGGCCTCACCGCCCCCTACTACTCCCTCCGCTGGCCAGTCCATCCCTCTACTCACCACACCCCCTGTTATTCTGCGGCGATGACAGCCTCACACCGTAGCGAACCAGTGAACCCTCATACTCCTCTACGCGTGGGCATCCACTGCCGCGTCTTCCCCGGCTCCGCGTCGTCCCCTTCCTAGGCCTCGCCGTCGTCCACCGCCCTGGTGCTCTTGGCGTGGCGTGGTCAACATGGTCAAGGAACGGCTTCCATCGGACGCGGACTGTACGTGGAGAGGCTGACAGCTGGGTCCACGGCCGCAGCAAGGAAGTGCCTCCTTATTATGCGGAAAATAATGATTCCTCCACCTGACAGCTGGGACCCACCGGACGGGCAACCGTATTTCGCGAAAAAAACGTTTCCCCCTGATAGCTGGGACCTACCAGCTACTTCTTCGCACGCAAGGAAGTGCGTCCAGGCAGGAAGTGCCTGACAGTCGGGACCCACCTGGTCGAAGCGTACGTAGCGTTGTCATTTTGGTCGCGAAAGTGTACGTACATACTGGTCGATGTAGAGGCGCGCACGTGTCATAGTAGAGGCATGCACGTAGCATGTACACGTACGTACAACAGCTAGTGTGCAAGAAAGAAAATACGGCCACATACATACATACGAGCGGGTCTCGAACGCCTACTCGCGCATACATACGACCAAGGCTCGTGTACATGGCTGGGTCAGAACGAAGAAACTGCGTCGTCGTCGTGTTCATGGGGAGCCAACCGGCTGGGTCGGAACGGAATGCGTCATCGTGTTCATAGGGAGGGCTTGGACGGAACAGCTGATGGAAACGAGGCCTGGCGTACCGCACAACGGAGGAAACGGCCTTGTGTTCGACCGACCACGTTCGAAATGGGATCATGTTCATCGGGAGGGGTCTGGCCTACCGCAAAACGGAGGAAACAGACCTTCGACGGTTGAAACAGGGGTCCTGTTCATAGGGAGGGGTGTGACGTACCACAAAACGGAGGAAACAGACTTGTGTGGAGCGCTATGGTTGAAACGGGGGTCCTGTTCATCGGGAGGGGTGTGGCGTACCGCAAAATGGGACTCCACGGGACACTGTTCATCTCCACCGTCGACCCCCTCCGGCCTCCACGGGCTAATGTTCATCCACCGTCGACCTCCTCCAGCCTCCACCTGCGACTGTTCATCCACGGGATCCTGTTCATCCAGCCTCCACCGCGCGCTACTCCACCGGCTACTGTTCAACCAGCCCTCTCCACGGGCTCCTGTTCAACCACCCCTCCATGGGCTACTATTCATCCAGCCCTCCACCGTCTACTGTTCATCCAGCCCTCCACGGGGTGGTCTTGTTCATCCAGGCCTTCATGGGGTCCTGTTCATCTAGCCCCATCCGGCTCGATCGATCGGGGTCCTATTCATCCAGAGGCAACACCACGGGGGCCTGTTCATCCACCCCCACCGGGAACTGTTCATCCAAACCCCCCAGCAACGCTCACTGTTCATCCAGAGGCAACATCGACCGGCTTTAGTTAGCAGCAGTAGCGAAGGAATCGCTCGATCAGGTTCAGTTAACAGCCATCGATCGATCGCTCGGGTTCAGTAACGCGTAGCCTGCAATGCAATCGCTCGGGTTCAGTTAGAGCCCAACGCCTCGCTCGGGTTTAGTTAGAGCCCCATGCCTCGCACCCACGCGCGTGTGTGTACTAGAGAAACGTGCATCGCTTGGCCCCAACCACCCACCGTAACCAGGAACACCCCGATATTTTCCACGCCCTCGCTTCTACCACGGTTTTTTCCGTCATGGATGGCCCAAAGAATGTCATGCAGCTGCATCTCCGGCCCGCCCAGGATGAAAAGCCCATTTTCTTTCATGATTTTTTGTCATAGAAGTAGGAGCCCACCACATCTATGATGATACCGGGTTTTGTCACAATTATCATCATAGAAGTCATAAGTATGACAGGAAAAAATTTCGTCCGACTCAAAATGTCACGGATGTGTCTTTTTTTGTAGTGTTGGTTCACAACCTAGGAGAGTATGGTGTCTAGCGAGGGAAATTACCACCGTAGAGGTCCTTCTTTCATGGTACTAATTTTGCTAGTTGGAAGCATAAGATGAAAATGCATATTCATGGTCATAACCCTGTCATTTGGGCTATTGTTCGTATTTGGCTTGAAAGGTGAATGCTTTGAAGATGGCAGAGAACCGGGTCGTGAAACCACCGCGGATGAATTGAAGATGTTGAAATACAATGCTCAAGCTTGTGATATCCTCTTCAATGGATCATGCCCCGGAGAATTTAACAAAATCAGCCGCCTTGAGAATGCAAAGGAAATTTGGGTACTTTAGTAGATATGCACGAAGGTACAGAGCCCATTAAGGAATCCAAGTTGGATGTGCTTCAAAGTCAAATTGACAAGTTCAAGATGAAAGATGGTGAAGGATTCACCGAAATGTATTCTAGGTTTGCTCTCAACACAAATGAGATTGTCGGCTTAGGAAGTGAAGAGATGACCGACAAATTCATCCTCAAGAAGATCCTTAGATCCTTGGATGGAAATATGATACCGAGTGCACTTTGATCCAAATGATGCCCAATTACAAAGATCTCAAGCCAATGGAAGTCATTGGTAGAATTGTTGCTCATGAGATGTCACTCAAGGATAAGGATGAGCTCCACAACAAGTCAAGTGGTTCTTACAAAGCTTCAAGTGATGCTCCTACAACATCAAGTGACAAGCTAGTCTCCAATGAAGAATTGAGCTTAATGGTGAAGAACTTCAAAAAATTCTACAAGAATATAAGCAAAGAGAGAAGCTCCAAGTCAATGTCCTACAATGACAAAAGATCTTCTAGTCGTGATCATAATTGCCACAATTTTGGAAGACCCGGACACTACCCTAATGAGTGTACGGCTCCCTACAAGAAAAGGGAAGACTCGCCTAAAATAAGGAGTAGAAGAGATGAATCACATCCAAGAGAGAGGAGTAGAGATGATCGTTATGAACGAAGACCCTCTCATGGAACCAAGGATTCGGAAAGGAAGGACAAGTCATCAAAGAGCTACACAAGACGAGGACATCAGGCTCATGTTGGTGAATGGGTTTTCGGTTCTGACTCCGACAACTACTCTGAGAGAAGCTATCACTCCGACTCCGAATATACTCAAGATGAAGGTGTTGCGGGTCTTGCACTAGTGTCAACTAACTCCTACGAGAAATTTGACTCGCCAAATGAAGGAATTGGAAGATGCTTCATGGCTAAAGGCCCCAAGGTATCACACCCCGAGTATGTTGATATCAATAGTGATGAAGATGATTTGCGAGGTGGTGATGATTTACTTGTTGACAAAACTAGTGATGAAAACTATGATGAACTTGATAGTAATCATGCTAATCAAGATGAAACGAATGACAGTGATACGAAGGAGATTGAGCGTCTAACTAAGGAACTAAACACTCTTAACTTAGCTCATGAAACAACTCTAGAGGATCATAGAGAGCTCCTAAGAACTCATGAGAGGCTACGCTTCGAGAAGCTAAATTTAGAGCAAGAGCATGGGTTTTTAAAAGCTATAAATGATGATCTTCAAAATAAGAGTTCTTCTTACATTGCCAAGCATTTACTCTTGTCTACTTATATGCCACAAGTAAAATCTAGCAATAAGAGCAAGAAAGATTTTTCCTCTAGTAGTATCAATAACCATGCTAAATCCAATATTGTTGCTTCTAGTAGTTCTCTTGATTCCACTAATGATTCTCTTTGCCAAGTTACACTTGATCAAGAAAATAGCTTATTGAAGGGAATTATAGAGAAAGGTGTTTACAAGAGCCTTGCCGGGAGTAAGCAATTTGAGGGAATTGTTCGCAAGCAAGGAAGGCACCGGAAGAATCAAGGTGTTGGTTTTGAACGAAAGTTCAATGCCAATGGAGTTGAGTGGGATGAAGATCAATACCCCAATACAAAGTTTGTTCCTCAACAAGAGAAATATGACCCCATTTATTTCGAGGGAACACAATCACAAGATGATCTTCCACCACAAGACCACAAGCTAAAAGGCAAGGACAAGCTTCAAGAAGAGATTGACTCATTTGAAGAAGCTCCCAAGGCCATGGTCAAGTGGGTTCCCAAGACTACATCAAGTTCTACTTCATCAAGTATGACTACAACTCCAAGGATTCCCATCAAGTTGATGTGGATCCCAAAGAAGAAGAACTAGAGAGCTCTTGAGGGTGACTCCGCCAACATACTTCACTCATATTCATATTGGCAAGGACTTGTGCAACCAACTTTCATATCTTACACTAGTTCATGGAGTCACAAACCCTCTTGTTGGTAAGACAAGGGACAAGGTAACCTAATGCTTTAATGGACATCATTATATGTGCAATTCAGTCTATGTCTATGGATATCCTTGTATGTTCCTTGTGGGACTAACCCATGTAGGCATTGAAAGTGCAACACTCCAATGGATTGCTCCAAGTGATCTATGATGTCGCTTGAACTACGTTGGTATTTTCCCAAAGAGGAACGGATGATGCAGAGCCGCTACGGTAGGTATTTCCCTTAGTTATGAAACCAAGGTATCAATCCAGTCACTACAAAAAATACACTTTTGTGATGATATGTGTTTGTCACAGTAGGTCACGTTTTCTGTCATGCATGTACATCCATGATGATATTATGACGGAATCAAGATAGTCATACTTGTGATGTCGTAGAAGTGTTCCATGACAATACCAAAATTACCATCACGGAAGTGTCCACTTCCATGACGATAAATGGCGCGTCATGGAATGTTTTCGTCAAGGGTAACCGACACATGGCATCCATCGTAATGGGTCGCCATTAAGCTATCACGTCCCGGTTTGGATCGGATAACCCGTTAACAATCCCAAGCAATGGGGATTTTCCACGTGTAAAATTCTCATTTGCCGGATCACTACTTCAGGATGTTGCTAATGCGACACTACGATCAGAGACCCTTCGACGAAACTATGTGCGATGCCATAATCGCAAACGGTGGTGTAAAAAACCCGTCAAAAAAGGTGCAAAACATTGGTGATGGAGGATGCATCAAACATGGTTCAGATTTTAGTTGTGTGCGCGATGCAGGGCATATGGTTCAGCTCAATTAACTGTTTGCGATGAGGAGGAACAAAAAAAAGGGCAGCCAGATGAAGGTGTGTGCGATGTACAACATACGGTTCACTCGGATGAATTGTTCGTGATTAGGTAACACAAAACAAACGGTCAGCCAGATCAAGGTGTGTGCGATATACGGCATGCGGTTCACTCAGATGAACTGTTTGTGATTAGGCAACACAAAAGAAATGGTCAGTCAGATCAAGGTGTGTGCGATATACGACATGCGGTTCACTTGGATGAACTGTTTGCGTTGAGACAAGAGAACAAAAATGGTTCAATATAACAAATGCCATAAATATTGCAAGGTTCAAATTCAAAGATTACAACGCCCAAATTCAAATATTGCAAGTGTCGTCATTTCTGCAAAGGGACCATCCGCTGATAAGTCATGTTTGGGTTTGACACAGTGACTTCCAATTGCTCCAGCATATGCTCTTCCAATAAGAAGTTTAGCATTTTTGGAGGCTCTTCCATTCCGTAGTACCTGCCGGCTCTGATAATCATACCATTCATATTTCCTAATTAAATGCGTGTTCAACCTCAGTACCCTCAGCACCTTTGCTCTGGCAAGAAAGAACCTGGTGAGTGTAATCTCCGGTAAGGTCCCTCAGTAGGAGTTCAAAGTAATATTTGAGAGATGCATATCCAGGCATTCGATGTGATTGTCGTTATAAACATTATCCACCTTCGGGCCTATTATTATCTGCAAAAGAAGAGAACGTGTTAGTGCCTACATGCAGTTTTGAACACTGCTACATGCCCATTTGGTTTGCAGGATTTGTAAAATGCACCAACGTGCCATCTTCGATCTGACATGATTAACATGGGCATTTGATTACAATCTAGAAACATGTAGCCTTCTTCACAAGAGGTTGGATTGGATGGAAAATTCCCTAAGAAAACTAGTACATATGAATCCAAAGGAGAAATGCTTATGGACGATTGTAACCATATGAATGAAGCAACCAATATGGGGTGGGGGGTGTATGTCCTAAAATCCTCCAAAATTCCTTCAGAAATCATAGTACATTGTCATTGTAAACTTGGGAAAAGGTGCAAAAAATCGAACTCCCTTATGGTTAACATTTAACAGGAAAGGAACATCACCTCGATATACAACTTCTTCAGGCACGGAAAGCATCTCAGGCAACTGATAACTTGGTCCAGGTTGGGGCCGACAGATTCTAGTGCCAAGACCTTCACTATGCCCAGAGTCTGGGTGAAGCTTCGCTGGATGATAGACGAACATACATCTTCAAAACTAGAAATAACATTGATATCAAGAAGGAGAGGTATAAGGCGACTGTTGTACCTGAAAGTTGTAGTATTTGAAAGACGAGTAGCACACCACTTTCAATTTTGGCACAGAAATGACATTGATTCTTGTTGGACATTGTTGATCAACTACAAGTAATCTCTCAAGTGAAGGTGTGTCCTCAATGACCATATTGTGGTCCACCTTTTGTGATCTCTCGTTGCAGCACCAGCAACACATATAAATAGTCTGGAGAGTCCTAGAGTTGATGTGCAAGGTACTCGACCAATTCATCGCCTGAAGACGAAGGAGCTCGAGTGCAATACAGCCGTGGAGCAGGCGCTCCATGTCATCCTTTGGGATGCGGACGACGATGATATGTCTCCGACGTATCTATAATTTTTGATTGTTCCATGCTATTATATTATCTGTTTTGGATGTTAATGGGCTTTATTTTACACTTTTATATTATTTTTGGGACTAACCTATTAACCCAAGGCCCAGTGCAAATTGCTGTTTTTTTTTGCTATTTTAGTGTTTCGCAGAAAAGGAATATCAAACGGAGTCCAAATGGAATGAAACCTTCGGGAGCGTGATTTTTGGAACAAACGTGATCCAGAGGACTTAGAGTGGATGTCAAGCAACCAACGAGATGTCCACGAGGCAGGGGGCGTGCCTACCCCCTGGGCGCGCTGTCCCCCCTTGTGGCTCAACCGACCTACTTCTTCCTCCTATATATGTTCACATACCCCGAAAACATCCAGGAGCACCACAAAACCCTATTTCCACCGCCGCAACCTTCTGTACCCAAGAGATCCCATCTTGGGGCCTTTTTCGGAGCTCCGCCGGAGGGGGCATTGATCACAGAGGGCCTCTACATTAACTCCATGGCCCCTCCGATGATGTGTGAGTAGTTTAATTCAGACCTTCAGGTCCATAGCTAGTAGCTAGATGTCTTCTTCTCTCTCTTTGGATCTCAATACAAAGTTCTCCTCGATCTTCTTGGAGATCTATTCGATGTAACTCTTTTTGCGGTGTGTTTGTCGAGATCCGATGAATTGTGGGTTTATGATCAAGTCTATCTATGAACAATATTTGATTCTTCTCTGAAATCTTTTATGCATGATTGGTTATCTTTGCAAGTCTCTTTGAATTATCAGTTTGGTTTGGCCTACTAGATTGATCTTTCTTGCAATGGGGGAAGTGCTTAGCTTTGGGTTCAATCTTGCGGTGCTCGATCCCAGTGACAGAAAGGGAAACGACACGTATTGTATTGTTGCCATCGAGGATAAAAAGATGGGGTTTATATCATATTGCTTGAGTTTATCCCTCTACATCATGTCATCTTACCTAAGGTGTTACTCTATTCTTATGAACTTAATACTCTAGATGCATGCTGGATAGCGGTCGATGTGTGGAGTAATAGTAGTAGATGCAGGCAGGAGTCGGTCTACTTGCCACAGACATGATGCCTATATACATGATCATGCCTAGATATTCTCATAATTATTTGCTTTTCTATCAATTGCTCAACAGTAATTCGTTCACCCACCGTAATACTTATGCTATCTTGAGAGAAGCCACTAGTGAAACCTATGGCCCCCGGGTCTATTCTCCATCATATAAGTTTCCAATCTATTTTATTTTGCAATCTTTACTTTCAATCTATATCATAAAAATAACAAAAATATTTATCTTATCATTATTATCTCTATCAGATCTCACTCTCGTAAGTGACCTGAAGGGATTGACAACCCCTTTATCGCGTTGGTTGCGAGTTTATTATTTGTTTGTGAGGTACGAGGGACTTGGGCATGGCCTCCTACTGGATTGATACCTTGGTTCTCAAAAACCGAGGGAAATACTTACGCTACTTTGCTGCATCACCCTTTCCTCTTCAAGGGAAAACCAACGCAGTTCTCAAGAGGTAGCAAGAAGGATTTCTGGTGCTGTTGCCGGGGAGTCTACGCACAAGTCAATACATACCAAGTACCATCACAAACTCTTATCCCTCGCATTACATTATTTGCCATTTGCCTCTTGTTTTCCTCTCCCCCACTTCACCCTTGCCGTTTTATTTGCCCTCTTTTGCCGTTCCCCTTCCAGTGTGCCTCTTTTTGCTTGTCTCTTGTTTTCTTGTGTGTTGGATTGCTTGCTCGTCACGATGGCTCAATATAATACTAAGTTGTGTGACTTTTCCAATACCAACACTAATGATTTTATTAGCACTCCGATTTCTCCTCTTACCGATGTTGAATCTTGTGAAATTAATGTTGCTTTGCTGAATCTTGTCATGAAAGATCCGTTTTCCGGCCTTCCTAGTGAAGATGCCGCTACCCATCTAAAAAACTTTGTTGATTTATGTGATATGCAAAAGAAGAAAGATGTGGATAATGATATTGTTAAACTGAAGTTATTCCCGTTTTCCCTTAGAGATCGTGCTAAAACTTGGTTTTCGTCTTTGCCTAAAAATAGTATTGATTCATGGAATAAGTGCAAAGATGCTTTTATCTCTAAGTATTTTCCTCCTCATGGGCCCCTCGTAGCTCCGCCGATGTACTTATTTCACCTATATATACTCTTATACCCTAGATCGATCGTAGAGAGCCACGGAACCACTTTTCCACCGCCACAACCTTCTGTACCCGTGAGGTCCCATCTAGGGGCCTTTCCGGCGATCTGCCGGAGGGGGAATCGATCACGGAGGGCTTCTACATCAACACCATAGCCTCTCCGAGCAAGCGTGAGTAGTTTACCACAGACCTTTGGGTCCATAGTTATTAGCTATATGGCTTCTCCTCTCTCTTTGATTCTTAATACAAAGTTCTCCTCGATGTTCCTGGAGATCTATTCGATGTAATACTCTTTTGGGGTGTGTTTGCCGAGATCCGATGAATTGTGGGTTTACGAGCAAGATTATCTATGAATATTATTTGGTTCTTCTTTGAATTCTTATATGCATGATTTGATATCTTTGCAAGTCTCTTCGAATTATCGGTTTAGTTTGGCCTGCTAGATTGATCTTTCTTGCAATGGGAGAAGTGCTTAGTTTTGGGTTCATTCTTGCGATGTCCTTTCCCAGTGGCAGTAGGGGTAGAAAGGCACATATTGTATTGTTGCCATCGAGGGTAAAAAGATGGGGTTTATATCATATTGCTTGAGTTTATCATTCTACATCATGTCATCTTGCTTAAAGCGTTACTCTATTCTTATGAACTTAATACTCGAGATGCATGCTGGATAGTGGTCGATGTGTGGAGTAATAGTAGTAGATGCAGAATCGTTTCGATCTACTTGACATGGACATGATGCCTATATTCATGATCATTGCCTTAGATATCTTCATAACTATGCGCTTTTCTATCAATTGCTCGGCAGTAATTTGTTCACCCACCATAATACATGCTATCTTGAGAGAAGCCACTAGTGAAACCTATGGACCTCGGGTCTCTTTCTTATTATATTGCTTTCTCTTTTATTTACGTCGCATCTCGTTTACTATTTTGCAATATTTACTTTCCAATCTATATAACAAAAATACCAAAAGTATTTATTTTACTATCTCTACCAAATCTCACTTTTGCGAGTGACTGTGAAGGGATTGACAACCCCTTTATCGCGTTGGTTGTGAGGTTCTTGATTGTTTGTGCAGGTACTAGGTGACTTGTGCGTTGTATCCTACTGGATTGATACCTTGGTTCTCAAAAACTGAGTAAAATACTTACGCTACTTTACTGCATCA
Source organism: Triticum urartu (assembly GCF_056163025.1). Taxonomy (NCBI): domain Eukaryota; kingdom Viridiplantae; phylum Streptophyta; class Magnoliopsida; order Poales; family Poaceae; genus Triticum; species Triticum urartu. The sequence goes on from NC_141875.1 coordinate 51,164,130, forward strand.
CCCTTTCCTCTTCAAGGGAAAACCAACGCATGCTCAAGAGGTAGCAAGAAGGATTTCTGGCGCCGTTGTCGGGGAGATATACGCCAAGTCAAGACATACCAAGTACCCATCATAAAATCTTCTCCCTCGCATTACATTATTTGCCATTCACCTCTCGTTTTCCTCTCCCCCACTTCACAAGATTTGCCTTTTCCTTCGCCCTTCTTCCGTTCGTCCTTCTGTTTGCTTGTGTTACCATGTGCCTTCTATTAGCTTGCATCTTCGCTTAATTTTATGGATCCCCATCCACTTGCTAATCTTTTTAAAGGATCCAATTATGACGAACCAATTTCTAGTGAGTTTTGTGCACTAGATTATCTTTATGAAGTTTTGCTTGAAATTCGTGAATCTGAAAATTGTGATGAAGAAAATTATGACGTGATTCACGACGGCTCCTTGAATAAAAAGAATGATTGCAATGATTTTATTATAAATCCTATTGATGTCAATTGTTCTAATAATATGCAAAACCCTAAGCTTGGGGATGCTATTTTTGCTATGTCCACTACTTGTTGCAATAATCATGATTGAGGTGACTCTTCTTATGATCTTGAAAATTTATTTAGGCCCCATGATGATTATGAGATTGATAATAGTGTTTGCAATAATATTAAAAGTGGGTTTGGAAGAGTGTCAACTTTAGATCCCACATTTTGGAGAATGCTCAATCTTATGAAATTTTTGATAAAATTGGGTTTGGAGAGGTCATGACTTTGGTTAATGTTAATCCCACTATTTTGGAAGAGTGTCAACTTTGCATGCATGTGGATCGTGTTGAGAATATTTTATGTGATAGCTATATTTTTGAATTTTATTATGATCCTACATGTAATTATTATGAGAGAGGAAAATATGGTTGTAGAAATTTACATGTTGCTAAATTTCCTCTTGTTATGTTGAGAGTGATATTGTTTCTTTCTTCTTCCTTGCATATGCTAGATCTAGCTTGTCTTGCTAATTTGTTTTCCTATAAAATGCCTATGCATAGGAAGTATGTTAGACTTAGATGCGATTCACATATACTACATGATGCTCTCTTCGTGTTTCAATTGCTATCTTTCATGTGAGCATCATTAAAATTATAGATGCCTATCTTAATGGCTTTAAAGAATAGCGCTTGTTGGGAGGCAACCCAATTTTATTTTTGTTCTTGCTTTTTAGGTCATGTTTTGCTTTGAATAAATAATCTAGCCTCTGGTTAGATGTGTTTTTTGTGTTTCAATTAGGGTTTGTGCCAAGTAAGACCTTTGGGATAGTTTACGGTGATAGTTGATTTGATCCTGCTGAAAAACAGAAACTTTTGCGCCCAGGAGATCAGTTTTAATTTTTAACAGAAGCGCGATAAAATACTGATTCCTTTTTCATAGGTTTAATAAACACAGTATCTAGGACTTCCTAAGCTTTCAGAATTTTTGGAGCTACAGAAGTATTCGAAACCTCCAAATTGCTACAGACTGTTCTGTTTTTGACAGATTCTGTTTTTCGCATGTTGTTTGCTTATTTTGATGCATCTATGGCTAGTATCGGGGGGTATGAACGATAGAGAAGTTGGAATACAGTAGGTTTAACACCAATATAAATAAATAACGTGTTCATTACAGTACCTTAAAGTGGTGGTTTATTTTCTTATACTAACGGAGCTCATGAGATTTTCTGTTGAGTTTTGTGTTGTGAAGTTTTCAAGTTTTCGGGTAAAGATTTGATGGATTTTGGAATAAGGAGTGGCAAGAGCCTAAGCTTGGGGATGCCCAAGGCACCCAAGGTAAAATTCAAGGACAACCAAAATCCTAAGCTTGGGGATGCCCCGGAAGGCATCCCCTCTTTCGTCTTCGTCTATCGATAACTTTACTTGAGGCTATATTTTTATTCACCACATGATATGTGTTTTGCTTGGAGCGTCTTGTATGATTTGAGTCTTCGCTTTTTAGTTTACCACAATCATCCTTTCTGTACACACCTTTTGGGAGAGACACACATGAATTGGAATTTATTAGAATACTCTATGTGCTTCACTTATATCTTTTGAGCTAGATAATTTTGCTCTAGTGCTTCACTTATATCTTTTTAGAGCACGGTGGTGGTTTTATTTTATAGAAATTATTGATCTCTCATGATTCACTTATATTATTTTGAGAGTCTTTTAGAACAGCATGGTAATTTGCTTTGGCTATAAAATTAGTCCTAATATGATGGGCATCCAAGATGGGTATAATAAAAACTTTCATATAAAGTGCTTTGAATACTATGAGAAGTTTGATTCCTTATGATTGTTTTGAGATATGAAGATGGTGATATTAGAGTCATGCTAGTTGAGTAGTTGTGAATTTGAGAGATACTTGTGTTAAAGTTTGTGATTTCCGTAGCATGCACGTATGGTGAACCGTTATGTGATGAAGTCGGAGCATGATTTATTTTTTGATTGTCTTCCTTATGAGTGGCAGTCGGGGACGAGCGATGGTCTTTTCCTACCAATCTATCCCCCTAGGAGCATGCACGTAGTACTTCGTTTCGATAACTAATAGATTTTTGCAACAAGTATGTGAGTTCTTTATGACTAATGTTGAGTCCATGGATTATACGCACTCTCACCCTTCCACCATTGCTAGCCTCTCTAGTACCACACAAATTTCGCCGGTACCATAAACCCACCATTTAAATTCCTCAAAACATCCACCATACCTACCTATTATGGCATTTCCATAGCCATTCCAAGATATATTGCCATGCAACTTTCCACCGTTCCGTTTATTATGACACGCTTTATCATTGTCATATTGCTTTGCATGATCATGTAGTTGACATCGTATTTGTGGCAAAGCCACCTTCATAATTCTTTCATACATGTCACTCTTGATTCATTGCACATACCTGTACACCGTCGGAGGCATTCACATAGAGTCATATTTTGTTGTAAGTATCAAGTTGTAATTCTTGAGTTGTAAGTAAATAAAAGTGTGATGATCATCATTATTAGAGCATTGTCCCATGTGAGGAAAGGATGATGGAGACTATGATTCCCCCACAAGTCGGGATGAGACTCCGGACGAAAAAGAAAAGAAAAAAGAGGCCACAAAAAAGAGGAAAGGCCCAAATAAAAAAATGAGAGAAAAAGAGAGAAGGGACAATGCTACTATCCTTTTTCCACACTTATGCTTCAAAGTAGCACCATGATCTTCATGATAGAGAGTCTCCTATGTTGTCACTTTCATATACTAGTGGGAATTTTTCATTATAGAACTTGGCTTGTATATTCCAATGATGGGCTTCCTCAAAATGCCCTAGGTCTTCGTGAGCAAGCGAGTTGGATGCACACCCACTTAGTTTCGTTTTGAGCTTTCATACACTTATAGCTCTAGTGCATCCGTTGCATGGCAATCCCTACTCACTTACATTGATATCTATTGATGGGCATCTCCATATCCCGTTGATACGCCTAGTTGATGTGAGACTATCTTCTCCATTTTGTCTTCTCCACAACCACCATTCTATTCCACCTATAGTGCTATGTCCATGGCTCACGCTCATGTATTGCGCGAAGATTGAAAAAGTTTGAGAACATCAAAAGTATGAAACAATTGCTTGGCTTGTCATCGGGGTTGTGCATGATTAAATATTTTGTGTGATGAAGATAGAGCATAGCCAGACTATATGATTTTGTAGGGATAGCTTTCTTTGGCCATGTTATTTTGAGAAGACATGATTACTTTGTTAGTATGCTTGAAGTATTATTATTTTTATGTCAATATTAAACTTTTGTCTTGAATCTTTCAGATCTAAACATTCATGCCACAATAAAGAAAATTACATTGATAATTATGATAGGTAGCATTCCACATCAAAAATTTCATTTTTATCATTTACCTACTCGAGGACGAGCAGGAATTAAGCTTGGGGATGCTTGATACGTCTCCAACGTATCTATAATTTTTGATTGCTCCATGCTATTATATTATTTGTTTTGGATGTTTAATGGGCTTTAATATGCTCTTTTATATTATTTTTGGGACTAACCTATTAACCGGAGGCCCAGTGCCAGTTTTGTTTTTTTGCCTATTTTAGAGTTTCGCAAAAAAGGAATACCAAACGGAATGAAACCTTCGCGATGATCTTTCTTGGACCAAAAGCAAAGCAGAAGACTTGGAGTTGAAGTCTGGAATGCCACGAGGTGGCCACAAGGCAGGAGGGAGCGCCCAAGGGGGTAGGCACGCCCCCACCCATGTGGCCCCCTCGTAGCTCCACTGACGTACTTCTTTCGCCTATATATACTCTTATACCCTAGATCGATCGCAGAGAGCCACAAAACCACTTTTCCACCAGCGCAACCTTCTGTACCCGTGAGATCCCATCTGAGGGTCTTTTCCAGCGATCTGCCGGAGGGGAATCGATCACGGAGAGCTTCTACATCAACACCATAGCCTCTCCGATGAAGCATGAGTAGTTTACCACAGACCTTCGGGTCCATAGTTATTAGCTAGATGGCTTCTTCTCTCTCTTTGATTCTCAATACAAAGTTCTCGTCGATGTTCTTGGAGATCTATTCGATGTAATACTCTTTTGCGGTGTGTTGGCCGAGATCCGATGAATTGTGGGTTTATGAACAAGATTATCTATGAATATTATTTGGTTCTTCTCTGAATTCTTATATGCATGATTTTATATCTTTGCAAGTCTCTTCGAATTATCGGTTTAGTTTGGCCGACTAGATTGATCTTTCTTGCAATGGGAGAAGTGCTTAGCTTTGGGTTCATTCTTGCGGTGTCCTTTCCCAGTGACAGTAGGGGCAGCCAGTCACGTATTGCATTGTTGCCATCGAGGATAAAAATATGGGGTTTATATCATATTGCTTGAGTTTATCCCTCTACATCATGTCATCTTGCTTAAAGCGTTACTCTATTCTTATGAACTTAATACTCTAGATGCCTGCTGTATAGCGGTCGATGTGTGGAGTAATAGTAGTAGATGCAGAATCGTTTCAATCTACTTGACACGGACGTGATGCCTATATTCATGACCATTGCCTTAGATATCTTCATAACTATGCGCTTTTCTATCAATTTCTTGACATTAATTTGTTCACCCACCGTAATACATGCTATCTTGAGAGAAGCCACTAGTGAAACCTATGGCCCTCGGGTCTCTTTCTTATTATATTGCATCTCTTTTATTTATATCGCATCCCGTTTACTATTTTGGAATCTTTACTTTCCAATCTATATAACAAAAATACCAAAAATATTTATTTTACTATCTCTATCAGATATCACTTTTGTGAGTGACCGTGAAGGGATTGACAACCCCTTTATCGCGTTGGTTGCGAGGTTCTTGATTGTTTGTGCAGGTACTAGGTGACTTGTCCGTTGTCTCCTACTGGATTGATACCTTGGTTCTCAAAAACTGAGGGAAATACTTACGCTACTTTGTTGCATCACCCATTCCTCTTCAAGGGAAAACCAATGCATGCTCAAGAGGTAGCAGGCGTCACGTGAATGGTTAACAGAACGCACATGGTTTGAATTATACAAATGTTAGATATTAAAGTGGCAACTATTTTTTCAAAATGCCTTTGTTGGCTATCATTATTCGAGTGTGCCTTCTCTCAAAATGGACACAAAAAATACCACAGCATGTCGGGTGCCATTCCATGATAGCATGCCAAGTTTCATGAACTTCAGACGAGTTTTAGATTTACTAGAATTTAAAAACAAAGTATCTCAATGTTTTACCGGCAATCAACGGTGTCCTGGTGTTTGAAATTCATTCCCATTTCTTGCATGGGACGTAAGCATGCACCCAAGGACATATAATTTATTTTTCAACCAATTTATATGCACTGGAGCATGTGCATGTATTTCAAATTTGAATTATGCACATAAAATGCCTAGAAAACCCAGTTAATGTATAAAAATGCCCAAAAGAACCCCGAAAAATTGCAAAACTTAACACAACACTCCAGTTGTTCTATGTTGGCACTAGAATTTTTTTGAAAGCAATAAGAGGCAACGGATATCGTTTCGTCCCCAAAGGTGGCACGTTCTCTACCGAAACCATCACGCTTGTTGTGAGAAGCTTATACCCAAACCTGCCCCAAATGGGACAAATTTCTTACCACGGCATGTTGATGGCGCTCCATGATAGCATGCCAAGTTTCATGAATTTCAGACGAGTTTTGGATTTACTAGAAATTAAAAACCAGGCATCTCCACGTTTTGCCGGCAATAAACAGTTCCCTGGTGTTTGAATTTCATTCCCATTTCTTGCATGGGACCTTGAAATTCACCCAAGGGCACACATGTGATTTTTCAACCAACTTTGGTGCACTGGAGCATGTGCTTGTAGTTCAAATTTGAATTATGCGCATAAAATGCCCAGAAACCAAATTAATGTATAACAAGGCCAAACGAACCCCGAAAAATTGCAAGATTAAACACAACACTCCTGTTGTTCTATGTTGACACTGGATTTTTTTTGAAAGCAATAAGAGGCAACGGATATCGTTCCGTCCCCAAAGGTGGCATGTTCCCTACCGAAACCATCACGCTTGTTGTGAGAAGCTCTGGTTTGTGAGAAGCTTATACCCAAACCTGCTCCCAATGGGAATTTTTTACCACGTCATGTTGATGCCGCTCCATGATAGCATGCCAAGTTTCATGAATTTCAGACGAGTTTTGGATTTACTAGAATTTAAAAACCAGGCGTCTTAACATTTCCCGGCAATCAACATTGCCCTGGTGTTTGAATTTCATTCCCATTTCTTGCATGGGACCTAGAAATTCACCCAAGGACACACATGTGATTTTTCAACCAACTTTGGTGCACCAGAGCATGTGCTTGTAGTTAAAATTTGAATTATGCACATTAAATGCCCAGAAACCCAATTAATGTACAAAAAAGGCCAAACGAACACTGAAAAATTCCAAGATTAAACACAACACTCCTGTTGTTCTATGTTGACACTATGAAATTTTTTCAAAGCAATAAGAGGCAACGGATATCGTTTCGTCCCCAAAGGTGGCACGTTCCCTACCGAAACCATCACGCTTGTTGTGAGAAGCTCTAGGTTGTGAGAAGCATATACCCAAACCTGCCCCAAATGGGACAATTTTTTTACCACGACATGTTGATGCCGCTCATGATAGCATGCCAAGTTTCATGAATTTCAGACGAGTTTTGGATTTACTAGAATTTAAAAACCAGGCATCTCAACATTTTGCCGGCAATCAACAATGCCTTGGTGTTTGAATTTCATTCCCATCTCTTGCATGGGACCTAGAAATTCACCCAAGGACACACATGTGATTTTTCAACCAACTTTGGTGCACCGGAGCATGTGCTTGTAGTTCAAATTTGAATTATGCACATAAAATGCCTAGAAAACCCAGTTAATGTACAAAAAGGCCAAACGAACCCCGAAAAATTCCAAGATTAAATACAACACTCCTGTTGTTCTATGTTGACACTAGAAATTTTTTGAAAGCAATAAGAGGCAACGGATATCGCTTTGTCCCCAAAGGTGGCACGTTCCCTACCGAAACCATCACGCTTGTTGTGAGAAGCTTATACCCAAACCTTCCCCAAATGGGACAAAATTTTTACCATGGCATGTTGATGCCGCTCCATGATAGCATGCCAAGTTTCATGAATTTCAGACAAGTTTTGGATTTACTAGAATTTAAAAACCAGGTATCTCAATGTTTTGCCGGCAATCAATAGTGCCCTGGTGTTTGAAATTCATTCCCATTTCTTGCATGGGACCTAAGCATGCACCCTAGGACACACATGTGATTTTTCAGCCAACTTTGGTGCACTGGAGCATGTGCTTGTAGTTCAAATTTGAATTATGCACATAAAATGCCCAGAAAACCCAGTTAATGTATAAAAAAGGCCAAACAAACCCCGAAAAATTCCAAGATTAAACACAACACTCCTGTTGTTCTATGTTGACACTAGATTTTTTTGAAAGCAATAAGAGGCAACGGATATCGTTCTGTCCCCAAAGGTGGCACGTTCCCTACCGAAACCATCACGCTTGTTGTGAGAAGCTCTGGTTTGTGAGAAGCTTATACCCAAACCTGCCCCAAATTGGACAAATTTTTTACCACGGCATGTTGATGCCGCTCCATGATAGCATGCTAAGTTTCATGAATTTCAGACGAGTTTTGGATTTACTAGAATTTAAAAACCAGATATCTCAACGTTTTGCCGGCAATCAACAGTGCCCTGGTGTTTGAAATTCATTCCCATTTCTTGCATGGGACCTAAGCATGCACCCAAGGACACGTATTTGATTTTTCAACCAATTTGTATGCACCGGAGCATGTGCATGTATTTCAAATTTGAATTATGCACATAAAATACCTAGAAAACCTAGTTAATGTATAAAAATTTCCAAATGAACCCCGAAAAATTCCAAAACTTAACACAACACTCCTGTTGTTCTATGTTGGCACTAGAAATTTTTTGAAAGCAAGAAGAGGCAACGGATAACGTTTCGTCTCCAAAGGTGGCACGTTCCGTACCGAAACCATCACGCTTGTTGTGAGAAGCTTATACCCAAACCTGTCCCCAAATGGGACAAAAATTTTACCACAACATGTTGATGCCGCTCCATGATACCATGCCAAGTTTCATGAATTTTGGACGAGTTTTGGATTTACTATAATTTAAAAACCAGGTATCTCAATGTTTTGCCGGCAATCAACAGTGCCTTGGTGTTTGAAATTCATTCCCATTTCTTGCATGGGACCTAAGCATGCACTCAAGGACACATATTTGATTTTTCAACCAATTTATATGCACTGGAGCATGTGCATGTAGTTTAATTTTGAATTGTGCACCTGAAATGGCTAGAAAACCAGTTTAATGTATAAAATGTCCAAACGAACCCTGAATAATTCCAATTCTTTTACGACACACATATAGTTGCATGTTCACTGCAGATAAAAGGTCTAGAAATTCAAACAACGTCCATTGCCGCCGTGATCCCATTATGTAATTCAAATCAAGTAGATCCCACACAGTTTATTATCACAAACCGTGTGAGATGTAGTACAAAATATCTTGGAGCACTGTCGGTGTATAGTACGCCTATGGCTTACGCGAGAAGGTGCGTCGACTACAGTCCACAGCCGGCGTGTCAAGCACACTAGCTCGCTCCCCAAATACTCCTGCCTCTGCATCCCTCACAATCTCGAAAATATTACTGCCTCGTAATTTCGAAAATATCTACCGGCCGGAAGGTTTTAATGTTTGATAGCACACGATTAGTATGTGCGGACCGTGTGCAATGTCTGTTACTCCCGCTCTGCTTCAGTCCCTTGATTCAAATTTTCAGTAGCCCCGGCATTTTACTCCCACCTCTGCATCCCTCGTAATCTCAAAAATATCTACTCGCCCTTGATCCAAAATTTCAGTACCTCCGCCTTGTTACTCTCACCTAGTAAAATTTTCAGTTGCCGCAGTATTTCCTCAAACACCACCTTGCCCCCGCCCCCTCCACACACACACCCCCCAAAACCTCCACTCACACAGACACACTACCCTCGAAACCATTGGTAGGTCACCGCCATCACCGGTGCCTCCATCCTCAACCTCTGCCTGTGTGCCGGGGAGCTCGAGGAGAAAATGGCCAAAAAGAGGTTTATCGCGGCCTTTTCGCCCGACGCCGGCGAGGTGGTCGCTGAGGTGTCCCCATCAACCTCCGCGGGCTCGATCCATCGTCGCCGATCCCCCGATCCACCCACCGCCGCGCCCCTACGCCGGTTCGAGGAGTTCCCCATCCCCCCTCGGACCTGACAGCCGACGAGGTCCTACCTCGGGGTCCGGCAGCGGCGGCGGGGGATGTGGGTCGCTGATATTACATATTGGGAGACCCACACCCGCCGGTGGCTCGGTAGCTTCCACACGGCCGAGCTCGCGGCCATGGAGTACAACCACTGGCAGGTCCGCTACCACAGCGCGGCAGCTAGGCTCAATTTCCCCTTCAACACACGTCCTATCAACCTCGTTCCACCGGAGCTAGGGTGGTGAGGTCGGCTATGGCGTGGGAGGACCGCGACACGTGGGAGCACCTCGAGGCCGAGGCCGGCAGGACCCGGAGCTCGTGGAGGCGGAGCGGGTGATCTTTGCCGGCGTGGAGGGCGGTGAGGTTATCGCGCTCTCCTCCGATGACAAGGTCTAAGGCGGCGAGGACGGCAGCGCAGAGGGAGGTGAGGTTATCGTGCTCTCCTCCGATGGCGAGGTCGAAGGCGGCGGCACAGAGGGCATCGAGGTGGGCCCCGAGGACGAGGAGATCGACATCAACGAGTGGAGGAGTGCCTTCCCCAATGACCTCGACGACGGTACCGACCCGGACCCGGCTTGCGGCACACCGTACATGACGAGGAAGGATTGGCTCGGCCTCTACTTCGACCAAAAGTAGTTTAGCTTAGTTTAAATTTATGTTTTATGTTCAATTATGCAAAACTATCTATGTTTATGTTTGAATGCATGCTACTTTCGGTTGAACCTGCTTTGAACTTGATCAAATTGAAGTTTACAACCTTAAGTTTAGGGGATCGACTAGAAAAGGCCAAAAATTGCCGGAGTATATATATATCCACTAAGGGTTTTAGTCCTTTAACTTTTTAAGGATCGCCTAGAGATGTCCTTATGACTTGTTTATTTCAGTTCTTCACAATGTGATGCTCTATATGTGCAACTATTTGTCGTGCAGTTCAATTTCATCAATAACAGTTTCAACAATACCACTATGAATTACGATATTTGGTTGCTGTTAAGGATATTGCAATTAACATGCCTTTTCATTTTTTAACAATAACTAGTGTACTATAGACCTGCACAATACTAGTTTGAATGAATATTTGCTTGTTTTTAAATGTTATGCGGTGGCCCTAGTGGCTTCTTGGGGAGCATTGTGCCTCCACACCGCTCCAACGGAGACATACTTCCTCTCAAAGGGAAGGAACTTCGGTAACACATCCTCGTCTTCACTGGCTCCACTCTTGGTTATCTCATCCCTTTACTCGTGCAAGCTTATCTTGTGTTACATCCCTTGCTTGCTTGTGCACTTATTGTTGTTGCATCATATAGGTTGTTCACCTAGTTGCATATCTAGACAACCTACTTTGATGCAAAGTTTAAATTGGTAAAGAAAAGCTAAAAATTGTTAGTTGCCTATTCACCCCCTTCTAGTCAACTATATTGATCCTTTCAATTGGTATTAGAGCCTCGTCTCTTTATTAAGGACTTTTCCGTTCGAAGAGTATGGTTGACACCGTAGACGATGAGGAGGAGCACCCCAGTGTGATTCCGTCCTTGTCTACGGCCGATGGGGGAACCTCGGTCTCACGTGAGGAGCTTAATGTGGCCTTGGACACATTTAAAACCTCCATGACGGCCGAGGTCAAAGGCGTGCTTAAAAACTTTCTTAATGGTCTTAAATTGTCCACCGCACCGTTGGAAGTGGTCGATCCCACAAACAAGGTGAAGGATGCTAACTCCGACAAGGGGGAAGCTTCTAGTGATAAAGTTCCTTTGTCTAGTGGTAAAAGTGGTAATGGTATCTTTGCCCATGTGGAACCTCCACATACCTATGGAGGACCAATTCCCTCCACTCATTTAAATCATGCTGGTTCTCCTCCTAAGATTGTGAAAAATGAGGATTTCGACGCTTGGGTCTATCGCTTTAAACGTCATTTAAATCATGTTAATACTAACCTTTGGAGAATCATTGAGCAAGGTTTCTATACGCATGACCCAAGCAACTTCACCCGAAGAGAAGCCATGGATCATCAATGCAACGAGAATGCTCTCTTCATCATCCAAGATGCAATCCCTCCCGAAGATATTGCACATCTCCGACCATTCACCATGGCAAAGGAATCAGGGCACCATGTTGTTTCCCTTTACAAGGGAAGCGCAAGCATTCAACGCTCAAACTATGAAGTGGTGCAAGATGAAGCTGATGAATTTGCTATGAATGAAGGTGAAGAACCTTGTGAGCTCTACCGGAGACTAACCACGCTCGCGATCTCACTCCGAGATCATGGGAGCAAGGATACAAATGACAATTGGATCAAGCGGAAATTTCTCAAAGCCATGATGCCTTACCATAAGGCCATGTCCTCCGTCATCCGTCAAAGGCCGGACTTCCACACCTTGTCCTCAAGTGAAGTGTTGGATGAGTTTGTGGCAATGAGTATCTTGGACAAGACCGCTGATAATGCACTGTTCCGTTCTTAAAGAGCAAAGAAGCCCAACCTTGCCTTGAAAGCCACGGCTAGTGTGGAATAAAAGGAGGAAGAGGAAGAAGAGGAGAGCAACCCTGAGGATACAAAATATGATTATCATGAGCACATGGCTCTCGCTTCAAGAAAATTTTGGAGCAAGAAGAACTCAAGGCCCAACTTCAACAAGAGCAACTCAAGTGGCGCCAAGGGCAAGCAATGTGTGAGGACTTGCTACAATTGTGGCAATGTGAGCCACTTTGTTGCAGAGTGCCCCTATGAGAAGAGGGAAGACAATGGTGGCAAGCTCATCCGGAAGGACAAGGCCAAGTATTTCCCCAACAAGAACCACTTCACCAAGAAGGCTCCTCCCAAGGGATTGGTGGCACAAGAAGAGTACAATGAGTATGATGATGATGAAGACGGTGAGACAGTTGCTGATATGTCTCCAACGTATCTATAATTTTTTATTGTTCCATGCTATTATATTATCAACCTTGGATGTTTTATATGCATTTATATGCTATTTTATATGATTTTTGGGACTAACCTATTAACTTAGAGCCCAGTGCCAGTTTCTATTTTTCCTTGTTTTAGAGTATCACAGAAAAGGAAAATCAAACGGAGTCCAATTGACCTGAAACTTCATGAAACTTATTTTTGGACCAGAAGAAGACCACGGAGTATCGGAGATGGACCAGAAGAGTCCCGGGATGCCCACAAGGGTGGGGGTGCGCCCACCCCCCTGGGCGCGCCCCCTGCCTGGTGGACAGCCTGGGGATCCACCGACGTACTTCTTCCTCCTATATATACCCATATACCCTAAAAACTTCGGGGAGAAGAATAGATCGGGAGTTCCGTAGCCACCAAAAACCAATCTAGACCCGTTCCGGCACCCTGCCATAGGGGGAATCCCTCTCCGGTGGCCATCTTCATCATCCCGGCGCTCTCCGTGACGAGGAGGGAGTAGTTCACCCTCGGGGCTGAGGGTATGTACCAGTAGCTATGTGTTTGATCTCTCTCTCTCTCTCGTGTTCTTGAGGTGGTACGATCTTGATGTATCGCGAGCTTTGCTATTATAGTTGGATCTTATGATGTTTCTCCCCCTCTACTCTCGTGTATTGGATTGAGTTTTCCCTTTGAAGTTATCTTATCAGATTGAGTTTTTTGAGGATTTGAGAACACTTGATGTATGTCTTGCCGTGCTTATCTGTGGTGACAATGGGATATCACGTGATCCACTTGATGTATGTTTTGGTGATCAACTTGCGGGTTCCGCCCATGAACCTATGCACAGGGGTTGGCACACGTTTTCGTCTTGACTCTCCGATAGAAACTTTGGGGCACTCTTTGAAATACTCTGTGTTGGTTGAATAGATGAATCTGAGATTGTGTGATGCATATCGTATAATCATACCCACGGATACTTGAGGTGACATTGGAGTACCTAGGTGACATTAGGGTTTTGGTTGATTTGTGTCTTAAGGTGTTATTCTAGTACGAACCCTATGATAGATTGAACGTAAAGAATAGCTTCATGTTATTTTACTATGGACTCTTGAATAGATCGATCAAAAAGGATAACTTTGAGGTGGTTTCGTACCCTACAATAATCTATTCGTTTGTTCTCCGCTATTAGTGACTTTGGAGTGACTCTTTGTTGCATGTTGAGGGATAGTTATGTGATCCAATTATGTTATTATTGTTGAGAGAACTTGCACTAGTGAAAGTATGAACCCTAGGCCTTGTTTCAATGCATTGCAATACCGTTTGTGCTCACCTTTATCATTAGTTACCTTGCTGTTTTTATATTTTCAGATTACAAAAACCATTATATACTATCCATATTGCACTTGTATCACCATCTCTTCGCCGAACTAGTGCACCTATACAATTTACCATTGTATTGGGTGTGTTGGGGACACAAGAGACTCTTTGTTATTTGGTTGCAGGGTTGTTTGAGAGAGACCATATTCATCCTACGCCTCCCACGGATTGATAAACCTTAGGTCATCCACTTGAGGGAAATTTGCTACTGTCCTACAAACCTCTGCATTTGGAGGCCCAACAACGTCTACAAGAAGAAGGTTGTGTAGTAAACATCAAGCTCTTTTCTAGCGCCGTTGCCGGGGAGGTTAGCGCTTGAAGGTATATCTTTAGATCTTGCAATCGAATCTTTTTGTTTCTTGTTTTATCACTAGTTTAGCCTATAAAAGTAAACTACAAAAAAATGGAATTGAGGTTGCCTCATATGCTTCATCTCTTTAATGTCTTTCGTGAAAATAAAGATTCCAATAATTGTGCCAAAGTGTTAGAAGAAGAATGTATTAAAATGTTTGGCACTAAATCTTTGGATGATGAGCATGATTGCAATGTTGTTAGTATAAATTCTTTGAATATCCATGATGCTAATGATATGCAAAGCCACAAGCTTGGGGATGCTATGTTTGATAAAGATGATATTTTTTGTCCCCCAAGTTTTGATGAGCAAATTTATTATGATGAAAGCATCCCTCATATATATGATGATTATTGTGATGACACGTATGCTATAAATAATAATGATAATCATGAAATTTGTCATCATGATTTTAATTTTCAATTGGATTATGCCTCACATGATAGTTATTTTGTTGAGTTTCCTCCCACTACTATTCATGAGAAGAATTTTGCTTATGTGGAGAGGAGTAAAGTTTCTATGCTTGTAGATCATGAAAAGAATGCTTTATATGATAGTTATATTGTTGTATCCATTCATGATGCTACTGAAAATTATTATGAGGGAGGAATATATGCTTGTAGGAGTTGCAATAATATCAAGTTTCCTCTCTATGTGCTTAAAATCTTGAAGTTATGCTTGTTTTGCTTTCCTATGCAAGTTGTTTGCACACAAAATACCTATGCATAGGAAGTGGGTTAGACTTAAATGTGCTAGTCATATTCTTCATGATGCTCTCTTTATGTTACAATTCTTATATTTTATGGGAGCATCGTTGAAATCATCATGCCTAGCTAGGGGCGTTAAACGTTAGCGCTTGTTGGTAGGCAACCCAATTTTATTTTTGTTCCTTGCTTTTTGCTCCTGTTTAGTAATAAATAATTCATCTAGACTCTGTTTAGATGTGGTTTTATGCTTTTAATTAGTGTTTGTGCCAAGAAGAACCGTTGGGAAGACTTGGGGAAAGTCTTTTTAATCTTGCTGTAAAAAACAGAAACTTTAGCGCTCACGAGAATTGCTGCCATTTTTATTTGGAAAGTGATATTTAGTTAATTATTTTTGCAGATGATTAATAGATAAATTACTCACGTCCATCAGTTTATTTTAGAATTTTTGGGGTTCCAGAACTTGCGTTAGCTACAGATTACTACAGACTGTTCTGTTTTGACAGATTCTGTTTTTCGTGTGTTGTTTGCTTATTTTGATGAATCTATGGCTAGTACAATAGTTTATAAACCATAGAGAAGTTGGAATACAGTAGTTTTAACACCAATATAAATAAATAATGAGTTAATTACAGTACCTTGAAGTGGTGTTTTGTTTTCTTTCGCTAATGGAGCTCACGAGATTTTCTATTTTGAGTTTTGTGTTGTGAAGTTTTCAAGATTTTGGTTAAGTTTTGATGGATTATGGAACAAGGAGTGGAAATAGCCTAAGCTTTGAGATGCCCATGGAACCCCAAGGTAAAATTCAAGGACATCCAAAAAGCCTAAGCTTGGGGATGCCCCGGAAGGCATCCCCTCTTTCGTCTATTTCCATCGGTAACTTTACTTGGAGCTATATTTTTATTCACCACATGATATGTGTTTTTCTTGGAGTGTATTGTATTATTTGAGTCTTTATTTGTTAGTTTACCACAATCATCTTTTCTGTACACACCTTTTGAGAGAAACACACATGATTCAGAATTTATTAGAATACTCTATGCGCTTCACTTATATCTTTTGAGCTATACAGTTTTTGCTCTAGTGCTTCACTTATATCTTTTAGAGCACAGTGGTGGATTTGTTTTATAGAAACTATTATTCTCTCATGCTTCACTTATATTATTTTGAGAGTCTTAAACAGCATGGTAATTTGCTTAAATTGGGAAATTAATCCTAATATGCTAAGTATTCGAGACTAGTAAAAAACCTTTCTTATGAGTGTGCTGAATACTAAGAGAAGTTTGATGATTGATGATTGTTTTGAGATATGGAGGTAGTGATATTAAAGTTGTGCTAGTTGAGTAGTTGTGAAATTGAGAAATACTTGTGTTGAAGTTTGCAAGTCCCGTAGCATGCACGTATGGTAAACTTTATGTAACAACTTTGAAACATGAGGTGTTCTTTGATTGTCTTCCTTATGAGTGGTGATCGGGGACGAGCGATGGTCTTTTCCTACCAATCTACCCCCTAGGAGCATGCGTGTAGTGCTTAGTTTTTGATGACTTGTAGATTTTTGCAATAAGTATATGATTTCTTTATGACTAATGTTGAGTCCATGGATTATACGCACTCTTACCCTTCCATCATTGCTAGCCTCTTCGGTACCATGCATTGCCCTTTCTCACATCGAGAGTTGGTGCAAACTTCGCCGGTGCATCCAAACCCTGTGATATGATACACTCTTTCACACATAAACCTCCTTATATATTCCTCAAAACAGCCACCATATCTACCTATTATGGCATTTCCATAGCCATTCCAAGATATATTGCCATGCAACCTTCCACCGTTCCGTTTATCATGACACGTTCATCATTGTCATATTGCTTTGCATAATCATGTAGTTGACATCGTATTTGCGGCAAAGCCACCGTTCATAATTTTTCACACATGTCACTCTTGATTCATTGCTATCCTGGTATACCGCCGGAGGCATTCATATAGAGTCATACTTTGTTCTAGTATCGAGTTGTAATCATTGAGTTGTAAATAAATAGAAGTGTGATGATCATCATTCATAGAGTATTGTCCCAAAAAAAAGAGAAAGGCCAAAAAAAGTAAGGCCCCCAAAAAAGGGACAATGCTACTATCCTTTTTTCCACACTTGTGCTTCAAAGTAGCACCATGATTTTCATGATAGAGAGTCTCTTGTTTTGTCACTTTCATATACTAGTGGGAATTTTTCATTATAGAACTTGGCTTGTATATTCCAACAATGGGCTTCCTCAAATGCCCTAGGTCTTCGTGAGCAAGCAAGTTGGATGCACACCCACTTAGTTTCTTTTGTTGAGCTTTCATGCATTTATAGCTCTAGTGCATCCGTTGCATGGCAATCCCTACTCCTTACATTAACATCAATTGATGGGCATCTCCATAGACTATTGATTAACCGCATTGATGTGAGACTTTCTCCCTTTTTGTATTCTCCACATAACCCCCTCATTATATTCTATTCCACCCATAGTGCTATATCCATGGCTCACGCTCATGTATTGCGTGAAAGTTGAAAAAAGTTTGAGATTACTAAAGTATGAAACAATTGCTTGGCTTGTCATCGGGGTTTGTGCATGATGAGAGCATTCTTGTGTGACGAAAATGGAGCATGACCAAACTATATGATTTTGTAGGGATGAAATTTCTTTGGCCATGTTATTTTGAGAAGACATGATTGCTTAGTTAGTATGCTTGAAGTATTATTAATTTTATGTCAATATTAAACTTTTGTCTTGAATCTTATGGATCTGAATATTGTTACCACAATAAATAGAATTACATGGATAAATATGTTAGGTAGCATTCCACATCAAAAATTCTGCTTTTATCATTTACCTACTCGAGGACGAGCAAGAATTAAGCTTGGGGATGCTGATACGTCTCCAACGTATCTATAATTTTTGATTGTTCCATGCTATTATATTATCAACCTTGGATGTTTTATATGCATTTATATGCTATTTATATGATTTTTGGGACTAACCTATTAACCTAGAGCCCAGTGCCAGTTTATGTTTTTTTCCTTGTTTTAGAGTATCGCAGAAAAGGAAAATCAAGCGGAGTCCAATTGACCTGAAACTTCACGAAACTTATTTTTGGACCAGAAGAAGCCCACTGAGTATCGGAGATGGACCAGAAGAGTCCCGGGCTGCCCACAAGGGTGGGGGGCGTGCCCCCTGCCTCGTGGACAGCCCGGAGATCCACCGATGTACTTCTTCCTCCTATATATACCCACATACCCTAAAAACTTCGGGGAGCAGAATAGATCGGGAGTTCCGCCGCCAGAAGCCTCCGTAGCAACCAAAAACCAATCTAGACTCGTTCTGGCACCCTGCCGGAGGGGGAATCCCTCTCCGGTGGCCATCTTCATCATCCCGGTACTCTCCATGACGAGGAGGGAGTAGTTCACCCTCGGGGCTGAGGGTATGTACCAGTAGCTATGTGTTTGATCTCCCTCTCTCTCATGTTCTTGAGGTGGTACGATCTTGATGTATCGCGAGCTTTGCTATTATAGTTGGATCTTATGATGTTTCTCCCCCTCTACTCTCTTGTATTGGATTGAGTTTTCCCTTTGAAGTTATCTTATCGGATTGAGTCTTTGAGGATTTGAGAACACTTGATGTATGTCTTGCCGTGCTTATCTGTGGTGACAATGGGATATCACGTGATCCACTTGATGTATGTTTTGGTGATCAACTTGCGGGTTCCGCCCATGAACCTATGCATAGGAGTTGGCACACGTTTTCGTCTTGACTCTTCGGTAGATACTTTGGGGCACTCTTTGAAGTAATTTGTGTTGGTTGAATAGATGAATCTGAGATTGTGTGATGCATATCGTATAATCATACCCACGGATACTTGAGGTGACATTGGAGTATCTAAGTGACATTAGGGTTTTGGTTGATTTGTGTCTTATGGTGTTATTCAAGTATGAACTCTATGATAGATTGAACGGAAAGAATAGCTTCATGTTATTTTACTACGGACTCTTGAATAGATCGATTAGAAACGATAACTTTGAGGTGGTTTCGTACCCTACAATAATCTATTCGTTTGTTCTCCGCTATTAGTGACTTTGGAGTGACTCTTTGTTGCATGTTGAGGGATAGTTATGTGATCCAATTATGTTATTATTGTTGAGAGAACTTGCACTAGTGAAAGTATGAACCCTAGGCCTTGTTTCAACGCATTGCAATACCATTTGTGCTCACTTTTATCATTAGTCACCTTGCTGTTTTTCTATTTCAGATTACATAAACCATTATCTACTATCCATATTGCACTTGTATCACCATCTCTTCACCGAACTAGTGCACCTATACAATTTACCACTGTATTGGGTGTGTTGGGGACACAAGAGACTCTTTGTTATTTGGTTGCAGGGTTGTTTGAGGGAGACCATCTTCATCGTACGCCTCCCATGGATTGATAAACCTTAGGTCATCCACTTGAGGGGAATTTGCTACTGTCCTACAAACCTGTGCACTTGGAGGCCCAACAACGTCGACAAGAAGAAGGTTGTGTAGTAGACATCAGTTGCCATGGCCTCTGTGGCCATTGCGACAACCCCACGGGTGTCCCTCTTCGACTCACCCAATGAGAACATCACCGCCAAGTGCCTCATGGCTAAAGCCACCAACAAGGTAACCCTCAACATCAAAACTGCCGTCATTACTCATCCTTCTTTTACGGATTGCATTCATGAAAGTGGGGGGTCCAACGTGGAGGAAAATGAGTTTGAGTATTTTATGAGTAAGCTTAAGGGTAAATCCAGGAAGCACTTCGTTGCTCTCTTGGAACAACTTGGTGAAGCCAATGACATGATCAAGGCTCACGAATACACCATCTCTAAGATGGAGGGGCATAGTTGTGACTATGCCGATGAGATATCAGATCTCTCTAATGCTCTTGAGGAAGAGAGTGGTCATCGCTTGGCTCTTGAGGAGTCACACAACGATGACCATGCTAAATTAAAGAAAGATCTTGATCATGCTCTTGTTGTGTCTCATGTGCTAAACTCCGAGAAGGCGAAACTTGGTGTTGATCTTGCTAGACTTAAGGAGGAGTTTGATATACTTGACAAGGCTCACAAGGACTTGAATAGTACTCATGCTAATCTTAAAGAGTCTCATGATCAACTCCAAGTGAGGCTAACCAAGGAGAAAGCCACTTTTCCTCATATGGTTTTAATTGATAATGCAAATGCTACTAACCCTTGTTGTGAGCATGTGCATCTTGTTGAGGAGAATGCAAAGTTGAAGGAGCAACTTGAGAAAGGCATTGTGTCATGCATACAAGGTGAGAAGAACCTCAACGATGTTTTGAGCAATCAAAAGGAAGTTGTGGCCAAGGAAGGGATTGGGTTCGCACCCAAGTCCAAGAACAAGAAGAAGAATGACAAGGCCAAACGACCTCCTCCTCTCATGCAAACTTTTGTCAAAGAGGGAGAGGGCGCCTCTAAGGATAAGAAGAACAATGTGAAGGGTGGTGGTGTCAAGAAGGGCAATGCCACCCCTTCCAACAAAGCCGTCGACTTTAACCCTTCCTATGTGATATGCCATGCTAGTGATGGACATGTTTATGCTAAATTTGTTGGTTCTCCAATTGAGTACATTGAATGGTCTATTTGGGTTCCTAAGACCCTTGTCACTAACATCAAAGGGCCCATTACAAAATGGGTACCTAAAACCAAGCATTGATCTCTTGTAGGTGTTTGCTTCCGGTGGGGGATCGTGGTTGCTCGATAGTGGAGCCACTAATCATATGACCGAAATCAAGGACTTGGTGGTGGATGTGCAAAAGATTCCATCTATGCCCACCAATGTCGAGTGTGGGGTGATGCCTCATCCCCTAAGGTATTGGGGCCTGGCAAGGTTGTCATTTCTCATGATCTCACAATCGAGAAGGTCATGCTTGTTGAGTCCCCTGCATACAATTTACTTTCTGTTCGTCAACTTGCAATCATGGGCTTTGCCACTTTCTTTGATATTGATATTGTGGCCCTCTTGTGGAGCAAGACTCTTAAAGTAGCCTTTTTTGGGCATGTCGAGAACGGTCTCTATGTGATTAACTTTTCGGAGCAACCCACTAAGACCGCGACATGCCTAATGGCTAAAGTTGACGTGGGATGGCTTTGGCATCACCGTTTAGCCCATGTCAATATGAGATCTTTGCAAAGTCTTCTCAAGGGGGACCATGTCCGTGGACTAACGAATGTTAGTTTTGCCAAAGGTCGTGCTTGCAGTGCTTGCATTGAAGGAAAGCTACATGAGAAGGCTCACCCTCCCACGACTATCATTTACTCAAAGAGGCCTTTGGAGCTCCTTCACTTGGATCTCTTTGGGCCTCCATCCTTTTATAGCCTTGGGGGTAGAAAGTATTGCTTGGTGATTGTGGATGACTATTAAAGATACACTTGGGTGTACTTCTTCAAGAGGAAGAGTGAGACCCAACAAACCGTCATTGACTTTGCAAATGAAGCTCAACGTCAACTGATAACCCACAAGTATAGGGGATCGCAACAGTTTTCGAGGGTAGAGTATTCAACCCAAATTTATTGATTCGACACAAGGGGAGCCAAAGAATATTCTCAATTATTTGCAGCTGAGTTGTCAATTCAACCACACCTAGCAACTTAATATCTTTAGCAAGGTATTACTAGCAAAGTATTATGATAGTAATGGTAACGGTGGAAAAATTAATATTTTTGGGTTTTGTAGTGATTGTAACAGTAGCAGCCGAAAAGTAAATAAGCGAAGAACAATATATGAAAAGCTCGTAGGCATTGGATCTGTGATGGAGAATTATGCCGGATACGATCGATCATGTAACAATCATAACATAGGGTGACACAGAACTAGCTCGAGTTCATCAATGTAATATAGGCATGTATTTCGAATATAGTCATACGTGCTTATGGAAAAGAACTTGCATGACATCTTTTGTCCTACCATCCCGTGGCAGCGGGGTCCTATTGGAAACTAAGGGATATTAAGGCCTCCTTTTAATAGAGTACCGAACCAAAGCATTAACACATAGTGAATACATGAACTCCTCAAACTACGGTCATCACCGGTAAGTATCTCGATTATTGTCACTTCGGGGTTAACGGATCATAACACATAATAGGTGACTATAGACTTGCAAGATAGGATCAAGAACTCTCATGTATTGATGAAAAAATAATAGGTTCAGATCTGAAATCATGGCACTGGGGCCCTAGTGACAAGCATTAAGCATAGCAAAGTCATAGCAACATCAATCTCAGAACATAGTGGATACTAGGGATCAAACCCTAACAAAACTAACTCGATTACATGATAAATCTCATCCAACCCATCACCGTCCAGCAAGCCTACGATGGAATTACTCACGCACGGCGGTGAGCATCATGAAATTGGTGATGGAGGAAGGTTGATGATGACGATGGCGACGGATTCCCCTCTCCGGAGCCCCGAACAGACTCCAGATCAGCCCTCCCGAGAGAGTTTAGGGCTTGGCGGCGGCTCCGTATTGTAAAACATGATGAATCCTTCTCTCTGATTGTTTTCTCCCATAAAGTGAATATATGGAGTCAAGGTGGACGTCGGTGGAGCATTAGGGGGCCCACGAGGCAGGGGCGCGCGCCCCCACCCTCGTGGACAGGGTGTGGGCCCCTTGACATGGATCTTTCTTCTAGTATTTTTATATATTCCAAAAATGATCTCCGTTGATTTTCAGGTCATTCCGAGAACTTTTCTTTCTGCACAAAAATAACACCATGACAATTCTGCTGAAAACAACATCAGTCCGGGTTAGTTCCATTCAAATCATGCAAGTTAGAGTCCAAAACAAGGGCAAAAGTGTTTGGAAAATTAGATACGTCGGAGACGTATCATTAACACAATGCAAAGATCTTGACAATAAGAAGTGACAACGGCACCGAGTTCAAGAACTACACCTTGGATGAGTTTCTTAGTGATGAGGGAATCAAACATCAATATTCTGTACCTTACACCCCTCAACAAAATGGTGTAGCGGAGAGGAAGAACCGGACGTTGATGGATGCGGCAAGGACCATGACGGCGGAGTTCAAGTCCCCATACAACTTTTGGGCCGAAGCCATCAACACTGCGTGTCATGCATCCAATCGGCTCTATCTCCGCAAAGGCTTGAACAAGACCCCATATGAGATACTCACCGGTAACAAGCCCAACCTCAAGTACTTTCGGGTGTTCGGCGTAAGTGTTTCATCCTCAAGAAAGGTGTTCGCTTGTCTAAATTCAAGGCTAGCGCTTATGAGGGCATATTTGTTGGTTTTGCTACAAACTCTCGTGCTTACCGTGTCCTCAATAAGTCCACGGGACTTATTGAGGAGACGTGTAACATGGAGTTTGATGAGAATAATGGCTCCCAAGTGGAGAAAAGTGGCACTTGTGATGTAGGTGATGAAATTCCTCCCCAAGCCATAAGAAGAATGGGTGTTGGTTTTATCCTACCCATTGAGGAACCCCTTTTGGCCGAAGGAGAAGGACAATATTCCACTCAAGTGGAACCATCACCAACCCAAGGCCCACACTCTTCCGAAGAAGAAAGTGAAGGCCCTCGACCTCATGAACAAGACCAAGGGCAAGGTCAACCTCAAGATGGTGTTGAACCACCAAGTGATGCCCAAGGTCAAGTTCTCTCCTCCGAGCAAGTTCAAGGTCAAGAGCAAGCTCAAGATCAAGAACAAGCTCAAGACGATGCTCAAGATGATCAAGTAACCGCACCTCAACTCACTCATGAGGAGGAATTGGAGCGTCGTGCCGCCAATATTGCATCCAAGCTCTCTACCAAGGGTCATCTCATGACAAATGTGCTTGGAAGCATTCAAAAGGGGGTAAGCACTTGCAGACAATTGGCAAACTATTGTGAACATCACGCGTTTGTCTCTTGTGTTGAACCCCAAAAGGTCTATGAGGAGCTCAAAGATCCGGATTGGCTTAACGCAATGCATGAAGAACTCAACAACTTCGAGCACAACAAGGTGTGGAGATTGGTGCCAAGGCCAACGGGGAACCATAATGTCATTGGAACCAAGTGGATATTCAAGAACAAGCAAGATGCTCATGGGATTATTGTTCATAACAAGGCTCGCTTGGTAGCACAAGGCTACTCCCAAGTCGAGGGTATCGACTACGGTGAAACCTTCGCTCCCGTTGCTCGCCTTGAATCTATTTGTTTGTTGATTGCTTATGCTTCTCATCATAACTTCAAGTTGCAACAAATGGATGTGAAGAGTGCTTTTCTTAATGGTCCTATTAATGAGTTGGTGTATGTCAAACAACCCCCCGGGTTCGAGGGTCCCTATTTTCCGGATCATGTGTACCAACTCAATAAGGCACTCTACGGCCTTAAACAAGCCCCATGTGCGTGGTATGACCACCTTACCGAGTTGTTGCAAGATCATGGGTTTGAAATTGGGAAAATCGACCCCACTCTTTTTACTAAGAAGGTCAAAGGGGAGTTGTTTGTGTGCCAACTATATGTTGATGACATTATATCTGGTTCTCCTAACAAAGCTTTCAATGAGGAATTTGCCGCTCTCATGACCTCAAAGTTCAATATGTCCATGATGGGAGAGTTGAAGTTCTTTCTTGGGTTCGAAATCAAGCAACAAAGAGAAGGAACCTTCATCAACTGTTGGGGATATGACTATTTGTGTAAGCCATCCAGGAGAGGCCGGGTTACGCAAATAGAGCTTCATCAGAAGCCCAAGACCAAGGCATGAAGATGGCGGTTCACTAAAAGGCTTAAAGGCCCATAGGCGACTCTGAGGCCCGTAAAGATAAACTGCCATGATGGTATAACTTGTACTGTAAGGTAGAAGTAACTAGTCGCCGAGCCGGACACTGTTTATGAGCCGGCCGGGACTCTGTAGGCCGCAGGGCGTCAACCCGTGTATATAAGGGGACGACCTGCCAGCGGCTTAGGGGGAGAAACAACTGATCGAGAACCAGGCATAGCGTATCTCGCTCCGTGGTCATCGAAACCTCAAGCAATTCCAACCCAACTAGACGTAGGCCTTCCTTCACCGTAAGGGGCTGAACTAGTATAAACCTCGCGTGTCCTTGTCCCGATTAACCCCTTTAAGCTTCCTAGTTGCGATGGCTCCACGACTAAGTCCTTGCAAAAGGACATCTGCCGTGACAATTCCATGACAGTTGGCGCCCACCGTGGGGCCAGCGCACGGTGGATTTGAGTTCTTGAAGGGAAGCTTCGAAGGGCTCAAGGGATACGCAGTTGGCCGGATGACCAAGAGTCGTCGCGGCAGGATCTACATCGACGACGAAGGCTGGGGCCCTGACGCCGGCTCAATTGAGTATGGGTACCGGGTCCCCTTTGGCGGAATTCACGTCTTCATCGGCCGGATTCATGAGCCGGGCCTTGAGCCGGACAGCTGCACCGACCTCGTCGAGACGGCTCAGCGTGCAAAACCCGCCCGAGCTCAACCCGTCGTGAAGCGTGCCTTTGTGGGTTGCATCCACGGAGGTGAACTTTCTGAAGGATCTGAAGGTGATGGTGAGCCGGCCGTCCTCTCTGACGGTGATTCGTCCGCCGGCTCGACAGATTCGCTGTATCAAGTTCAAGATGGTGTGCTTGGGGGCTGTTCCGATGGCATCACTATTCCGGACCCCTCAGAGTCGCCAAACTGGGCAGGAGTCTTCATGGCTGGTACTCAACCTGGCCAAAATTCTACGGCCTCAGCGGCGATAACGTCTAGGTTAGGAGCAGCCGGGGCAGGAGGCCCGATGCGCTCACCGGCTCAGGTGCTGATGGATCTCATGGATAAACTTACGGCCTTGTTAACTGCTACAGTCATCCCTGTGAACCAATCTGGGCATGAGGCAGGGGTGGCACAGGTTCGCGATGAGATCGCCCGGGCCAAGGAAACCTTAGCAGCTGAAGATACTAGATTAGCCACAGAGCGGGCGGCTTTGGACGTACGGGCGCAGCAACTTCAGGCAGAGACCTTTCAGCTCACGTTGAGCTTGAACGCATCTAATGAGGTAATGAGGAGGAGACATCAGAAAACTCAGTCCCGTTTACCTCAGATTTATGAAAACTCAGTCCCGTTTACCTCAGATTTATGATCCTCGGAATCTCTTTGCCACACCCGGGGCCGGCCCAAGTAACCCGCCAGGTGCAAATCAGTTTATGACATCCGGAGCGGGAGGCCCAGTCCAGCCTCCGGTGACGGCGCCTCTTCACGGCAATATGGCACCGCCCCATTACGTACCAATACCACAGGGTCACTTCTCCAACCCCATGAAGAACTTAATCGCAGCATCAGCACGTTTGGCGGCTCTCCCAGTAGATGGTGATGATCCGACAGCGATGGAAACCTGGAGGATCAGGGAACTTGTCCAAACAGCCCTGGCTCAGCAAGAGACCTACTCCTACAGCCGGGACAGGATTCACTCAACTCCTCCGCCCTGGTTAACTCCGCCTCGTCAAAACCGGAGCCCGAGTTACAGTAGACACATGGAGTCAGAGGCCTTGTCAAGTAGCGCTCAGCGCCGGAACCAGCCCGGCGGGTATAACCCGGTTCAGGAGCGGATACGTCAGGAGGACGAGCGGGCGGCTCAGCTAGCAGCTCAGCTAGCAGCCCAACAGGACTCACCGGCTTACCTGACGACTTCCGTTGAGGCGGGTGTTGCTACTAGAACCGGAGGAGTTCCTTGTCTGGTACTGGCTCTACGTAATGTACGTCTGCCCAAGGATTTCAAGGGACCTCGAAAGGTGCCGAATTATACGGCCGATTTACAGCCTGGGGCGTGGATTGAAAGTTACAAGATGGCCATGGAGCTGCTGGAGGTTAGTGATGAAGCGATGGCTAAATACTTCACCATGATGTTGGACGGAACGGCCCGTTCTTGGTTAAAGGGTTTGCCACCCAATTCCATTAGTTCATGGGCGGAGCTAAAGTCCTGTTTCATCTAGAACTTCAAGGACACTTGCAAGCAGTCTATGTCAATTGTGGACCTGACAAATTGTAAGCAGGAGGAAGGTGAATCTATGACTCATTGGGTGCGCCGGGTCAAAGATATAATACATTCGTCTGACAAGATGGATGCCGGCTCAGCAGTTCTCATGCTAGAGAAGAATTGCCGCTTTGAGCCTCTGAGACAGAAACTGGGGCGCCTTAAGCGT
Organism: Triticum urartu; assembly: GCF_056163025.1. Taxonomy (NCBI): domain Eukaryota; kingdom Viridiplantae; phylum Streptophyta; class Magnoliopsida; order Poales; family Poaceae; genus Triticum; species Triticum urartu. Next base: position 51,191,486 of record NC_141875.1, read on the forward strand.
GATTGCAACGATATGGGGACACTGATGGCGGCTTTAGTCAAGTATGTTGATTCTGATAGTACCAAGGATCCCGCGTCTGATGAGGAAAAGACAGGGAAGGGAAAGAAGAACGGTAATGGAAAGGGTCAGCAGCATAACCCGGCGAGTCAAGGAGGCAATAAGCGTAAGGCGGACGGTAACCCGGAATTTGTGGCCAATGCACAGGGTAACAATCGGAAGCGCAAAGGAAAGACAGCCCCTCGGTTTGGCGGGTCAGGTCCGTCTCTTGAGCAACTACTCAATGAGCCCTGCCCGAAACACGGCACCCGGGAACGACCAGCGACTCATTTATGGAAGGATTGCGCAATCATGAAGGCTTTCAAGAATTCTAATACGTTTGATGGCAATCAAGGCCCAGGCGGCGGCTCAGGAGCTGGCGGCTTTCATGGCCCGGGCGGCGGTTCAGGATCCGGTTTTCAGGGAAGCCAGGGTGGTTATAATCAACAACACTCTGGTCAAGGAGGTCAGCAGCATCAGCAATCGGGTTATCAGAGCCATCCAAAACAGCTAAACAGTGGGCAGTATCACGTGTTCACCACAAGTTTGTGTAAACGTGATTAGAAAGTTCATAGGAGGGCGGTGAATTCTGTTGAGCCGGCAGTCCCTCGTTACTTGAGGTGGTCGGAACAGCCTATTGTCTGGAGCAGGGAGGATCACCCTCCCCGGGTTGATAATCCAGGTCAACTGGCCTTGGTAGTGGCACCGCAGGTTGGTGGTTATAAATTTACTAAGGTGCTCATGGATGGAGGTAGTAGCATCAACATCCTCTATTATGAGACCTTTCGGCGCATGGGCTTAACTGACAAGAATTTAAAGACTTCCAACACCGTCTTCCATGGAGTGGTGCCTGGTAAGTCGGCGTATCCTGTGGGTAAGATTGAGCTAGAGGTGGCCTTTGGAGACGAGCATGATTCTAGGGCGGAAAAGTTAACTTTTGAAGTGGTAAAAATCAAGAGTCCATATCACGCTTTGTTCGGGCGGCCGGCTTATGCCAAGTTCATGGCGCGGCTGTGTTATGTTTATTTACAGCTCAAGATGCCGGGTTACAAGGGTACCATCACTATGCATGGAAGCCGAAAGGTGGCCCTGGAATGCGAAGAAGGCGATGCGGCTTATGCCGAGTCTGTCTGTGCAGCAGAGGAGCTCAAATTTTATCAAGATAATGTTGACCCGGCGGATATGACCTCCCTCAAGAAGCCGACTACAGAGCATGACCCGGCCATGAAGTTTAAATCGGCTGCAGAGACTAAGCTTGTTGATTTTACTCCGGGCGATTCGTCTAAGCAATTCAGCATCAGTGCCAACTTGGATCCTAAATAGGAAAGCGCGCTCATCGAGTTCATCCGTGAGAACCGGGACATCTTTGCATGGAAGCCTTCTGACATGCCGGGTGTACCGAGAGGACTCGCTGAGCACACTCTTAATATTGATCCGAAGTATAAGCCGGTCAGGCGGTTTCTGCGGCGATTCAATGAGGAACGACGAAAAGCTATAGGAGAAGAGGTCGTCCGGCTCTTGGCGGCTGGGTTCAATGTCGAAGTGTTTCACCCGGAGTGGTTGGCTAACCCGGTGCTCGTGCTCAAGAAAAATGGCACCTGGCGGATGTGTGTGGATTACACGGACTTAAATAAGGCTTGTCCAGATGATCCTTTCGCTCTCCCCCGTATTGATCAAATCATTGATGCTACGGCGGGTTGTGCGCGTTTGAGCTTTTTGGATGCTTACTCTGGTTATCATCAGATCAAGATGGCAGTTAAGGACCAGGAGAAGACGGCTTTGATCACTCCGTTTGGAGCCTTCTGCTATGTGTCTATGCCTTTTGGGCTCAAGAGTGCCCAGGCGACTTATCAACGGTGTGTACAGAATTGTCTCCACAATCAGATTGGGCGCAATGTTCATGCTTATGTGGATGACATAGTGGTGAAATCCAGAGAGGCGGAAACCTTGATATCTGATCTCAGAGAAACCTTTGACAATCTCCGGGTTTACAAAATGATGCTTAACCCGGAGAAGTGTGTATTTGGTGTGCCTGCAGGCAAGCTTTTGGGATTCTTGGTCTCAAACAGGGGCATCGAGGCTAATCCAGAGAAGATTAAGGCAATCACTTCTTTGGCTAAACCGGCATGTATCAATGATGTTCAGCGACTGGCGGGTCATGTTGCTGCTTTAAGCCGGTTCATAAGCCGGTTAGGTGAGAAGGCCCTACCGCTGTACCAACTGATGAAGAAGGCAGACACCTTTGTCTGGAGTAATGCTGCTAATGCTGCTTTTGAGGATTTGAAGAGGCAGTTATCTGAGCCGCCAGTTCTTGCAGCTCCCATTGACAAAGAGCCTTTGCTATTATATGTGGCTGCTAATTCACGAGCCGTCAGTGTGGCAATTGTGGTAGAGCGCAAGGAGGCTGGTAAGGAACATCCGGTTCAACGGCCGGTTTATTATGTCAGTGAGGTACTCATCGAGTCAAAACAAAGATATCCTCATTGGCAGAAACTTGTTTACGGGGTGTTCATGGCAAGCCGGAAGCTGAAGCAATACTTCCAAGGTCACCCTATCACTGTGGTAAGTTCTGCCCCCTTGGGAGACATTATTCAGAACAGAGAGGCTATAGGACGAGTCGCCAAGTGGGCCATCGAGCTCGGGCCTCATGGTCTGAAGTACGTACCACGCACTGCCATTAAGTCTCAAGCTTTGGTGGATTTCATCAATGACTAGACAGAGCTACAGGCACCTGAGGAGAAGCCCGATAACACTTATTGGACTATTCATTTTGATGGGTCCAGACAGTTGGAAGGCTCGGGGCCTGGAGTCGTGTTAACTTCCCCTCGAGGTGACAAATTTTGTTATGTACTCCGGCTTATGTTTCCTTGTACTAACAATGCAGCTGAGTACGAGGCCCTACTCCATGGTCTCCGGATGGCCAAAGAGATGAACTTGAGCCGGGTAAGATGCTTGGGAGACTCAGACCTTGTGGCTCAACAGGTGTCAGGCAAGTGGGACTCTAAAGACCCCCTTATGGTGGCTTACCGTCGTGAAGTCGATGCTGTGGCTGGACATTTCAAGGGTTATGTGGTGGAACAAATTGATCGAAGGAAGAATGAGGCGGCTGATGCCTTAAGCCGGCTGGGATCTCAGCGTAAGCCGGTGCCGCCTAACACCTTTCTTGATGTTTTGAATAATCCTTCTGTTAAGTTACCTACAGAGGAAGATCTGGCAATACCAGACCCAGAGGCACAGCTGGTGGCGGCTCTCCACGTTATCCCAGATTGGACAGTGCCTTATTTGGCTTACATGACCCAGGGAGAGTTGCCTGAAGATGAGACCTTGGCAAGACAAATCGCCCGGCGGTCCAAGTCCATGACAATTGTCAATGGCGAGTTACATCATTGCAGCATCACTGGAGAGTTTCAACGTTGCGTGTCACCTACAGAGGGTCAGGAGATCCTTCGTGAGATTCATGAAGGCGATTGTGGTCATCACGCCGGCTCAAAATCTCTTGTGGGCAAAGCTTTCTGTCATGGATTTTATTGGCTGACGGCTCATGCTGACGCAGAAGACCTGGTCAGTAAATGTGACAGATGTCAGAAATTCTCACGACGAGCCTTTGCAGTCTGGGGGCTTGATATGGTCGGGCCTTTCAAAAGGTCTAAGGATAAAAAGGCGCACCTCTTGGTGGCGGTTGACAAGTTCACAAAGTGGGTGGAGGCGGAGCCAGTCAGTAAGTGTGATGCAGCCACGGCGGTCCAGTTTATGAAAAAGGTGATTTTTCGCTTTGGTTTTCCACATAGCATCATAACTGATAATTGCACTAACCTCTCCAAAGGAGCTATGGAAGAGTTCTGTCAACGAGAGCATATCCGGCTTGACATTTCAGCTGTGGCTCACCCTCAATCCAATGGTCAAGCAAAACGAGCTAATCAAGAAATCTTGCGGGGTATCAAGCCCCGGCTCTTGGTCCCCTTGCAGCGGACGCCGGGTTGTTGGGTGGAGGAGTTACCTTCTGTACTTTGGAGCATCAATACTACACCTAACAGATCTACGGGTTACACGCCTTTCTTTATGGTGTATGGAGCAGAGGCGGTCCTGCCAAGTGACATCCATCATGACTCACCCCGTGTGGCGGCTTATGTTGAGGAAGACAACGAAAAAGCTCGGCAAGACGCACTTGACCTGTTGGATGAAGAGCGAGACTTGGCAATAGCCCGCTCGGCGATTTACCAGCAAGACCTGCGCCGCCACCATAGCCGCCGGGTTAGGTCCAGAACCTTTCAGGAAGGCGACTTAGTGCTCCGACCCATCCAGGATCAATCTGACATGCACAAGCTATCCCCTCCTTGGGAAGGACCCTTTGTGGTCAGCAAGAATCTGAACAACGGATCATACTACCTTATCGATGTTCGGGAGCACAAAGACTCATGTAAGTCGGAGGAGGAGACCCGTCGGCCGTGGAATATCGCTCATCTTCGGCCTTATTATACTTGAGCCATCGGCTCTAATGTTTATATGTTTATACTATGTATATTACATAAAGCAATAAAGCAGGACCTCTGTCCTTTTTTCCACTCCCAAAAAAGGTTTATGTGTTTTCTTTGTCAGGAGGTGGAGATAACTAAGGAGAAGCGGATCATATCTGAATCCGGCTTTCCTTTGGTCCGGCTTATGATCATATCTGAATCTAGCCATGATCACTTGGGGGCTTCCTGTTCAAACATAGGTCATATTCGAACCAAAGAGAACATAGCTGTCGATACCCACTTGATCGGCATACTGCCAAACCCACTTGGGGGCTTCTTGATCATATTTGAATCATAGCTTAACCCCTTTGGGTCTGACGTGGATCGTATTCGAATCAGCGTCATTAAACAACTCTTATGGTCACTTGGGGGCTTCCTGTTCAAACATAGGTCGTATTCGAACCAAAAAGAACATAGCTGTCAATACCGACTTGATCAGCATCGCCACAGCCACTGGGGGCTAACAGATCGTATCCGAATCTTAGCTCAACCCCTTTGGAACGGTTCACTGATCGTATTCGAATCAGAAACCCTTTTGTTCATCATATTTTACAAGTATCAACATTGGATATCTTGCGACCCTCTTGAAAATACAATGGAGTACATTGCAATCCTCCAGGATTAAAATTGGTTACATCAGGTTGTTAAGTACCAGGTGAACTTTTATGTGCCAATTTTCAGGAGTTAAAATTACCCTTAGGGGTTGGCTTATATAAGCCGGAAAAGCAGCCGTAAGCATCACAGGGCAGTGCAAGACATTTCTGCAAAGGACATAACAGATTCATATAAACTACAAAGTGCATAGTGATGGCGGCTTATGCAAGTATTAAGGGCCATAAGCATGCGCAAAGGCATAGCAAAACTCAAAGTATTTTCTACTCTGTTACAAGACTCCCCGAGTCTGAATGATGCGGCATTGTTTTTCTACAACGACATAAGCAGGTGGCGCCTGGCAATCTACTCTTGGGGTTGACTTGAAGCCTCCGGGTTATCCTTCTCCGCCTCTCCGCCGGCTGCTTTGTCCTGGAAGAATGATGAGGCCCAGTCAATGCCACTCAAGGCCTCAAACTCAGCTTCATCATCTACTAAACCGGTTGGGTCGACTTCAGGGGCAAAGGTGTGCTTACAGATTGGAGGGATCAAGCTGACATCGTCATAATGCGGCGTGGGGATTCTCCGATTCTCCTTGTCATAACCCAGCTGATACTTGGTGAGGTCAGTGTCGTTTCCAATTTGAGTGGCCACAGGGCGTATATCCCTCACGCAGGTGGTGAAAACCTTTTCATCAAATGGAGTGCCATCCTCCTTTAAACTTGGATACCCAAGAGCGATGTCGGCCGGGTCTAGCTCTGGTAACCAGGCTTTGGCCCGACTCGGCTATTGCTCCGACTCTTGCTTGGGCCCGTCTCAACTCTTGAATCCGCTGAGGAAGTACAGCAAGCCGTTGTAACACATCTTGCAAGAGGTGGGGTACATCATTTGATAAGGCTACAATGGCCAAGGCACGTTGTGACCCGATGTACAGTTGCTCTACTAGAGTATACACCGCCTTCAATTTGATCAGCATATTCTGCTTGAGGTTTGTGCTCCTGGGGCCTGTATTGGTAAGTATAAGGTAAACCTCAGGTAACAATTGAAGGAATGTTTATAATATTTAATGCTTGCTTAAGATAACTTACCAAAGATCGCTGAGACCATCCGAGATATCTGGCGTTGTAAGCCGGTCAGTTCGGCTGTTGCATTTGCCAGCAACGCCTCTGCTGTCTCGGCTCGGGTCACCAGTCCGGCCTTTTCGTCAGTCCAAATTTTCTTCTCCGACTCAAAATTTTTCTTCAGCTTCTCTTGTTCAGAGATGCTGAATTCAAATTTGGAGTTAGCCTTTTGAATTTCAATCTCCTGGGCTGCCAGGCGGTTCTTCAGGTCAGCAATCTCCGATTCAAATTGACTTATGGTGGCCTGCATTGCACCGGATAGTAGTCAAGATTACAGTAAATAATATTAAGTCCCAAGCACTTTGCAAGCAAAGATACTTGACACTTGGGGGGCTAATGTATACCGAAGCTTTCTAAATTATTAAGCCGGTCCTGGATATTAAGTCCCAAATACTTTGCAAGCAAAGATACTTGGCACTTGAGGGCTAATGTATATCGCAAGTTAAAGGTATTGTGTTACATCCGGTTTAAATATTTTTCTTTAAGCCGGGCAAGCAGCTCTAACAATTTTTCTAAGTCTACAGCATAATTATTCATAAGCAATAGACTTGGGGGTTGGTACAGTAAGTATGATTGAAAATAAGGAAGCATAAGTCATACCTCAGATTTTTGCTGTATTTGCTTCACCATGTCAATTTCCAGGTCACAGCTGTTTTGCACCTGGTTGATATAGCCCGAGATGATCTCTCCAATACTCAAATGAGTATAGTCGGTGATATCCATCTTGGCCTTACGGTGTTCTAGCAACTCCTCTTTAGCCGAGCATTTGGCAAGGACGGTGGGCCTGGCCGGCTCAACGAATTGAGCCTTGAGAAATTCCACTTCTGGGTCAGCCATTTTGACTGGTCTAGGTGCCTCCGGGTTAACAGAACCATCAAGAATATCTTCAGCAGGCGGGTCAGAAGTTGGTGCTGCAATGTCTTGAGCTGGCTCAGGCGGCGGTTGATGTGTGGAAGAGTCGGGAGCAGCTATACCCTGTTCCGGTTCAGTCACCACAGGGGTTTGGGCCGGTTTATCCTTCTTGGTTTTCTTCCCGGGCTTAACCTGCACGCTGTGGGCAAAGCAGAGAAATAAGTAAAGAAACATGAAGAAAGAAAAACATAAGGTGAATAAATTGATATTACCCATGGGCAGTCTTAAAAGCCGGCATGTTTGATTGCATGGACTCGCCAGATGAAGGAGAGGTATCCTGGTAATTGGAGTCAGAGGAATTGAGAGGTTGACGGATTAGACCCGCCAAAGGTAAAAAAGGGTATAAGTTGGAGATAACCTCAGTCCGACGCTTCCGGGTTGTGTCAGGCAAGCCGGAGGATAGCTCTGCATCCTTGCTGGTCCGGGTCTGCCTCTGGTTTTCAAATTGCTTTTGCTTCAAAAGAAAGTCAGGATCTTGGTAAGCCAAAGGGTGTGAAAATCTTACTTTACGGGTTACTCTTCGAATTTTCTAACGCGGCCGAAGCTCGGAGTCGAAGGAGATTATAGTTACCTCTTCCTCGACGGGTTGGCTGTTGCCCGTGTCTTCCTGAAAGAAGGTTAATATCAGTAAGGTAGTGACAAAGGAGAAAGGGAAATTAAAAAGTTACCTCTTCTTCATTATCATCAGAATCATCAAGCTGAAACAACTCAGAAGCGCTTGGCTTCCTTTTCCTTGAAGTGGTGGGCTTGGCGGTTTTCCTTTCGGCTCTCTTGGCCGCCCTGGCTTTCTTGGCCGCCTCATGATCATATTGGATTTTCCAGAAGTTATCATTTGCCTGTAAAAGGTTATAAAGGGTTATGCGTAAGAATACAGTATAACATGGTAAAAAATAACCTGACGGCTGGAAACTTACTGCAGGGGCCGGGTTCTTCTTGCAAAAAGGTAGTAAGCCGAAAGCGTTACTATTCACTATGCCCTCTTTGAACAAAGACTGAGTTGTAGCTTCCACTACGTCATCTGGTAAGTCGTCAGGACTATGACGCTGAGGGTCATCTTTCTCGCCTGAATAATTACACATTAAGCTGGGGCGGCGGCTTAACGGAATTATTCTCCGAGCAACCCAGACTCGGACCAGGTCAATGCCATCTAAGACGTTCCCTAAAAGAGCTTTAATCTTCTTGATCTTGGGGGTGAGTGGCAGACGTTCAATAGCAGTCAACTTATCCGGCAGCGGGTGAGTAGGTTCAAGGCGCAATGCACGGAAGCCGGGCAGCGGGTTTTCACCAGCCGGAGAAGTATCCTGGTAGTAGAACCATGTCTGGTTCTAGTCCTTTGGATGACTCAGCAATTCAGCATAAGGGAACAGGTAGTCTCTCCGCCTTTGAATCGATATGCCACCAAGCTCCAGACTGGGCCTGTTGGCCCGCTCATTCTGCCGGTTCAAATAGAACAATTCCCTGAACAAAAGTAGGCTGGGTTCTTCTCCAAGGTAGACCTCACAGAAAACTTGGAAGTTGCAGATATTTGACACGGAATTGGGCCCGATGTCTTGAGGTCTTAAGTCAAAGAAGTGCAAAACATCTCTAAAGAATTTTGAACCGGGAGGAGCAAATCCCCGGCTCATGTGATCCATAAAAATGATCACCTCCCCTTCCTTGGGTTGAGGTTTCTCTTCAGACGGGTCAGGAGCACGATAAGACATGACATCCTTCTTGGGAAGATGGCCAGACTTTACAAACTCGGACAGTTTGGTCTCTGTAACAATGGATGGGACCCAGTTGCAGGTAACCGGAGGTTTAACAGCTTTGGGTGCCATTGGGTAAATTGAAGCCTACAACAAGATAAAGGAAATTTTCTGGTTTATTATAACCCGGAGAATAAACATTATTGGGTTATTTAAGATGGCAGCTTAAGAAGGGGCCTAATGACATACAGGTAACTATGTGATAATGTTTAACAGCTGCAGGTATTAAAGATGATTAAGGTTTTCTTAAGTCGCCAGAGGCAAGCGGTGCTGACACCCGGTATTATCTTAAACCGGCTATACGGACTACTATGGCTGAAACAAGAGTCAACAGACACAGTTTTTGGCTAAGTGTGGAGCAAACAGGTTTCACAAATTGCAATTATTATTTTGGATCAAACGATGCTCTGGAAAGGAAAAATTTCTAGACCTAAAACAGTACAGGGAAGTTCATATACTCAAGGAGGGCTTCCAAAACAAGGAAATGAGATCTGTTTTCATACAGAATAAGCACACAACATCCTCTGCAGCAGTTCTATGTGGTTTTTACGATCTGAACAAGGTATTAGAGGTAAGAACTAATGGAGGTTGCGTCGGGCGACGATGAACGTCGACGAACTCAAGACAGTACTAATGCAGATCTGAGAAGGAGGGGAAAGAGAACTCACCGATGTGGAAGAACTATGGAGGGTTGCCGTTGTTCTCTGGTCAAAAAACAGGGTGATTCAGCGGCCTGAGTCGGTGAAAAGACGAGGTTTCCGACGGTGGCGGCGGCGGAGCTTGAGCGGCAGAAGAGGGAGTGCGAGGAAGAAGATGACCGGAGGAAATGAAAAAGACCTAGGTCACGCCTATTTATAAGGAGGACCGACTGAGACGGTGTGAGAAACGAGGAGACCAAGACATCATTATCCAGCAGCCCCAACGCCTTGATTTTCGGGAGGGTTAGTAAAGGCAAAGATCCGTTGAAGATATGATGAATTAAAATATAAAGTTTTATTGAAGATGATGTCACGATGATTTAACCCGGAGCCAGAGGATGACGTCACGGCGGGTTACAATTTTCACGCAAGACAGAAGACTAAAGGCCAGTTCATAAGGTTTTCAAAGATTGACATGAACCGGTTTAAATCAATCTGGGGCCTAATGTTGGGGATATGACTATTTGTGTAAGCCATCCAGGAGAGGCCGAGTTACGCAAATAGAGGTTCATCAGAAGCCCAAGACCAAGGCATGAAGATGGCGGTTCACTAAAAGGCTTAAAGGCCCACAGGCGACTCTGAGGCCCGTAAAGATAAACCGCCATGATGGTATAACTTGTACTGTAAGGTGGAAGTAACTAGTCGCCGAGCCGGACACTGTTTATGAGCCGGCCGGAACTCTGTAGGCCGCAGGGCGTCAACCCGTGTATATAAGGGGACGACCCACCAACGGCTTAGGGGGAGAAACAACTGATCAAGAACCAGGCATAGCGTATCTCGCTGCCTAGTCATCGAAACTTCAAGCAATTCCAACCCAACTAGACGTAGGCCTTCCTTCACCGTAAGGGGCTGAACTAGTATAAACCTCGCGTGTCCTTGTCCTGATTAACCCCTTTAAGCTTCCTAGTTGCGATGGCTCCACGACTAAGTCCTTGCAAAAGGACATCTGCCGTGACAATTCCACGACATCAACCAAGACAAATACACTCAAGACATGCTCAAGAGATTCAAGCTAAGTGAAGTCAAGATGGCTTCCACTCCAATGCCCGTCAAATGCCAACTTTACATAGACCCCAATGGTAAAGCAGTGGATCAAAAGGTATATCGCTCCATGATTGGCTCCTTGATTTACCTTTGTGCATCTAGACTGGATATCATGTTGAGTGTGGGAATTTGTGCATGGTTTCAAGTCGCACCTAAGGAAAGTCACTTTGTGGCGGTCAAGCGAATCTTTTGATATTTGGCTCATACCCCAAACTTTGGCTTATGGTACCCAAGAGGAGCAAACTTCAACCTTGTAGGCTATTCGGACTCCGATTGGGCGGGAGACAAAGTGGATAGGAAGTCAACTTCCGGAGGGTGTCAATTCCTTGGTTGCTCTTTGGTGAGTTGGTCTTCCAAGAAGCAAAGTTGTGTGCCTCTCTAGTCCACCGAAGCGGAGTATGTGGCCGCCGGTAGTTGTTGCGCACAACTTCTATGGATGAGGCAAACTTTAAAGGATTACGGTGTCATTTGTGACAAAGTGACTCTTTGGTCTGACAATGAAAGTGCCATCAAGATTTCTCTCAACCCGGTGCAACACTTCAAGACGAAGCATATTGAGATTCAGTATCACTTCATCCAGGATCATATTAGGCGAGGGGAGATCGAGCTCAACTATATCAACACTCATGACAACCTTGCAGATATCTTCACGAAGCCTTTGGATGAAGCAAGATTTCGTGAGTTAAGGCATGAGCTAAATATCATTGATTTGAGCAATGTTGCTTGAACCCTTGCTGACCGCACCATACTCAACTTGTTATCTTGTTTAGGTGTAGGCATGGACATAGGGGGAGTGTTGTTCTCTCAATGAACTCTCCCTCCCCCAATTATGCATAAATTGATCAACTCTTTCACATTCGCCATTCTTGATGGTACTTGTTCTTCAAAGACGAGTTTTGGTCATGGGCCCAAGGATAATTCTTCGCGGTGCCATACCAATTAATTCAAACATAGGTGGATCCGGCCACCACCCTCTCTTTGGAGAGGTTGTGTCTCGCGTTTGGTGCTTGTTGTCTTTTGCCTTCCCTTCTTTGTGCCAAGCTTGTGTTTGAGTTGCCTCGTGTGTTAGCTCATTGGTGTGTCCGTTCGCTTGAAGGTTGCATTGCAAAGGCTGTTTTCCTCTCTTGTTTGTGAGACGTGCATTTTCTTGGGTTGACGGTACTATCGTGGCTTGCCATAGTACTACCGCAGGAGCTGTGCACGGTACTACCGCAACCAACACAACATTAATTTTTTACTGCCGCTAGAAGAGCGGTACTACCGCGCCACGTGCGGTACTTCTGCCCGGGCGGTACTATCGCGATGACCCGCGGTACTACCGCACAGTCGCAAGCGCGTGGGGGTTAAGAGCAGGCAGGGGGAGTTCTAACTCCCCCATACCCATTCAACTCATCTTCCCCATGTAGTCTCTCTCTCTCTCCTGCTCAAGAACGACGCCGGAGAACCTCGCCGGATCTCCGTCTCCGACCACTCTCGTCGCATTCCGTTCGGTGGGTTCGTTCCCCACCACGTCCTCTTGCCATGGAATAAGGTTTCTCCCCAAATCCCTCTCTCCTTGTCTTGTTGTTTTGTCTCTAGGTTTTTGGGGAGATGCATGTTGTTCTTGAGATTTTAGGCCAAATCTTTGCAAGAGTAGGATGTAGAAGAGTAGTGATGCGTAGAGATGCTATTTGGTATGTTGCTAATTGGTAGGTTTGATCAACCGTAGTACCGTTCCTTAGGCACGGATGTTCCCAGATCAGTTTTTTGTTTCGGATATGAACCCGAGCGGTACTATCACTCCAGACGTGTTCACCTCATACGGTACTACCGCGCGAGGCGCGGAAGTAAAATTTTACTACCGCTCCAGGAGAGGTAGTAAAATTTTAGTTCCGCACACTTGTGCGGTACTACCATTGAGTCCGAACCTTCCCTATAGCAACTACCCAATGTTATTTCTACTTGTTTCATTTGTTTTGTTGTGGTATTTGCATTGATCCTTCTCGCTTTTCTTGCGTGTTCTTGTGTTGTGTGTCATAGGTGGTGGCTCCGGTTCCAATGTCCGTTGTTTGAACCCCGTTCACGACACGGTCTCGAAGCATCTGAGCAACCAAGATGAAACTCCAGAGGGCTCCAATGCCCCCCAACGCAGAACCAAGTCAACCGCAACCAAGACCAAGGAGCCAACAATGGGCATGGATGAGATGCCACTAGCTGAGTTTGTCACTCAAAGGAAGATCGACCCCTATGTGAATCCACGTGCAAACTTCAGAGGGAATGAGTTGTTCTGGACCAAGCAGCAGAATCTTATCTATCTGGATGTGATCAAGGCCAAGCAGAACATCTACGTGGACGTGCACTGGATTGACATGCATCATATGAGGCAGGATAAGCACCGCGCCTATTTTGGTGAGGCCTTGGACCTGGTGGAGCAATTTGGCATTGAGGACTTGATCACGTTCCACCTGGACTTTGACCCTGAGATTGTGGCTTGGTTCTTTGCCTCATTCCACTTCCATATTGATGAGGAACGGACCTTGACGTGGATGACAGATGGACAACAACTGACCACCAAGTGGAAGGACTTCATGGATCTGCTACAGGTTCATGATGAGGGGCTCAACAAGCCCGTTGGTGTTCGCCCTCATGCCAAATCTGAGTCCACCAACAAGAACAAGCTCCATCCATACTATGTTGAGAAGCAGCTTCCCAGTGGCAAGAAGGCGTGGGTGCTGAACCCATTCCTTGACATCATGTATTGGATCTTCCGCAACACCCTCTTCCCACGTATTGGTGACAAGGATAAGGTACATGCCTATCTCGTGGATATGATTCTCATATGTGAGGAGGCGCGTCATGTTCAGACGCAACCACTTGATGTCTCACATATCATGTGGTGTGAGCTACGATTTGCGGTGTTAAACCGTAAGGTACCCATCTATGGTCCTTACATGTTTCACCTGATCTCGAAGACTTGGGAGAAGCTCTATCCCAATGTTGAGTTTGAGGCCCCTGACTGGACCCGTCACGATCCCATCAAGCTCCGCGTCAAGCCTAAGTGGGCTAACACCACTACCGTGCTGAGGCAGCGGCTGCTCAGATGGACGTAGATGAGGATGAGATTGAGGAGGAGGAAGCGGATGAGGACAACTCTGCTGGGTATGCTTCTCCCTCTTCTGAGCCCTCATGGGATAAGAAGCTGAAGGCCAAGATGAAGACTTTGTTTTGTATGCAAGCCAAGGGGCAGTACAGGACCCATGTTGCTTCCAAGGAGAGTCACCGCCGCGGCAAGAGGATCCTGAGGATGTTTGGCGAGGAGATATCCAGTGGGTCCGAGAAGCACATCACTCCAGAGGGAGAATGGATGGCGAAGCAGGCTTACTAGTGGACCGAGTCTAAGGAGGAGACCATCCCCGTTGCCGACGTCGACGAGGACCGTGATGAGTGATTGCTCCAGCTTGAGCTACCACCTGTGTCGTAGGTGTCCTCTCTGCATTTTTGGTGTCTCGATGACAAAGAGGGAGAGAGTGTAGGGATTTGTGAGTCATGTGTCATGTTTGCTTTTGTTCTGTTGGACCTCGTTTGCTCTGGTTTGGTTTGTCATGAGTCGTGTTAGTCGTGTTCCCTTATCATATGGTGTAAGACATATGCACTCTATCGTATCTTATAGTCCTTCCTTCTTAGTAGCCCGTGAGCTTATGCTATCTTGTGCTAGTTAATTTATGCTCATATGTATTATCTTACCTCTCTGTTATTATTAGTTACTCATTTGAAAGATTTGCCTCGTCTATAAAATATAGGGGGAGTGTTGATCCTAGTATGTGTGCCGTGCAGTCCAAAGCACATCTCCAGAGTGCACTGATACGTCTCCAACGTATCTATAATTTTTGATTGCTCCATGCTATATTATCTACTGTTTTGGGAAATATTGGGCTTTATTTTCCACTTTTATATTGTTTTTGGGACTAACCTATTAACCGGAGGCCCAGCCCAGATTTGCAGTTTTATGCCTATTTCAGTGTTTTGAAGAAAACGAATATCAAACGAAGTCGAAACGGAACGAAATCAACTTGAGAAGTTATTTTTGGAACGAAAGCCACCGGATAGACTTGGACTCCACGTCAGGAGATACGGAAGGTGCTCACGAGGGTGGGGGGCGCCCCCCCCTAGGGCACGCCCCCCTGCCTCGTGGGGCCCTCGTGGCTCCCCTGACGTACTTCTTCCGCCTATATAACTCCACGTACCCTAAAACTTCCAGAACACACAATAGATCGGGAGTTCCGCCGCCAGAAGCCTCCATAGCCACCGAAAGCCAATCTAGGCCCGTTCCGGCACCCTGCCAGAGGGGGCAATCCCTCTCCGGTGTCCATCTTCATCATCCCGATGCTCTCCATGACGAGGAGGGAGTAGTTCTCCCTCGGGGCTGAGGGTATGTACCAGTAGCTATGTGTTTGATCTCTCTCTCTCTCTCTCTCTCCCGTGTTCTTGAGGTGATACGATCTTGATGTATCGCGAGCTTTGCTATTATAGTTGGATCCTATGTTTCTCCTCCCCCTCTTATCTCTTGTAATGAATTGAGTTTCCCCTTTGAAGTTATCTTATCGGATTGAGTCTTTAAAGATTTGAGAACACTTGATGTATGTCTTGCCGTGCGTATCTATGGTGACAATGGGATACCACGTGATTCACTTGATGTATGTTTTGGTGATCAACTTGCGGGTTCCGCCCATGAACCTATGCATAGGGGTTGGCACACGTTTTTGTCGTGATACTCTGGTAGAACTTTGGGGCACTCTTTGAGGTTCTATGTGTTGGTTGAATAGATGAATCTGAGATTGTGTGATGCATATCGTATAATCATACCCACGGATACTTGAGGTGACATTGGAGTATCTAGGTGACGTTAGGGTTTTGATTGATTTGTGTCTTAAGGTGTTATTCTAGTACGAACTCTAGGGCTGTTTGTGACACTTATAGGAATAGCCCAATGGATTGATTGGAAAGAATAACTTTGAGGTGGTTTCATACCCTACCATAATCTCTTCGTTCGTTCTCCGCTATTAGTGACTTTGGAGTGACTCTTTGTTGCATGTTGAGGGATAGTTATATGATCCAATTATGTTAGTACTGTTGAGAGGACTTACACTAGTGAAAGTATGAACCCTAGGCCTTGTTTCCTAGCATTGCAATACCGTTTACGCTCAGTTTTACCATTAGTTACCTTGCTGTTTTTGTAATTTCAGATTACAAATACCTTTATCTACTATCCATACCACTTGTATCACCATCTCTTCGCCGAACTAGTGCACCTATACAATTTACCATTGTATTGGGTGTGTTGGGGACACAAGAGACTCTTTGTTATTTGGTTGCATGGTTGCTTGAGAGAGACCATCTTCATCCTACGCCTCCTACGGATTGATAAACCTTAGGTCATCCACTTGAGGGAAATTTGCTACTGTCCTACAAACCTCTGCACTTGGAGGCCCAACAACATCTACAAGAAGAAGGTTGTGTAGTAGACATCAAGCTCTTTTCTGGGCCGTTGCTGGGGAGGTTAGCGCTTGAAGGTATATCTTTAGATCTTGCAATCGAGTCTTTGAGTTTCTTGTTTTATCACTAGTTTAGTTTATAAAAGAAAACTATAAAAAATGGAATTGAGTTTGTCTCATACGCTTCACCTTTTTAATATCTTTCGTGAGTATGATGGAAAGGATAATTGTGCTCAAGTGCTAGAAGAAGAGATCTCTAAAATGTTTGGCACTAAATATTTGAATGATGAGCATGATTGCAATGTTGTTAGTATGAATTCTTTGAGTATCCATGATGCTAATGATGATTGCACTAGTTATGATGAAAATACCTCCTATAAACATGTCAATTTTTGTGGAGTAGACTGGGTTTGCAAGTACACACCAAATAGGGAAGACAGATATTGCAAGAGACATAAGTACTTAGAAACCAAATTGTTGCAAGAAGAGCTAGATTTATGTGCTGAAAGATTCAATATTTTTTGTGCTCCTTGTGAACTTTGCAATTAACATGGTCATTTAAAGCTCCAATGCTATTTGTTTCATGATCAAGTCGTGTCCAAATATTGTGATAATTTGATCACCCTTGAGATCATAAAGATCTTAGCCTTCTTTTGGGGTATTAAGAAATGAAACGTATAACTGAGGGTATTCAAAGTTTAATCTTGATAAATTTCTTGATTTTGATCTAGAGAAAATTTATATGTATTGTGCGGTGAATTGTATTGAAAATCCTTATATGGCCAACTACATAAAGAAAAGAAAACAAATAGAAGATGAAGAGAATACTAATGAAAGGGAAGAGACTTACCAATACCCTCCTATTATTTCTTATGATGAATCAGGTAATGATGAGGAGCCTCCTATTCAACGAATCTCATTAATAAGGAGCTCCAAAAAGAGGATTGAACCCACACGTGACGTGCCGAAGAAGAAGAAAAGAAAAAGGAAGAGAGGTAAAAAGATATCTCTCCCAAATAATGCTGCTCCAATTACTATTGTGCCTCATGAAAATATAATTGAGGAATATAATGATACTTCTTATGATCTTGAAAATCTTTTTGGCACTTGCTTGGAAGAATATGATAATTGCTATACTATTGGTGCTATCCATATTATTAATGATGAGAGTGATTATGCTTATGATATGAAAAGGCCCAATCTTGGGGAAGCTATGTTTGATGAGGATGACATATTTGAGAATATATTTGCTGCAATTAATGTTTGTCCCAAGCTTGGGGAAGCTATGATTAATGAAGATGATATTTTTAGTCTCCCAAGTTTTGATCTGCAAGTTTATAATGATCATAGCATGCATCCTACTTATGATGATTATTGTGATAATACTTATGCTATAAAAAGTAGTGATTATATTTATAAAACTTGTCATGGTTATGATTACCCCTTCTCTGAACATTACTCTTTTAATGTGGAAACAATTTATAGTATTCAAGTTCCCTATGATACTCCCACTATTCCGAATAAGAAGAATTTTGCTTATGTGGAGAGTAATAAATTTTCTATGCTTGTAGATCATGAAAAGAATGATTTAGTTACTGGTTATATTGTTAAATTCATTCATGATGCTACTGAAAATTATTATGAGGGAGGAATATATGCTTGTAGGAGTTGCAATAATATCAAGTTTCCTCTCTATGTGCTTAAAGTTTTGAAGTTATGCTTGTTTTACCTTCCTATGCAAGTTGATTCTTGTTCCCATAATTTGTTTGCTCACAAAATCCCTATGCATAGGAAGTGGGTTAGACTTAAATGTTCTAGTCACATTCTTCATGATGCTCTCTTTATTTTTCAATTCTCATCCTTTATGTGAGCATCATTGAAATCATCATGCCTAGCTAGGGGCATTAAACGATATCGCTTGTTGGGAGGCAACCCAACTTTATTTTCGTTCCTTGATTTTTGCTCCTGTTTATTAATAAATAATTTATCTAGACTCTGTTTAGATGTGCTTTTATTCTTTTAATTAGTGTTTGTGCCAAGTAGAACCTTTGGGAAGACTTGAGGGAAGTCTTGTTGATCATGCTGTAAAAAAACAGAAACTTTAGCGCTCACGAGAATTGCTGCCATTTTTATTTGGAGAGTGATATTTAGTTAATTATTTTTTCACATGATTAATATATAAATTACTATGGTCCAGAAATTTATTTGAGAATTTTATGAGTTCCATAAGTATATGTTTGATCCAGATTACTACAAACTGTTCTGTTTTTGACAGATTCTGTTTTTCATGTGTTGTTTACTTATTTTGATGAATCTATGGCTAGTAAAAGAGTTTATAAACCATAGAGAAGTTTTAATACAGTAGGTTTAACACCAATATAAATAAAGAATGAGTTCATTACAGTACCTTGAAGTGGTGATTTATTTTCTTATACTAACGGAGCTTACGAGTTTTCTGTTAAGTTTTGTGTTGTGAAGTTTTCAAGTTTTGGGTAAGGATTCGATGGACTATGGAATAAGGAGTGGCAAGATCTTAAGCTTGGGGATGCCCAAGGAACCACAAGGTAATATTAAAGGACAACCAAGATTCTAAGCTTGGGGATCCCCCGGAAGGCATCCCCTCTTTCGTCTACTTCTATCGGTAACTTTACTTGGAGCTATATTTTTATTTACCACATGATATGTGTTTTGCTTGGAGAGTCAATTTATTTTGTTAGGATTTTCTTGCTGTTATTTAGAACAAAGTTTTGCATCTTTTATTTCAATAAAAGTGGCATTGATAGCCTTTACTATGCCTATTTTAGAAGTCCACATGTTGCTCTTTGAAAACAGAAAGTTTACCGCTGTTGCAATAATTCCCTAGAAAAGTCAGAATGTGATAAAATGTTGAAACCTTTTGCATATTAAGCTCTGATAAATTTAATACAGTGGGAATTTTCTTTCATAATTTTTGGAGCTAGGTAAGTATGGATGTTTCTGCATTCTTTACAGACTGTCCTGTTTAGGCAGATTGCTCTTATGTTTGCATTGTTTGCATATGTTTGCTTCTTTAATGATTCTATTTGAGGATAGGACTATTAAATATGAAGAGGCATTTAGTATGCAATGTTGAATAATAATTTTAGGGATTTTCTACATTAGAGTATGATAAGGTTTTGGCAATGGTTTATACTAACTTATCTCACGAGTCCTTGTTGAGTTTTGTGTGGATGAAGCTTTTGAGATTTAGGGAGACCGTGATATGAGAGGAATTAAGGAGACACAAAATATCAATCTTGGGGATTCCCAAGGCACCCCAAGATAATATTTCAAGAAGTCTCAAGCATCTAAGATTGGGGATGCCCCAGTTGGCATCCCACCTTTCTTCTTCAACAATTATCGGTTAGTTTCGGTTGATCCTAAGTTTTGCTTCTTCACATAATGTTTGCCATTCTTAGAATGTCATTTTATTTTGCTTTGCTTGCTGTTTGAATAGAGTAAAAATATCTGAAATTATTAAATGTTAGAGAGTCTTCACATAGTTGCACAATTATTCGACTACACATTGATCTTCACTTATATCTTTCGGAGTAGTTTGTCGTTTGCTCTAGTGCTTCACTTATATCTTTTAGAGCATGGTGGTAGTTTTATTTTGAAGAAATAGATGAACTCTCATGCTTCACTTAGATTATTTTGAGAGTCTTAAATATCATGGTAATTTTCTTAAAATCCTAATATGCTAGGTATTCAAGAATAGTAAAAACTTTCTTATGAGTGTGTTGAATACTATGAGAAGTTTGATACTTGATAATTGTTTTGAGATATGGAGATGGTGATATTAGAGTCATGCTAGTTGAGTGGTTATGAATTTGAGAAATACTTGTGTTGAAGCTTGTGATTCCCGTAGCATGCACGTATGGTGAACCGTTATGTGGTGAAGTCGGAGCATGATTTATTTTTTTGATTGCCTTCCTTATGAGTGGCGGTCGGGGACGAGCGATGGTCTTTTCCTACCAATCTATCCCCCTAGGAGCATGCGCGTAGTACTTTGTTTTGATAACTAATAGATTTTTGCAATAAGTATGTGAGTTCTTTATGACTAATGTTGAGTCCATGGATTATACGCGCTCTCACCCTTCCACCATTGCTAGCCTCTCTAGTACCGCGCAACTTTCCCCGGTACCATAAACCCACCATATACCTTCCTCAAAACAGCCATCATACCTACCTATTATGGCATTTCCATAGCCATTCCGAGATATATTGCCATGCAACTTTCCACCATTCTGTTCATCATGACACATTCCTCATTGTCATATTGCTAGCATGATCATGTAGTTGACATAGTATTTGTGGCAAAGCCACCGTTCATAATTCTTTCATACATGTCACTCATGCATCATTGCATATCCCGGTACACCGCCGGAGGCATTCATATAGAGTCATCTTTGTTCTAGTATCGAATTGTATCATTGAGTTGTAAATAAATAGAAGTGTGATGATCATCATTTAATAGAGCATTGTCCCCCAAAAAAAGAGAAAAAAAGAGAAAGGCCATAAAAAGGCCAAATAAAAAATAAAGGCCAAATAAAAAAGAGGAAAGGCCAAATAAAAAATAAAAAATTAAAAGGGACAATGCTACTATCCCTTTTCCACACTTGTGCTTCAAAGTAGCACCATGATCTTTATGTTAGAGAGTCTCTTGTTCTGTCACTTTCATATACTAGTGGGAATTTTTCTTTATAGAACTTGGCTTGTATATTCCAACAATGGGCCTCCTCAAGTGCCCTAGGTCTTCGTGAGCAAGCAAGTTGGATGCACACCCACTAGTTTCTTTTGTTGAGCTTTCATACATTTATAGCTTAGTGCATCCGTTGCATGGCAATCCCTACTCACTCGCATTGATATCTATTGATGGGCATCTCCATAGCCCATTGATACGCCAGTTGATGTGAGACTATCTTCTCCTTTTTTGTCTTCTCCACAACCACCACTCTATTCCACCTATAGTGCTATGTCCATGGCTCACGCTCATATATTGCGTGAAGATTGAAAAAGTTTGAGAACATCAAAAGTATGAAACAATTTCTTGGCTTGTCATCGGGGTTGTGCATGATTTAAATATGTTGTGTGGTGAAGATGGAGCTTAGCCAGACTATATGATTTTGTAGGGATATATTTCTTTGGCCATGTTATTTTGAGAAAACATAATTGCTTAGTTAGTATGCTTGAAGTATTATTATTTTTTATGTCAATATGAACTTTTGTCTTGAATCTTTCGGATCTGAATATTCATATCACAAGTAAGAAGAATTACATTGAAATTATGCCAACTAGCATTCCACATCAAAAATTATCTTTTTATCATTTACCTACTCGAGGACGAGTAGGAATTAAGCTTGGGGATGCTTGATACGTCTCCAACGTATCTATAATTTTTGATTGCTCCATGCTATATTATCTACTGTTTTGGGCAATATTGGTCTTTATTTTCCACTTTTATATTATTTTTGGGACTAACCTATTACCCGGAGGCCCAACCCAGATTTGCTGTTTTATGCCTATTTCAGTGTTTTGAAGAAAAGGAATATCAAACGGAGTCGAAACGGAACAAAATCAACTGGAGAAGTTATTTTTGGAACGAAAGCCACCGGATAGACTTGGACTCCACGTCAGGAGATACGAGAGGTGCTCACGAGGGTGGGGGCGCCCCCCTAGGGCGCGCCCCCTGCCTCGTGGGGCCCTCGTGGCTCCCCTGACGTACTTCTTCCGCCTATATAACTCCACGTACCCTAAAACTTCCAGAACACACAATAGATCGGGAGTTCCGCTGCCAGAAGCCTCCATAGCCACCGAAAGCCAATCTAGACCCGTCCCGGCACCCTGCCGGAGGGGGCAATCCCTCTCCGGTGTCCATCTTCATCATCCTGGTGCTCTCCATGACGAGGAGGGAGTAGTTCTCCCTCGGGGCTGAGGGTATGTACCAGTAGCTATGTGTTTGATCTCTCTCTCTCTCTCGTGTTCTTGAGGTGATACGATCTTGATGTATCGCGAGTTTTGCTATTATAGTTGGATCCTATGTTTCTCTCCCCTCTTCCCTCTTGTAATGAATTGAGTTTCCCCTTTGAAGTTATCTTATCGAATTGAGTCTTTAAAGATTTGAGAACACTTGATGTATGTCTTGCCGTGCGTATCTGTGGTGACAATGGGATACCACATGATTCACTTGATGTATGTTTTGGTGATCAACTTGCGGGTTCCGCCCATGAACCTATGCATAGGGGTTGGCACACGTTTTTGTCGTGATACTCTGGTAGAACTTTGGGGCACTCTTTGAGGTTCTATGTGTTGGTTGAATAGATGAATCTGAGATTGTGCGATGCATATCGTATAATCATACCCACGGATACTTGAGGTGACATTGGAGTATCTAGGTGACATTAGGGTTTTGATTGATTTGTGTCTTAAGGTGTTATTCTAGTACGAACTCTAGGGCTGTTTGTGACACTTATAGGAATAGCCCAACGGATTGATTGGAAAGAATAACTTTGAGGTGGTTTCGTACCCTACCATAATCTCTTTGTTCGTTCTCCGCTATTAGTGACTTTGGAGTGACTCTTTGTTGCATGTTGAGGGATAGTTTTATGATTCAATTATGTTAGTACTGTTGAGAGAACTTACACTAGTGAAAGTATGAACCCTAGGTCTTGTTTCCTACCATTGCAATACCGTTTACGCTCAGTTTTACCATTAGTTACCTTGCTGTTTTTGTAATTTCAGATTACAAATACCTTTATCTACTATCCATATACCACTTGTATCACCATCTCTTTGCCGAACTAGTGCACCTATACAATTTACCATTGTATTGGGTGTGTTGGGGACACAAGAGACTCTTTGTTATTTGGTTGCAGGGTTGCTTGAGAGAGACCATCTTCATCCTATGCCTCCTACGGATTGATAAACCTTAGGTCATCCACTTGAGGGAAATTTGCTACTGTCCTACAAACCTCTGCACTTGGAGGCCCAACAACGTCTACAAGAAGAAGGTTGTGTAGTAGAAATCATGCACACATCTAGGGGGATCCCGTCTATATTTTACGTATGTTGGGTTTGCCTATGCTTTATTTATATTCCCATGTGCAAATCCCGTATTGTCACCAATCCACCAAAAATGGGGAGATTGTAAGGGCATATTTATCCCTTAGTAGTTTTGGTGATTGATGACAATGCTTTTGTGGACTAATCGTGTGCATTGAGCATTTCAGATATACCATGTCTAGGCACAAGACGATTTGGTGCCCCTCGAATACTATTGAAGACGATGTTTCTCTATGTTTCTTTTCGGTGGTTTGAGTCGTAGGAAAGCCGTACTATTAAGAGGGGGTCCGCGTTGGAAAGGTTTGGGTGGAATCAACACATACACCTTTCCTTTGTTCCTTTTGCACCACCTTTCCTTTGGCTCTTCGGAGCATCCTCCGTTTCTCCAAATCTCTACAAAAGGAAAGACTTCTAGTGATGCTAAACTGGGGCATGCGGTAGTACTGCTCCTCAGAGCGGTAGTACCGCAGGCCCCTGCGGTAGTACCGGCCATGGGCGCGGTAGTACCGCAGGTTCTCACGGTAGTACCGCTTCTCTGACACGGTAGTACCGTGGCCTTAGGTCTGGCTCAGCAGCACGAGCGGAAGTAGGGGCGGATGTAATTTTTTACATTCGCGCCCTACGCGGTAGTACCGCTCTTGGCTTGCGGTACTACCGTGTCAGATTTTTGCATAGATCTAAACTCAGTGGAAGTTGCCACGGATGTATTTTTATATGTTCGTGCCTTCCCAAATCTGGACTATCCCTGCCTTGCAGTAGTACCACAAGGGGGAGCGGTAGTACCGCATCAGCGGTTCTACTGCCCTCTGCTTCATCGCATCAGGGCTGTTTTGGATACTGCTGCATGCGGCGGTAGTACTGCAGTGCCTTGCGGTAGTACCGCGGGCCCTGTGGGTAGTACCGCGTCTCCCGTGCGGTAGTACCGTGCGTCGCAGGCTGAGTTGGTGGATAATGGTTGGATTTGTTCTTCCACTATAAAAGGGGAGTCTTCTTCTCCGAGTTGACTTACCTCTTCAACCCCCAAGCTCCATTGTTGCTCTAAGCTCCATTTTCGCCCAATCTCTCTCCCTAGCCAATCAAACTTGTTGATCTCCTAGGGATTGGTTGAGAAGGCCTCGATCTACACATCCACCAAGAGAAATTTGATTCCCCCACTAATCCCTCGCGGATCTTGTTACTCTTGGGTGTTTGAGCACCCTAGACGGTTGAGGTAATCGCGGAGCCATACTCCATTGTGGTGAAGCTTCGTGGTGTTGTTGGGAGCCTCCAATTAAGTTGTGGAGATTGCCCCAACCTTGTTTGTAAAGGTTCGGTCGCCGCCTTCAAGGGCGCCAATAGTGGAATCACTGCATCTCGCATTGTGTGAGGGCGTGAGGACAATACGGTGGCCCTAGTGGCTTCTTGGGGAGTATTGTGCTTCCACACCGCTCCAATGGAGATGTACTTCCTCTCAAAGGGAAGGAACTTCGGTAACACATCCTCGTCTTCACTGGCTCCACTCTTGGTTATCTCATCCCTTTAATCGTGCAAGCTTATCTTGTGTTACATCCCTTGCTTGCTTGTGTACTTATTGTTGTTGCATCATATAGGTTGCTCACCTAGTTGCATATCTAGACAACCTACTTTGATGCAAAGTTTAAATTGGTAAAGAAAAGCTAAAAATTGTTAGTTGCCTATTCACCCCGCTAGTTAACTATATCGATCCTTTCCAGAGCACAATAGGGTCATTCCGCTTCACCTTGTTCAGCAACTGGAACGTCTGTCGCCTCTTTCTTTACCATCTATAATAGTACAAGTATAGAACCCCGGTTCATCATTCTTTATTTGGTGCTTATGTAATTCTTAAACATATGTACCTATGAATCGAATAATGCATTGGTTGTTTGAACCTGATGGATATGAATAAAGCTATACCTACTTTCAAGTTTAAATTAGGTACAATTTTAAATAGTAACAATTAAATTAGGGCAAAATTACGTTGTGCGGGTCATTACGTCACACATGGTTGGTAAAACACAAACGTTTGCGATATACACCATAATGCGAGATGGTTCACAGAGAGGAAACGTGTGCAAGCATGCATGATGTCTACTACACAACCTTCTTCTTGTAGACGTTGTTGGGATTCCAAGTGCAGAGGTTTGTGGGACAGTAGAAAATTTCCCTCAAGTGGATGACCTAAGGTTTATCAATCCATGGGAGGCGTAGGATGAAGATGGTCTCTCTCAAGCAACCCTGCAACCAAATAACAAAGAGTCTCTTGTGTCCCCAACACACCCAATACAATGGTAAATTGTATAGGTGCACTAGTTCGGCGAAAAGATGGTGATACAAGTGCAATATGGATGGTAGATATAGGTTTTTGTAATCTGAAAATATAAAAACAGCAAGGTAGCAAGTGGTAAAAGTGAGCACAAACGGTATTGCAATGCTTGGAAACAAGGCCTAGGGTTCATACTTTCACTAGTGCAAGTTCTCTCAACAATAATAACATAATTGGATCATATAACTATCCCTCAACATGCAACAAAGAGTCACACCAAAGTCACTAATAGCGGAGAACAAACGAAGAGATTATGGTAGGGTACGAAACCACCTCAAAGTTATCCTTTCTGATCGATCTATTCAAGAGCCCGTAGTAAAATAACACGAAGCTATTCTTTCCGTTCAATCTATCATAGAGTTCGTACTAGAATAACACCTTAAGACACAAATCAACCAAAACCCCAATGTCACATAGATACTCCAATGTCACCTCAAGTATCCGTGGGTATGATTATACGATATGCATCACACAATCTCAGATTCATCTATTCAACCAACACAAAAGAACTTCAAAGAGTGCCCAAAAGTTTCTACCGGAGAGTCAAGACGAAAACGTGTGCCAACCCCTATGCATAAGTTCACGAGGTCACGGAACTCACAAGTTGATCACCAAAACATACATCAAGTGGATCACGTGATATCCCATTGTCACCACAGATAAGCACATGCAAGACATACATCAAGTGTTCTCAAATCCTTAAAGACTCAATCCGATAAGATAACTTCAAAGGGAAAACTCAATCCATTACAAGAGAGTAGAGGGGGAGAAACATCATAAGATCCAACTATAATAGCAAAGCTCATGATACATCTAGATCGTACCACCTCAAGAACACGAGAGAGAGAAAAAGAGAGATCAAACACATAGCTACTGGTACTTACCCTCAGCCCCGAGGGTGAACTACTCCCTCCTCGTCATGGAGAGATGATGAAGATGGCCACCGGAGAGGGATTCGCCCCTCCAGCAGGGTGCCGGAACGGGTCTAGATTGGTTTTCGGTGGCTACAAAGGCTTCTGGCGGCGGAACTCCCGATCTATTCTGCTCCTTGATGTTTTTAGGGTATATGGACATATATAGGCGAAAGAAGTCGGTCAGGGGAGCCACGAGGGGCCCACGAGGGTGGGGGCTCCCCCAGGGGGCAGGCGCACCTCCCTGCCTCGTGGCCACCTCGAAGCTTCCCTGACGTCTACTCCAAGTCTCCTGGATTGCTTCCATTCCAAAAATAACTCTCCCGAAGGTTTCATTCTGTTTGGACTCCGTTTGATATTCCTTTTCTTTGAAACACTGAAATAGGCAAGAAAACAACAATTTGGGCTAGGCCTCCGGTTAATAGGTTAGTCCCAAAAATAATATAAAAGTGTATAATAAAGCCCATAAACATCCAAAACTAAATGTGTGTGATTGTCTACCTATCATACACGGTTTATAATCATGAACTGTTTGTGATGTTCCAGGAATCGTAAAACTCCCGTGCCTGGAATCTGCCTGGAAAGCTCCCGTGCCTGGAATCTGCCCGGTTTTAGGTAAAACCACAAAACTCCGACTGCGATGGCAATGCGAGAACAAACGAGTAGCAAGGATGAAGTGTTTGGTGTATTCGAGATACCGGAAACGCTTATATAGGGACAACTGTATGCATCAAGGCTCCCTATCCCCGACGGTTTCTGGGTCATTGATGACCCACAAGTATAGAGGATCTATCGTAGTCCTTTCGATAAGTAAGAGTGTCGAACCTAACGAGGAGCAGAAGGAAATGATAAGCGGTTTTCAGCAAGGTATTCTCTGCAAGTACTGAAATAAGTGGTAACAGATAGTGTTGTGATAAGATAGATTGTAACGAGCAACAAGTAACAAAAGTAAATAAAGTGCAGCAAGGTGGCCCAATCCTTTTGTAGCAAAGGACAAGCCGGAGCAAACTCTTATAATAGAAAAAGCGCTCCCGAGGACACATGGGAATATCGTCAAGCTAGTTTTCATCACGTTCATATGATTCGCGTTCGATACTTTGATAATTTGATATGTGGGTGGACCGGTGCTTGAGTGCTGTTCTTACTTGAACAAGCATCCCACTTATGATTAACATTGCAAGCATCCGCAACTACAACAAAAGTATTAAGGTAAACCTAACCATAGCATGAAACATATGGATCCAAATCAGCCCCTTACGAAGCAACGCATAAACTAGGGTTTAAGCTTCTGTCACTCTAGCAACCCATCATCTACTTATTACTTCCCAATGCCTTCCTCTAGGCCCAAATAATGGTGAAGTGTTATGTAGTCGATGTTCACATAACAACACTAGCGGCTAGACAACATACATCTTATCAAAATATCAAACGAATACCAAATTCACATGACTACTCATAGCAAGACTTCTCCCTTGTCCTCAGGAACGAACGTAATTACTCACAAAGCATATTCATGTTCATAATCAGAGGGGTAATAATATGCATATAGGATCTAAACATATGATCTTCCACCAAATAGACCAACTAGCATCAACTACAAGGAGTAATCAACACTACTAGCAACCTACTAGTACCAATCCCGGACTTTGAGACAAGAATTGGATACAAGAGATGAACTAGGGTTTGGAGATGAGATGGTGCTGGTGAAGATGTTGATGGAGATTGCCCTCTCCCGATGAGAGGAGCGTTGGTGATGACGATGGTGATGATTTCCCCCTCTGGGAGGGAAGTTTCCCTGGCAGAACAGCTCTGCCGGAGCTCTAGATTGGATCCGCCAAGGTTCCGCCTCGTGGCGGCGGAGTCTCATCCCGAAAAGTTCCCTCTTATTTTTTTTCTCATCGAAAGACCTCATATAGGAGAAGATGGGCATCGGAGAGCCACCAGGGGGCCCACGAGGTAGGGGGCGCGCCCTAGGGGGGCGCACCCCCACCCTCGTGAGCAGGGTGTGGGCCCCCTGGCCTTCATCTTTGGCATGGATTTTTCTTTATTTCTTTTAAGACGTTCCGTGGAGTTTCAGGACTTTTGGAGTTGCGCAGAATAGGTCTCTAATATTTGCTCCTTTTCCAGACCAGAATTCCAGCTGTCGGCATTCTCCCTCCTTGTGAAAACCTTGTAAAATAAGAGAGAATAGTCGTAAGTATTGTGACATAAAGTGAAATAACAGTCCATAATGCGATAAATATCGATATAAAAGCATGATGCAAAATGGACGTATCAACTCCCCCAAGCTTAGACCTCGCTTGTCCTCAAGCGAAAAGCCGATAACAGTAAATATGTCCTCATGTTTAGAGGTAGAGGCGTCGATAAAAAATAAAATATGGACATGAAGGCATCATGATTATTCTTATAACAGCAACATATATAGATTTTGTCATATGATTACTTATGTTCAAGTGATGATCTATTCACAATGCAAAAGTATAAATCATAAACCTTATTGGGCTCCGACAAACTATAATCTCAGTCATTGAAGCAATTGCAATTTATCATAACATCGGAAAGAGTCTATGTCAGAGCTAAAAAGCAAGTCCACATACTCAACTATCATTTAGTCCTCCATAATTGCTAACACTCACGCGATACTTGTGGTTATGGAGTTTTAATCGGACACAGAGAAAGGTAGGGACTTATAGTTTTGCCCCACAACCTTTTACCTCAAGGGTACTGTCAACAATAATGGTTCATGCTCCCCTACATCCAATTAGATATATATATATATATATATATATATATATATATATATATATATATATCATGTTCTTTCCAACATGCTGAGCTTGCCAAAGGATAAAATGAAAAAGAAAAGGTGAAGATCACCATGACTCTAGCATAAGGTAGAAGATAATAACAAAGGATAGGCCCTTCGCAGAGGGAAGCAGAGGTTGCCATGCGCTTTTAGGGTTGGATATATAAAATCTCAATGTGAAAGAACGTCACTTTATATTGCCCCTTGTGATATGAACCTTTATTATGCAGTCCGTCGCTTTTATTACTTCCACATCACAAGATTGTATAAAGCTTATTTCTCCCACACCAATCAATCATACATATTTAGAGAAATTTTTATTGCTTTGCACCGATGAGAACTTACTTGAAGGATCTTACTCAATCCATAGGTAGATACGGTGGACTCTCATGGCAAAACTGGTTTAAGGGTATTTGGAAGCACAAGTAGTATTTCTACTTGGTGCTGAGAATTTGGCTAGCATGAGGGGGAAAGGCAAGCTCAACAAGTTAGAGGATCCATGACAACATACTTTATCTCAGATATAAGAAATACATAACTCATTACATTGTCTTCCTTGTCCAACATCAACTCTTTAGCATGTCATATTTTAATGAGTGCTCCCAATCATAAAAGATGTCAATGATAATATATCTATATGTGAAAACCTCTCTTTCCTTATTACTTCCTATTAATTGAAACAATGACCAAAGCTATGTCTGCCAACTCCCAACAACTTTTAATCATCATACTCTTTCTATGTGAAGTCATTACTCTCAATAAGATCAATATGAACCTTTTGTTTCTTTTTATTCTTTTTCTTTTTTCTTTTATTCACCCAAGATCATGGCAAAATAATCAAGCCCTTGACCCAACTATAATCTTTATTATATATAGCTCACGGACTCGATTACATAGAGAGATCCTAAAGCAAAACTCAAAACTAGATCATGCCATAAACTTTATACTACTAGATCAAGATACTACTAATAGGATCGAACTAAGAAAAAGGGTAAAGATAGGAGTTGTGATTGTGATACGATACCGGGGCACCTCCCCCAAGCTTGGCAGCTGCCAAGGGGAGTGCCCATACCCATGTGATCATGTCTCCTTGGTTGGTGAAGAAGGTGGAGGTGACGGATAATCGCACATCGAGCGTAAGAGGTCCTCTAGCTTGCGAATAATGCCCTTGAGTGCAACAATATGCTCCTTCAACAAAATATTTTCTTGTGTGAGATACTTGTTTTGAAAACGAGCTAACTCACTCATCTTGAAAGCTTCGATCTCAGTTGGGGTAAGAAGGTTATGATCAATTTGAAGGGTGTCTTCTGCTGCTGGAGCTTGATCCTCCGTGGCCTTCTTTATCCTTTCATCCTTGTTGACCTTCGTGGGTTCTTCCCTCTTCAGATCTATCTTCATTAGCCAAGCATTGTTGTCACCATTGTTGGAGGAGGGAGACGACATGATGCCTAGCCTGGAAAACCCTGACAGAAAATAGCTCGAAACAAAAACAGAGGAGGTTTGCGTGATACGGGAGTCAAAACCTTCGGGAGGATATATAATGAATTTTTACCGACCAAAATACGTAATGTGCAAGAAAACAGAGTCCGGAAGGCACACGAGGTGCTCACGAGGTAGGGGGCGCGCCCACCACCCTCGTGGGGCCCTCGTGTCCTTCCCGGACTGCTACTTATTTTTCTATTTTTCTAAATATTCCAAAATGGAGAAATATTGCCTTAAAAATTGTTTTGGAGTCGGTTTACTTACCGTACCACATGCCTATTCCTTTTCGGAGTCTGAAACGTTCCGGAAAGTGTCCCTTTGTATTCTTCCGGGGTTACGATTTCAATAATATTGGTTTCAACATTTATGGGATTACCTGATATATAATGTTTAATTCTTTGACCGTTTACCACCTTCGAATTTGTGCCCTCGAAGTTGTTGATTTTGATGGCACCGGAACGATAGACCTCTTTGATAACATAGGGGCCTTCCCATTTAGAGAAGTTTTCCTACAAAAAATCTTAAACGAGAGTTGTATAGCAATACATAATCACCTTCATTAAACTCACGCTTTTGTATCCTTTTGTCATGCCATATTTTAACTTTTTCTTTAAACAACTTGGCATTTTCATAAGCTTGGGTTCTCCATTCATCAACTGAGCTAATATCAAATAACCTCTTTTCACCGGCAAGTTTAAAATCATAGTTGAGCTCTTTAATAGCCCAGTATGCCTTATGTTCTAGTTCGAGAGGTAAGTGACATGCTTTTCCATAGACCATTTTATACGGAGACATACCCATAGGGTTTTTGTATGCAGTTCTATAAGCCCATAATGCATCATCAAGTTTCTTAGACCAATTCTTTCTACACCTATTAACAGTCTTTTGCAAAATTAATTTGAGCTCTCTATTGCTCAACTCTACTTGACCACTAGACTGTGGGTGATAAGGAGATGCAATTCTATGATTAACATCATATTTCGAAAGCATTTTATGGAAAGCACCATGAATAAAGTGTGAACCACCATCAGTCATTAAATATCTAGGGACTCCAAACCTCGGGAAAATAACTTCTTTAAGCATTTTAATAGAAGTGTTATGATCAGCACTACTAGTTGGAATAGCTTCTACCCACTTAGTAACGTAATCAATAGCAACTAGAATATGTGTGTATCCATTAGAGGCAGTGTCGGAGTAAATAACCATGGGTAGCCTAGCCGGCTCCCCCTGGCCCTTCTGAAAAAATTACGAGCCGATTCGGCCCTCAAGAATCCAAGACACAGGGCTGCCTTCCCCTTGCCGGCTGTCTCCAGGCCGGCTATCGGAAGGCGGCCCGACTTCAGCCCTCATGAAGAGAAGCCGTGGGAGGGCCGGCTCCGAGAAGCCGGCCGCGAGAAGGCCAACTCCAAGAAGACGGCTCCCATAAAGTGGTCAAGATCATACCCTCGAAGTATGCATCCACATAACGGCGATGTGACGGGGCGTGGCTACAGTGAAGCCTGCCACCCCCGAATCCCGGAGCACGCCTGGCACAGTGGACCGTACGGGTGGCCATGACCCGTCTGGCGCAGCACTGTTGCCATGTTGGCCCTAATGTCATCCACGACGGGCTACCAGTACGGCCCACGGGTGATGGGCCCCATCGGGCAGAGAGACACCCGAAGGCGGCCAGACCTCCCCCAGTCGGCCCAAGATAGAGCCGGCTCCCCACAGCCGGCTTGCCACCTCCCTCGAAGAAGACACCCCATTAAGGAGACAAGACGCGGTGGGGCTACAGTGATCGCCCATCGGGCGGCGGCACTGTAGCCACGCCCACTTCGGCGAAGCCCTCACCACCAAGATTGAGCAACAGTAACCAACTGCCGACAAGGCCCTGACAGTGGGGCCTGCCTGTCGACCAAGGAGCCGGCAGCCGGCGGAACCCACTAGCCGGCGGGCCCCAGCAGCCAGCGCAGAAGCCGGAGAGCGTAGACACAGACGGCTGGGCCCCGCACCCAGCTGGATTACCATTGTACCCCCGGGGGGTAGGCCTATATAAACCCCCCGGGGCATCCATGCAAAGAGAGATCAATCCCCCCTAGTCTTAGACACCACATAGGAAGGAGAAGAGAGCAAGCCGTGCCCTTCTTCCTCCTCTCGCCAAACAGCTCAAGGAGCACCGTGTAGCTACTTGTTCATCTAGTGACCATGTGGAGACCCCGCAGAGCAGCAGTAGGGGTGTTATCTCCACGGAGATCCCCGAAGCTGGGTAAGATTCGTCGGCGTGCATGTCTTCGCCTCATCCCGTTTCCAGGCACCGGCGACGTCTTACTGGCTCCCACAATGATAAGCCACCCGTTGGCATATGTCGCACCTACCACCCGACATTTGGCGCCCACCGAGGGGCCAGGTGCACCGTCGTCCGGAGACCTATTCTGGACGGGAACCCTCTTCCTCCCCCGCGAGCGTAGCCAGCCCGGCATGCCCGATGGCGCTTGCCACGACGTGCTACAAGGCGTCACCAATATCTGTGCGGTGAGCAGCCTCGCCAATCTCCTTGACAAGACTCTCATCTCTGACGAGCTCGCCTCCGACGCGGGCACCGACCACCTCGTCAACCTCCTCGGCCAACTCCACGTCTCCGGCGAGCCTGCCGTGGACTTGGAGTCGGTTGGCTCCACCGATCTGATGCCTGTCGACTCCGACACAGCCTCACTCGACACGTTCCCCACCAATGTCGCGATCTACAACGACCCGCTTCCCCGGGCCGATGGCTGCGACGCTGTCACCACCGAGGTGATGGCCATCGGCCACGCCGGCGCCTCTGACGAGAGCGTCCACGATGCCCCGCACGCGGCAGTCCACGACTTGTCCATCCCCCTCCCGGCCGATGCCGACGCCGAAGCACTGGAAGCTCGCCGCCTTGCCCTCCTCACGGAGGGCCGGACGTTGGTTTCCATGAGACGCCTCGCTGAGGCCCGCCGACGCGAGGCCAACCGCGCCGCCTTTGGCACGCCGCCCCCAGGCGGGCCTAGCCGGGCCGGCGTTGTCAGACAGCGTGGCGCTGTCGTCGCTGATACGCTAGGAGTCGACCGCCCAGTCTACGCTACTCCACTCGAGAACCTGCGCGCCGCCCAAGCGGCCGTAGACGAGCTAGATGGACCGGGGGCCGAAGAACTCCCCCACATGACTCGACGCATCCAGCAGCTGATCGATGCAGCCGCAAAGCCGCACGAAGCCGACGCCCGCGCAGAAAGCCCTCCCCCGCGCCGAGATCACGGCGCGACGTCCCGGACACCGACTACGGGTAAAACCCGCGCGCGGCGCGAGAAAGAACCAGCTGCCAGCCGAAGCCGAACCCGAATCTCCATCGAGCGAGACGCGGAAGGCCACCCCCGGGCCGTGGAGTGGTGGGGCAACCTGCCTCCGCCCCGGCCCCATGGAGAGAGATATCCCACCCCGCCGCCTATTGCGCATCCGACCCTCAGCGGCCGGCTAGGTCGCCGCGAAGGAGTTGGCGAGAACGACGCCCGCCATCCCGCCTGGCGCGATCACTGGCGCTAGAAGAAGAAGACGATGTCGGCCCGCCTTGCTTCGGCCCCCGCATCCGCGACGAGCCTTTCCCCAAAGGGTTCTCGCTCCCAAGAGACACGCCCAAGTACAACGGCTCCATGAAGCCGGAAGATTGGTTGATCGACTACTCCACGGCGGTTAGCATAGCCAACGGCAACAGGCGCGTTGCCGTGAAGTACGTGCCGCTCATGCTGCAGGGCACGGCGCAGACCTGGCTCAACAGCCTCAAGCCATACAGCATCAAGAGCTGGCTAGACTTCACAGAAGCCTTCATCCGCAACTTCACCAGCACCTACAAGCGGGCTCCCAAGCCCAGACAGCTCTCCTTGTGCGTACAAGGCCCCGCCGAGTCCACTCGCGACTACCTCACGCGTTGGGCCGAGCTCCGCAACTCTTGTGAAGGGGTGCACGAGGTGCAAGCCATAGAATACTTCACTGCCGGGTGCCGAGAAGGCACCCTCCTCAAGCACAAGCTCCTCTGCGACGAGCCGACTACCCTCGATGAGCTTCTGATCATAGCGGACAAGTACGCCACCGCCGACTCCTCGATGAAGACCGAACTCCGGGTAGACGCGTCCGGAAAGGTACTCAACCCGGCGCTCAAGACGCCAGCTGGGGACTCCGGCCGACGCCCACACCAGAACGACCACAAGCGCAAGGGCCCGGTGCCGCCCTTCACCAGTTGGCAGGTGGCCACAGTCGAAGACGAGCAGCCCGAAGCGCGGCCTGCACCCAAGAAGCAGAGGGGCGGCAAGCCGGCTTGGCAGCCGGCCTTCTCCTACGAGCAGACTCTCGACGCCCCGTGCAAGTTCCACAGTGGTGCGAAGCCGTCCAACCACACGACCCGGAAGTGCCACTGGCTCACCCAAATCTCTAAAGGCGAAGGGCTCGCACCGCCTCCGCCTGCCGGTCCGCCGCCTCCGGCTCCGCAGCCGCCGGCCGCTCAGCCCGCAGTCGGAGCCATGCACGACGAGTTCCCCGATGAGCATGCCGCCTATATCATCTTTACAAGTCAGCCCGAAGACCGGCGCAGCAAACGCCGAGAGCACCAAGAAGTCAACATGGTTGCTGCCAACCCCGCCGAGCACATGCACTGGTCAGAAAAACCTATCAGCTGGAGCCGGACCGACCACCCAGAGGTGATGCCGTATCCCGGCTCTTATGCGTTGGTTTTGGATGCCACACTTGCAACGGATAGATGCGCTGCCCGATTCTCCCGCGTGCTGATAGACGGCGGGAGCAGCATCAACATCCTGTACCGTGACACCATGGAGAAGCTGAATATCAAGACAAAGCAACTCATGCCTACTCGTACTGTGTTCCATGGCATCGTGCCTGGCCTGTCCTGCGCCCCCATTGGCAAGATCAAGATTGATGTACTTTTTGGGGACAAGGAGCATTTCCTCCGGGAAGCGATCTGGTTTGAAGTGGTGGACCTAGAGAGCCCTTACCATGCATTGCTTGGCCGACCTGCCTTGGCCAAGTTCATGGCAGTTCCCCACTATGCATACCTCAAGATGAAGATACCGAGCACCAAAGGCGTCATCACCATAGCCGGCGATTACAAGAAGTCCTCTGAGTGCGCAGCAGCCAGCAGTCGGCTGGCCGAGTCCCTTGTGATTGCCGAAGAAAAGAAGATGTTGGACCGAGTCGTGGCCATGGCCGGCAAGCAGTCGGCCTTGTCCCCCGATCCCAAGGAGCATGATGCTCAAGGATCTTTCCAGCCGGCCAAGGAGACGAAGAAGATACCTCTTGACCCCGAGCACCCAGAGAGGTTTGCCGTCATCGGGGCAAACCTAAACAGCAAATAGGAAGGCGAGCTCGCCGATTTCCTCTATGAGAATCGGGACATCTTTGCATGGTCCCCCAAGGACATGCCGGGCGTTCCGAAGGAATTCGTCGAGCACAAACTACACGTCCGAGAAGACGCAAAGCCAGTCAAACAACCCCTCCGCCGACTGTCGGAGGAGAAACGCAGGATTGTGGGAGAGGAGATAGCCCGGCTTCTGGCAGCCGGCTTCATTATGGAAGTTTTCTTTCCAGAGTGGCTCGCCAACCCGGTCCTCGTGCTAAAGAAGAACAACAAGTAGCGCATGTGTATAGACTACACGAGCCTCAACAAGGCCTGCCCCAAAGATCCCTTTGCCCTGCCAAGGATTGACCAAGTGATAGACTCCACGGCCGGATGCGAGCTGTTGAGTTTCTTGGATGCTTACTCAGGGTATCACCAGATAAAGTTAGATCCGGCAGACCGCCTGAAGACCGCCTTCATCACGCCATTCGGAGCCTTCTGCTACCTGACTATGACATTCGGCTTGAGAAATGCCGGTGCCACTTTTCAGCGTTGCATGCAGAAGTGCCTCCTCAAGCAACTTGGCAGAAATGCCCACGTCTACGTAGACGACATTGTGGTGAAGACGGAGAAGTGCGGCACCTTGCTGGAAGACCTCAAGGAAACATTTGAGAACCTACGCCGGTTCCAAATCAAGCTTAACCCCGAGAAATGCGTGTTCGGAGTGCCATCCGGCCAGCTCCTAGGCTTCCTGGTCTCCGAACCGGCATCGAATGCAACCCAGTAAAGATCAAGGCCATTGAGAGAATGGCGATTCCCACCAAACTTCGAGACGTCCAGAAGTTTACCGGATGCTTGGCCTCCCTGAACCGCTTCATCAGCCGGCTCGGAGGGAAAGCTCTTCCCCTCTACCGCCTCATGGAGAAGACCAACCACTTCGAGTGGAATGACCAAGCCGATCAAGCTTTTCATGAGCTAAAGAAGATACTGGCCACGCCGCCTGTCCTGGCGACGCCGACTGAGAAAGAGCCCATGCTCCTCTACATTGCTGCAACCAGCCGGGTGGTCAGCACCGTCATCGTAGTCCAACGCCCAGAAGAAGGCCGAGCCCAGCCGGTCTAGAGGCCGGTGTACTATTTGAGCGAGGTGCTGTCTACCTCGAAGCAGAACTACCCGCACTACCAGAAGATGTGCTACGGCGTGTACTTCGCCGCCAAGAAGCTGAAGCCCTACTTCCAAGAGCATCCCATCACGGTTTTATGCACCGCCCCGCTGGCCGAGATCATAGGCAGCCGGGATGCATCCGGCCGAGTGGCGAAATGGGCCATCGAGATGGCCCCCTATACGATCTTCTACCAGCCTCGCACCGCCATCAAGTCCCAAGCATTGGCCGACTTCCTCGTTGACTGGGCCGAGACCCAGTACCTACCGCCGGCTCCCGACTCCACTCATTGGCGCATGCACTTCGATGGGTCCAAGATGCGCATCGGCTTGGGAGCCGGCGTCATCCTCACCTCTCCCAAAGGCGACAAGCTCAGATACACGCTGCAAATTCACTTTGCCGCCTCCAACAACGTGGCCGAGTACGAGGCGCTCATACACGGGCTCCGGCTTGCCAAAGAACTCGGCATTCGCCGGATCCTATGTTATGGCGACTCGGACTTGGTGGTCCAGCAATCATCCGGCGACTGGGATGCCAAGGACGCAAATATGGCAAGCTACCGCTTCCTCGTTCAGCAGATCAGTGGGTATTTTGAAGGATGCGAGTTCCTCCACGTACCACGAGCCGACAACGAGCCAGCTGATGCCCTGGCTCGAATAGGCTCCACTCGGCAAGCAATACCAACCGGTGTCGCTCTACAACGCCTCCTCAAGCCGTCTATCAAGCTGTCTCCAGAGTCCGATTCCATCTTCATGCCGCCTGACCCCGACGCAGCCGGCTCGAAGAACCAAGCAGTTGACCTGGGGACTTCGATAGTCGGCCAGGGGGTATCAGCAGGCGGTTCGGGGACTTCCGTAGTTACGCCCGACCCAGGGACTGCCTCACCTGGCTCGGGGACTGCGGTAGTTGGCCCGGAGACTACACCAACACAACAGGCGGCGGCCGACTCCAGCATTTCACCACCCAGCCCGCCCGCCCTGGTCGCAGTAGCCGTTTTGGCAATAGAAGAAGTCGCAGCTCCGTCATGGGCTCAATCCATCCTCAACTTCCTAATAAACCAAGATCTGTCGGCTGACGAAGTAGAGGCAAGACAAGTCCAATGCCGAGCCGGAGCATACACAATCGTCAACAGAGAACTCGTCAAGCGCAGTGTCACTGGAGTCCTCCAGCGATGCGTTGAGCAAGAGAAGGGCATTGCAATCCTCAGAGACATCCACCAAGGAGAATGCGGCCACCATGCGGCCTCAAGATCACTCGTCACCAAAGCCTTCCGCCATGGTTTCTTTTGGCCGACTGCTTTGGATGACGCCAAGGAGTTAGTTAAACATTGCAAAGGGTGCCAACTCTTCAGCTCCAAGCAACACATGTCGGCTTCAGCACTCAAGACCATTCCCCTCACTTGGCCCTTCGCCGTTTGGGGACTGGACATGGTGGTCCCATTCAAGACGGCGCGCGGCGGCATGACACATATGCTTGTCGCCATGGACAAAGTCACCAAATGGATTGAGGCAAAGCCGATCAAGAAGCTGAATGGGCCGACTGCCGTGACATTTATCGCAGATATAACAACTCGGTACGGCATGCAACACAGCATCATCACCGACAATGGCACGAATTTCGCCAAGGGAGCCTTGGCACGTTTCTGTGTGACGCAAGGCATCCGGTTGGACCTAGCGTCCGTCGCCCACCCGCAGTCAAACGGCCAGGTCGAGCGAGCCAACGACCTCATCCTTTCCGGCATCAAGCCCCGATTGATCGTACCACTAGAGCGTTCAGCCGGCTGTTGGCTCGATGAGCTGCCGGTTGTCCTCTGGAGTCTGCGCACTACACCAAACAAGTCAACCGGCTTCACTCCTTTCTTCCTCGTATATGGTGCCAAGGCGGTCATCCCAACTGACACCGAGTTCGACTCGCCTCAGGTAACCATGTACACGGAAGCCGAGGCCAAGGAAGCACGAGAAGACGGCGTCGACCTGCTGGAAGAAGGTCGGCTGTTAGCCCTCAGCCGGTCCGCCATCTATCAGCAGGGCCTGCGCCGCTACCACAGCCGGAAGGTCAAGCCAAGATCCTTCCAAGAGGGCGATCTTGTGCTCCGGCTGATCCAGCGAACAGCCGGCCAGCACAAGCTCTCGGCCCCTTGGGAGGGTCCCTTCGTCATCAGCAGAGCCTTAGGCAACGACTCCTACTACCTGATCGACGCGCAGAAGCCGAAGGCACGAAAGAGAGACGACTCCGGCAAGGAGTCGGAATGACCATGGAATGCCAACCTCCTCCGAAGGTTTTACAGTTGAAATGCAGTATGTATCACGCTAACTTTTGTACTAAATACGAGACAATAGGCCCCCCGAGGAGAGCTCGGGGACTGCCATCTTTTGTCTATGAACGAAAAGTATCATGCTTATGGCCTTGTCATTGCATTCACTTTTTTCCGTCCGGCACCGGGTTCGACTAGTCGGCCCGGGGACTGGCCGCCTGGAGTTATATTAGAAGTCCTACCCGCAGTCAGACAAGTAGTGTGCCGGCTCCCAAGCCTTCTCTTGCCAAAAGTCGCAGTTCGGAGAACCGGCTGTCCGGCTGGTAAGAGTTAAGGGCAGGAACGGGTGCCCACATGAAAAACGGCTAGGGACTAACGGACTAATATAGCAAAAGCCGGTTTTCTCCCACCGCCGACCGGCTACCAGAGTAGCCGGCCGGCCGGCTTCCATTCACCTCGCTCTAATCTAAGAAAGCTCAAGTACTTGCCTTCCCAGAAGGGGAAGGCGGCAAAGGAAACAGCCTAAGGATAAAAAGCATACATGAATGGAAACCAAACACGCAATAATATTTACATAAAAGACCTTCAAAAGGCCAGCATTCGACATAGTTTGAATACACCCCCAGTGGGTGGAACTCCGCAAGTTTGATAAAGTTGTTCAAAAGGCAACAAGCAGGAAAAAACAAGGACGGCAGACTAAGCCAAGGGAGCGACTGGCGAGTCGGGAAGGTCGGTGGAGACGGCAGTGCCGGCTGGAGGAGTGGCCGGCTGGCGAACCTCGGCATGATCACCGCCTCCCGTAGAGGGCGCGCTAGCACGCACCTCGTTGCTGGAGGCACGATCAGGCTGAGGCTGGCTGGCCGCTTCACCGGCCGGCTCAACGTCTTCGCCCTCCTCTCCTTCGTCGTCTTCGCCTTCATCGCTGGAGGCGATCTCCTCTGCCGAGTCTTCACCCGCTGCCGGGTCCAGCCCGAACCACTCCTCCGGCTGGGCAACGACGTCATCATTAATTTCAGGAGCGAAGACGTTGATTTCAGTACACTCGGCGATCGTCGAAGCGCGCTGAGCGATAGCCGGCCGCACCTCCTCCAGCTCTTCGTCGGCCTCCAGCCGCCAGGTGCGCAGCTGGTCCAGGTTCAGCCCCAGATACCAAGCTCGGACGAACTCCAACGCCCGCCCAGCTCCAAACCGGGCCGCTGATGCTTTCCAAGCCTCGAAGCGGCCAACCGCAACTTCCAGCCAGTCGGCAGTCCGACTCGGGGTGCGGGGAATCGTCTCGCTTGGCCAGAGGGCAGCCAACACCTGCGCCCCAGCGCGCTGGAGGCGGTGGAGCATACGATGAGCCGGCTGTAGCCGCGCTTGGACCACCAAGAGTTGCTCCTCAAGCTTCCGACTCGCGTCCGCGCGATGTCGGCCCCCGCCTGACGGCGCGCTTCGCGATGGGCCTCGATGGTTTGAGTAGCGAAGACGGAGTAGCTGAGAAAGCAGTCTACACAGAGAATAAAAAGCAGCACAAGTCAGAACACAAATCAGGCGGCAAGGGGCATGCAAGCAGCGAGGAAGGCGGCTTACCGTCGATCAAATCCTCAATACGGCCGAAGCCTTCATTCAGCGCTTGCCTGGTCTCAGCCCAGCCCGCTGCTTCGGTCTCGAACTCGGCCTTCAGGGCGGCTTCGTTATCATGCGCCTTCTTCAGGGCCGCCTTGTGGCTCTCCTCCTGGTCAGCCAGCTTCTTGGCCAGGCGGTCACGCTCCAGGACCAAGGCGTCGTACTCAGTTTCCTTGGCGCGAAGGGCGGCCTGCACCTCGCTGAGCTGCCCTCTCAAGTCGGCATTGGCTTCTGCGAGCACGAAAGACAAAAGAAAAACCAATAAGGTGAAGTCGTCAGGGAAGATCTGACCTGACTGCTCAGCAGTCGGCCCGAATCTCGGGGACTACACCCAGTGGGTGCGCTGACGCGCCCCCACAGGAGATGAACGAAACCAAGTACGCACTCCGGCTGCTGATCAGGTCTTCGGTTCTCCGGCCCAGCTCCTGAGCCTGGGAGTTGAAGGTAGCAGCGCAGAGGTTATGATACTCCTGAAAGAACAGATAGGAGGCGGGTATAAGATGGTTGACAGGACCTAGTAAGTTCCGAGCCGCCTGCGCAGCAGCCGACTCAGAACTCGGGGACTACACCCAGTGGGTGCGCTGATGCGCCCCCACAGAAGAAATCAAAAGAGCAAAATAACCAAGGACAGAAGACTCACCCAGATGACGGCCCGCGTCAAGAGAAACTCTTGAGTGTATTGCTGCAGCGAGGCGGCCTGAGCTTGAAGCCGGTTCCGGACCTCCTGGGCCGCCGCGTTCAGCTCGCCCGTCCCCCCGCTGGGAGTCCACTCGGACGTGCTGACGCTGGCCGTCTCCACGGCCTCCGCCGTCTGGCTGGCGCCCACTGCTCGATGCGGTTCCGGCGCGGAGGCACCACCCCCTGCGCGCCGGCGCAATGCCGGCTGCACCTCGAGGCCGGTCCCTGCCGCCGGCTCGCCCCTGGACGGCTGCTCTGGCGCCGCAGCTGATTGGCCGCTTTGGCCCGCTCCAGTCGGTGCCGTCTGCGACGCCCCCTCCACGAAGATCACGGGGTCCTCCCGCCTCTCCATCACCGGCGGGCCTTGGTCGACCTCCTCCGACGGGGGCACGGGAACGTCGGGGGCCACGGCGCGGAGGGGAACAACGAGCAGTGGAGGCCGGTTGTGCGAGGCCTCCGCCTCCGTCTCCGCGGCTGCCGCCTTCGCCCGGGCCTTGGCCGCCGCGTCGGCCTGCTCCTTCGCCGCCTGGGCGGTCCTTCGCTCCGCCGCCTCCCGCTCCTCCCGCGCGTTCCGCTCTGTGGCCTCCTTAAGGTCGGCGCGGGGTTCCATGCGGCGGGAGCTTGAGGACCCTCCAGTCGGCCCGACTACGGAGCCGCCAGGACCTCGCTCGAGAGAAAGCGGCGCCCTGTCCGGCAAGAAAAGAAAGGTTTAGAAGAGTTTCGGACGAAGAAGACAAAAAATATATACACAAGACATTCGACAACTTATGCAGAGATCACATGCGGCTGCTTCACCGCCTTGCGGAAGCGGGCCGCCTTCGCGGCCGCCTCATCCCGCTTGGTCGCCGCCGTGGAGGCCTTGGATTTTTTTGGCCGGCTGCCGAAGAAGGTCGACGCGGCCCGGCGCTTCTGCGCGCCGCCACGGGCAGCCGGCACGGCAGACGAGCCCGCGCCTTGATGATCGGGCGCCGGCTGGTGGTGCGGGGCGACTTCGACCTCGTCGTCATCCGGCCAGTCCTCGAAGCTGGCCCCGAGTCCCGCGCCTCCGGCCTCGTCGCCTTCCCCCACGATGGCGTCTTCCATGGCGGCCGCTCCCAGGTCCGGATCATCGGCGTCGTCCACCGTGCGGTCGGGAAGGAGCTGGCGCTCTACCCCCGCGGCCCCGGCTGTCGGCGGGAGAAGAGAGTTCTGCAAAAGGCAAACCAATTGATCAAGAGTCGGCTATCATGAGGCCGGCTACAAAAAAGGAAGAAAAGAAGAAAGAACTTACGGCAGGCGGAGGGTTAGCGCGGGAATACGGCTCCTTGCCGTATCGCCAATCCTCGATGAGCTTGCAGTTGGAGATATAATTCACCATGTAAGACACCTCTGCGTGAGGCATCTCCCTGGTGCTCAG
Source organism: Triticum urartu (assembly GCF_056163025.1). NCBI lineage: Eukaryota > Viridiplantae > Streptophyta > Magnoliopsida > Poales > Poaceae > Triticum > Triticum urartu. The sequence goes on from NC_141875.1 coordinate 51,234,662, forward strand.
CCGGCACGGGTCGAAGCGGCCGCTCATTTGGCAGATTATGTGAGGCCGGCCTTGGAGCGGAAGAACCCGGCGCTCCATGAAGGCGGCCACCAAGTCGGCTCCGGTCAGGCCCTCCGACTGGATCATCACCCGAAGCCGGGAGACGGCTGCGTTCCCGGACTAAGATAGCGACCTGGCCTGGTAGCTCCACGAAGGCTGCCTCCCAGCCGGCGGGCCGGCTACGTAATCCGGCAGGTTGACGTAGTCGCCTTGCTGGGCGACGTTCTTCACGTAGAAATAAGACTTTTGCCAAAGCTTCACCGACTGGATCAGCGGAATGGACGGGAACAGATTGTTCTCGCTCGCCCGCCTCATGGCAATGAAGGCTCCGAAGGGGGCGGGCACGCCCGCGACGACGGTGCCGAGCTTGCTTTGGAAGAACTCCCCCCAGAGCTCGAGCGTGGGGAGAACTCCAAGAAAGCCCTCGCACAGGGTGACGAAGGCCGACAGCAGCATCACCGCGTTGGGCGTGAGGTGATGCGGCTGGAGGTGGTAGAACTCGAGGAAGGCTCGAAGGAATCCGCTCGCCGGGAGATCGAAGCCGCGCAGGCAGTGCGAGCGGAAGATCACCCGCTCGCCCTCCTCCGGTGCCGGCGAAATCTCCCTCGCCGGCGCTTGACGAACCCGCACAAGGTTCTCACCGGGAAGACGCCGCGTCCGGTCGAGGAACTCGACGTGGTCCTCGTGGACGTTGGAGCCATCCCACGAGCTCGACAGCGCCATGGGAGCGATGCGGCGGGGAGCAAGACGAAGCGACGTCGGAACGGCGCGGCAAAGAGTTGCTGCGGCGAAGAGAAGAAGAAGAAGGGGCGGAGTGAGGGAGAGCGCGCGAGCCTCTGCCGCTCCCCCTCCTCCTCCTACTTATAGACCGCGCGGCAGAGCCGAGGAGGCGCGGCGTGGGGGAACGTGGGGATCAACTGCGCCCACTCCCCCACGTCCCGCGATTATTGTGCCTTGATGGCAGAATAAAACCGCCGCGGGAAGGCGAGCGGTCCATGTGGGCCGCAGAAGATCCGCGCTCGGACCGAGGCCTGCGAGTGGCGGGCCCGGGCCTGTGGCGGCGTCCCGTCGCGCGCATGCGTTGGCAGGATTTCCTCGCCATGTGGCCCGCGTTCCCACCTACGAGAAACAGAGCTTTTCCGAAGACGGCGCGCACGAGCAAAGCCGGCCCCTCAGGATAGGAAGCTGACCTAGCTTCTCGTCCCTTTGTCAGCCTCGAAGCTCGATCAGCTTCGGGGACTACTGTCGGAGTAAATAACCATGGGTAGCCTAGCCGGCTCCCCCTGGCCCTTCCAAAAAAATTACGAGCCGATTCGGCCCTCAAGAATCCAAGACACAGGGCTGCCTTCTCCTTGCCGGCTGTCTCCAGGCCGGCTATCGGAAGGCGGCCCGACTTCAGCCCTCATGAAGAGAAGCCGCGGGAGGGCCAGCTCCGAGAAGCCGGCCGCGAGAAGGCCAACTCCAAGAAGCCGTCTCCCATAAAGAGGTCAAGATCGTACCCTCGAAGTCTGCATCCACATAACGGCGATGTGACGGGGCGTGGCTACAGTGAAGCCTGCCACCCCCGAATCCCGGAGCACGCCTGGCACAGTGCACCGTACGGGTGGCCATGACCCGTCCGGCGCAGCACTGTTGCCACGTTGGCCCTGATGTCATCCACGACGGGCTACCAGTACGGCTCACGGGCGGTGGGCCCCTTCGGGCAGAGAGACACCCGAAGGCGGTCAGACCTCCCCCAGTCGGCCCAAGATAGAGCCGGCTCCCCACAGCCGGCTTGCCACCTCCCTCGAAGAAGACGCCCCATTAAGGAGACAAGACACGGTGGGGCTACAGTGATCGCCCACCGAGCGGCGGCACTGTAGCCACGCCCACTTCGGCGAAGCCCTCGCCACCAAGATTGAGCAATAGTAACCAGCCGCCGACAAGGCCCTGACAGTGGGGCCTGCCTGTCGACCAAGGAGCCAGCAGCCGGCGGGACCCACTAGCCAGCGGGCCCCAGCAGCCGGCGCAGAAGCCAGAGAGCATAGACACAGACGGCTGGGCCCCGCGCCCAGCCGGATTTCCATTGTACCCCCGGGGCATCCATGCAAAGAGAGATCAATCCCCCCTAGTCTCAGACACCACATAGGGAGGAGAAGAGAGCAAGTCGTGCCCTTCTTCCTCCTCTCTCCAAACAGCTCAAGGAGCACAGTGTAGCTACTTGTTCATCTAGTGACCATGCGGAGACCCCGCAGAGCAGCAGTAGGGGTGTTATCTCCACGGAGAGCCCCGAAGCTGGGTAAGATTTGCCGGCGTGCATGTCTTCGCCTCATCCCGTTTCCAGGCACCGGCGACGTCTTACTGGCTCCCACAATGATAAGCCACCCGTTTGCATATGTCGCACCTACCACCCGACAGGCAGGAAAAGGTCCCATATAATCAAAGCCCCAAACATGAAACGGTTCAATAACAAGAGAATAATTCATAGGCATTTCTTGACGTCTACTAATATTACTAATTCTTTGACATTCATCACAAGACAAGACAAACTTACGGGCATCCTTGAAGAGAGTAGGCCAATAGAAACCAGATTGCAATACCTTATGTTCAGTTCTATCTCCCGCGTGATGTCCTCCATAAGACTTGGAATGACACTTGCATAGGATCTGTTCCTGTTCATGCTCAGGTACACAACGTCTAATAACACCATCTATTCCTTATTTATAAAGATGTGGGTCATCCCAAAAGTAATGTCTCAAATCATAGAAAAACTTTTTATTTTGCTGGTATGTGAATCTAGGTGGTATAAACTTAGCAACAATATAATTAGCATAATCAGCATACCATGGAGTACTACGAGAAGTACTTATAACATTTAATTGTTCATCAGGAAAGCTATCATTAATAGGTAGTGGGTCATCAAGAATATTTTCTAACCTAGACAGGTTGTCTGCAACGGGGTTCTCAGCTCCCTTTCTATCAACAATATGCAAATCAAATTCTTGTAGCAAGAGAACCCATCTAATAAGTCTAGGCTTAGCATCTTTCTTTTCCATAAGATATTTAATAGTAGCATGATCTGTTTGAATAGTTACTTTAGAATCAACAATATAAGATCTGAACTTATCACAAGCAAATACTACTGCTGAAAGCTCTTTTTCAGTAGTAGCATAATTTCTTTGAGCATTGTCTAGAGTCTTACTAGCATAATGAATACCATTTAATTTCTTATCAACTCTTTTCCCTAGAACAGCACCTACAGCATAATCACTAGCATCACACATAATTTCAAAGGGTAGGTTCCAATCAGGTGGCTGAACAATAGGTGCAGAGACTAATGCTTTCTTAAGTATTTCAAATGCTTCTACACAATCATCATCAAAGACAAATGGTATATCTTTTTGCAATAAATTAGACAGAGGCCGAGAAATTTTTGAGAAGTCCTTAATGAACCTCCTGTAAAATCTGGCGTGACCAAGGAAACTTCTTATACCTTTGATGTCCTTGGGACATGGCATCTTTTCAATAGCATCAACCTTGGCTTTATCAACTTCAATACCTCTTTCAGAAACTTTGTGCCCCAAGACAATACCTTCATTAACCATGAAGTGGCACTTTTCCCAATTCAAGACAAGATTAGTTTCTTCACATCTCTGCAAAACTCGATCAAGATTGCTCAAGCAATCATCAAAATAGGAACCATAGACGGAAAAGTCGTCCATCAAAACCTCACAAATATTTTCACAAAAGTCAGAGAATATAGCCATCATGCATCTTTGAAAGGTAGCAGGTGCATTACATAAAACAAAAGGCATACGTCTATAAGCAAAAGTATCAAAAGGGCATGTAAAAGTAGTCTTTGATTGATCTCTAGCTGACATAGGTATTTGAGAGAAACCAGAATAACCATCTAGAAAGCAATAGTGTGTATGTTTGCATAATCTTTCTAGCATTTGATCAATAAAAGGTAAGGGGTAATGATCTTTCTTAGTAGCTTTATTTAATTTGCGGAAATCAATTACCATCCTATAACCTGTGATAATTCTTTGTGGAATCAATTCATCTTTATCATTAGGAACAACAGTAATACCTCCCTTCTTAGGGACACAATGGACATGACTTACCCACTCACTATCAGCAATGGGGTAGATTATACCTGCCTCCAGAAGCTTTAGTATTTCTTTTCTTACCACTTCTTTCATTTTAGGATTCAGACGTCGTTGAGGATCACGAACTGGTTTGGCGTCTGCTTCCAAATTTATTTTATGTTGGCCTAGAGTGGGACTAATGCCCTTAAGATCATCAAGAGTATATCCAATAGCAGCACGATGCTTCTTCAGAGTTTTCAATAATCTTTCTTCTTCAAGATCTGAAAGGTTAGCACTAATAATAACAGGATATATCTTCTTTTCATCAAGATAAGCATATTTAAGATTATTAGGCAAAGGTTTAAGCTCAAACACGGGATCACCCTTAGGTGGAGGAGGATCCCCTAAAATTTCAACAGGCAAGTTGTGATGCAGAATAGGTTCCTGTTTAAAGAATACTTCATCTATTTCCCTTCTTTCTTTCATGAACATATCATTTTCATGGTCTAGCAAATAGTGTTCTAAAGGATCGCTAGGAGGTACGACAATAGAAGCAAGACCAATAATTTCATCCTTACTAGGTAATTCTTCCTCATGATGTTGTTTACTAAATTTAGAGAAATTAAACTCATGAACCATATCATCCAAGCCAACAGTAACAATATTCTTAGTGCAGTCTATGGTAGCATTGACAGTATTTAAGAAGGGTCTACCAAATATAATGGGACAAAAGCTGTCTTGTGGGGAACCAAGAACAAGAAAATCAGCAGGATATTTAGTTTTCCCATACAAGACTTCAACATCTCTAACAATTCCCATTGCTGAAATAGTATCTCTATTGGCAAGTTTAATTGTGACATCAATATCTTCTAATTCAGCAGGTGCAATTTCATTCTTAATTTGTTTGTATAACTCATGAGGTATAACACTAGCACTAGCACCCATATCACATAAGCCATGATAACAATGATCTCCTATTTTAACAGAAATAACAGGCACGCCAACCACAGGTCTATGTTTATCTTTAGCACAAGGTTTAGCAATTCTAGCAGTTTCACCTTCGAACTGAATAACATGTCCATCAATATTATCATACAAGAGGTCTATAACAATAGCAATATTAGGTTCTACTTTAACTTGCTCAGGAGGTGTATAAGTTCTAATATTGCTTTTACGAACAACCGTTGAAGCTTTAGCATGATCCTTTATTCTAACAGGGAAAGGTGGTTTCTCAATATAAGAAGTAGGAACAATAGGATCATTATAAGTGACAGTCTTTTCTTCAACTTTAATAGGTGCAGCTACTTTTACTTCTATGGGAGGATGATATTTAAACCAATTCTCCTTAGGGAGATCAACATAAGTAGCAAAAGATTCACAGAAAGTAGCTACTATCTCAGAGTCAAGTCCATATCTAGTGCTAAACTTACGGAAAATATCGATATCCATAAAAGATTTAACACAATCAAACTTAGGTGTCATACCTGACTCCTTACCTTCGTCGAGGTCCCAATCTTCAGAGTTGCGTTTAATTCTATCCAATAAATTCCATCTGAATTCAATAGTCTTCATCATAAAAGAGCCAGCACAAGAAGTATCGAGCATGGTTTGATTATTATGAGAAAGCCGAGCATAAAAACTTTGCATAATTATTTCTCTCGGGAGCTCATGATTGGGGCATGAATATAACATCGATTTAAGCCTCCCCCAAGCTTGAGCGATGCTTTCTCCTTCGCGAGGCCATAAATTATATATATAATTGCGATCACGATGAACAAGATGCATAGGGTAATACTTTTGATGAAATTCCAGCTTCAATCTTTTATAGTCCCACGATCTCATATCATCACATAGCCTATACCATATCAATGTGTCTCCCTTCAATGATAAAGGGAAGACCTTCTTCTTAGCAACATCATCGGGTATACCTGCAAGCTTAAATAATCCACAAACTTCATCCACATATATTAAGTGCTCATCAGGATGCTTTGTTCCATCTCCTGTAAAAGGGTTAGCTAGCAGTTTTTCTATCATACCCAAAGGATACTCATAAGGAATTTCATTTTCAATAGGTTCAGTAGGTTGAGGAGCAACTCTTTGCTCTACTGGACGGGGTGAAGATACCCCGAACAAGCCCCTCAGAGAATTACTTTCCATAGTAGCAAGTGACAGTAAATTTCAGCACACTATATAAATTTTTCCTTACCAAATTCCACCTACCAAAGGCGCTACACTCCCCGGCAACGGCGCCAGAAAAGAGTCTTGACGACCCACAAGTATAGGGGATCTATCGTAGTCCTTTCGATAAGTAAGAGTGTCGAACCCAACAAGGAGCAGAAGGAAATGATAAGCGGTTTTCAGCAAGGTATTCTCTACAAGTACTGAAATAAGTGGTAACAGATAGTGTTGTGATAAGATAGATTGTAACGAGCAACAAGTAACAAAAGTAAATAAAGTGCAGCAAGGTGGCCCAATCCTTTTGTAGCAAAGGACAATCCGGAACAAACTCTTATAATAGGAAAAGCGCTCCCGAGGACACATGGGAATATCGTCAAGCTAGTTTTCATCACGTTCATATGATTCGCGTTCGATACTTTGATAATTTGATATGTGGGTGGGCCGGTGCTTGGGTGCTGTTCTTACTTGAACAAGCATCCCACTTATGATTAACCTCTATTGCAAGCATCCGCAACTACAAAAAAAGTATTAAGGTAAACCTAACCATAGCATGAAACATATGGATCCAAATCAGCCCCTTACGAAGCAACGCATAAACTAGGGTTTAAGCTTCTATCACTCTAGCAACCCATCATCTACTTATTACTTCCCAATGCCTTCCTCTAGGCCCAAATAATGGTGAAGTGTTATGTAGTCGACGTTCACATAACACCACTAGAGGCTAGACAACATACATCTTATCAAAATATCAAACGAATACCAAATTCACATGACTACTCATAGCAAGACTTCTCCCTTGTCCTCAGGAATGAACGTAATTACTCACAAAGCATATTCATGTTCATAATCAGAGGGGTAATAATATGCATATAGGATCTGACCATATGATCTTCCACCAAATAAACCAACTAGCATCAACTACAAGGAGTAATCAACACTACTAGCAACCTACTAGTACCAATCCCGGACTTTGAGACAAGAATTGGATACAAGAGATGAACTAGGGTTTGGAGATGAGATGGTGCTGGTGAAGATGTTGATGGAGATTGCCCTCTCCCGATAAGAGGAGCGTTGGTGATGACGATGGTGATGATTTCCCCCTCCGGGAGGGAAGTTTCCCCGGCAGAACAGCTCTGCTGGAGCTCTAGATTGGATCCGCCAAGGTTCCGCCTCGTGGCGGCGGAGTCTCGTCCCGAAAAGTTCCCTCTTATTTTTTTCTCATCGAAAGACCTCATATAGGAGAAGATGGGCGTCGAAGAGCCACCAGGGGGCCCACGAGGTAGGGGGCGCGCCCCCCACCCTCGTGAGCAGGGTGTGGGCCCCCTGGCCTTCATCTTTGGCGTGGATTTTTCTTTATTTCTTTTAAGACGTTCCGTGGAGTTTCAGGACTTTTGGAGTTGCGCATAATAGGTCTCTAATATTTGCTCCTTTTCCAGACCAGAATTCCAGCTGTCGGCATTCTCCCTCCTTGTGTAAACCTTGTAAAATAAGAGAGAATAGCCGTAAGTATTGTGACATAAAGTGAAATAACAGTCCATAATGCGATAAATATCGATATAAAAGCATGATGCAAAATGGACGTATCAGTCGTGTGGGAAGGACCCCCCTATCGCCCACACTCACTTGGCGACGGTTCCAAATGTCGTCGCGGAAAGGGGTTAAAAACTATTTGTATAGCACCGACGTGTACCAGTGGATGATCCACGTGTGAGCTCATCGTTGGGACAGATGTCATCCCTGCAATGGATGGAAGACGCCTATGATATCTTGACACGTGGCACAACCCAACAGTGGTCCATTTAAGGTAAAAAGGCAGGCCCAGCTAAAGGCCCACCATATTTTTCCAGACACTAGTGGGATGGCCCGTTAACACCTGCCATGTTTTGGGTCAAATTAAGGCCCATATCAGATCAGGCCTGTTCACAGCATGTCGTGTTTTGGGCTAAATTACGGCCCATATCAGATCAGGCGTGTTAATAGGCCACTGTTCTTTTGGACCCATTCTAAGTCGGAGTTTGTATTTTAGCCTGTTAAATGCCCATTTACCAGTTCGGCCCGATAATAGTTTTGGCCTGTTAGCGACCCGTGGTACATCTGGGCCGTTTGCGGCCCGGTTTCACTTTAGGCCATTTAACAGCCCATGCTAAATCTGGGCTATTTCTTGTCCAAAGTAACTTTAGGCCTCTTAACGGCCTGTAGTCTTCGTGGATAAATTTCAGCCCAACTGGCCTAATCGGCCTGTTAATGGCCCATGTAATAGTTGGGCCTAATTACAACCCACGTTGAATCCGTCTGCTTATAGCCCATCTGTTAATGGCCCGTGACACTGTTGGGCCTACAGCCCACATTGATACTGGCCTGCTTAAAGCCCATAATTTTATTAGGCCAAACAGGGCCCGAGATATATTATGGCCTGTTAATGACTCGTTCTATTTGGGCCAAACATGGGCCTATGGCAGTTTCAGCCTGTGTTGGCTTGTGAATTTTCCGGCTCAATGCTAGCCCAATCTAGTTTTTAGCCTGTTAAAAGCCCATGGTATTCTCTAGCCCAGCTCGCCAGAACTTTACTCGACCTGTTAAAGGCAGAAAACTACTATACGTTTAGACCTGCTAATGGCCCAAGATGATTATAGGCCCATGTTTTGGCCCACATATAGCGAGTTACGGGCCGGCCTGAAGACCGACAACATTGAGATCCGTTGAAGCTTTCGACCTAAATTATAGCATACCGACCAAGAATAAACCTAGACTATACAATAAAGAAATTACGACATATTACATCCACTGGGCATCAAAGTTCGCTACTGGTGATAATAAAGTGCAACGAGACCGTAGATTACATACACTGGGCATCAAAGGTCGCCACCAGTGCATATAAACGCGCCGGTAAAAGAATATACAAAACCGAGAGCACTTCAGAAGGCATTAGGCCTGCCCTGGCCCTGCACCAAAAGCAGCAGAACAAGCTGATAAGACCTCAGTTGTGTCAACGATAGATCCTCTAACCGTAGTTGCATAGCAACAAAGCACACATGGGTGTCCTTTGAGGCCTTCTTTACATCATTGACATCAAGTCGGAGCTGAGCTAAAGCAAGCCTTTCCACTTTGAGTTGAGACTGAAGAAGTTGAACTGATTGAGGCAGCAACTACACAGAGGTTGTCTCACAGCTGCTGGTGAGTAGCTTCAACTCACTATCTTCATCAAGACATGGCCTTGGGGTCATCTCGCTCTCTTCAAGATGGTTTGGCTCACTATCTTCCCTAAAGTTCTGCCTGGGATAAGAGATACGACTCTGAAAGAGAAACAAGGAGACACATAACAGGTTTCACAATTATATAAGCAAATAAATGGATCTGTTATGCATAAGGAACATGTTTTTATAACTACAATTTAAAACTAGTAGTTGTTGTAACATCCAATCAGATGTAAACACTAAAGTAAACATCAGTGGAGGAAAGGATGCCTATCCAAATCTATACTAGAACAAAGTTTGAAGGCTTGAGAAGGATGAACTTACATTACATGTTAACACGGGCTGGACAAAGCCCTTCTCCATGTCGATGGAAGGATAATTCAATAAACTAGATGATACCCCACACGTTGTTGCGAGAATATTTTGCAACATATTAAATGTGATTTGTTGTATGAAACATGAATATTTTGAAGTAATAATATAAAAAACTAAAATTGAAAATACATAATTTATTATGTTTGATTATTATATAGTTGTAAAATGTTTATTAAATATAAATAGCATATAAGAAAACTCTTATGTATGTTTGCATGTTGAGATGAGTCTTTTTCCCCTGTGTGTTTAATGATGAAATGACATGCTTGCATGTTGAGAGACTTATGATAGTGGGGATGGGCATTTTATCATGCATGTTGTGTGATGATGTGGCATGCTTGCATGTTGAGAGAAATAGTTAGTGGGGGCTAGCTATTTAGATATAGAAGATTCCCCAAAGAAACTTCTTTATAAGCATTGCCTTTATTCTACATTTTGTAAAAAGTAAATATAGATCAAATAATATTGGAAGAAATAGAGGACAATGAAGCTCAGATGCAGAGTGATGATACATAATCAAATAGCAATTAATTAAGTATAGCGTTACAAGGCAAAAGGTACTGACAAGAGGAATGCAGACATCAACGTGTGCCGTGGCATTGGCTTTATTCAACATTTCGGTAAGAGTAAATGTAGATCTGATAATTTGGAGAAAGTGGAGGGCAAGGCAGATAAGATGCAGAGTAATGCTAGACAATCAACTGTCTCGTAATGCAAGTACAGTAATACTACCACCGCCCGTTATTACTTGTTGCTCAAATGGATGTATCGAGCACTATTAAGTTCTAAATACACAAATTGAGCAACAATTAATTTGATACAGAGGGAGTACATGACAACAGGTACTTACATGAGCAATCCAAAACTTCATAGCCATTGTGTTAATTCTACATTTATCTAAGAGTAAATATAGATCTTAATTTCAAGCAAAGGGAGGATAAGGAAGCGATCATTTACAGTGATGCTACATAATCAAACAACAATGAGTGTAAGTATGCTGACAAATGGCAAGAGGTACTGACAAGAGAAATGCAGTGCCCAGTATTGTTGTGAGATCCTATGATCCTTTGAGAAAGGAGATTCATATGAAATTAGTTTTCATACAAGAGAGAAGGTAAGGCACATGCAAAAATTTCAAATTTTGAATTGATATCATAGACAGTACCTGATGCTGGGCTCTCTGCAGTTCTAATAGGGGTTTGGCCAGTGGAGTAGGGGTAAAGTGTGGTACAGTTGGGCCTGTGTTTTCTGTGGCTGCTGATCTATCTGATTTAACAGGTATCACTACCTTTTCCAAATACCTAGTTTGTACTCCTTGAGGATTTTCACTCACCCTCTTACTTTTGGACATCTATCACGAAAGAACAACATTTGACTGAAAAAACATAGTATGATGACACATGGAATAGGTACAGAAAATGGATAGGTATGGCATATACTCATATATGATGCCTAAACTAGGCAGATGGTGGTGTAACAAAGTAGAAGTAATGCAAGAGGTCATATGCAAAATATGTGCGACTGATATGTCTCCAACGTATCTATAATTTATGAAGTATTCATGCTGTTATTTTATCATTCTTGGGTGTTTTATAATCACTTTATAGCAACTTTATATCATTTTTTGGGACTAACCTATTGACTGAGTGCCAAGTGCCAGTTGTTGTTTTTGCTTGTTTTTTACATCGCAGGAAATCGATATCACACGAAGTCCAAACACCGCAAAACTTCTTGGAGATTTTTTGGACCAGAAGGAACCCAATGTGCCAGAGCTGCACCTGGGGGGTGCCCCAAGGGTGGGGGGGCACAACCCACCTAGGCATGCCAGGGCCCCCTGGCATGCCCAGGTGGGTTGTGCCCACCTCGGTGGCCTCCCGTACCCCTTCTTTGCACTATAAATTCCCAAATATTCGAAAACCCTTGGGGGTTAACCTAGATCAGAAGTTCCGCCACCGCAGGGCTCCGTAGCCACCGAAAACCAATCTAAACCCGTTCCGGCACCCTACCGGAGGAGGGGGGAATCATCTCCGGTAGCCATCTTCATCATCCCGACGACCACCATGATGAGGAGGGAGTAGTCCACCCTTGGGGCTGAGGGTTTGTACCAGTAGCTATGTGTTTAATCTCTCTCTCTCTCATGTTCTTGAGATGTCACGATCTTGATGTATCGTGGGCTTTGTTAATATAGTCGGATCATATGGTGTTTTCCCCTCTCTATCTTGTTGTGATGAATTGAGTTTTTCCCTTTGAGATTTCGTGGTTATGGGATTGAATACTTTTATGGATTTGAGAACACTTGATATATGTCTTGCAATTGAATACTTGTGGTGACAATGGGGTATCGTATTGATTCACTTGATATATGTTTTCGCACTCAACTTGCGGATTCCCGCGGTGACATTGGGGTAATCTATGCAGAGGGGTTGATGCATGTTCTTGTCCTCGTTTCTCCTGTAGAAATATTGGGGCACTGTTTGTAGTTCTTTGTGTGGATTGAGTATTATGAATATGAATATGCTTTGGTGTTATTCTAGTACGAACTCTAGGATAGATCGAACGGGAAAAATAGCTTTGCATTATTTTAGTACGAACTCTTGAATAGATCGAACAGAAAGAATAGCTTTGAGGTGGTTTAGTACCCTACAAAAAATTCCTATCTTTTGTTCTCCGCTAATAGGAACTCGAGAGTGATTCTTCGTTACACTTTGAGGGATAATCATATGATCCAACTATGTTAGCATTGTTGAGAGATTGCACTAGCGAAAGTACGAACCCTAGGCCTTGTTTTTAAGCATTGCAACACCGTTTTTGTGCCCGTTTACTATTTGCTACCTTACTGTTTTTATTTATTCAGATTATAAAAATATATTTCTACCATCATATTACACTTTTATTACCATCTCTTCGCCGAACTAGTGCACCTATACAATTTTCCATTGTATTGGGTGTGTTGGGGACACAAGAGATTTCTTGTATTTGGTTGCAGGGTCGTCTGAGAGAGAGCACCTTCATCCTACACCTCTCACGGATTGATAAACCTTAGATCATCCACTTGAGGGAAAATTGCTACTGTCCTACAAAACTCTGCGCTTGGAGGCCCAACATGTGTCTACAAGAATAAAGTTGCGTAGTAGACATCAAGCTCTTTTCTGGCGCCATTTGCCGGGTAGGTGAGTGCATGAAGGTATATCTTTAGATCTTGCAATTGAATCTTTTAGTTTCTTGTTTATCACTAGTTTGGTTTGTAAAAAGAAAACTAAAAATATATGGAATTGAGGTTGCATCATATTATTGATCATCTTTATAATATCTTTCTTGAAAATGATAGTTCGGAAAATTGTGCTCAATTGTTAGAAGAAGAAGTCAATAAAATGTTTGGCACAAAATATTTGAATGATGAGCATGATTGCAATGTTGTTAGTATGAATTCTTTGAATATCCGTGATGCTAATGATATGCAAAGCCATAAGCTTGGGGATGCTATATTTGATGAAGATGATATTTTTAGTCCCCCAAGATTTGATGTGCAAATTAGTTATAATGATTGCATGCCTCCTATTTATGATGATTATAATGATGAAAGTGGATTTGGAGAGGTCATGACTTTATTTAGTGATGAATCCACCATTTTGGATGAGGCTTCAATGGAATATGATAACAAAGTTGATATCTATGATGATTATGGTGATGACATATATGTTATAGAGAATAATGAAAGCATGAAACTTCTCATCATGATTCTTATTTTCAATCCCATGATAGTTACTTTGTTGAGTTTGCTCCCACTACTATTCATGAGAATAATTTTGCCTATGTGGAGTGTAATAAATTTTCGATGCTTGTAGATCATGAAAAGAATGCTTTATGTGATAGTTATATTGTTAAATTCATTCATGATGCTACTGAAAATTACTATGAGGGAGGAACTTATGCTTCTACACATCTCAATAATATCAAGTTTCCTCTCTTTATGTTGAAAGTTTTGAAGTTGTACTTGTTTTGCCTTCCTATGCTAGTTTATTCTTGCTCCCATAAATTGTTTGCTCACAAAATCCCTATTCATAGGAAGTGGGTTAGACTTAAATGTGTTTGCCATGTGATTCATGATGCTCTCTTTATGTTTCAGTTCTTATCTTTTATGTGACAATCATTGAAATCATCATGCCTAGCTAAAAGGCATTAAAGAAAAGCGCTTGTTGGGAGACAACCCAACACTTTTACCTACTGTTTTTGTGTGTTCACATGACTAGGATACTGTAGTAATCATGTCTTATTGCTTTTGTTTCAATAAAGTGCCAAGTAAGACCTTTGGGATAGCTTACGGTGATAGTTGATTTGATCTTGCTGAAAAACAGAAACTTCTACGCTTAGGAAAACAATTCTCATTTTTAACAGAAGCGTGATAAAATGCTGATTCTTTTTGAAGAATATTAATAGACAAATTTTTCAGGTTTTCCTAATTTTCAGAATTTTTGGAGTAGCATAAGTATGGTTTGAGTACAGATTACTACAGACTGTTCTGTTTTTGATAGATTCTGTTTTCAATGCATAGTTTGCTTGTTTTCTAGTTTCTATGGCTTATATTGCTCAATATAAATTGTGGAAATGATATGCTACAGTAGGCATTGTGTGTAAACAATTATTAATCTTGTCTTTGACATTACCAAAGTGAAGTGGTTTGCTCTTTATCATACAAACCTATCTCACAAAGTTCTGTTAAGTTTTGTGTGATTGAAGTTTTCAAGTTTTGGGTGAGATATCGATATGAGGAGAATAAGGAGTGACAAGAACCTAAGCTTGGGGATTCCCAAGGCACCCCAAGGAAATATTCAAGGAAGATCCAAGCAACTAAGCTTGGGGATACCCCGGAAGGCACCCCCTCTTTCGTCTCCAACATTATCGGTAACCTTACTTAGAGCTATGTTTTCATTTGTCACATGATATGTGTTTTTCTTGGAGCATCATTTTATTTTGTTAGGATTTGCTTGGTGTTATTTAGAATAATGTTTTGCATCATTTATTTCAATAGAAGTGGCAATGATAGCCTTTGCCATGCTTATTTTGCAAGTATACATGTTGCTGTTTGAAAACAGAAAGTTTACCACTGTTGCAAAAATTCCTTAGAAAAGTCAGAATGTGATAAAATGTTGAAACTTTTTGAAAAATGATCTATGATAAATTTTCTACAGTGTGGTAAATTTTCATAATGTTTGGAGTTGAATAAGTATTGATACTCTTGCATTCTTTACAGACTGTACTGTTTTGGCAGATTGCTATTATGTTTGCATTGTTTGCATATGTTTGCTTGTTTAATGATTCTATTTGTGGATAGGAGTATTAAATATGCAGAGGCATTTAGTATGCAATGTTGAATAATAATTTTAGTGATTTTCTACAATAGAGAATGATAAGATTTTTGCATTGGTTTATACTAACTTATCTCACGAGTTCTTGTTGAGTTTTGTGTGGATGAAGCTTTTGAGATTTAGGGAAACTGTGATATGAGAGGAATTAAGGAGACACAAAAGCTCAATCTTGGGGATGTCCTAGGCATCCCCCAAGATAATATTTCAAGAAGTCTCAAGCATCTAAGCTTGGGGATGCCCCGGTAGGCATCCCACCTTTCTTCTTCAACAATTATCGGTTAGTATCGGTTGAGCCTAAGTTTTTGCTTCTTCGCATGATGCGTGCTATCCTTGGATTGTCATTTTATTTTGTTTTGCTTGCTGTTTTAATAAAGTACTTAGATCTGAAAGTTTTTAAATAAAATAGAGTCCTCAAATAGTTGCCAGGGAGGCTAAGTAAGTGGCATTCGCATCCCGTCAATGAAGCTCTTTTCTATGTCATTTACTCTTGTGCTTCACTTATATCCTATGAGTAAATTGTTGAATAAATTGAATATCATGAAGTTGAAATCATATCATGCCTAGTGGTAGCTTCACATTGGGTTTAGAAAGTGAAATCTTTTGAGGCTTGACAATCACAATATTGGTCATACAAGCAATTCATGAATAATTAGTATAAGGAAGAGAACTTTCACATATAAATACACTATCATGGAAATCTTTGTGATTGTGAGCCCCCATCAAAATATTATATGCCAAAATTGTTGACGTTGGACAAGGAAGACAACGTAATGGCTTATGTTTGTTCATATTCACATAGAAGTTATATTGTCATAGATCCTTCAACATGTGGTGTTTGCCCCCCATCTTTGCTAGGCAAAAATTACGCACCAAGTAGAGATACTATTTGTGCATCCAAAAACCCTTAAACCCAAATCTCATTTTCAAGAGTCCACCATACCTACCTATATGTGGTATTCTTTTTTCGTTCTAAGCAAATTTGTATGTGTCATCTCTAATTTTCAAAATAAATTTCTCTTTTGTGTGCTCGTACCGCTCGCGAGGCGGTGAGGGGTGGCCAATATTTTCCATGCTAGATGTGTTATTCTCACGATGAGTGTTTATTCACTTGTCATTGCACGAGAGTAGGGCAAAGGTATTAGAGATGCGCAGTCCCAAAATGAAAAATGAATTTACTTTATGTTGTCAAATAATAAATTCCTTGGAAAGTGTTGGTATGGAGGGCACCCGTGGATACGGTTAGCCATGGAAAGTGAAATTATGGTGGAAAAAGGAATAAACTTTATTTTCTGTTTGGGAACCGCCCATGATATATCTAGCATGGAAAGTGTTGGGAGCTCTAAGTCGTTTTCATTGGTGGGAAAAGTATGCCTCTCAAAATGTTTTTATATCTCAATTTTCTCTTTGAGCTTTGGCACCTCTACAAATCTCTACTTCCCTCTGCGAAGGGCCTATCTTTTAGTTTTATGTATTTACTTTTATGCAAAGAGTCAAAGTTCTTCTCTCTATTCCTTTTTATTTTTCTCTTTTGGCAAGCATCATGTGGTGAGGAAAGATCTAGGCACATATGTCCAGTTGAATATGGGTAGCATGAGTTATTATTGTTGACATCACCCTTGAGGTGAATACGTTGGGAGGCAAAACAATAAGCCCCTATCTTTCTATGTGTCCGGTTGAAACGTTTTGCTCATGTGTACAAGGTGAGTGTTAGCAATCATAGAAGACCATTTGATGGTTGAGTATGTGGAGCTCTTACTTAAACTCTGTTGAATAAGTTGAATTGCAATTGCTTGGTGACTAAGAACATAGGTTTTTGGGTTTCAAGAGAATTCATTGTTTGAACCTTAACATGTGAATTGGTTGCCACTATAACATGAGAAGTTTCATAAGAAAGAAGGAACCCGATGGGCTAGAGCTGCACCTGGGGGATGCCCTGAGGGGGGCACAACCCACCAGGGCGCGCCAGGCCCAGGTGGGTTGTGCCCACCTCGGTGGCCTCCCGTACCCCTTCTTTGCACTATAAATTCCCAAATATTCCGAAACCCTTGGGGGTTAACCTAGATCAGAAGTTCCGCCGCCATAGGGCTCCGTAGCCACCGAAAACCAATCTAGACCCATTCGGGCACCCTTCCGGAGGGGGGGGAGGAATCATGGCCATCTTCATCATCCCGGCGACCACCACGATGAGGAGGGAGTAGTCCACCCTCGGGGCTGGGGGTTTGTACCAGTAGCTATGTGTTTAATCTCTCTCTCTCTCTCTCTCTCTCTCGTGTTCTTGACATGTCACAATCTTGATGTATCGCGGGCTTTGTTAATATAGTCGGATCATATGTTCCCCTCTCTATCTTGTTGTGATGAATTGAGTTTTTCCCTTTGAGATTTCATGGTTATCGGATTGAATACTTTTATGGATTTGAGAACACTTGATATATGTCTTGCAATTGAATACTCGTGGTGACAATGGGGTATCATATTGATTCACTTGATATATGTTTTGGCACTCAACTTGTGGATTCCCGCAGTAACATTGGGGTAATCTATGCATAGGGGTTGATGCACGTTCTTGTCCTTGTTTCTCCGGTAGAAATCTTGGGGCACTCTTTGTAGTTCTTTGTGTGGATTGAGTATTATGAATATGAATATGCTTTGGTGTTATTCTAGTACGAACTCTAGGATAGATCGAACGGAAAAAATAGCTTTGCATTATTTTAGTACGAACTCTTGAATAGATCGAACGGAAAGAATAGCTTTGAGGTGGTTTAGTACCCTACAAAGAATTCCTATCTTTTGTTCTCCGCTATTAGGAACTCGGGAGTGATTCTTCGTTACACTTTGAGGGATAATCATATGATCCAACTATGTTAGCATTGTTGAGAGGTTGCACTAGCGAAAGTATGAACCCTAGGCCTTGTTTTTAAGCATTGCAACACCGTTTTTGTGCCCGTTTACTATTTGCTACCTTGATGTTTTTATTTATTCAGATTATAAAAATATATTTCTACCATCATATTACACTTTTATTACCATCTCTTCGCCGAACTAGTGCACCTATACAATTTGCCATTGTATTGAGATTTCTTGTATTTGGTTGCAGGGTCGTTTGAGAGAGACCACCTTCATCCTACACCTCTCACGGATTGATAAACCTTAGGTCATCCACTTGAGGGAAAATTGCTACTGTCCTACAAAACTCTGCGCTTGGAGGCCCAACACGTGTCTACAAGAATAAAGTTGCGTAGTAGACACCAGCGACCAATACAACCTTGCCAAGTTAGAGCAAGCACCTTGATGGGTGAATAAGATAGGCCATCCTCCACCATGCCAAGTTTTGTTAGCCAGTGGATTGTTCCGCAATATTCCTCTCGTGCGCCCATTCTCATATTCATTTTGATCATGTTCAATACCTGACATGCATGAAAATATGAAAATAAGTGAGATTATTTTTGTAATGCAGAAGTGATTCTATTCCAATACTGCCTCCCTGTAAACCCCTTTGTGCTATCTCTACAATTTTTCTGAGATGCCATGCATGTTGTAATTTGGTGTGTGCATTAATATAATGTGGCCTACTACTCAAAATACGAGAGCTCTACAAGTGATGATACTTCGCAGATAATAACTTCAACATATAGTAAAGAAGAACAAGTCGAATTGACCTGTCAGATTCAGAATATACTAAGGGAGAACAACTCGACCTGACCAGTCGACCGCAAATGTCTCTGCTACTCTTCCCAACAAGAAACATACTTATTAGAGAAGAGAAGATGATCATGTTAAAGAAGAGCAGAAGAGAAAGAAGATTAAAGATATTACAAGTCTTTCTATACAATGTCTGTTGCCCACCCATGATGAACCAGAGTGCACGCCCACCACGTCGGACCCGACAGCCCGATCCCATCGCAAATTACACCAAATCCACCCCCCAGACCTACCAGATCCATTTTTATCTCCTCTCTTCTTCCTCCTCTGCACCGTTCGTCTCGCAGTTCCGCCGCCGCACGTGCTCCGCAGCCGTTCCTAACCTCTGTGTTGCCGACTCCGGCAGAGCAGTCCTCTGTCCCATCCTCCGCCGCGTGGGACGTCGTCGCCAGCCCAGACATCACCGCAATACATCGGACAACTCTCTGGTTCCGCCTTCCGCTTGATGTGTTCGCCACATTGTCTGATAGGATTTTTGTGATTTTATTAGGGAAAATGATGGATTCCCATGCTTCGTCGGACGAGGAGTATGGACCGATGGAGCTTGATCAAATGATTCAACATGAGTTTTTTGATTCGTCGGATTCGGACGAAGAAGTGGACATGCTCATGCTCATGAGGATGCAAGAGAAAATTGACCAACAACTAGAGCATATTCTCAATTGCAAGGGCTCAATCAAAGGGAGAAGAGTGATCAACTGGGATAGGGTGTCTGGAGCAAAGCTACTACACAGGGACTACTTTGCTCCCAAGCCTACTTTCTTGGATGATCCATAATTTCGTCGTCGCTTTCGCATGCAGAAATCATTGTTTTGGCCCATTGCGGAGGGAGTGGAGGCACACGATGACTACTTCATGCTCACATGAGAATGCTGCGGACAACTCTCTTTCTCTGCCAATCAGAAGTGCATGGCTATTCTGAGGATGCTTGCGCTGGGTACTGCTGCAGATGTCGTTCGTGAGATGGTCAGGATGGAGGAGAGCACGTGCCTGAAGACTACTGCCAAGTTTGCTCGCGCATGGTGGAGGTGTTTGGAACTGAGTATCTCAAAGAACCGAATGCGCAAGACACAGAGGAGTTGTTGGCTATTGGTGAGGCAAGGGGGTTTCCAGGAATGCTCGGATCAATTGACTGCATGCATTGGCAATGGAAAAACTGCCCCAAAAATTTGCGGGGAATGTATCAAGGTCACACCAAAGAGGCCACCATCATACTAAAAGCGGTGACATCACATGACTTATAGATTTGGCATGCTGTCTTCGGAATGCCGGGTTCTCACAATGACATCAACGTGCTTCAACAATCTCCAGTGTTTAGGAGGCTTTGCAATGGGGAATCATCACCGTGCAACTACACTGTCAACGGTCGAGAGTATAACATGGGATACTATCTGGCCGATGACATCTATCCTCAGTAGGCGGCGTTTATGAAGAACCAAAGACCATATCTGAACCACATGGCAATAAACAAAACCACTTTGCAACAATGCAGGAAGCGGCTATGAAGGATGTGGAGAGGGCATTTGATGTGCTTCAAACTCGTTGGGGAATTGTGCGTAGCGCTGCAATGATGTGGGAATCAGAAACTTTGTGGCAGCTGATGACAGCCATGTTATTTTGCACAATATGATTATCGACAATGAGGGTGATGGTGTAGACCAAACCAATGATTGTGAAGCACCCGGAGAACAGGTTGAAATCCCGAAGGATCAAGATGCAGCTCAGTTCATGAATTTTCTGCAGATGCATCAGAATATTCGAGATTATCAGGTACACACACAGCTACTCAATGATCTTGTGAAGCACATGTGAACCCACAATGGGAACCAGGAAGCTAATATTTGAGTTGTGCACTTAAAATAAATTTTATGTAAACACTATCTATGCTCTGTACCAACATTTGTTATTTGTATGCGACGTTAACTTGTAAGATCAACGTGCATGAATTTGAGAGCCTGAATTTAAGATATATAGATGCCAGGTGCGAAATATGAAGACTCATCTGAATGCAGTCACGGGCGTGTCCAAACATGTTCACGGATGTATAGGGGTCGAATTTGCAAGTCCGGGTGTAGATGCTCTCAGATCTCACTCGTCTCACCTAGTGCTCCGACAATATATAAACCCTCCATCGCAAAGAAAAAAAGTTATATAAATCCGGCAGGACGGCACCCTCAACTTTTCTCCTCGTCTCTACTCGAAAAGCGTTACTCCAGTCTAAAACCCACACAGTAGAATACCCCAAGAAGAAATCAACAAGAACTAGAGCTTCTAGTTCGAGTACCAGCAATGGTGGGCTTGACCAAGATCGCCATGGAATGGCTCCAAGATCCGCTCAGCTGGCTGTTCGTTGCCTCGGTGGTCTTCGTGACGCTGCTGCAGCGGCGGCGGCGGGGCAGGGCGCCGCCGCTGCCTCCAGGGCCGAACCCGCTGCCGATCGTCGGCAACATGTCAATGATGGACCAGCTGACGCACCGGGGCCTCACAGCGCTGGCGAAGAAGTACGGTGGCTTGCTCCACCTCCGCCTCGGCAAGGTCCACGCCTTTGCCGTGTCGACGCCGGAGTACGCCCAGGAGGTGCTGCAGGTGCAGGACGCTGCCTTCTCCAACCGGCCGGCTACCCTCGCCGCCACCTACCTCACCTACGACCGCGCCGACATGGCGTTCGCGCCACGGGTCCTTCTGGCGCCAGATGCGCAAGCTGTGCGTGATGAAGCTCTTCAGCCGGCGCCGTCCGGAGACGTGGCTCGCCGTGCGCGACGAGTCCGCGGCGCTCGTCCGCGCCGTGGCCCGGCGGGGCGGCGAGACCGTGAACCTTGGGGAGCTCATCTTCAACCTCGCCAAGAACGTCACCTTCCGCGCCGCGTTCGGCGCCGGAACCGCCGGCGACGGCGGGAGACAGGAAGAGTTCGTCGACATCCTCCAGGAGTTCTCCAAGCTCTTCGTCGAGTTCTGCATCGGCGATTTCATCCCGTGGCTCAGCTGGGCGGACCCGCAGGGCATCAGCGTGCGCCTCCGCGCCGCGCGCGCCGCGCTCGACCAGTTCATCGACAAGATCATCGACGAGCACATGAAGAGGGGAAGGAACCCCGACGACGTCGACGCTGACATGGTGGATGACATGCTCGCGTTCCTTCCTGAGGCGAGAACCAAGAAGCCCGCCGGCGACGGCGGGGACGACCTCCAGAACACGCTCCGCCTCACCCGTGACAACATCAAGGCCATGATCAATGATGATGGTACGAAGTAGATCCAAACTTCCGTCGGTTATTTACTGCCATATATGCGCCAAAGATAGATTTTTCTAAGAATTAGGTAAGTTTCAGTCAACACTTTAGCTCCCAGATCTAGACATCAAGAGCCGTGTAGAATTTCTGTGTTAGATAAGAAAAAGCTGTTTACTTATCCCAAATAATAACGCTCACACGTGTGACATTTATTAACACGCTCACACTCACAGACATATTCGATGCCGTTCGATTCATTTACACGAATTTTGAAGCAGTTGCCGAGAGTCACCTGAGCATCCAATGTCGTGTGGATATTATTATTTAGTGTCACACATATGTACGCTCCTCATCTGAACGGACACATGATGCTCGCATGAACGTGTGGGCGAAACTGCTCTTCACCCACATGATGCTCACACGGTGATAAATGGCAACTACAGCTGTGCATATGTGGCAACTACTTAGTCACACATGGCAACTATGATTGATCACACATGACAACTATGGTTTAACCACATACGGCAACTACAGGTGTGCATATGTGACAATTAGTTAATCACACACGGCAACTATGGTTGATAATACATGGCAAGTATGGTTTGACCACACGTGACAACTCCAATTAGTTACACAAGGCAACTATATTTAATGATACATGGCCGACATGGCAACTAGAATTAATTACACATGGCAACTAAAGTTGATTACACACATGTTCGCACTCATGGGGTGGGGATGAGTAGTTGCCACAAAGGGTCGTGTGGGTCATCGTAGCTGCGCCCAAACGTGTGGGCAGTTTTAATGTTCGTCCACACAGAATCGTGTGGGCCTGTCTCCTGGATACGACCACACGACTCGTGTGATCGGGTATCCATTGTGTCACACGTGTGGCAGTTACCGGCGTCCATATTCATGACATAGCAATGGACCGAGTGGATTTAAAACTTTAAAATGCCTATTATAAGGTAGATCTACCATTCAAAAGTAACATAATATTTTTTATCTTTAATAATGACATAAGGGAAATTAAGATGAATTTGTTACTACTATGTTTCTTAAACTAAAATGAGTTTGTTACCCGTACTATGTTTTTAAACTAAAATGTGCTTGTCTATATGTATGTATGTACGTATGTATGTATGTATGTATGACAGGACATGATGCTTGGCGGGACGGAGACGGTGGCGTCGGCGATCGAGTGGGCAATGGCGGAGATGACGCATTGTCCTGACGACCTCCGACGTCTACAACAGGAGCTCACCTACGCGGTGGGTCTCGATCGAAATGTGGACGAAACGGACCTTGACAAGCTCCCCTTCCTCAAGTGCGTCATCAAGGAGACGCTCCGGTTGCACCCACCCATCCCATTGCTCAATCATGAGAATACTGAGGATTGTGTCGTCGGCGGCTACTCCGTGCCCCGGGGCTCCCGCGTCATGATCAACGTCTTTGCCCTCGGTCGTGACGCCAGCGCGTGGAAGGACGCCGATGTGTTCCGACCTTCAAGGTTCATGGTTGGGGAAGGGGAGGCCGCCGAGGTCGACTTCAAGGGCGGGTGCTTTGAGTTCCTGCCATTTGGGTCTGGCCGCCGCTCGTGCCCTGGCATGGCGCTTGGCCTGTACTCGTTGGAGCTCGTTGTCGCGCAGCTCGCTCATGGGTTCAACTGGGCACTTCCCGACGGCATGGTGTCGTCGGAGCTCGACATGTGTGATGTCCTCGGCCTCACTGTTCCACGCGCCACCAGGCTCTGCGTCGTGCCCATGCCTCGACTCACCTGCTCTTTGGTCGCTGATGATGATGCCACGCACCAGGCATGATGTCATGCGTGCACCTATTGTCTTCGTGTGTGACACTGCACGAGTTTGGTGGCTTTCTCTTTGCCTTCTTTCTCCTTCTATTTTTTATACTACAGAACATGATAATTCGATCTTCTATGCTTAGCTTACAGAGTGTGATGCGTGGCTATTTTTCATACTAGATGATTTCCCGCGCGTTGCTGCGGACATCCTTGTACAACTTGCTGTAAATTTGATTTCCCACAGAAAGTTGAATCATTGATGTCTGCAATTCAGTTATTTCAAGGCAGTTTCATGTGGCCATATAAACGAAGGTACATTGATAGGCATGAAAAATACTTCAACTCAGCTAGTGACCCGAATGGGTAAAAGCCAATGCAATTTGCATCTACTATGTTGTCAGAGTTGGGCTCAATTGAAGCTAAAAGTCCTTCATTACATGGCTGTAAGGCTAGACCATGAAAACTGAACCGGTGCAACCAAAGGCATTAGCAATGCTCGAATAATATAATGTGTAACATCATAGGAGAAGGATGATAATCTAGACCAAACAAAAAGAGCACGTGTCAGAGCGGTATAAAAAGAGTATAGTTAGAAAGAGAAAACCAATTAGTTCCTAATAAAAAAAAACAGTAGAGTGCGAACTTTAAAATATAAATCCATGAAGAATACATAGAAAAAAATTTAGGAACATGATCCCCCATGGGCATTGCTGCAAGTAAAACAGTTGTTATCCAAATGTGCAAAGCTTGTATGAATATGCATAGCAGATAAATGTGACTGGATTCATTTATAACTATTCAATACCAAAAATCTAGAGAATCTAGAATATTTTGCTGTCAGTTGAAGATTCCAAGCAAAAAAAAATGTCTAGAACAGGCTAATGAAAAGGCGCCTAGTACAGGACAAATCTCTTTATTGTTGATTAGTAGGCAGAGTTGTCCACACTACATGGGTATTACGCGGTTTTATACTACATAAAATAGGAACTCATATATGTTTGCCACGATATAGTTGAAAGCACGCCATATATCTCCTAGCACCTATGTGGCTAGCTTATAAAACTGGCATAACCATAGAGGGGCCTTACTAAGAGATAGAAACTGTAGACATGAACATCCTGTAAACAAAACTTGTCACTCTAAATTGGTTCGCCCTGATTAGCATTTCGCACACAAGAAGGGATTCATTAAATAAAAAAATTGAATCTGAGAGAAGTCCCCTTTATTGGATTTAGCAGAAGTTGAAGACCGTCCCACTGTGAAGTTTGCATCTTAAACATCAATAACTTGGATACCTTCCCTCTTATCATATCAAGAGCCTGAAGGAAACCAAGCTTGTTGTAATAACTGAGAGAACACATTTAGTTTATCTTTACTGATGCTACCTAGGAATTATAGCCTTGCACATGCCACTGATTTATTACAAAAGGCAAAAAATGATCAGCCAAGCCCCTCCTAACCTCGAGGCACCGATCCAGGGAAAGAAGTAAGAATGCAACATCTAAAAAAGAGAGGGATGTAGGATGTAGGAAATCAAGCTGCTCAAACTATTAACTATCCAAGTCTCAAAAGGTTGATGGTTTGATTAGTAAGAAAACATAGAGCCGCAGCTAGCCATGCACTAATATCGGGAGGCGTAGGTGCACAGCAAAGTAGAAGCGGGACATAATACACCAAGCTGTGGAAAAAAAATAACAATTATTCAGTGAGAGAGATGGACAAACTATACTCCCAAGATCTCAAAGCATTACGATTACATAGTATATGGTATGGCTATAAGATGTGAGAGGCAAAGGTTGTTGCTTAAAACTCGTCGCTTGAGTGAGACAAAGCTGTCTGACTTGCCCGAGGAAGAGGCAAAGGTCTCACACAGGGAGTCCGGACGTCGTCCGCCTCAGCACCTTTCCACTGGATCCGAACGGCCGCCAATGGTATTCGTCATCTCATAGGTGAATGTATAAGTGCGTTGATGCTCACCTGATTAACTGATGTGCCAGCCCCGAAGATGGAGTCCCGGGGAAGTCGTCTTCGCCGATGAAGCCCGAATCCTTGCCGCTCGTTGCAGCCGGCGGCGGCCGAGGAGCAGAGCAACGACACATAGAGGCATCATAGGTTAGGCCTTCATCGACGATCTGCGATTCTGGGCGGCCGGCGATGGAACGTTCCCGTCCGGTGTACCAATGCCCAGAGAGACATCGGAGTCAAGACGGATCGGATGTAGGAGCTTCAGACTTCAGTGCAGAGGAAGGCATGCATAGGCTGATTCGGATGTGGTCACGATCTGACTGGGCGACAAATCGCGCGCAGCCCAGGTCCAAAGGGCCCCAGAGTGGCATCGGTGGTGTGGAAGACCGGTGGTCCTGTGGACTGAGGGGACTTCACGCCGGAGCTACCTTGGCCGGAACGGAGACAGATAATGGAGGGGAGCACAAGGGCACCGCGGATGCCGTCTCGAGGACGCAGGCACACACCGCCAAGGTGTATTTTGCCTGAGATAATCCCGGAAGCCGCGGAGACGAGCCGAACCGGCGGTCGCGTCGGAGGAGCCGCCGCGTCGTACGTAGATGATTTCCCTTGGGAAGGGATAAGTGAGGGCTCGATGTGTTTCTGAGAGGGCTCGATGGGTTGTGATTAAAAGGATTGGGTACTGAATCGTAGGGAGGTGGAACGAAAAGCATGGGGCAGACGGTTGGGCTTCTCTCCTCTTCTGTTTGCGTATTGGATGCGTCTCTCCTCTTAAATCTCTCATCTGTTATACAGAACACGAAGATGAATCAGTCCGTTTTAAAGAGAAATTAAATCGCATAATTAGTTGAAACAGAGAAGTAAGAAAATTGTTGACATGGAAAGATTGATAGTGGTAGTGGGAACTGAAATGCTGATGTGGCATGCTTGCTGAGGTGGAGGGTGTGCATGTTGAGAGAATACCTTGTAGTGGGGAGCAACTTCTTAAGAATGTAAGATACGTGATCAAAGAATTCATCATTATTTAATACATGATCAGCAGTTTTTCTATACACGTTCAACATTTCCAAATGCTTGATTAACATTTTTCAAATACTTGTTCAATATTTTCCAAATATTTTTATAGTATATATTTAAAATTATTTAAATTATAAACAAGAGTGCAAAATAAAACAAAAGGTAAAAATGTAAAACATAAAAAATATATTAAAAAATAGGTTGTGGCTAGTCAACAAGGCCCAAAGTGGTCAACATAAGTCAAGAAAGATCAGGGAAATCAACCCAAGTCCAAGACACACAACAAAAATCCAAGCAAGTTGCCGTTGTCAATAAGTCACAAGAGAATGCAAAATAAAAGGCCCATTCATGCATGGATGAAGCTAACTATGGACACCTTCAACTTTGGCTAATTTTAATGGACTCATGGGCCTAGTTTTATCATACTACACCTCCTACATATCACCACCATGGGCGGCATTAAATCATTTGTCGAGGCACGCCCCCTATATAAGGCCTCTATGGGCATGTAACAGGTTCACTCACCTCGATAAACTAAGGGGAGGGCACTAGAGATCTTGGAGTTTTGCTTCCAAAACGCTCTAGATCGGGTCCGAGGAGCCGCATTGCGACTCGGATCAACGCTAGAGATCTAGGAGCCTACCCTCAAGACGCTGCAGGGTCGAGTCCTTGGAGCCGTATCGACGCTCGGATCAACCTCGGTCGAGAGTTAGGGAGAGGGTTTCAAGGAGTCGTGTCATGACTCCGAGCCTATGACAGTCCATCCTACCCAAGGCCCTTCTAACATAGGACTACAACGCCTCAATGAGGTGACGCTTCGCGATAATTCGTTTATAGGGATTGAACACAATTTAGAGAAACGTTATGTCACATTCGTCAAGTTTACTATGACATTTGCTATAAAGTCAACAAAATAAAAGTCACGAAACAATGTGATTTATGATACGTCTTCAACGTATCTATAAATTTTTATTATTCCATGCTATTATATTATCTGTTTTGAATGTTTTATATGCATTAATATGCTATTTTATATTGTTTGGGGGACTAACCTATTAACCAATGCTAGTTTCTGTTTTTTCCTTGTTTTTGAGTTTCGTAGAAAAGGAATATCAAATGAAGTCCAAACGAAATAAAACTTTCGCGATGATTTTTCTTGGACTAGAAGACACCTATGAGACTTGGAGTCCAAATCAGAAGACCCTGGAGGAGACGACAAGTCGGGGGGGGGGGGGGCGCCCCTATGGCTCGTGGCCACTCGGAGACCTCCTGGCCTCCCTCCTTGGCCTATAAATTCACATATATTCCAAAACCCTCAGAGGAAGCCACGAAAATAGTTTTCCACCGCCGTAGGACTGTGACCTCGTGAGATCCCATCTGGAGGCCTTTTCCGGTACTCTGTCGGAGGGGGTTTTGATCATGGAGGGCTTCTACATCAACTCTATTGCCCTTCCGATGAAGCGTGAGTAGTTTACCTCAGACCTACGAGTCCATAGTTAGTAGTTAGATAGCTTCTTCTCTCTCTTTGATTCTCAATACCATGTTCTCCTCGATGTTCTTGGAGATCTATCTGATGTAATCTTCTTTTGCGGTGTGTTTGTCGAGATTCGATGAATTGTGGATTTATGATCAGATTATCTATGAATATTATTTAAATTTTCTCTGAATTCTTATATGCATGATTTCATATCTTTGTATTTCTCTTTGAATTTTCAGTTTGGTTTGGCCAACTAGATTGGTATTTCTTGCAATGGGAGAGGTGCTTAGTTTTGAGTTCAATCTTGTGGTGTCCTCACCCAGTGACAAAGTAGGGGTAGCGAGGCACATATTGCATTGTTGCCATCAAGGATAAAAAGATGAGGTTTTCATCATATTGCTTGAGTTTATCCCTCTACGTCATGTCATCTTACTTAAGGCGTTACTCTGTTCGTTATGAACTTAATACTCTAGATGCATGCTGGATAGCGGTCGATGTGTAGAGTAATAGTAGTAGATGCGGAATCGTTTCGATCTACTTGACACGAACGTGATCCCTATATGCATAATCATTGCCTTGGATATCGTCATAACTTGGTGCTTTTCTATCAATTGCTCGACAATAATTTGTTCACCCACCGTATTATTTGCCTTAATGAGAGAATTCTCTAGTGAAACCTATGGCCCCCGGGTCTATTTTCCATCATATTTGCTTTTTGATCTACTATTTTGCAATCTTTTATTTTCGGATCTATAAACCAAAAATCCAAAAATATTTAGTTACCTTTTAGTTTTATCTATCTTTATCAGATCTCACCTTTGCGATTGATCGTGAAGGGATTGACAACCCCTTTATCACGTGGGTGCAAGTGTTTGATTGTTTGTGCATGTGCATAAATTGAGGACTTGCTTGTACCTCCTACTGAATTAATACCTTGGTTCTCTAACTAAGGAAAATACTTATCTATAATTTGCTGCATCACCTTTTTCTTTTCAAGAGAAAAAACAACTCAAATTCAAGAAGTAGCAATTTACATATTGCTAAATTGGCACATATACATTTGTTGTACTCAACTTGAAGATGAATTGTATCTCAAGTTGATGGTGATGGCGTGGCCTAGCCCTCTCTCACACATGGGTGTGCAACGCAAGCATGCACGCACATGTGAGAAGTTGTGGAACCATGCCATCAAGCACAAAGCTCTGTCAAAAGAATCAAGCACAAAGCTTGTCTACTTCATCTTTATGGAATTTTCAACCTCGTCAAATTGGACGGCACTGCAATGTTTTCTGCAGCTGATACATCTATTGTCCGATTGATTTAAAAAAACTGAAGCCCTTCGTGCCTCCATTAATTAAGAAAAAAATTGTCCAATTAATTAACAGAAAACCAAAAAAAAAACGTTCCCACGCATATCTTGGTGCCGCGTTCTTGGCCCTTACGACGGAGATCTCATCGAGGCCACCCAAATCTGCACAGGAGTTAGGTATCATCAAGTGCAACATCAGCAAGGATCTCTTGATTTGTGCCACGAATCTTGCTCATCTCTCTATCCTCGAGTCCTTGAGCCACAACATTCTTCGGTTAGGGTGGACGGTCGCAGGCTCGAAGTCCTCACTCAAGGATACTTGATGGCATTTCACGTGCTTCACACTGCTCCTGCAGAGTGTCAATACTTGATGACATTTCACGTGTCATGACTCGTGACCTTTGGATTTCAAGGCGCTCCTTGTTTTAACACTTTTTTTAACACAATATAGACACAAGCCTCATACATACACGCATACTTTTTTCAGGAGCAGCGTGAAGCACTTGGTTGCCGTTGAGGGTTGCACCGTCAGGCAGGGCAGCTACCCTTGTATTTCCAGAATATCAGAATCTCCATATACGCGGCTATGAGCCCCAATAAAAACCTGGCTGTACGAAAACCGAATTGCTCACAGCACAATGCATGAATATGAGGCAGAAATCACATATTTGACCTGAGGCCGAAATCAAATCACAAACTGACCTGCTCTCGAATTTTTTTTTACAATGGTGACCCTTTCATGTGGCGCCCGGCAGTTAGGCGCCGCACACTACTGTGCAGCGTCTCGGCCTTAGGCGTCGCACCTCCTGCCAGCGTGGCATCCCTGGTCCAGTTGCGGCCCCACAGACAGCACTGCAGCGCTTAAGGCTTGGGCGCCACACTGTGTAAAAGTGCAGCGCTCGTCTCTTAGCAGTTGCACAGTCTGTGTGCCACTTAGGCTGACCCCACCCTCTCTCCCCTTTCACCCCCACCCCACACACCCCCACCCCACTCAAACCCTTAGCCTTGCGCCCCTCCTCTCTTCCCCTCTCCCCCCTCTCAGATCCTTCTCAAATCTTGCAAATCCGGAGTATTTGACCGTGGATTTCGAAGCCAACCCCTCCCTTAAGGTAATCTCTTCCGATCCCCTCGTTTTCATCCATAGAAATTGTCACATTTGCTCAAATCTAGCTAGTTTGGGGAAACCCTAGTTTTGGCTTGGTTTTGGAAATTTGTGTTGAATCATGTTATGTTTCTTTGCTAATTTGGTATGGTTCTTTCATAGTATGCTAGGGTTAGGGTTATGTGTGCTTGATGTTGGTGTTAGGGTTATGCTATGGTTAGGGTTATGGTAATTGTTATGTGGGGGTTATGGTTTTTAATTCATATATATGTTAGGGCATATGTATTTTGTGCAAATGTTTTTGTTAAGTACTTACTGATATATGTGTGTTTTTTATTATTATAGGGATGGGGAGAACATGTGTTTATGTTCATCATGTGGATAAAGAGGCCTTTTTGAAACGCAATGTTGAGACGGACCCGGATGAGCTTGACATGGTCTTTGAGAGTAGTCCTAGCTATGCGGAGCTCTTGGAACAAGTGAGGAAGGATTTGAATTGGATGGACCCAAGTGACGTTGTTGAGTTCGAGGGAAGGCATAATGTTGGTTTTGGAATGCACGTATGTTGGAAGACAATGCGTGTGAACTCCGAGCAACGTTGGGTTGCATACAAGGAGACGGTTGCCAAATCTCTAGACAAGGCTCTTGAGTTATTTGCCTCCAAAAAGGTTGAGTCTACTTTGAATTTGGACTTGAACCGGAACCCCTCCCCATTGGTTGCTAGCACTCCCCCACCCATTAACTAAGATCAAATGAGTGAACCTCATTTCACGCAACAAGATTGGCCAACATTGAGCCCGACTCCAAACAACCAAAATGAAGATTTTGAAGAGGATAATGATGAGTACGAGGAGGATGACAACGAAGTTGATCTCCATGACAACAATGTGGGTGATCTCGACCAATATCATGTGCAAGAGACAATGGACCAATCCATCCATTTTTCCCGTGCATATGCATCAGACTCGGATGACGATGGTCCCGATGAAGAAGTTGATGAGGAGGGGTTCACGCCTAAGGAGGCCCAAGCATTCAAGAAGGTATTCGGGCGGGATCACAAGACACCATTGTTCAAGGATCTTAGTCTCGCGGATGAAGCCGTTGTGGATGGTGGCAAATGCATATCTCTTGGAGCTAGGCCAAGTTCTCACCATGATTTGGAAGACGGCAAGAACGGGATATATCCCGGTTGTGAGTTTCAATCCTTCTTGGAATTGAAGATGTGGCTCGACAACTACTCGGTTACACATTATTGTCTACATAAAGTGGCCAACTCGGACGTCAATGTGCGTTACACGGTCAAATGTGAAGTGCCAAGATGTCCATGGATTGTGCGTGCAAGGCCATGGAAAGAAGGTCCCACTTGGCGCATAGTGAGTTGTCTACCAACTCACATGTGCCGCACAAGAATGCGGATGGCGAGCTTGTGTACCAACAACACAGACAACTCACGTCCGAGTTCATTGCTTACAGGTTATCCAACCAAATATCCACACTTCCAATAATGAGCATCAAGAGTGTCATTGACCTTGTGAAAGTCATCTTTCATTACAAGGTAAAGTACGGCAAGGCATGGAAGGCGAAGCAAGCCCCATTCAAGATATTGTATGGCAATTGGGAGGAAGCATACAACCGACTCCCTAGGTTGTTGTTAGCTATAGCTGATGACCCACAAGTATAGGGGATCTATCGTAGTCCTTTCGATAAGTAAGAGTGTCGAACCCAACAAGGAGCAGAAGGAAATGATAAGCGGTTTTCAGCAAGGTATTCTCTACAAGTACTGAAATAAGTGGTAACAGATAGTGTTGTGATAAGATAGATTGTAACGAGCAACAAGTAACAAAAGTAAATAAAGTGCAGCAAGGTGGCCCAATCCTTTTGTAGCAAAGGACAAGCCGGAACAAACTCTTATAATAGGAAAAGCGCTCCCGAGGACACATGGGAATATCGTCAAGCTAGTTTTCATCACGTTCATATGATTCGCGTTCGATACTTTGATAATTTGATATGTGGGTGGGCCGGTGCTTGGGTGCTGTTCTTACTTGAACAAGCATCCCACTTATGATTAACCTCTATTGCAAGCATCCGCAACTACAAAAAAAGTATTAAGGTAAACCTAACCATAGCATGAAACATATGGATCCAAATCAGCCCCTTACGAAGCAACGCATAAACTAGGGTTTAAGCTTCTGTCACTCTAGCAACCCATCATCTACTTATTACTTCCCAATGCCTTCCTCTAGGCCCAAATAATGGTGAAGTTTCATGTAGTCGACGTTCACATAACACCACTAGAGGAGAGACAACATACATCTCACCAAAATATCGAACGAATACCAAATTCACATGACTACTAATAGCAAGACTTCTCCCATGTCCTCAGGAACAAAAGTAACTACTCATAAAGCATAAACATGTTCATAATCAGAGGGGTATTAATATGCATATAGGATCTGAACATATGATCTTCCACCAAGTAAACCAACTAGCATCAACTACAAGGAGTAATTAACACTACTAGCAACCTACTAGCACCAATCCCGGACTTGGAGACAAGAATTGGATACAAGAGATGAACTCGGGTTTTGAGATGAGATGGTGCTGATGAAGATGTTGATGGAGATTGCCCTCTCCCGATGAGAGGAGCGTTGGTGATGACGATGGCGGTGATTTCCCCCTCCGGGAGGGAAGTTCCCCCGGCAGAACAGCTCCGCCAGAGCCCTAGATTGGTTCCACCAAGGTTCCGCCTTGTGGCGGCGGAGTTTCGTTCGAGAAGATGGCTTATGATTTTTTCCCCATCGAAAGACTCCATATAGCAGAAGATGGCCACCGGTGGGCCACCAGGGGGCCCACGAGGTAGGGGGCGCGCCCAGGGGGGTAGGGCGCGCCCCCCACCCTCGTGGGTAGGGTGTGGCCCCCTGGTGAAGTGCTTGCTCTTAGTTTTTTTATATATTTGGAAAACATCTTCCGTGAAGTTTTAGGACTTTTGGAGCTGTGCAGAATAGGTCTATAATATTTGCTCCTTTTCCAGCCCAGAATCCCAGCTGCCAGCATTCTCCCTCTTTATGTAAACCTTGTAAAATAAGAGAGAATAGGCATAAGTATTGTGACATAATGTGTAATAACAGCCCATAATGCAATAAATATTGATAAGCATGATGCAAAATGGACGTATCAGCTCCCCCAAGCTTAGACCTTGCTTGTCCTCAAGCGAAAAGCCGAAATCGAAAAATATGTCCACATGTTTAGAGATAGAGGTGTCGATAAAAATAAAATACGGACATGAGGGCATGAGGGCATCATGATCATTCTTAGAACAGCAACTTATATAATTCTTGTCATATGATCTCTAATGCTAGAGTAATAATTCAATCACGATATCAAGTATGAATCGTAAACTTCATTGAAAACTAACAAACTACAATCTCAGTCATTGAAGCAATTGCAATTTATCATAACATAGGAAAGAGTCAATGTATAAGAGCTTTTCAGCAAGTCCACATACTCAACTATCATATAATATTTCACAATTGCTGACACTCCCGCAATACTTATGGGTATGGAGTTTTAATCAGACACAGAGAAAGATAGGGGCTTATAGTTTTGCCTCCCAACGTTTTACCTCAAGGGTAATGTCAACAGTAATAGTTCATGAAAACTCACATCCAATGAGCCATATATACCAGGATCTTTCCAACATAGTGTGCTTGCCAAAGGATAAAGTGTAAAAAGGAAGGGTGAAAATCACCATGACTCTTATGCAATGTAGGAGATCAAAGTAAAATGTAGGCCCTTCGCAGAGGGAAGCCGAGGTTGTCATGCGCTTTTATGGTTGGATGCACAAAATCTTAATGCGAAAGAACATCACTTTATATTGCCCCTTGTGATATGGACCTTTATTATGCAGTCTGTCGCTTTTATTACTTCCATATCACACGATCGTATAAAGCTTATTTCCTCCACTCCAATCAATCATACATATTTAGAGAGCAATTTTTATTACTTGCACCGATGACAACTTACTTGATGGATCTTACTCAATCCATAGGTAGATATGGTGGACTCTCATGGCAAAACTGGTTTAAGGGTATTTGGAAGCACAAGTAGTATCTCTACTTGGTGTGATGAATTTGGCTAGCATGAGGGGGAAAGGCAAGCTCATCATGTTGGAAGATCCAAGACAATATAATTCATCTCAGATGTATGAAAACATAACCCATTACGTTGTCTTTCTTGTCCAATGTCAACTCTTTAGCATGTCATATTTTAATGAGTGCTCACAGTCATAAAAGATGTCCAAGATAGTATATTTATATGTGAAGACCTCTCTTTCTTTATTACTTCCTATTAATTGCAACGATGACCAAAACTGTGTTTGTCAACCCTCAACAACTTTTATTCATCATACTCTTTCTGTGTGAGCTCATTACTCTCCATAAGACTCACATGATCTCTTTGTTTCTTTTTATTTCTTTCTCTTTTCTTTTATTCACTTAGGATCATGGCAAAATAATCAAGCCCTTGACTCAACACTAATCTTTATTATATAGCTCATGGAATCGATTACATAGAAGGATAATAAAGCAAAACTCACAACTAGATCATACTAAGAACTTTTATTCTACTAGATCAAGATATTACCAAAAGGATCGAACTAAGAAAAACAGTAAAGATAAAGTGATGGTGATACGATACCGGGGCACTCCCCCAAGCTTGGCAGTTGCCAAGTGGAGTGCCCATACCCATGTGATTATGTCTCTCTTTTCGGGGATGGTGATGTGATATTCTTGGCGATGATGCCCCTCAAGATACGGTTCTCCTCCTCAAGCTTGTTGACTTGCTGCTTGAGGTCCATTATTTCCTTTCGGAGTTTTCCTGTAACAGCCAAAGCTCCCTGCACCCAAGGGTGATGCATAGCTACGGGAGAACTAGTGACACTCTTTTTCATATTCTCATAAGAAAGAAATCTAACATTGGAAGGGATAACCGAGTTTGGAATAGCTGAGCTCTGCAGTTCTCCCATTGTGAATCCAGCTTGGAGTCGGGAAGTGACTTCTTGATCCTCTTCCATGGCATCTATCCTCTTCAAATCAGCCTCCATCTCTTCCTCCGTTGCTGGCCCAAAGGGGTCAACATGATCGTTTGCCGTTGATCTCGGTGCCGGATGAGACACCCGGCTCTCCCCGACTGACTCTTGCGAAGACATCCTGCTCTAATCTGCAGCAGCAACAGCTCGAAACACAAACAGGAGATAATTTCGTGATACGGGAGTCAAAACCTCCGGGAGATTATATAATGAATTTTTACCGACCAAATTACGTGCCGTGTAAGAAAACAGAGTCCGGAAAGCGCACGAGGTGCCCACGAGGTAGGGGGCGCGCCCTCCACCCTCGTGGAGGCCTCGTGTCCTTCCTGAACTGCTTCTTATTTTTCTATTTTTCTAAATATTCCAAAACGGAGAAATATTGCCTTAAAACAGTATTGGAGTCAGTTTACTTACCGTACCACATACCTATTCCTTTTCGGAGTCTGAAACGTTCCGAAAAGTGTCCCTTATGTATTCCTTCGGGGTTACAGTTTCAATAACATTGGTTTCAAAATTTATGGGATTACCTGAGATATAGTGTTTGATTCTTTGACCGTTCACCACCTTCGGATTTGTGCCTTCGAAGTTGTTGATTTTTATGGCACCGGAATGGTAGACCTCCTCGATAACGTAAGGACCTTCCCATTTAGAGAGAAGTTTTCCTGCAAAAAATCTTAAATGAGAGTTGTATAGCAATACATAATCACCTACATTAAACTCACGCTTTTGTATCCTTTTGTCATGCCATCTTTTAACTTTTTCTTTAAGCAACTTGGCATTTTCGTAGGCTTAGGTTCTCCATTCATCAAGTGAGCTAATATCAAATAACCTCTTCTCACCGGCAAGTTTAAAATCATAATTAAGTTCTTTAATAGCCCAATAAGCCTCGTGTTCTAGTTCGAGAGGTAAGTGACATGCTTTTCCATAGACCATTTTATACGGAGACATACCCATAGGATTTTTATATGCGGTTCTATAGGCCCATAATGCATCATCAAGTTTCTTGGACCAATTCTTTCTAGACCTATTAACAGTCTTTTGCAAAATTAATTTGAGTTCTCTATTACTCAATTCTACTTGACCACTAGACTGAGGGTGATAAGGAGATGCAATTCTATGATTAACATCATATTTAGCAAGCATTTTACGGAACGCACCATGAATAAAATGTGAACCACCATCAGTCATTAAATATCTAGGGACTCCAAATCTTGGAAAAATTAACTTTTTAAGAATTTTAATGGAAGTGTTATGATCAGCACTACTAGTTGGAATAGCTTCTACCCACTTAGTAACGTAATCAACAGCAACTAAAATATGTGTATAACCATTAGAGGAAGGAAAAGGTCCCATATAGTCAAAGCCCCAAACATCAAATGGTTCAATAACAAGTGCATAATTCATAGGCATTTCTTGACATCTACTAATATTACCAATTCTTTGACATTCATCACAAGATAAGACAAACTTACGGGCATCCTTGAAGAGAGTAGGCCAATAAAAACCAAATTGCAGTACCTTATGTGCAGTTCTATCTCCATCATGGTGTCCTCCATAAGCTTCGGAGTGACACTTGCGTAGGATCTGTTCCTGTTCATGCTCAGGTACACAACGTCTAATAACACCATCTACTCCTTCTTTATAAAGATGTGGGTCATCCCAAAAGTAATGCCTCAAATCATAGAAGAACTTTTTCTTTTGCTGGTATGCGAAACTAGGTGGTATAAACTTAGCAACAATGTAATTAGCATAATCAGCATACCATGGAGCAGTATGAGAAGCATTTATGACACTTAATTGCTCATCAGGAAAGCTATCATCAATACGAAGTGGGTCATCAAGCACATTTTCTAACCTAGACAAGTTGTCTGCAACGGGGTTCTCAGCTCCTTTTCTATCAACAATATGCAAATCAAATTCTTGTAGCAAGAGAACCCATCTAATAAGTCTAGGTTTAGCATCTTTCTTTTCCATAAGATATTTAATAGCAGCATGATCAGTGTGAATAGTTACTTTAGAATCAACAATATAAGGCCTGAACTTATCACAAGCAAATACAACCGCTAAGAATTCTTTTTCAGTAGTAGCATAATTTCTTTGAGCATTGTCTAGGGTTTTACTAGCATATTGAATAACATTTAATTTCTTATCAACTCTTTGTCCTAGAACAGCACCTACAACATAATCACTAGCATCACACATTATTTCAAAGGGTAAATTCCAATCAGGTGGCTGAACAATAGATGCAGAGATCAATGCTTTCTTAAGTATTTCAAATGCTTCTACACAATCATCATAAAAAACAAATGGTATATATTTTTGTAATAAATTAGTAAGAGGCCGAGAAATTTTCGAGAAGTCCTTAATGAACCTCCTATAAAAACCGGCATGACCAAGGAAACTTCTTATACCTTTGATGTCCTTGGGACATGGCATCTTTTCAATAGCATCAACCTTGGCTTTATCAACTTCTATACCTCTTTCAGAAACTTTATGCCCCAAGACAATACCTTCATTAACCATAAAGTGACACTTTTCCCAATTCAAGACAAGATTAGTTTCTTCACATCTCTGCAAAACTCGATCAAGGTTGCTCAAGCAATCATCAAAAGAAGATCCATAGATGGAAAAGTCGTCCATGAAAACCTCACAAATCTTTTCAGAAAAGTCAGAGAATATAGCCATCATAGATCTTTGAAAGGTAGCAGGTGCATTACATAAACCAAAAGGCATACGTCTATAAGCAAAAGTACCAAAAGGGCATGTAAAAAGTAGTCTTTTATTGATCTTTGGCTGACACAGGTATTTGAGAGAAACCAGAATAACCATCTAGAAAGCAAAAATGTGTATGTTTGGACAATCTTTCTAGCATTTGATCGATAAAAGGTAAGGGGTAATGATCTTTTTTAGTAGCCTTATTTAATTTGTGGAAATCAATTACCATCCTATAACCTATAATAATTCTTTGAGGAATCAATTCATCTTTATCATTAGGAACAACAGTAATACCTCCCTTCTTAGGGACACAATGGACATGGCTTACCCATTGACTATCAGCAACGGGATAAATTATACCTGCCTCAAGGAGCTTTAGTATCTCCTTTCTTACCACTTCTTTCATTTTAGGATCTAGCCGGCATTGATGATCACGAACTGGTTTAGCATCTTCTTCCAAATTAATTTTATGTTGACATAGAGTGGGACTAATGCCCTCAAGATCATCAAGAGTATACCCAATAGCAGTGCGGTGCTTCTTCAGAGTTTTCAATAATCTCTCTTCCTCATGCTCTGAAAGGTTAGCACTAATAATAACAGGATATATCTTTTTCTCATCAAGATAAGCATATTTAAGAGTATCAGGTAACGGTTTAAGCTCAAACACGGGATCACCCTTGGGTGGAGGAGGATCCCCTAGGATTTCAACAGGTAAATTGTTTTTCAGAATAGGCTCCTGTTTAAAGAATAGTTCATCTAATTCCCTTCTTTCATTCATAAACATATCATTTTCATGGTCTAGCAAATATTGTTCTAAAGGATCACTAGGAGGTACGGCAATAGAAGCAAGACCAATAATTTCATCCTTACTAGGTAATTCTTCTTCAAGGTGTTGTCTACTAAATTTAGAAAAATTAAATTCATGAGCCATATCATCTAAACCGATAGTAACAACATCTCTTTTGCAATCTAGTAGCATTAACAGTGTTCAAGAAGGGTCTACCAAATATAATGGGACAAAAGCTATCTTGTGGGGAACCAAGAACAAGAAAATCAGCAGGATATTTAGTTTTCCCATGCAAGACTTCAACATCTCTAACAATTCCCATCGGTGAAATAGTATCTCTGTTGGCAAGTTTAATTGTGACATCAATATATTCCATCTCAGCAAGTGCAATATCATGCATAACTTCTTGGTATAAAGAATAAGGTATTGCACTAGCACTAGCACCCATATCACATAAGCCATGATAACAATGATCTCCTATTTTAACAGAAATAATAGGCATGCCTACCACAGGTCTAGGTTTATCTTTATCACGGGGTTTAGCAATTCTAGCAGTTTCATCACAGAAATAAATAACATGCCCATCTATATTATCAGACAAGAGATTTTTAACAATAGCAATATTAGGTTCAACT
This sequence comes from Triticum urartu, assembly GCF_056163025.1. Taxonomy (NCBI): domain Eukaryota; kingdom Viridiplantae; phylum Streptophyta; class Magnoliopsida; order Poales; family Poaceae; genus Triticum; species Triticum urartu. The sequence goes on from NC_141875.1 coordinate 51,274,701, forward strand.
TTAACTTGCTCAGGAGGTGTATATGCTTTAATATTGCTTTTACGAACTACAGTTGAAGCTTTAGCATGATCCTTTATCCTAACAGGGAAAGGTGGTTTCTCAACATAAGAAGTAGGAACAATAGGATCATTATAGGCGATAGTCTTTTCTTCAACTTTAATAGGTGCAGCTACTTTTACTTCTATGGGAGGATGATATTTGAACCACTTCTCCTTGGGGAGATCAACATAGGCAGCAAAAGATTCACAAAAAGAAGCTACTATCTCAGAGTCAAGTCCATATTTAGTGCTACATTTACGAAAAATATCGGTATCCATAAAAGATTTAACACAATCAAAACTATGTGTCATACCTGACTCCTTACCATTGTCCAGGTCCCAATCTCCAGAGTTGCGTTTAATTCTTTCCAATAAATCCCATTTGAATTCAATAGTCTTCATCATAAAAGAGCCAACACAAGAAGTATCAAGCATGGTGCGATTGTTACCAGAAAGCCGAGCATAAATTTGTTGAATAATCATTTCTCTTGAGAGCTCATGATTGGGGCATGAATATAACATTGATTTAAGCTTGAGCGATGCTTTCTCCTTCGCGAGGCCAAAAATTATATATATAATTGCGATCACGATGAACAAGATGCATAGGATAAAACTTCTAATGAAATTCCATTTTCAATCGTTTGTAATTCCAAGACCTCATATCATCACATAGCCTATACCATGTCGATGCATCTCCCCTCAAAGATAAAGGGAAGACCTTCTTCTTAACAACATCTCCGGGTACGCCTGCAAGCTTAAATAATCCACAAACTTCGTCCACATATATCAGATGTTCATCAGGATGTTTTCTTCCATCTCCTAAAAAAGGATTAGCTAGCAGTTTTTCTATCATACCCGAAAGAACTTCAAAGCAAGCATTTTCATTTTCATTTTCATTTTCAGTAGGTTCAGTAGGTTGAGGAGCAACTCTTTGCTCTACTAGTCGGGGTGAAGATACCCCGAACAAGCCCCTCAGAGGATTACCTTCCATGGTAACAAGTGACAGTAAATTTCAGCACACTATATAAATTTTTCCTTACCAAATTCCACCTACCATAGGCGCTTCAATCCCCGGCAACGGCGCCAGAAAATAGTCTTGATGACCCACAAGTGGCATGGAAGGCGAAGCAAGCCCCATTCAAGATATTGTATGGCAATTGGGAGGAAGCATACAACCGACTCCCTAGGTTGTTGTTAGCTATAGCTGATGACCCACAAGTATAGGGGATCTATCGTAGTCCTTTCGATAAGTAAGAGTGTCGAACCCAACGAGGAGCGGAAGGAAATGATAAGCGGTTTCCAGCAAGGTATTCTCTGCAAGTACTGAAATAAGTGGTAACAGATAGTTTTGTGATAAGATAATTTGTAACGAGCAACATGTAACAAAAGTAAATAAGGTGCAGCAAGGTGGCCCAATCCTTTTTGTAGCAAAGGACAAGCCTGGACAAACTCTTATATGATGTAAAGCGCCCCCGAGGACACATGGGAATATCGTCAAGCTAGTTTTCATCACGTTCATATGATTCGCGTTCGGTACTTTGATAATTTGGTATGTGGGTGGACCGGTGCTTGGGTACTGCCCTTACTTGGACAAGCATCCCACTTATGATTAACCTCTATTGCAAGCATCTGCAACTACAACAAAAGTATTAAGGTAAACCTAACCATAGCATGAAACATATGGATCCAAATCAGCCCCTTACGAAGCAACGCATAAACTAGGGTTTAAGCTTCTGTCACTCTAGCAACCCATCATCTACTTATTACTTCCCAATGCCTTCCTCTAGGCCCAAATAATGGTGAAGTTTCATGTAGTCGACGTTCACATAACACCACTAGAGGAGAGACAACATACATCTCACCAAAATATCGAACGAATACCAAATTCACATGACTACTAATAGCAAGACTTCTCCCATGTCCTCAGGAACAAAAGTAACTACTCACAAAGCATAAACATGTTCATAATCAGAGGGGTATTAATATGCATATAGGATCTGAACATATGATCTTCCACCAAGTAAACCAACTAGCATCAACTACAAGGAGTAATTAACACTACTAGCAACCTACTAGCACCAATCCCGGACTTGGAGACAAGAATTGGATACAAGAGATGAACTAGGGTTTTGAGATGAGATGGTGCTGATGAAGATGTTGATGGAGATTGCCCTCTCTCGATGAGAGGAGCGTTGGTGATGATGATGGCAATGATTTCCCCCTCCGGGAGGGAACTTTCCCCGGCAGAACAGCTCCGCCAGAGCCCTAGATTGGTTCCGCCAAGGTTCCGCCTCGTGGCGGCGGAGTTTCGTCCGAGAAGATGGCTTATGATTTTTTCCATCGAAAGACTCCATATAGCAGAAGATGGCCACCAGAGGGCCACCAGGGGGCCCACGAGGTAGGGGGCGTGCCCAGGGGGGTAGGGCGCGCCCCCCACCCTCGTGGGCAGGGTGTGGCCCCCTGGTGAAGTTCTTGCTCTCAGTATTTTTTATATATTTGGAAAACATCTTCCGTGAAGTTTTAGGACTTTTGGAGCTGTGCAGAATAGGTCTCTAATATTTGCTCCTTTTCCAGCCCAGAATCCCAGCTGCCGGCATTCTCCCTCTTTATGTAAACCTTGTAAAATAAGAGAGAATAGGCATAAGTATTGTGACATGATGTGTAATAATAGCCCATAATGCAATAAATATTGATATAAAAGCATGATGCAAAATGGACGTATCAATGGCCGCCACAAACCCAGGCATGGTTCACGTGGTTGAGTCTCATGGGCACCAAACATTGATTCATAACGGGAGGACCGTCCGAGTATTTGGCCGTGCATTTTGGGCCTTTGAGCAATGCATGAGGGCTTTTGAGCATTGTCGGCCCGTCATCGCCATTGATGGCACATTCTTGACCAGATAATACAAGGGCACTTTATTGGTTACAATAGCAAGTGATGCCAATAACCAGGTGTTGCCTTTGGCTTTTGCTTTGGTTGAGGTGGATCACAATGATAACTGGGAGTGGTTCTTACGTCAATTGAGAACAAGGGTATTACCGGCTGAAAGGGAAATTTGTGTCATATCGGATCGCCATCCAGGAATTCTAAACGCGGTGGTGGTTGACATTCCCGGACATACAAAGTTGCACCATCGATGGTGTATGAGGCACTTTTGTGCAAACTTCCATAGGGCATGTGGTATCAAAGAGTTGGCCGATGATCTTCAAGATTGTTGTCTCGCTTTCTCCAACAAGCGGTTTGCCACATTGTTCAATGCATTGCTCAGACACAAGAAACTTGACCCCGGTGGTCTTGAATTTCTCAATAAGAACATTGTCGAAAGGAATATGTGGGCACGTGCTTTCGATGAAGATGGCCGGAGGTACGGTCAAATGACAAGCAATATGGCAGAATGCTTCAATAAGGTGCTCAAGGGTGTACGTGCATTACCCGTGACAGCAATAGTTCAATACACATTTGACAAGATGAATGGATACTTTTTAAAGTACTCAATGGAGACGGATAAGAAGATTGCTGGTGAGAACAAGGATAAGCACAAGTACTATTTCCCACCAAAGGTTGAAGAATGGTTGTACTTTCAATCACGAAAGGCAGACTCCCAAGAAGTTGTACTATATGACGACAACGAGTGGAAGTATGAGGTGAAAGAGCCTGGAGGAACAACAAACGATGGCCACCAACACGGAGGCCGCGCTTTCAAGGTCTCCCTAACACGGTGTGATTGTAGCTGCATGAGGCCATCGTTGCTTCATCTCCCATGCTGGCACTTATTAAACGCATCCCGTGTTAGGAATGTGGACGTCAATCACCCTCTTACCGTGAGGGAGTCCGAGTTCTCAATCATGATGGTAAAGAATACATGGGCTCCCCGGTTTCAGCCATACTTGGACCAATCACAATGGCCGGAGTATCATGGAGTTCAACTATGGCCGGACCTGGAATTGAAAGTTGTTAGACGGGGAAGACGTAAGACAAAGCGTCTTAGAGGTGACATGGACGAATGGGGCCGTGGTGGCGGTGGAGAATACGGCACCGGTCAATTCCAAGAGCCTCGTGAGCAATCCCATTGTGGGGACTGCAGTCATCGGGGACACAACACAAGAACTTGTCCCAAACCAAGAAAAAGATCAAAGAAAAATGATGCAAGCACAAGCCAAGCAAATGATAGCCAACCAAGTCAACCAAGGAGTAGCCAACCAAGTCAAACAAGCCAACGAGAAACTAGGCAACAAAGAGGGAGTCAAGTAGGTCTTAGAAGAGGCCATGGTGATGGTCTTGGGCATGGTGGTGGTAGAGGCCGTGGTGGTGGTAGAGGCCGTGGTGGTGGTAGAGGCCCTGGTGATGGTCTTGGCCGTGGTGATGGCCTAGGCCGTGGGGATGGACTTGGCCGTGGTGAAGGCCTAGGCCGTGGTGGTGGCCTAGGCCGTGGTGACGGTCTTGGCCGTGGTGAAGGCCTAGGCCGTGGTGACGGTCTTGGCCGTGGTGATGGTCTTTGTGACGCCCGGATGATTAAACTACAGCAACCCTAGGCCAATGATGTCACGTCACTTTGATTACTATTGTCAATCTCGCGTTAGTTCGAAACTGATTCAAATTCAAATTCAAAATCGAGCAAACAATAAAAGTTTTCAAATATTAAAATTTAAATGTTCGGAGTGAACCAAATAATGCATAGGTAATTATGGTGGAGAAACCAAACTTTGATAAAATGTTTAAAGGCTCTAAGATAATTAAAACAGTAGTTAAAACAAATAAATAAATGCTTGTTGATTTTATAAAATATTAAACTATTTTATTTTGGGTTGAGAATTAAGGTGGCAGGAGTATATTTATGAATACAATTTTATGTGCTAGTGTTTATTTTTATAAAACTGAAATAAAAAGAAACTTAAAATAAAATAGAAAATTAAATAAAAGAAAAGGAAAATACAAAATAGAAAACAAAAAAAATGAAAAGCCCCCCCTCCACTGGGCCGAATGGCCCAGCTGGCCGGCCCACACCCTTGGCCTACTTAGGCCTCAACCCCCAACCCCAACCCTAACCTCACCCACTCTCTCCCCCACGAAACGCCCCCACTCTCCCTCTCCCCCGATCCAATCGGGATCGGGGCTCACCCGCACGCCATCGCCGTGCTCCTCCGTCCCCTCGCCTCGTCGCCCACCGCTCGTCGCCGCTGCTGCCCGACCCCGTCGCCCTCGGTGCCCGACGCCGCACGTCACCCGGCCCCGCCGCCGTCGCACCTCGCCCTGGAGCCACCACGCCATCGCCGGAGCCTCCCCATTAAACCTCGTCGTCTTCCTCCTCGACAACACCCCGCAGCCGCTCGCCTCCCCGTCGTTCAGTCGTCTCCGTCCTCCTCCCTGCACCCTGCTGCCACTCCCCTACGGCCACCGTGAGCATGCGCCCCTCCTCTCTCTTCCCTATCTCCCACATGCTGTGCCCCGTGCGCGCCCGCGCATGCATCGCCCCGGCGACCTCCGCTTGCGCTCGCGCGCCCCTGGCCTCCGCTCGCCCCCGACGCCAGCACCACACTCGCCGCGCCCGCGCCTCCCCGCTGTTGCCTTGCTCACCGCGCTGCTCTCGCTCGCCGCGTGCCGCGTCCAGGCGCGCGCGCCTCGCCTCCGCGAGCCCCGCTCGCCAGCGCAGCCCCCTGTCATAGTCCATGCGCGCCCCCGTCGTGCCTTGGGCACACCACGGCAATGACCCCCTGCTCGTCTGAACCGCGCCGCGCACGGCGTACCCCGTCTGCGCCTCACCACCCTGCTCTCCCCGCTGCTGTCCCCCTCACGCTGCCCCCCTGTGTCGTACCGCCCCCGGCCAACCTGTGCGCCACCTCGCGCCGCCTTGCTCCTTCTGCTGCAGCCCCTCGCCGCGATGGCCGCCTCTTCCGTGTGCCGCTCCGGCCTCCTGGCCGACGCCGTGGCCGCCGGCGCCCCACACCGCCCTGTCTGGCGCCCGCTGCGTCAATTGGGTTGCACCCCAGCGTCCGCTAGCAACCGCCCCGCAGTGGCCCTCTGGGCCACTGACTAGGTGCCCCACCCCCTGTGAACGAAAATGATTTTTTTAAAAAAAGAAATTTAAAATTTAAAATAAATAATAAATAAAAATATTAATTAATTAATTAATTGATTGATTAACTTAATTAATTTTGATTAATTAAACTAATCAATTAACTAAACTAATTAACCTGATTAATTAATTAACTAATTAGTCAATGACAGTGGGGCCCACCCCCTAATTAATCCTGATTAATGTTAATTAATGTGTTTAATTAAAATGGGTCACTGATAGGTGGGACCCACCTGTCAGGTTGACCAGGTCAACTGCTGATGTCATGATGACATCAGCAATCACTATTCTGGATAATGTTGATTTAAAAATTAAATAAATTCTAAAAATGATTTAAATCTTTTAAAATCAACATAAAATAAACCGTAGCTCGGATGGAAAAACTTTGTACATGAAAGTTGCTCAGAACGATGAGACGAATCCGGATACGCAGCCCGTTCGTCCGCAACGCATCTCTAGCGTAGAGAACATGCAACTTCCCCCCTCCAATTCATCTGTTCGAAAACGCGAAACACCGGGAATACTTTCCTGGATGTTTCCCCCCTTCGCCGGTATCGCCTATCCCTACGTTAGGTCACCCCTAACACAACATATTGTTGTGTCTTGCTTTGTGTTACATTTGATTGCTCTGTTATTTATTGTGTTCCCCCTCCGTTACTTCTTTCTGGTAGACTCCGAGACCGCTGTCGTTGTCCGTGTGTTCGACTACATCGGAGACGACCCCTCTCTCTTGCCAGAGCAACCAGGCAAGCCCCCCCTTGATCACCAGATATCGCCTACTCTTCTCCCTATTGCTTGCATTAGAGTAGTGTAACATGTTACTGCTTTCCGTTAATCCTATCCTGATGCATGCCTGTCATTGTTGCTACAACTGTTGATACCTTACCTGCAATCCTACATGATTAAGATAGGTTGCTAGTACTTCATCAGTGGCCCTACATTCTTGCCCGTCTGCCATGCTATACTATCGGGCTGTGATCACTCGGGAGGTGATCACGGGTATATACATACATATATATACATGCTATACAGGTGGTGACAAAAGTCGGGTCGGCTCGTTGAGTACCCGCAAGTGATTCTGATGTGGGGGCTGAAGGGGCAGGTGGTTCCACCCAGGTAGTGGTGGGCCTAGGTTCCCGACGGCCCCCGACTGTTACTTTGAGGCGGAGCGACAGGGTAGGTTGAGACCACCTAGGAGAGAGGTGGGTCTGGCCCTGGTCGGCGTTCGCGGTTACTTCAAAATAACACGCTTAACGAGATCTGGGTATTTGATCTGAGTCTGGCTACTGGCCTATACGCACTAACCAACTACGCGGGGACAGTTATGGGCACTCGGCGTCGTGGTATCAGTCGAAGCCTTCGTGATGTCAGCAACTGAGCGGCGCGTGCCGGGTTGGACCACGTAACGCAACTTCCTTTGTAATGGAGGTTGCTAGGTCTGCTCACCGGCCGCGTACGCAACGTGCAGGTGTGCAATGGGCGATGGGCCCAGGCCCTTGCGCCATAGGATTTAGATTGGCATGCCGACCTCTTTGTTGTGCCTAGGTAGGGCTGCAACGTGTTGATCTTCTGAGGCCGTGCATGACCCAGGAAAGTGTGTCCGGACAAAGGGGATCGAGCGTGTTGGGAAATGTGGTGCACCCCTGCAGGGAAGTAAATCTATTCGAATAGCCGTGATCTTCGGTAACAGGACGACTTGGAGTTGTACCTTGACCTTATGAAAACTAGAACCGGATACTTAATAAAACACACCCTTCCAAGTGCCAGATACAACCGGTGATCGCTCTCTCACAGGGCGACGAGGGGAGGATCATCGGTTAGGATTATGCTATGCGATGTTACTGCGTGAACTTACCATCTACTCTCTTCTTCTGTTGCAACATGGAGGTTACCAGAAGCATAGTCTTCGAAAGGACTAGCTATCCCCCTCTTATTCTGGCATTCTGTAGTTCAGTCCACATATGATACCCCCGTTTCCATTTGATACCAATGCATACATATGTAGTGTAGCTCCTTGCTTGCGGGTGTTGGGGAACGTAGTAATTTCAAAATTTTCCTACGCACACGCAAGATCATGGTGATGCATAGCAACGAGGGGAGAGTGTGATCTACATACCTTGTAGATTGACAACGGAAGCGTTTGGTTGATGTAGTCGTACGTCTTCACGGCCCGATCGATCAAGCACCGAAACTACGGCACCTCCGAGTTTTAGCACACGTTCAGCTCGATGACGATCCCCGGACTCCGATCCAGCAAAGTGTCAGGGAAGAGTTCCGTCAGCACGACGGCGTGGTGACGATCTTGATGTACTACTGCCGCAGGGCTTCGCCTAAGCACCGCTACAATATTATCGAGGACTATGGTGGCTGGGGGCGCCGCACATGGCTAAGAGTAAGATCACGTGGATCAACTTGTGTGTCTCTGGGGTGCCCCTGCCTCCGTATATAAAGGACCAAAGGGGGGGTGCGGCCGGCCTAGGAGAGGCGCGCCAGGAGAGTCCTACTCCCTTTGGGAGTAGGATTCCCCCCCCCCAATCCTAGTTGGAATAGGATTTGCGGAGGGGGGAAAAGAGAGAGGGTGGTCGGCCCCCTCTCCTTGTCCTATTCGGACCAAGGGAGGGGAGGGGCGCGCGGCCCATCTTGGGCTGCCTCTTCTCTTTTCCACTAAGGCCCACTATGGCCCATATAGCTCCCGGGGGGTTCCGGTAACCTCCCGGTACTCCGGTAAAATCCCGATTTCACCCGGAACACTTCCGATATCCAAACATAGGCTTCCAATATATCAATCTTTATGTCTCAACCATTTCGAGACTCCTCGTCATGTCCGTGATCACATCCGGGACTCCGAACAAACTTCGGTACATCAAAATGCATAAACTCATAATATAATTGTCATCGTAACCTTAAGCGTGCGGACCCTACGGGTTCGAGAACAATGTAGACATGACCGAGACACGTCTCCAGTCAATAACCAATAACGGGACCTGGATGCCCATATTGGCTCCTACATATTCTACGAAGATCTTTATCGGTCAGACCGCATAACAACATACGTTGTTCCCTTTGTCATCGGTATGTTACTTGCCTGAGATTCGATCGTCGGTATCCAATACCTAGTTCAATCTCGTTACCAGCAAGTCTCTTTACTCGTTCTGTAATACATCATCCCGCAACTAACTCATTAGTCGCAATGCTTGCAAGGCTTAAGTGATGTGCATTACCGAGAGGGCCCAGAGATACCTCTCCGACAATCAGAGTGACAAATCCTAATCTCGAAATACGCCAACCCAACATGTACCTTTGGAGACACATGTAGAGCTCCTTTATAATCACCCAGTTACGTTGTGACGTTTGGTAGCAGACAAAGTGTTCCTCTGGCAAACGGGAGTTGCATAATCTCATAGTCATAGGAACATGTATAAGTCATGAAGAAAGCAATAGCAACATACTAAACGATCGGGTGCTAAGCTAATGGAATGGGCCATGTCAATCAGATCATTCAACTAATGATGTGATCCTGTTAATCAAATAACAACTCTTTGTCCATGGTTAGGAAACATAACCATCTTTGATTAACGAGCTAGTCAAGTAGAGGCATACTAGTGACACTCTGTTTGTCTATGTATTCACACATGTATTATGTTTCCGGTTAATACAATTCTAGCATGAATAATAAACATTTATCATGATATAAGGAAATAAATAATAACTTTATTATTGCCTCTAGGGCATATTTCCTTCAGTCTCCCACTTGCACTAGAGTCAATAATCTAGATCACATCGCCATGTGATTTAACATCAATAGTTCACATCTTTATGTGATTGGTTCACATCTCCATGTGACTAACACCCAAAGGGTTTACTAGATTCAATAATCTTGTTCACATCGCTATGTGATTAAGACCCAAAAAGTGATCATGTTTTGCTTGTGAGAGAAGTTTAGTCAATCGGTCTGCCACATTCAGATCCGTATGTATTTTGCAAATTTCTATGTCAACAATGCTCTGCATGGAGCTACTCTAGCTAATTGCTCCCACTTTCAATATGTATCCAGATTGAGACTTAGAGTCATCTGGATCAGTGTCAAAGCTTGCATCGACGTAACCCTTTACGACGAACCTTTTGTCACCTCCGTAATCGAGAAACATATCCTTATTCTAGTAAGGATAATTTTGACCGTTGTCCATTGATCTACTCTTAGATCACTATTGTACTCCCTCTCTTAACACAGTGTATGGTATACAACAGATCTGGTACACAGCATGGCATACTTTATAGAACCTATGACTGAGGCATAGGGAATGACTTTCATTCTCTTTCTATCTTCTGCCGTGGTCGGGCTTTGAGTCTTACTCAACTTCACACCTTGTAACACAGGCAAGAAACTTTTCTTTGACTGTTCCATTTTGAACTACTTCAAAATCTTGTCAAGGTATGTACTCATTGAAAAACTTATCAAGCGTCTTGATCTATCTCTATAGATCTTGATACTCAATATGTAAGCAGCTTTACCGAGGTCTTTCTTTGAAAAACTCCTTTCAAACACTCCTTTATGCTTTGCAGAATAATTCTACATTATTTCCGATCAACAATATGTCATACACATAAACTTATCAGAAATGATGTAGTGCTCCCACTCACTTTCTTGTAAATACAGGCTTCACCGCAAGTCTGTATAAAACTATATGCTTTGATCAACTTATCAAAGCGTATATTCCAACTCCGAGATTCTTGCACCAGTCCATAGATGGATCGCTAGAGCTTGCATATTTAGTTAACACCTTTAGGATCGACAAAACCTTCTAGTTGCATTGTATACAACTCTTCTTTAGTAAATCCATCAAGGAATGCAGTTTTGTTTATCCATTTGCCAGATATCATAAAATGCGGCAATTGCTAACATGATTCGGACAGACTTAAGCATAGATACGAGTGAGAAAATCTCATCGTAGTCAACACCTTGAACTTGTCGAAAACCTTTTGCGACAATTCTAGCTTTGTAGATAGTAACACTACTATCAGCGTCCGTCTTCCTCTTGAAGATCCATTTATTTTCTATGGCTTGCTGATCAACGGGCAAATCCATCAAAGTCCATACTTTGTTCTCATACATGGATCATATCTCAGATTTCATGGCCTCAAACCATTTCGCGGAATCTGGGCTCATCATCGCTTCCTCATAGTTCGCAAGTTCGTCATGGTCTAGTAACATGACTTCCAGAACAGGATTACCGTACCACTCTGGTGCGGATCTCACTCTGGTTTACCTACGAGATTTGGTAGTAACTTGATCTGAAGTTTCATGATCATCATCATTAGCTTCCTCACTAATTGGTGTAGTAGTCACAGGAACAGATTTCTGTGATGAACTACTTTCCAATAAGGGAGCAGGTACAGTTACCTCATCAAGTTCTACTTTCCTCCCACTCACTTCTTTCGAGAGAAACTCCTTCTCTAGAAAAACTCCGAATTTAGCAACAAAAGTCTTGCCTTCGGATTTGTGATAGAAGGTGTACCCAACAGTCTCCTTTGGGTATCCTATGAAGACATATTTCTCCGATTTGGGTTTGAGCTTATTAGGATGAAACTTTTTCATATAAGCATCACAACCCCAAACTTTAAGAAACGACAACTTTGGTTTCTTGCCAAACCACAGTTCAGATTGTGTCGTCTCAACGGACTTAGATGGTGCCCTATTTAACGTGAATGCAGCTGTCTCTAATGCATAACCCCAAAACGATAGTGGTAGATCGGTAAGAGACATCATAGATCGCACCATATCTAATAAAGTACGGTTATGACATTCGGACACACCATTATGCCGTGGTGTTCCAGGTGGCATGAGTTTGTGAAACTATTCCACATTGTTTTAATTGAAGACCAAACTCGTAACTCAAATATTTTACTTCTGCGATCATATCGTAGAAACTTTCATTTTTGTTACGATGATTCTCCACTTCACTCTGAAATTCTTTGAACTTTTCAAATGTTTCAGACCTTTGTTTCATCAAGTAGATATACTCATATCTGCTCAAATCATCTGTGAAGATCAGAAAATAATGATACCTATTGCGAGCCTCAATATTCATCGGACCACATACATCAGTATGTATGATTTCCAACAAATCTGTTGCTCGCTCCATTGTTCCGAAGAACAGAGTCTTAGTCATCTTGCCCATGAGGCATGGTTCGCAAGCATCAACTGATTCATAATCAAGTGATTCCAAAAGCCCATCAGCATGGATTTTCTTCATGCGCTTTACACCAATATGACCTAAACGGCAGTGCTACAAATAAGTTGCACTATCATTATTAACTTTGCATCTTTTGGTTTCAATATTATGATTATGTGTATCACTACGGTCGAGATCCAACGAACTATTTCCATTGGGTGTATGACCATCGAAGGTTTTATTCATGTAAACAGAACAACAATTATTCTCTGACTTTAATGAATAACCGTATTGCAATAAACATGATCAAATCATATTCATGCTCAACGCAAAAACCAAATAACACTTATTTAGGTTCAACACTAATCCCGAAAGTATAGGGGAGTGTGCGATGATGATCATATAAATCTTGGAACTACTTCCAACACACATCGTCACTTCACCCTTAACTAGTCTCTGATTATTCTGCAACTCCTGTTTCGAGTTACTACTCTTAGCAACTGATCCAGTATCAAATACTGAGGGGTTGCTATAAACACTAGTAAAGTACACATCAATAACATGTATATCAAATATACTTTTGTTCACTTTGCCATCCTTCTTATCCGCCAAATACTTGGGGCAGTTCCGCTTCCAGTGACCAGTCCCTTTGTAGTAGAAGCACTTAGTCTCAGGCTTAGGACCAGACTTGGGCTTCTTCACTTGAGCAGCAACTTGCTTGCCGTTCTTCTTGAAGTTCCCCTTCTTCCCTTTGCCCTTTTCTTGAAACTAGTGATCTTGTCAACCATCAACAGTTGATGCTCTTTCTTGATTTCTACCTTCATCGATTTCATCATCATGAAAAGCTCAGGGTTCGTTTTCGTCATCCCTTGCATACTATAGTTCATCACGAAGTTCTACTAACTTGGTGATGGTGACTAGAGAATTCTGTCAATCACTATCTTATCTGGAAGATTAACTCCCACTTGATTCAAGCGATTGTAGTACCCAGACAATCTGAGCACATGCTCACTAGTTGAGCGATTCTCCTCCATCTTTTAGCCATAGAACTTGTTGGAGACTTCATATCTCTCAACTCGGGTATTTGCTTGAAATATTAACTTCAACTCCTGGAACATCTCATATGGTCCATGACGTTCAAAACGTCTTTGAAGTCCCGATTCTAAGCCGTTTAAGCATGGTGCACTAAACTATCAAGTAGTCATCATATTTAGCTAGCCAAACGTTCATAACGTCAGCATCTGCTCCTGCAATAGGTCTATCACCTAGCGGTGCATCAAGGACATAATTCCTCTGTGCAGCAATGAGGATAAACCTCAGATCACGGATCCAATCCGCGTCATTGCTACTAACATCTTTCAACACAATTTTTCTCTAGGAACATATCAAAATAAACATATGAAAGCAATAACGCGAGCTATTGATCTACAACATAATTTGCAAAATACTACCAGGACTAAGTTCATGATAAATTTAAGTTCAATTAATCATATTACTTAAGAATTCCCACTTAGATAGACATCCCTCTAATCCTCTAAGTGATCACGTGATCCAAATCAACTAAACCATGTACGATCATCACATGAGATGGAGCAGTTTCATTGGTGAACATCACTATGTTGATCATATCTACTATATGATTCACGCTCGACCTTTCGGTCTCCGTGTTCCGAGGCCATATCTGTATATGCTTGGCTCGTCAAGTATAACCTGAGTATTCCGCGTGTGCAACTGTTTTGCACCCGTTGTATTTGAACGTAGAGCCTATCACACCCGATCATCATGTGGTGTCTCAGCACGAAGAACTTTCGCAACGGTGCATACTCAGGGAGAACACTTCTTGATAATTAGTGAGAGATCATCTTAAAATGCTACCGTCAAACTAAGCAAAAATAAGATGTATAAAAGATAAACATCATATGCAATCAAAATATGTGACATGATATGGCCATCATCATCTTGCTTCTTTGATCTCCATCTCCAAAGTACTGTCATGATCTATATCGTCACCGGCATGACACCATGATCTCCATCATCTTGATCTATATCAATGTGTCGTCACGTGGTCGTCTCGCCAACAATTGCTCTTGCAACTATTGCTATCGCATAGCGATAAAGTAAAGCAATTATTGGACGCTTGCATCTTATGCAATAGAGAGACAACCATAAGGATTTTCCCAGTTGCTGATAACTTCAACAAAACATGATCATCTCATACAACAACTTATATCTCATCACGTCTTAACCATATCACATCACAACATGCCCTGCAAAAACAAGTTAGACGTCCTCTACTTTGTTGTTGCAAGTTTTACGTGGCTGCTACGGGCTTAAGCAAGAACCAATCTTACCTACGCATCAAAACCACAACGATAGTTTGTCAACTTGGTGCTGTTTTAACCTTCGCAAGGACCGGGCGTAGCCACACTTGGTTCAACTAAAGTTGGAGAAACTGTCACCCGCAAGCCACCTATGTGCAAAGCACGTCGGGAGAACCGGTCTCGCGTAAGCGTACGCGTAATGTCGGTCTGGGCCGCTTCGTCCAACAATACCGCCGAACCAAAGTATGACATGCTGGTAAGCAGTATGACTTATATCGCCCACAACTCACTTGTGTTCTACTCGTGCATATAACATCAACATATAAAACCTAGGCTCGGATACCACTGTTGGGGAACGTAGTAATTTCAAAATTTTCCTACGCACACGCAAGATCATGGTGATGCATAGCAACGAGGGGAGAGTGTGATCTACATACCTTGTAGATCGACAACGGAAGCGTTTGGTTGATGTAGTCGTACGTCTTCACGGCCCGACCGATCAAGCACCGAAACTACGGCACCTCCGAGTTTTAGCACACGTTCAGCTCGATGACGATCCCCGGACTCCGATCCAGCAAAGTGTCAGGGAAGAGTTCCGTCAGCACGACGGCGTGGTGACGATCTTGATGTACTACTGCCGCAGGGCTTCGCCTAAGCACCGCTACAATATTATCGAGGACTATGGTGGCTGGGGGCGCCGCACATGGCTAAGAGTAAGATCACGTGGATCAACTTGTGTGTCTCTGGGGTGCCCCTGCCTCCGTATATAAAGGACCAAAGGGGGGGTGCGGCCGGCCTAGGAGAGGCGCGCCAGGAGAGTCCTACTCCCTTTGGGAGTAGGATTCCCCCCCCCCCAATCCTAGTTGGAATAGGATTTGCGGAGGGGGGAAAAGAGAGAGGGTGGTCGGCCCCCTCTCCTTGTCCTATTCGGACCAAGGGAGGGGAGGGGCGCGCGGCCCATCTTGGGCTGCCTCTTCTCTTTTCCACTAAGGCCCACTATGGCCCATATAGCTCCCGGGGGGTTCCGGTAACCTCCCGGTACTCCGGTAAAATCCCGATTTCACCCGGAACACTTCCGATATCCAAACATAGGCTTCCAATATATCAATCTTTATGTCTCAACCATTTCGAGACTCCTCGTCATGTCCGTGATCACATCCGGGACTCCGAACAAACTTCGGTACATCAAAATGCATAAACTCATAATATAATTGTCATCGTAACCTTAAGCGTGCGGACCCTACGGGTTCGAGAACAATGTAGACATGACCGAGACACGTCTCTGGTCAATAACCAATAGCGGGACCTGGATGCCCATATTGGCTCCTACATATTCTACGAAGATCTTTATCGGTCAGACCGCATAACAACATACGTTGTTCCCTTTGTCATCGGCATGTTACTTGCCTGAGATTCGATCGTCGGTATCCAATACCTAGTTCAATCTCGTTACCGGCAAGTCTCTTTACTCGTTCTGTAATACATCATCCCGCAACTAACTCATTAGTCGCAATGCTTGCAAGGCTTAAGTGATGTGCATTACCGAGAGGGCCCAGAGATACCTCTCCGACAATCGGAGTGACAAATCCTAATCTCGAAATACGCCAACCCAACATGTACCTTTGGAGACACCTGTAGAGCTCCTTTATAATCACCCAGTTACGTTGTGACGTTTGGTAGCACACAAAGTGTTCCTCTAGCAAACGGGAGTTGCATAATCTCATAGTCATAGGAACATGTATAAGTCATGAAGAAAGCAATAGCAACATACTTAACGATCGGGTGCTAAGCTAATGGAATGGGTCATGTCAATCAGATCATTCAACTAATGATGTGATCCCATTAATCAAATAACAACTCTTTGTCCATGGTTAGGAAACATGACCATCTTTGATTAACGAGCTAGTCAAGTAGAGGCATACTAGTGACACTCTGTTTGTCTATGTATTCACACATGTATTATGTTTCCGGTTAATACAATTCTAGCATGAATAATAAACATTTATCATGATATAAGGAAATAAATAATAACTTTATTATTGCCTCTAGGGCATATTTCCTTCAGCGGGTACTTTGGATGAGTACTCACGGTTTCTTTGGTCCCCCTTTTCCCCCTTTTCTATACTCGATTGCTGCGATCAGATGATGGATCCCAGGAGCCAGACGCCACTGTCGACGATGACCCCTACTACACTGGAGGTGCCTACTACTACGTGCAGCCCACTGACGACGACCAGGAGTAGTTTAGGAGGATCCCAGGCAGGAGGCCTGCGCCTCTTTCGACCTGTATCCCAGTTTTTGTTATCTTCTTAAGGCAAACTTGTTTAACTTATGTCTGTACTCAGATATTTTTGCTTCCGCTGACTCGTCTATGATCGAGCTCTTGTATTCGAGCCCTTGAGGCCCTTGGCTTGTAATATGATGCTTGTATGACTTATTTTATTTGTAGAGTTGTGTTGTGATATCTTCCCATGAGTCCCTGATCTTGATCGTACACGTTTGCGTGTATGATTAGTGTACAGTCAAATCGGGGGCGTCACAAGTTGGTATCAGAGCCGACTGCCTGTAGGAATCCCCCTTCCAAACTCCTTGGCCGAAGTTGAGTCTAGTCATTGAAAAAGTTTTTACTAACATGGCTGTGCGGCTTACGGGCCCACATCGCCATTGGGTGGTATTAGGATCCTTTATTCCTCGTCTTTACTCTGGGATTCTGTTCTCTCTTCTCTTCGGGTTAAATGAATTTTGCTAAATCTAACATTAGGATCTCGTGATCACCTTCACCCGGAGAGCACCTTATTACCGATGATCGTCTGCTGCACCAGAAGATTCTGAGGTTACTCTACGATGTTCTCCAGAGACACTTGTACCCACCGCCTTTGCAAATTCCCTACCACTGTTCTATCCTTATAGATAACTGCATGCACTTGCCATTCTTACATTAGTCCCAGTTGCTCTTGTTATTACAAGATACCCCGAAATACTCGTTGTTGTTCCAAGATTACTTTGTGCCTACTGCCTTGCGGTTCCTTCCCACCTCAATACCCCTATGGATAATTCTTCACACTTACCAAGTATCGCTCATCCCCAGTTGTTCATGTGTTTCAGAAAGGTCTTCGAAATACTATTCGATCTTCCGAAAATCCTCAACAGCTTATTGCTCTTGAAATCCTCGCTTACTGCATTATGGTTAACCCCATAAGCAATCTTATTAGCATCCTTTATCACTATCATTTTGAGTCCATTGATTCAATAAGTTGCGAATGCTTGCAATCCTCAGTCGGATCCTAGAATTTATCCTTCTGGCTCAGACGTCATTTTAAACATGAGTTGGTTCTCGACCAATCAAATTGTCGACGATTGTACCTCTAAGACTATTCAACTTATCCATCCCTAATCAGAGCATTGCTTCTGATCCCTTGACTTGGAATCATAATTCCTGTGCAATTGAGCTTTGAGTTAGTCAGTTGTTTCTATCATCTGATCCCCTTGCATTCTTTCTTCTTCTGGTAGAGTACTGATACTCACATCAGCTCCGTTGTGGATCATCGGATCCATTGTTGGATTTCATCCGACATCATCCTTAATATTCAATAACCTTGTGAGCCTTTCCACAGGTATATAATGCCTTTGGTAAATTGTATCCTCTGCCTTGTCAACCATGCTCTACTTTCGAGCTTGTATTATTTACTCCTGAAGTTGTGGTATATGTTCCTACGATGCCCCGATGGGTTGAACCTATGCCTTCCTTAATCTATGTGAACCCAAAAGATTTCCCGGGTCATACTTATTTGGTATTGCACTAGGTAAAACTTTCAACAACTAATGTCATTTCTGAAAAGCGAGAGGTGAATGGAAGGTTATACAATGAAGAAGTGGGAGTCGACCTTGAACTTGTGTTCATGCCCATGGACACGATGTAGATCCTATCATGGAAGCTTCTTGTAATAATAACTATTTCCTTGGTATAATATCATCTGGTATCTGTGAATTGATCCTTGGCAATCGTGGTTCCGACCATATTTTCCACTTGATTCCATTTTTCAAACAAGTGAAAACACTTGTCTTCTGCAGACCATACATCCCCGCAACCCCTATGTCAATCCTCCTTCGAATAATACCCTCCAGTATCTCAAGAATATCAAAGAACTGTGTTGCTTCCTATGAGGCTTCATCGAGTATTGCTTCTCACCAATTTCAGATTTCCCCTGGTTTTGAGTTATTTCACTCAAGAACACTGATAAGTGAATCGATTCCGCACTCCGATTCAATAACTCTGAGTAATTATCATTGCTTACGAGTTTAATAATTCTTCAAGTATTCCTAGCCTGATCGGCTATATCATTATTGTGCTAAATTTTGCTGTGCTACCTGCTCCTTCTTCCCGGAGCACAATTTTCGATGATGAGCTAACCTTACGTTGATCTTCCTTGTCGTATCATTTCGCCTTGAACAACAAGATTGATTTCGAGTTTGTGACGTACCCTTGGTCCCAATAATTTTTCAGTTCATCATTCCTTTGACTTGATGCCATCGCTGATCTATTACATCTTCATGAAATCTCTCGGCAAATGTGTCGTGATCATCATCAGCATTCTGAGCTCTTCCAGGATATCAATCAAAGTCATGATGGAAATACCATCCTTGCCCCTCGATGATTCGTGTTATCATCGACCACTTTATTGCCTTCCGTTCAACACAAACTTGTTCGTGTTTCGTGTTATACCTTGAGATCCTTCTATCCAGCATTTGTTCTTTTCATTGGAGTATTACCATCTTTTATGTCAAGAATGTCGTGAGAATTTCACCACCTCTTAAGAATTCTTGATATAGTAATACTTCTCACCATCTCCGTTCTTATCTTGGTCCCCGTGTTGTTTCTAACCGGGATACCAGCCATTTAACTATGATGTGTGAAGTCAAAACTTCTAGCAACCCTATTACTTGTAAGTTAATGAATGATATTTACATTCTTTGTGTATTGGATATCGAATCACCATTCTAACATTGATCGTACTACCTATGCCCATATTTCGGGTGCACTTTTCAATCAATGATCGGTTGTGTATGCTTTCCTTGAGCATACATCATTATATCACTTGATCTGACAAATGTTATCCCCTTGTTCACATAATTGTCGGAATCCATCTTTTTAGTAATCTCGATGAGTTGTCGCCAACTCCATAAGCCACCTCTTCATCCTCTCCTTGGTTTAATGATGAACTCTTGTTTCAGAACTTGCTTCCATAGTTCATTACCCGGGAATCTTAAAATGTCATCTCGTCAATTGTATTGCACCTTTTCTTTCTCAGGCATCCTGAGTCTGAGGTATCCTGACACCAATCAGATTTGAATCTCGGTCAGATATGATGGTTGGAACGTTTTTCAAGAGTTATAACCTTGGACTTTATATGACCCGGTAAGGTGTTGTCATGCCTAGCACGCCTGGCCGGAGGCCCTATTGTTATGGATTCCTTTTCAGCAAGGTTATCCATTCTTCCATGAGGAAATTGTAAAACTTATTCTACAAATTATTCCTGATGGATCCTTTGTGTTTCCAAAGTCCAACCTTGCTTGAAGACCATGTCAAGCATGTCTGTGGTACTCCGATTTTCAATAAGAGCATTGAAAGCGCAATGCTAAGTTTTCTATATCCATTATCCAAACACCGTTGTATGGGTAATGCCATGAAAATTCCTCTCCCATTACCTAAATGGTTTCCTACATTATATTATGCCATAGATATCATATTCGGCTTGTCCTTGGGAAGGATATACCCCTGAAATGTGTATTTAAACACATTTTCCTTTCCATTGTTCTATTTAATCTGATGGTCACATTTTTCTTTCCATTGTTCTGTTTAATCTGATGGTCACATTTTCCTTTCCATTGTTCTGTTTAACCTTTCTTGTGATCTATATGAAATAAGCAGTAATATTCTCCTGCTTTTGTAAACACCTAGTTGTACAATTCGGTTAGAAAGACCCTGTTACTATTGTTGATGACATTCCGGTAGCCGCCGATGGACGAGAACTTTGCCTATTGGTTCGCCTCGTTAAACGAGTCAGAAAATGGTTCTCTTCGTCCCTCGCCCTTGGTACTGACGTTGTTGCCGACATAATCGACAGGCTACCCTCTGACATGCCTTGCTATCATGACCATGCAAGATGTCATCGCTCCTCGTACTTTTAACCCACATGGTGGGACCATAACCCACAGTTCCACAGGATCGAAACCTGACTCTCCTATACACCCCCTGTTTCCAAAGTTATTCCTCATGCTTGGCTTCGTATGTAATTCATGGGCCACCAGCCTAGTGATCTATTCTGGTATCAGACGCAATACTTATTCTCGTTGCTCTGAACCCCTTTCACCTTCTGATTAGGCCATTGAACGATTGCCTGCCCATTGGAAACTTCTCATGGTACCTACTTACTTTACTCTCGATATGTTCTTAAGTATCTATTCCAGAATTACTTTCTACCACATTCCCTGAGTTATCTGCCGGATAGTCAACCTTGTAAGGTCCATTCTTCCAGAATAACCACCCTTTATCCTTTCGTAAGTACGGTGAAGATCCTGAAGGAAGGACGACAGCTTCATCATGATGCATTCAGGCATAGGAATGAAGACATCAATGCTATGGATCGACCTCTTCGAGAAGAGCAACTAAGACCGAGAAGATCCGTTAGAATTTCGTAACTAGAACTTCCCCCTTACTCCATCTCTTAAATTTCGGGACAAGATTTCTTGTAGTAGAGGAGATTTGTGACGCCCGGATCATTAAACTACAGCAACCCTCGGCTAATGATGCCACGTCACTTCGATTACTATTGTCAATCTCGCGTTAGTTCGAAACCGATTCAAATTCAAATTCAAAATCGAGCAAACAATAAAAGTTTTCAATTATTGAAATTTAAATGTTCGAAGTGAACCAAATAATGCATAGGTAATTATGGTGAAGAAACCAAACTTTGATAAAATGTTTAAATGCTCTAAGATAATTAAAATAGTAGCTAAAACAAATAAATAAATGCTTGTTGAACTTTATAAAATATTAAACTATTTTATTTTGGGTTGAGAATTAAGGTGGCAGTAGTATATTTATAAATACAGTTTTAGGTGCTAGTGTTTATTTTTATAAAACTGAAATAAAAAGGAACTTAAAATAAAATAGAAAATTAAATAAAAGAAAAGGAAAATAGAAAATAGAAAACAAAAAGAAAATGAAAAGCCCCCCCTCCACTGGGCCGAATGGCCCAGCTGGCCGGCCCACACCCTTGGCCTACTTAGGCCTCAGCCCCCAACCCCAACCCTAACCTCACCCACTCTCTCCCCCACGAACCCCCCCCACTCTCCCTCTCCCCTGATCCAATCGGGATCGGGGCTCACCCGCACGCCACCGTCGTGCTCCTTCGTCCCCTCGCCTCGTCGCCCACCGCTCGTCGCCGCTGTTGCCCGACCCCGACGCCCTTGGTGCCCGACACCGCACGTCACCAGGCCCCGCCACCATCGCACCTCGCCCTGGAGCCACCACGCCATCGCCGGAGCCTCCCCACCGAACCTTGTCGTCTTCCTCCTCGACAGCATGCCGCAGCCTCTCGCCTTCCCGTCGCCCGGTCGTCTCCGTCCTCCTCCCCGTGCCCCACTGCCACTCCCCTACGGCCACCGTGAGCACGCACCCCTCCTCTCTCTTCCCTGTTTCCCATGCGCTCGCCGCGCCCCGTGTGCGCCCACGCACGCATCGCCCCGGCGACCTACGCTTGCGCTCGCACACCCCTGGCCTCTGCTCGCCCCCGACGCCAGCACCGCACTCGCCGCGCCCGCGCCTCCCCGCTGCTGCCTTGCTCACCGTGCTGCTCTCGCTCGCCACGTGCCGCGTCCAGGCGTGCGCGCCTCGCCTCCGCGAGCCCCGCTCGCCAGCGCAGCCCCCTGCCATAGTCCATGCGCACCCGTCGTGCCTTGGGCACAGCCCGGCCACGACCCCCCCCCCCGCTAGTCTGAACCGCGCCGCGCACGCGTACCCCGCCTGCGCCTCACCACCCTGCTCTCCCCTCTCCGGCGCCCGCCCACTGCTGTCCCCCTCACGCTGCCCCCCTGCGCCTTACCGCCCCCATCCAACCTGTGCGCCACCCCGCGCCGCCTTGCTCCCTCTGCTGCAGCCCCTCGCCGCGATGGCCGCCTCTTCCGTGTGCCGCTCCGGCCTCCTGGCCGACGCCGTGGCCGCCGGCGCCCCACATCGCACTGTCTGGCGCCCGCGCGCCCGCTGCGCCAATCGGGTTGCGCCCTAGCGTCCGCTAGCAACCTATGAACGAAAACGATTTTTTTAAAAAGAAATTAAAAATTAAAATAAATAATAAATAAAAATATTAAATAAATAACTTAATTAATTTTGATTAATTAAACTAATCAATTAACTAAACTAATTAACCTGATTAATTAATTAATTAGTCAATGACAGTGGGGCCCACCCCCTAATTAATCCTGATTAAGGTTAATTAATGTGTTTAATTAAAATGGGTCACTGACAGGTGGGACCCACCTGTCAGGTTGACCAGGTCAACTGCAGACGTCAACAAACACTATTCTGGATAATGTTGATTTAAAAATTAAATAAATTCTAAAAATGATTTAAATCTTTTAAAATAAATATAAAATAAACCGTAGCTCGAATGGAAAAACTTTGTACATGAAAGTTGCTCAGAACGATGAGACGAATCCGGATACGCAGCCCGTTCGTCCGCCACGCATCCCTAGCATAGCGAACACGCAACTTTCCCCCTCCGATTCATCTGTCCAAAAACACAAAACACCGAGAGTACTTTCCTGAATGTTTCCCCCCTTCGCCGGTATCGCCTATCCCTATGTTAGGTCACGCTTAGCACAACGTATTGCCTTGTCTTGCTTTGTGTTACATTTGATTGCTCTATTATTTATTGTGTTCCCCCTCCGTTACTTCTTTCCGGTAGACTCCCAGACCGTTGCCGTTGTCCGTGTGTTCGACTACATCGGAGACAACCCCTCTCTCTTGCCAGAGCAACCAGGCAAGCCCCCCCTTGATCACCAGATATCGCCTACTCTTCTCCCTATTGCTTGCATTAGAGTAGTGTAGCATGTTACTGCTTTCCGTTAATCCTATCCTGATGCATAGCCTGTCATTGTTGCTACAACTGTTGATACCTTACCTACAATCCTACATGCTTAGTATAGGTTGCTAGTACTTCATCAGTGGCCCTACATTCTTGTCCGTCTGCCATGCTATACTATCAGGCCGTGATCACGGGTATATACATACATATATACATGCTATACAGGTGGTGACAAAAGTCGGGTCGGCTCGTTGAGTACCCGCAAGTGATTCTGATGTGGGGGCTGAAGGGGCAGGTGGTTCCACCCAGGTAGTGGTGGGCCTAGGTTCCCGACGGCCCCCGACTGTTACTTTAAGGCGGAGCGAGAGGGCAGGTTGAGACCACCTAGGAGAGAGGTGGGCCTGGCCCTGGTCGGCGTTCGCGGTTACTTCAAAATAACACGCTTAGCGAGATCTGGGTATTTGATCTGAGTCTGGCTACTGGCCTATACGCACTAACCAACTACGCGGGGACAGTTATGGGCACTCGGCGTCGTGGTATCAGCCGAAGCCTTCGTGACGTCAGCGACTGAGCGGCGCGCGCCGGGTTGGACCGTGTAACGCAACTTCATTTGTAATGGAGGTTGCTAGGTCTGCTCACCAGCCGCGCACGCAACGTGCAGGTGTGCAATGGGCGATGGGCCCAGACCCCTGCGCCATAGGATTTAGACCGACATGCTGACCTCTCTGTTGTGCCTAGGTAGGGCTGTGACGTGTTGATCTTCCGAGGTCGGGCATGACCCAGGAAAGTGTGTCCAGACAAAGGGGATCGAGCGTGTTGGGAAATGTGGTGCACCCCTGCAGGGAAGTAAATCTATTCGAATAGTCGTGATCTTCGGTAACAGGACGACTTGGAGTTGTACCTTGACCTTATGACAACTAGAACCGGATACTTAATAAAACACACCCTTCCAAGTGCCAGATACAACCTGTGATCGCTCTCTCACAGGGCGACAAGGGGAGGATCATCGGTTAGGATTATGCTATGCGATGTTACTGGGTGAACTTACCACCTACTCTCTTCTTCTGCTGCAAGATGGAGGTTACCAGAAGCGTAGTCTTCGAAAGGACTAGCTATCCCCCTCTTATTCCGGCATTCTGCAGTTCAGTCCACATATGATACCCCCGTTTCCATTTGATACCAACGCATACATATGTAGTGTAACTCCTTGCTTGCGAGTACTTTGGATGAGTACTCACGGTTGCTTTGCTCCCTCTTTTCCCTCTTTTCTATTCTTTATTGCTGCGACCAGACGATGGAGCCCATGAGCCAGACGCCACTGTCGACGACAACCCCTACTACACCGGAGGTGCCTACTACTACGTGCAGCCCGTTGACGACGACCAGGAGTAGTTTAGGAGGATCCCAGGCAGGAGGCCTGCGCCTCTTTCGACTTGTATCCCAGTTTGTGTTAGCCTTCTTAAGGCAAACTTGTTTAACTTATGTCTGTACTCAGATATTGTTGCTTCCGCTGACTCGTCTATGATCGAGCTCTTGTATTCGAGCTCTCGAGGCCCCTGGCTTGTAATATGATGCTTGTATGACTTATTTTATTTGTATAGTTGTGTTGTGATATCTTCCCGTGAGTACCTGATCTTGATCGTACACGTTTGCGTGTATGATTAGTGTACGATCAAATCGGGGGCGTCACAGTCTTGGCCGTGGTGGTGTTAGAGCCCGTGGTGGTGGTCTAGCCGTGGTGGTGGTAGAGGCCGTGGTGGTGATCTTGGCCTTGGCGGTGGCTGTAGTGGAGGAATGTTCTCTTGGCTCAATGGACCATTGTCGTATGTGACTTACTATGATCTTGTTCTTTTGGCTCAATGCTTGTGTTGTCATTTTGCATTGTGTGACTAACTATTATATTGCCATTTTCATAGGTATGGAAACAATGAAGGGGGTGGAGGACACATAGGGGGAAGGTGAGATCCCTTGGTGGTGGGAGGAGGGAGAAGAAGAAGAAGAAGAGAGGAAGAAGAAGAAGGGACAAGGACCGTGACCTTCTTATGAACCAAAATGTGTGCTACTATGTGCTATGAGACATAAATGACTATGTGTTTTGGCTCAATGTTTGTGTATGACTATGTGATTGGACTACTCTATTTCTATGTGTGTATGACTATGTGAATTGGAGTACTATATGTGCTATGTCTTCTTTCTGTGTTTTGGACTACTATATGTACAGTGCAACGCCTGACTCTTGGGCGTTGCACTCTGACTTGGTAATTTTCGTGGACGGTCAGTGCTGCAAGCCTTCCGTGGCTCTCTGGATAGCCATGGCCAGTTGAGCAGTGCCTACGAGACGGGCGCTGCACTGTATGGTGCGGCACCTAAGCGTTGGGCGCTGCACAGTACAGTGCAGCGCCTGGGTGTTGGGCGCTGTAGTGCTGTTAACTGCCAAACTGCAGAAACAGATGCCATTTTGGCCTCATGCAGCACTCACATAACTTACTTGAACATCGCTAAAATTATTGTAAATTGCACATACTGAACAAAGACAACTAATAACTTGAACATCACATCATTTAGGACAATTCAACATTACTACTAGTTCGCAAACACAAATACCACACTAGTAAGAGTTCACCAACATATAACATAACCTCACCAGTTCATCAACCTAATGAAACGGCTACAAGAGCACTAACAAACACAAGCACTAATGCCTTCCGCATGTGTTCCTGGTGCCACGCTTGCAGGCAATCTTCTTCCTCTTGGGTGGACGAGCCTCCTCTTCCTGCACTTCCTCCTCCGCCTCAGCCTCCGCCTCATCATCCAAGCTAGCCATCCGCAAGGTCCCTACGACCACCTTTGGGTTGCCTCTGTTGTCAAATTCATTGGGCGTGTACCGGCGTCTGGGCTGCCTAGGCTTGAACATATATGCAGAACAAACTTGAGCGTCCGCCAAAGTCATGTCATCATCAAGCACATGGCCCTATCACACAATCAAACAATATGGTGAAGACCGGCGTCGTAATCAAGTGAGAAACACATCTAGAGGATTAGTCATACCTCTTGGGTGACCGCACCCTCATCATCCAGATAAGTATGTGAGGAACTCACATCGTCCCCCTGATGGTGAGATGAGGGGTCTGATGGTGTACCAGACCTAGAGGCAGATGGTTCATCCAATTCGGGATCACGGCAACCGAGAAGATTCGATAACCGCCTTAACTTCTTGGCCTGACGTTGCAACATGAACAAGTGTATAAGATATCAAACTCCACAACATAGACTGGCTCTCATAGTGAATGCGATATGTACCTTGAGGAATGCTCGTAGTGGTCGTAGTGAATGCGATATGTACCTTTTCCAACCGGTGTTTCCTCCAGAATAGACTGGCTCTCATCAGCTGCTTTCTTGATCTCGGTGCGTTGCGGATGAGAAAGAATGAACATGTTAGCCATTCAAACATGTGTAATACGGCCAACGGAAAAGTAAAGAAGGAACACTTTACCACATAGTTAATCACCAGAACAGAAGGGACTCCTTGCCCTACCCTGACATCTCTGTTGTACTTCCCCTTTGATAGATCCTCAAAGTTTACGGGTTCTTCAAGAATATCCTCATTATATGCCGGCGGGCATATCTCAACTCGAGTATTTTCAAGAAGCCATCGTATGTAGTTATCAAAAGAAACTATGCTCACGAAGCTTGGCGCGTGCACTACTACGAGCTTGCTCCACACAAAGCTGGAAGCGGGTAACATAGAAGCATGATGCTTGTCCCAGTCCTTTATCTTCCGCTGCCTTCTCCTGTCCAACCTGCATGGTACAAAACCAAACATTAGCAAAATCAAGGAGTGACGATGCTTAGTCAATACGGTTCATGCTCTCTTACCTATGAAGTGCTTTGGCCGTATCCACCCATTCCGGCAGGTGAGGCTGGAACAGACCAAACTAACGAAACACGCGATGTGGCAAATGAAACTCAACCGCCCAGTTGCATATCAGTGGGCACCGCATAAGCCAGAGATCCCTATCCCGCAAGCACATCAGGTTGATGGAAAACTCCTCGGTGTACCCAAGTCTGTCATCGACGCCATATGGCTGCCATACCACCTATGAAATAGGGCAACAATGCAAAATTGGTGACTTTTTTCAGGCAAGCATGAGAAATGACTGAAGTAATGACCTCGTTACCTGCTTAGGCGTAATCGTGTCCAACTCGGCAATGTACTTTTCGTACATGAGATTGACATCGTTCGTCATCTCGGAAACCACATCCCACTTGTAAGCCCAAGTGGGGCGCCGTAATTCGTCATCTTCATCTTTATACCAAGGATTAAACCTGACGCTCTTCGGGCGTCCAACAGGCAGACGCTCCCAGCTCCATACAGAAAGTAGAAGCATATTACCACCAATGCCTGCACTATCTGTGATCCTGCGACACGCATCGTCCAGCTGCATATGAAAGAAAAACAATGTTAAGTTGACAGCAAGGATGCATTGGTAATGAACAAATGAGTTGATAACAAAACAAACCAACTACCTATCGGTACAAGTACGCAAGAGTCGCTGTACCCCAGCTATATTTGCTATCGAAGACGGTCAACGCCTTCAGCCACATCCATGGAGCGTTCTTGCCCGTGGAGTCGGGAAACAAATTCCTCGAGACAACGTACCACATATAGACACGAGCATGTGTCTGGATCACATCATCAGTGGCATCCGCAGGGCAAATCGCAAAGTTATTTTGAATCCACGTGAAAGCAGCTCCGGCTGCTTTCCTTTCCCTCTTCTTCTTCTCTTCTCCCTCCTCTACATTAGCCTCAGCCTCAGCCTCGATAGGAGCCATACCGATAAGAGCAATCATCTGCTCGCGCCACCCATCAGAATCGGTGCTCATATAGAGAGGTCTCCCGTCGATAGCAAGACCGGTGATCAACGAGACATCCTCAAGCGTCACGGTAAACTCCCCAGTCCGAAGATGGAAACTGTGCGTCTCCGGCCTCCACCGATCAGCAAGAGCGGACACCAGTGGAGCGTTCAGATTCGGCGTGGACCGGCTGACCAACTGAATCCACAGGAGTAGTCATGCCTGCTTGATGTACGGTGTGTACCACTCATCGTAAGGCATGGCAGGACCAGAGACCCCGTGATACCGAATCTTCAGAGGTTCAAGCTTCTGCAAAAAACAAGTAATGACAAATCTTAGGGCATATAAATTTCAACTTAAGGAAAATTTGCAAAATATTTAGATTACTCGTTATTACCATATCCTTCTCACGGATCATGTAGGCCCGGTGTTTTGTGTCGTAGACATCGTCGAGAAGCCAAACCATCCTTACAAATTTCAAACAATAAACATATATGAGTTCATCTCAAATATCGGTAAACACTCAACATTTCATATGTGTTCATCTAAACATCTCGTATGTATTCATCTACAAGAATCTCAACATCTCCTTCTCACACAATGAATAAATGATTGTAAATTCTCATATATGTCTAGTATGGCATATGTGTTCAAGTAAATCAACATCTCATATTTCAAATAAACTCAACATTTAATATATATCTAAAAAACTCAACATCTCACATATAGCTACAAAACTCAACATCTCATAATTATCTACAAAACTAGGCATCTCATATATATATATATATATATATATATATATATATATATATATATATATATATATATATATGGTCGCGCTATTCGTCACCCTGGGTGAGGAATAGTTATTCTTCACCCCACTCTATTTTACCATCAATGCACCGTAATTTTACGTTCCGTAAGTTTTGTCTTATTTCCAACGCAAAAAGAGACCGTAAGAAAATATATAATCGCCGTAAAAAAATATTTTATGTTATGTAAAATTACAAACGTAAAAACATAGTCTAAAATACACATAAATTGCAAATTTTCTTGTCTGATGACCTATATTTTTATTTTCTTATGTCAAATTTTACGTAGTGAATCAATAGGAATGTAACTATTTGAATTGCAAACGTAATTTAATTATGAAATGATCGTAAGATTACCTCGGGTGAAGAATAACTTATTCTACACCCTGGGTGTCTATATATATATATATATATATATATATATATAATCTAGGTTTCACTAACAAGAATCATATAGTGTGTGTGTGGGGGGGGGGGATCAAAGGTTCCACCTAATCTTGGGCAAATCCCTAAAATTGCAACGTATTTACGGAGGAAAAGAAAGGAACGGAGGAGTTTACTTAGTAGGAGGGATTGGAGATCAAATCCGGGCCTCAAAACTTCAGATCTGAGAGGTGTGTGGAGGGGGATCCAAAGGGGGCACCGCCGTCGCTGTACAGAGAGCAACTTCCTCAGAGGGGGGAAGAACTGCCTGGGAGGGGCTGGCCCGATGCGGCTTAAGTCAATGTGTAGCGCCCGAGCGATAGGTGCTGCACTTTACACAGTGTGGCGCCCAAGCCTTAGGCACTGCAGTGCTGTATGTGGGGCCGCAACTGGACCAGGGATGCCACGCTTGCAGGAGGTGCGACGCCTCAGTCCGAGGCGCTGCACAGTAGTGTGCGGCGCCTATCTGTCGGGCGCCACACGAAAGGGTCATCATTGTGAAAAAATTTCGAAAGCAGGTCAGTTTGTAATTTGATTTCGCCCTCAGATCAAATATGTGATTTCTGCCTGAATATGAATGAAAACTGTTGGTGAAAGAGCAACAAGATCAAAAATCGCTCGTAGAAGAAATAAACATAAGCCTAAAAGAACAACTTTCTGTCGAATAAACATGTTTTTTGTGGTAGCTAGCTAGCTAGCTGAAGTTGTTATCCATTTATTATCTCCCACGGTGGAGAGATTGGCCTATTTCTCTCACAGTATTTGTCCATTTATTTTCTTCCACGGTGGAGAGGTCGGCCCATTTCTTGATACTCAAAAGACATATTGCGTAAAAACGACTCTGCGGTAAACTCCCCAGTCCGAAGATGGAAACTGTGCGTCTCCGGCCTCCACCGATCAGCAAGAGCGGACACCAGTGGAGCGTTCAGATTCGGCGTGGACCGGCTGACCAACTGAATCCACAGGAGTAGTCATGCCTGCTTGATGTACGGTGTGTACCACTCATCGTAAGGCATGGCAGGACCAGAGACCCCGTGATACCGAATCTTCAGAGGTTCAAGCTTCTGCAAAAAACAAGTAATGACAAATCTTAGGGCATATAAATTTCAACTTAAGGAAAATTTGCAAAATATTTAGATTACTCGTTATTACCATATCCTTCTCACGGATCATGTAGGCCCGGTGTTTTGTGTCGTAGACATCGTCGAGAAGCCAAACCATCCTTACAAATTTCAAACAATAAACATATATGAGTTCATCTCAAATATCGGTAAACACTCAACATTTCATATGTGTTCATCTAAACATCTCGTATGTATTCATCTACAAGAATCTCAACATCTCCTTCTCACACAATGAATAAATGATTGTAAATTCTCATATATGTCTAGTATGGCATATGTGTTCAAGTAAATCAACATCTCATATTTCAAATAAACTCAACATTTAATATATATCTAAAAAACTCAACATCTCACATATAGCTACAAAACTCAACATCTCATAATTATCTACAAAACTAGGCATCTCATATATATATATATATATATATATATATATATATATATATATATATATATATATATATATATATATATATATATATGGTCGCGCTATTCGTCACCCTGGGTGAGGAATAGTTATTCTTCACCCCACTCTATTTTACCATCAATGCACCGTAATTTTACGTTCCGTAAGTTTTGTCTTATTTCCAACGCAAAAAGAGACCGTAAGAAAATATATAATCGCCGTAAAAAAATATTTTATGTTATGTAAAATTACAAACGTAAAAACATAGTCTAAAATACACATAAATTGCAAATTTTCTTGTCTGATGACCTATATTTTTATTTTCTTATGTCAAATTTTACGTAGTGAATCAATAGGAATGTAACTATTTGAATTGCAAACGTAATTTAATTATGAAATGATCGTAAGATTACCTCGGGTGAAGAATAACTTATTCTACACCCTGGGTGTCTATATATATATATATATATATATATATATATATATATATATATATAATCTAGGTTTCACTAACAAGAATCATATAGTGTGTGTGGGGGGGGGGGGGGGATCAAAGGTTCCACCTAATCTTGGGCAAATCCCTAAAATTGCAACGTATTTACGGAGGAAAAGAAAGGAACGGAGGAGTTTACTTAGTAGGAGGGATTGGAGATCAAATCCGGGCCTCAAAACTTCAGATCTGAGAGGTGTGTGGAGGGGGATCCAAAGGGGGCACCGCCGTCGCTGTACAGAGAGCAACTTCCTCAGAGGGGGGAAGAACTGCCTGGGAGGGGCTGGCCCGATGCGGCTTAAGTCAATGTGTAGCGCCCGAGCGATAGGTGCTGCACTTTACACAGTGTGGCGCCCAAGCCTTAGGCACTGCAGTGCTGTATGTGGGGCCGCAACTGGACCAGGGATGCCACGCTTGCAGGAGGTGCGACGCCTCAGTCCGAGGCGCTGCACAGTAGTGTGCGGCGCCTATCTGTCGGGCGCCACACGAAAGGGTCATCATTGTGAAAAAATTTCGAAAGCAGGTCAGTTTGTAATTTGATTTCGCCCTCAGATCAAATATGTGATTTCTGCCTGAATATGAATGAAAACTGTTGGTAAAAGAGCAACAAGATCAAAAATCGCTCGTAGAAGAAATAAACATAAGCCTAAAAGAACAACTTTCTGTCGAATAAACATGTTTTTTGTGGTAGCTAGCTAGCTAGCTGAAGTTGTTATCCATTTATTATCTCCCACGGTGGAGAGATTGGCCTATTTCTCTCACAGTATTTGTCCATTTATTTTCTTCCACGGTGGAGAGGTCGGCCCATTTCTTGATGCTCAAAAGACATATTGCGTAAAAACGACTCTGCAAACGGAAATAACTTTGTGTGCAGATAAAAGTCAAACCGCCAGAAACAGTTAAACCATACAAAGGATACTGCATCTTCACTCCACCCATAGCTAAGTCCAGTGAGTCGTCAACCACAGCCACATCCAGAAGGAGTATGTCCATCAGCCATCACCAACATGATTCGCCTAACGGGTGGCCCATAGTACACTGCAAACAAAAATCAACACTGAAAGGATATCTATGTGAGCATGGATTCTCTTCTTTATTGGATGTACAAGGCGAGTGCAAATATTTGTGGTGTTTGGACGTTCGAGAAGCTCTAGGAACACAATTCAAGTTCAAACAGTGTTCTTTTTCAAAGTTTCTTTCAATAAAAAATTATGTTTTTCCGTTGACCTCCTTGATTGTTCAAACAAAATAGTTTTTACACGTATTCGAGCATCTTGGATGGCAAAAAATTCAAAAAAAAACCTTTTTACTATATTATTTGAATTTACTGTTCACGTCCAGATGCAGATGCACCTGGTCACCAAATCACGGCTCTCATTTGCAGTACTATAGGACTAAAACCAAGCAAGCATTTTTTTATGCTATATGAGTTGTGCTACATCCAGGTCGGCAGTACCTTCCAGAATTCATGCATCGGTGGCTGTACATTTTCCTCCATTTCACTCGGAAAAAATTGATATGCATGGACTCTCTCCACACGTCTGGTCCTTGTCCTTTCAAATGGAGCTGCACAAACTTGGGTCCACTCTTGTCGGTCTTATCATCGTCCGACTGACTTTTTCTTTTCGAGGGTCGAGACTATAAAAAAATATTCATTCCAAGATAATAGAGTTAACCAAGTGGTCATCTTGGTAAGCTATCAGCACAAATTTGCAAACAAGATAATAGAGTTACGGTCTGCTAATACAAACATTGGAACACTGGTTAGGACCCGGGCCCGGCCCAACTAACAAGCGGTGTTACCTTGAGACCGACCGATATTAGAAAGACTATCAACTACTCTATTTTGATTATGACCTAACTAGAGTAGTTGACTATCAACTACTCTATTTTGGTTACGACCTAACTTCAAAGGTTGTTTCAAAAAAAAACCTAACTTCAAACGAATAAACTCTCTTGTGGCCAGGAGAAGCATGATTTTGGTTATCCAATGTCCATACGCAGAGCGATCTCGAGAGTCATTTGTCAAAGCAGGAGCAACAATGGCATCAGCATTGTCAGACCGGATCACGACGGGGGCTTTGGATTGCTATATGGACGGATCGGACCCTCTATGATTGCCTTGATCTCCACCTCCACTGCATCATTACAATTGAATAAGTATCTATAAACTGCAAAAATTACCGATCCTTTGAATCTCTGAGAATCATACTGGTTCCTGCTTCCCCGGTTTCCTTGACAAAAGATCCAGCTTTTCGGTAGCCAAAATGTATGCACTCTTTTCGAGGCCGTGTTCAATACCGCACAAAACAGCCGACGCGTTCCCGTGAAGACAGTATCGTCCAGCTGATTTTCTTCCCCGTCTAGTCAAGCTGCTTTCGAAAGAACCCTCATGGCATATCCAACCATATAGTACTACGAAACAATACAAAATCAGGCATGCATACCTAGCTTAGCTAGACCATGTCAACGAACATTGATAACCCACAAGCAACTCGTGTGCACAGCAAGGAATTAACCATTGCACACATCACATTCGCTCGAACAAATATGTTAGTACACATAAACGACGATAAGACGTCGACGCGTTAATCTGAATATGTTTGTTCAACACATATGTTGTGTACATATACATATAGGAAGACGTTAGCAAAACAGCGATACAAGATAATAAAAAAATGCTCGTGAAGGAAATAAAAATAGCATAAATGAACCACTTTTTCGTTGAATAAAATGTATTTTGTGCTAGCTAGCTGAAGTAGTTGTCCATTTCTTTTCCTCCACGGTGGAGAGGTGGGCCTATTTCTTGATGCTCAAGAGACATATATTGCATAAAAAATGACTCTAGAAACTGAAAAAACTGTGTGCGGATAAAAAGTCAGACCGCCAGGAACAGTTAAACCATACAAAGGATACTGCATCTTCACTCCATCCATAGATAAGTTCAGTGACTCGTCAGCCGCAGCCACATCCAGAAGGATATCCATCAGCCATCACCAACATGGCTCTGCCTAACAGGTGGCCAATAATAGTACACTGCAAACAAAAAATCAACACCATCAGTCCCCCCACAGTCCACAACACTCCCTTCATCTGAAACCACTGAAAGAATATCCATGCCTATGGCTTTCTTTCTTTGCAACTCCAACCACTAAAAAACACAACACATCACCTCAAGAAAATTCCACTGGTCAAATCGTCAGTTCATAGTACAACTAGATTTGATTACTTCTGTCTCATTATATTTACATTTCATCAGGTAAAGATTCAAGGAGGAGCGACGCCGTTGGGTTCAACATACATCCTGGCACCTAGTCGAACTATATGTTTCCTGTGAGCCATGTATGGTAGTATGGTTTAGCATACACCAGGCAAGACTCAAGCAGCGCCATGGCTGTACTCCGATCCTAACCATGCTTCTTAAGCATAACCTTTCTAACTTTTGCTACACAAAGATATCGACAGTTTAGATGCTACGGATGGCTAGTGGACATAAGAGTGTAAGAGGAGCACTGTCACAATTGTTCGGCCCTTCTTCTTCGCATCTGAGCTCCCCAGGATAGGTTCTCTTCTGCATCCTTCACCGTGCTCCGCTTCTTCAGCTCGGATATTTGGCCTTCCCACGATGTCCTCCAGCCAGACTTCTCTTCCTGTTCCTGTGGTATGGTTCACAAAGGCGGGAAGTTAGCGTGGAGAAAGAGAAAGCTCTACAGAAAGTTGGAACTTCGCAAGGAATATAACAACCAATCGTTGACAATTGCCATGGACATTGTTAATTCCACATCATCAACAGTGATATGTAAAGGGACATCACCAAAGATAGCTCACTCCTGCAATTTCCATCCATACACGTAGGATACCACTTTCCAAATGATTAATCTTTTTAGATTTCTTGTCAAATCTGACAACGCCAAATTAACAAATCTCACCCATGCGATTCTTTCTTTTTCTTCTGCAAATTATTAGCATGAAAATGACTTCTCTAAATCCATCTGAACAGACACCAGCCATCATCATGCCACATGTGCATATATTTTACATCCACCGAATTCATTTATATTCGTATATGACATCGCACATAAGGGGGAGTTTATGTATTTCTTATTCTGTCTGTTTGTGAATGAAAGGTCATACATCAAGCATATGGGGTGGTTAGTCGTCAAGCACCAAATATTGGGATCTGTTGAGGAGGCCTAGAAGATCTCCAATCTAGTATTTTTTTCCCTAGTCCTAGAATACTCCTGGATTAGCCAGCCAGCCATCTCAAGCCAGGGTGGATCCCACATGAATGATATGTTAAACTAGGATCCCACATGAATGATATGCTAAACTATGAGTTTACAGGTGTCTTAACTGAATAAATAAGCTAGCACAGAGTTATTGAGGTTTTCTATTGAGGAATCTTGTTAAATATATTGAGGATTAGCCTAAAATGTTACTACCAGGTTCAGGTATTAACACAAGCCAAAGTCTGCATACAAAAGCAGAGCATCAAAATGTGAGGCTCATTTGTAAAACCATCTGAATCCAACAAGGTTTGAAGGATTAACTAGGACAACAATTTGAATTAAAACCACAGGGGGATTCAGTTGCGATCAGGAATCTGAGGGGCAGATCATGATGCGGAGAATTTCCATCCATTATTATTATTATATAAAAAGGGAAGTAACAGTTTGACGAGCTGGAGGAGAGGAAATGGTGGAGATGACGTATGTATGTATGTACGCACCTGGTGGTAGAAGGCGGAGGCGTCGTGGCGCCGCGCGGCGGGGGAGAAGGCGAGGCGGCAGACGCCGCGGGCGAGGGCGCGGTCGTAGGTGGTGCGGCGGCTGGGGTCGGAGAGCGTCTCGTAGGCCTCCTGCACCTGGATGAAGCGGCGGGTGTGCTCCTTGGCGGCGTCCGGCGGGGACACGTCCGGGTGGTACTTGCGCGCCATCCGCCGGTAGGCCGCCCGCACGTCCTCGAAGCTGCTCCCCTCCGCCGAGATCCCCAGCAGGTCGTAGAACGTCGGCTGCTGCTGCTGCTGCTGAACCGCCGTGTACGCGCTCGCGGCTCCGGAAGCGGCCGCCGCCGCCGCCCGCGCCCGCGTCGCCGCGCGGGGCGGGGGCCGGAACCCGGCGCGGCCCCCGCCGCCCGCGACGGCGAAGGCGGCGGGCGCGGGGGAGGCGGCGAGCTGGGGCATGTGTCGCTCCACCTGACCTGACCTGATCTGATCTGCTTAGCGTGCGCGCTTGCTTTGCTTAGCCGTGGGAGCAGAGAGTGGTGGTGCTGCGATTTTTAATTGGGAGCGAGGGGGGCGTGGAGAAGATATAGAGAGAGATTTCTCCAAGATATGTGTGGAGTCGCTGTCCGGCCATTGTCCGCTTCTTTACCCCACTTGTTGATGTGTTGGCTTGGCTCGCGGTGTTGGCCTACGACCAGCAAAATTGTCAAGGATTATTACTGTTGTGCATCTGAAACCAAGCCGATTTTATGTGCTATAGGTTCCGTGTTGGATGCCGTGCACACATCCATGTCCAGCAGTAGTTTCCAGAATCCATGCATAAGTGGCTGTAAATTTTTCTCCGTTTTTCACTTTAGAAAAGAGAGGAGATTATACGTGGAGGACTCTTTCCACACGTCTGGTCCATTTTGTCCCGCACAAGGATGCGTCCACTCTGCCCCGTCTTGTCACCTCTGACCAACTTGGACGGTGTTATTATGACTTGAGTTGGAGCCATCTTGCATTTGTTCCTCGCCTAGTCAAGCTGCTGCCCAACGAACCCTAACGACGCATCCAACCATTGGAACGGAGGGAGTACATGAAAACGATACAAAAACAGGCATGCATTCCATATCACCGAACGTTGCAGAGGGATTACCACTGTTGCACGCATCACATTCGGTCCATTCTGGGAAAATGGAACTTTTATTGAAGAGAAGCAAATGAGACGCTTTCATGAAAATTCTCATAGAATCGAGAATGAAGTTTTCATTCTGTACATGCCAGATCATGAATTAGTAACTGCATCCAATCTCCGAAAAGTCCCGATTGTTTCGGTTTTTGAAATGGGATATTTACGGAATCCTCATGAATAGGATCAAACCTCATTCCATGCTATTTCCATAAGAAACATATTTGCATGCATATACACACACGCCCATGTTGGATGCTAGATGCAGGGCACACATCCATGTCCAGCAGTGCCTTCAAGGATTCATGCATGAGTGGTGGCATGTTTTTCTCCATTTCACTTGTAAGATAAGATTAATGTTGTTCTGCGGCCTGCGGGGATTGTGAAATATGATTACACATTGCCAATTTCCACTTGTCTGGTCCTCCTTGGTGCAGGTGAGCACGTCCGCGAAGTCTGCAAACACCCGCATTGATCTTTTTTGCATCAAGACAACAAGGTCACTAAAGCAACAGTGATTAGCTTATTTTCGTTTTCGCAGCCCGTCCACTTGCATCCCAAGTCCATGTCCCTTCCAAATGGACCAGACAAAGAGCTCCCTATAATTATCGTGTTCCGACTGACTTTTGATGAGGTCTAATATGATGGTATTATTTACATTAGCTCCACCTTGCCCTTCCTCCTCGTCTATTCATACTTGAAGCACAAACCTGCCTCTCGAGACATCCAACCACACATGAAACGAAATATGAAATACAAAAAAAAAAACACGCATGCATACCTAGACCGTGTCAACAAGCAACTCGTGCGCACGGCAAGGGACGCACAAATCACAACAAAATTACTACACACGCAAGCAAACGACGATAAGACGTCGACGCGTTAATCTTGATCCTCGTTGTTAATCAATGCCAAAATTTTAGACCATGTGAGTGACGTACAGCCAGACGCGAAACAAAAGCACGCATCATATGCATACACGCATATTTGGACCGTGTCAACAAACCGTTGGTAACCACGAGCTACCTACCTGCGTACATGGCAAAAGAGTCGCAAAGTGCAGAAATATAATTTAACAACAGAGATAAGACGGCGACGTGTTGGCATACACATCTTGATCCTCGACGTTCATCATGCCAGGTTTTTTATATGGTTTTGCATGCACATCAACGGGATCCGATATGCACCAACATTCGTCTACATTGTTAGGTCAGGGCTCTCTTTAGCCGCCTTCTAAACAGTAAACAAAACAACACCCTCGTGTAACTGGAGAGGGATTAACAACGCGGCTTTTTGCTTGGACACAGGAAAAACAAGGTGCTTAACTAGTGCTCGATGGTTTCGAGGGGCGGCCTGGCCGACCACGACTTTGATCAATCAAAATAATACCAAATGGCCCTAGTACCCTTTTAACAGTGTGCGGAGGTCAGCAAAGCACACGAGCCATTGCGCGTTGCTGATTGCTTGGCTGATGTCAGTGTGGTATCTGATACTTGCACCTACATATCCCTAGTGTTAATTCATCGGATATATCTATAACCAACTGTCTCACAAATAATTCATACATCAACCCAGAATCCAAACAGCCAAATCATCTTAACTCGCTGATAAGATTTAATTTGCTCATCTTGTCATCTGCTAAAATACAATCAAAACTAAACTATGATCTGGCAGGACAAACTCGCTATGTCCATTTATTCATCTTTGTTGGAACGAAGACAATACAAGCGCAGGAAGAAAATGGAAAACGGTTACTAAGACTTATTCAGATACAACTCTGTAATGCTAGCACGCCTATAACTCGTTCAAGAATGTAAAAACAAACGCCGAATTTACCATCACGAACCAATAATGGGTTGAAGCAGAAGAACATATAACACATTAAAGGCTGGATTTCTGGACCTGAATAATTACTTCTGGTGTTATTGCTACACTACATCTCTTGAAACAAATATTCAGCAATTTGTAGGTGCAAGCCTTGTCACCTACTTCTCCCTAGACAGTTAACACTTGTATATCTTAGAATTAAGCCTCCCATATAATTCATACATCAACCCAAAACCCAAACCCAATACCAAATGTCAAGAGATTTCATTCGATAGATCCAAGCAACCGCATAATCAGTGACTCGCCAATACTGTTTAGTTGGCTCAGTCCGTCAACTGCTAGACGCTACTCAATCAGCGACAGGGCGAGACTAGAAAAACGATCTAGCACGGACAGTACTTAGAAAGATCCGGATCCCTGGAACAAACTTGCTATGTCCATTGTACTGTAGCCATCCTATTCAACACAAGCAAATAAAAAAGGCAGAAAAGGCATCAAGTTTATAACTACTAAACTGACATGGTTGCATACTATTGTAACTTGTTGAACAGTGTACAAAGTTCCTATCAAGAATCCAGTCCAATGGACAATGGAATAGGCTATATGGCATAAAACATATCTCGCTATCTATCAACACTGCTTTGTGGACATGGATAAGTATTTCTGGTGTTCACTCTAACCAAGTCCACGGCATAAATCCTTACCTCTTCTACACACAAAGCAGCTTTTAAAGTTAGCATGGCCTGTCCCCTCCCAAACATGTTCCAAGTTCCAACGGCAACCAGCTTTCAAGAAACCTGCACATGTTTTTCCAACCACAGCACCAGTCACAGCAGGTGAGGAGTAACTAGCAAAGTTACTCTTTGCAGAGGACAGGTGCTTCCGAAACGAACAAACATGTGCAAGAGCAAAAAGAAGACAAGGAATGATAATATTTAAAGGCATGCTGCTTATCTCTGGAACTATAAAGGAACACCCTGGAGTAAATGTTCCGACTTTATCAACAATTGCCTCACATCAGACACTGCCTTCTCAAGCGAGCCCCTGTCACTCAGGAAAGGGGGAAAAGGAAAAAGGAAAAGGGAAGGAAAAATCATGAATGCCATGGCACAAACTCAAGACATTTATTTTAGGCAGGGTGAGAATTGAGAAGCACACAAAATAACAAATAAATTCTACAGCAAAATTGTCTACATTCATCCGAAGGAGTAAACAACTACTGAACATAACATACGGATCAATTAAGCTGCTGAACTTTTTGAATCATCAGATCATTACTGATAAAAGATGCACATGAGAGAATCATACGCAAAGACACAGCACATAATGCAAACTCAATCAAAATATGTTCACAGTATGTAGATAAACATCTCAGACCATTGCACCAGCCAAGCATGCCAACTGAAATGTAGCATAGCCTAGAGACAAGTTGTTTAATCTTTCATAATGGACTTTACTTGAGTATGGATAAGTGCGCACTCCCTTGAATCTTCAATTCACACCGCAGAATCAGCTCCGACTCTTCACAAGCCTGCAACGACAAATATATATGGTTGGTTTTGACCTCACTGTGCTAAATCACCTTACAATCTCCAGTGTTACATTTAGAAGTTTACTCCAAGGAGCAAATCTCCATCAATTAAGTTAACGAGGAATACATTTTTATAGATCAGATGAACACTCTGGTCGGCACTGAAGCTCTCCAAAAGATCTTCATATCCTGCAAATAAAACTCCTAAATCAGAGAGGAGATAACAAACACCAGTTCAGCAATGCATCCATTGTATGAGTAGACTCTGCAATCAGCCAACTGAACGATGTGGCAGGTAAACACTGTGGTTAATATCACATGGCAGACTCTTCGGTGCCCCCTAAAGCGCCATCTCCTTCAAGTCCATGTTGCCCATTAATGTCGGACACAGTAGAGCACATATCTTCCTCGGCTTTCTGCTTTGATGCAGGCAATAGAGCATCTGCTGAGCATTTATCTGTACCCGTTTCATCAGCAAATCGCTGGTCTTCCTGGATGACCAGATCTGCTCCTTCTAATGAAGCATTTCGCAGCCTAACTTCAGTGTCATGCTTCAAGCCATCAGAGTCTGAACCAGCTTCTGACTGATTAACCATCCTATCAGGAGACCTCCCTTTATGAAGGTTCTTTTTATCTGAAGACAAGGGATCATCAAGGGAATTGTATTTCCTAGGTCGAGTGCCCTCTTCTGATTTCTTCGACTCATGCTGGTCAGTACCATCCCTATGATATTTATCCCCGGAATGCCTTGAACTTCTATGGGACCGTGAAGATGAATGACGCGAACTTTTATCTCTGGAATGTCTTGATTCATCTTCTCTGTATTTTCTGTCCTTGCGAGAAGAATCGTCTTTGTCATACTTCTTGCCATCTGTCTTCGTCTTGGTACTCCTAGTTGTGTCATGTTTCTGAATATTATCGCCATCCTCTCCCAAGCTTCTCTTCTCAGATTTTGACCTTGGAGAATCAACATCCTCAATACTGTCTTCATTCTTCCTCTTGTCATACTCCACGGCACCAGCAGCATCATGTCTAGATTTCTTGTGATTGCCATTGTCAATATCCAGTAATTCATCTTCAGATACAGATGAACTCCTCTTATGAGGAACAACAGAACTATCTGCATTCTTATCCACTGCGTCCTTCACAGACCTTTCATCTTTGCCACCTCTAGTACCTCTATCAGATCTTTTTTTGTCATCCTGCACCTCAGATCTTTTGACATCCTTCTTATCACTGTTACGGTGCTTTCTCTCTTGAGATCTGGATCTTGAATGCCTGCAATGACGAGAAGAGCGCTGATCACGTGCTGGTGATGACTTGCTCCCTTTATGATGTCGTGGTGACCTTGAACCAGCCCGAGCTGACCTTCTTGATTTTGATGGGCTTAAACTTTCTTCCCTTTGCCGCTTCGGTGACCGAGAATCAGCTCTTGATGGCTTCTTAGACCTCGGGCTTATACTTCTGCTCCTGTTCCTCCTTGAACTAGATGAGTAATGATCACGAGACCTGTCACTCTCTCTTCTCCCAGAC
The DNA here is from genome assembly GCF_056163025.1 of Triticum urartu. Lineage (NCBI taxonomy): Eukaryota > Viridiplantae > Streptophyta > Magnoliopsida > Poales > Poaceae > Triticum > Triticum urartu. The sequence goes on from NC_141875.1 coordinate 51,317,293, forward strand.
CTGCTATATTTGTCCCTATCATCCCTATATGATCGGTCACTGCCATACTTTGAGTGGTGAGATCTCGACGGAGATCGTGATCGGTGATCCCGGGAGCGTCTAACTGGCGGAGAGTAAGAGCGATCCCGCCTACTCCGACGGTACTTGATAGGTGATCTTGACCGAGACTTGGATCTACGAGAAGGGGGCGATGGCGATCTGTAAAGCAAATAATAAACTGGTCAGGGTTCCTTCTGCAGTTTAAAACCAAAAGAAATTATGCTGTTGATAGTCCTACTCTGAGATATCTCATTCTACTTCACATGTTCCATAAAACCATAGATGCATAAACGTAAATGATGAAATGTATGCCAAATAAATAGAACATCATCAAAAAGGAAGCTATCTCTTCAGAACAAACATGTGTTTCTATATCCTAAAAAATTAAGGCATGTACAATAAAAATATATATATATAATCGCTTTCACACAACCAATAACTAAAGAACTGTCTGAGTAAAGACAGTCTGCTTCTAATCTCACGTTGTAATGTATAAGTAGAGCAAAATCAGGAACAAGAACTATCTGTTACCATAATACTGGAAAAGATGACAATGATTCATGTATAATCCAACTAGTCAAACATTACCTTGACTTCTCTTTGGCATCCTTTTCTTCTGCACTTTCCCCACCAAAGCCCTCTGCTTTCAACTTCCTGCTTATCTCAGCAGCCCGTGCAGCTGCTGCATCAGTGGCATTTTTCATGGTGGCTGCACGTACAGCGGCCTGCTGAGCGGCTATTGACGTCTGCATCATCAGTGACTGCTGGAATTGCATCTGTTGCATCTGAACAGCTTGCTGCATCATCATAGGTAAATTGCTATTTGCAATACTAGTTTTTTGAGGAAGAGATTTAGCCATCTCAACATTCAAGGGGCGACCACCAACATCCACGTTACTGAGGGCCAATGCCGCGGTTGCTTCTTCTGGTTTGGAATACTCAACATAAGCAATATGTTTCGAGTCTGTGATAGTACAATCAACAACTTTGCCACAGTACCCAAATAGCTGCTTAATGGTCTCCACCGTAAGAATTGGGCTCAGGTTGCTAATCTGAACAATTTTCTTCAGAGCCTCAGCTTTCTCGGCTTCCGTCATACCTACAGGGACTCAACATGCAGGTGAGCGACATGACTAAAAAAATAAAGTGCATGAAATAACTCATAAGAACACATAGTATACAGTAAACCTTAAGGTGTAGTCATGCTAAATAATACTACCTCTGTATCAAAATATAAGGCGTTCGTTTTTGTAGGCTAAACTAGCCTAAAGAAACATCTTATATTTTGATACAGAGGGAGTACAAAATAGCATCAAGATTTTGTAACTGGACTTGCTACGTAGGCGTGCAGTGTAATTTAAGAACCTTATATTATAGAGATAGCATTGTAGGCTTGCGACCTAACATGTCTGTATTATTGATTCGGCATACTGAGGAAGAACACAGGACCATCAGGCAAATTTTAATTAATCCTACTAGTTCAACAATAGAGCGCACATGTTGAGAATTCCTTAAGAATTGGCAAGTATTACCTGATGAAGCCTGCTCTGCAGCTTTGGAGTCAGCTTGCATCTTAGCAGCATGTGCCTGAAGCGCCTGAGCAGCCATGATAGCCTGAGCGGCTGCCATGGCTGCCGCGGAGGGTGCCATGGGAGCATGGCTGAGCGCACCCATGGACGTAGTGGCAGCCATGACAGACATGAGCAGCTGCTGTGGCGGGTGGCTGAACTTGCAGTCCATTCCCTTGGTGCACTTCCCATTGATGTGCTCCCGGCATATCTCACCCAACGTGGAACCAACGCCTGGCAGGACGACACCACCAGAAGCGCCAGAGGAGGCACCAGGGATGAGGCCGAGCAAGCCCGGGAAGGAACCAGGCATGGAGCCAGCGTAGTTTGGCATGTTGGGCATGGTCTGGTTGAGCATATTGGGGTAACCGGACGAGGCGGCAGGGTAGGCGGACGAGGTGGTGGGGAAGGCTGCGGCGGCAGAGGCGGCCGTGGCCGCGCTGAAGAAGACCGGGAAGGGGCTCCCCATGATGGGCGAGCCGTCGAGGTCGATGTGGACCATGTAGTTGCCGCGCTTGGGGACTGCGTAGGTGACGGCGTAGGATCCGTCGCCGTTGTCCCTGACGCCGCCATCTAGGTCGTCGCCGCCGACGCCAGCCGCGGGGCAGATGCGGACGCGGACGCGGGCGCCGCCTACGGAGACCCTGCGCCCGTCGCGGTCCTTCCCGACGACGGTGAAGGTGGCCGGCGCGCCCGCGGAGCCGCCGGCGATGCCGGGGCCCGCGGCGGAGGACTTGGAGGGGTCGACGGGGCCGGGAGGGGCGCGGGGGCGGTCGTCGTCGTCGGAGTCGGATTCGGGGTCGGGGCGGAAGGAGGGCTCGGCGGGGGAGGAGGGCCGGTCGTGGCGCTCCGGGTCGGCGTCCTGGGGGGACTGGTCGGCGTGGGCGGTCGCGGAGAGGGCCCTGAAGGTGGCGTCGAAGGCGGCCTTGGCGGCGGCGGCGGTGTCGGCCTCGGACTTGAGCTTGGCCTCCTCGGCCTGGCGGACCCAGATGGGCTTGGGCGCCGCCATGGGAGCGAGATGCGAGATCTCGGCGACGGCAGAGCTAGGGTAAGCTTTCTAGGGTTTGGCTTTGGCTTGGCTTCGCGGAGAGGAGAAGACGAGGATCAGATGGGATGCCGGGATAGATTAGGAGAGGAATATTTTTGTTTTTTTTTATCATGAATGGGAAAGGAATCAGAGGACGACGGTGATACTGCCCAAAAACCTGGCCAACTGGGCCGTGCCTGGCAGGCCGGCCCGTTAGCACGCGTGCCTGGCCCGTGACGGGCCGGCCCGGCACGTGGTTAATCGGGTTGTGCCCGGCCTGTGGCCCGCATAGAGCCGTGCCTGGGCCTAGAGGTTGGGCACGCATGCCGGATTTATTTATTTTAAATTATTTTTAATTTTTTATAGGCTAATAGGTAGCCCAATATGCCTGGGCGTAGAGGCTGGGCACGCGTGCCGGCCCGGCACGGCCCATTTAGTTTTTTAATTATTTTTTATTTTTTATAGGCTAAATAATAGGTGTATTGACACGTTTAGCCGTCAATACACTAATATTAAATGGGCCTGGGCCTGGTAAGGCAGCACACGTGCCGGCCCCGCACGGCCTGTGTAGTTCGCGTGCCTATCTGCGCCTGTATAATCCAGGCCGGGTCGTGTTGTGTCGTGCCGGCCCATCTGGCCAGGTTTGATACTGTCATGCCTTCTCGGGCCTACATGGGCTTTTCCTTGCACCTTCTTGGGCTTACATTGGCCATTTCCTATAGTTCGTTTAACATTTATTTTCATGATGCCCAAAAAATCTTTTGTAAATCTAGCTTGTGTGTGATTGAGCGACCACAAACTGAAGGTGTGTTTTGTTTTGAGCCAAACCGAGCCCTACAATCCTCCGACAGGCAGCTTACAATCAGAGGAAGAAGAAGGCTAGTATGCCTTTTAATGTAATTTTTTTTGCTGATTGTTCTATGTTCAGTTGTCTATCCATTGTACTGGCCTTTGTATTCCTCGATATCAATCTAATTTAAGTTTATTCGTATTTTTATCCGCGTTATAATTAGCATCATGCAAATATTTTTCAACATAAATAGTGTTAACATGTTTATTAGCAATAGTTCCTCTAGTAGTTTCAAGTTCCCTAATAGAAAAGTTAAATGACAATTAGGAATATAATCACAATCAGGAATAGTTCCCTACATCATTTTCCCGTAGACTGGATCATCGTGTGAAGGGAGAAGAGTTGAACTGAATAAATAGGCATCAATTCCAATAGTGTGATGGTTTTGACTATCCAAGTGACAAATTAATACTCTATCATAACCTATCTTCTGATTAGGGCCAACCAAGATTAGATAACCAAATAAATCTAGACATGATCCTAAAAAGTGAAGTGATGATTCAAGGCCGTTATTACCTCAATCTATATTTTGCTTTCTTTCGCGCGAGAAGCACAAGCCCTTGCTTGTGGGTTCATATCGAGCAGGAGTACGTCATATCCATCTACATCTCTCAAAACACAATATATTGAGTACCCGGAACTATGTTTAGTGTTGCAAAAATGCAATTGTAAATACTAATTGAGATCATATGATGAGGACATCAATATCATTGTTACACCCATAGCCCATGCTGCTATACATACTGGACCAATTACTAGAGCTTGCGCACGCCAATTAAATTACCAGGTACTTTCGTTTCTTGGTAACGATTCTAATGTTCATGAGAATATGATGCTGTCTAAATTGGATACATTTGTTTTGCTTACAAATGAAAGGCCTAGCTTGGACAAGAAAGATGAACCTTGGAGCAAGTTCAAGCATGGAGATGATGGCGTGCGCAAGGAGAACAAGAACGGAGTTACAAGTGACGATTCCAGGACTTTGAAGCCACCATAATGAGTGCATGAAGCCTTGGATGAAATATACAAGATGCCACTTCATAAATTTCGTCCAGAGGCTATTCTAGGTGCTGCGTCACCTTATTTTTGGGCCAGGCCCATGTAATTTCGAAATACTTGATTATAGGCTGTTATTAGAGTCCGTATGTGTGGGGAAACAAGAGTTAGGGTGGGTTTCGGACCCCTCCTCCAAGGGCCACGAAATTTCCCCTCTCTCCTCCATATATACAGCCCTTAGGACATCGTTTAGACTTTGGGTTTTGTTTAGATTAAAATTCGTCATAGCCGCAACTTCGCGTACTTCGTTTGTGTTCAACCACCAGACAAAGGCGTCATAGAACCCCACCTTGATCAATAAAGATTTCCTCTTATATCCGCAATATCCAGATTGCAATCTTAGTTTCTTACTTGTTCTTCGTTTGCCTGCAGGAAATAGACCTTCGTGGTCAGGTTGATCGTGCTCCGGCATGGTCAATAACCTCTCGGAGTTGGTTTAACGATTGCTAAGGCGCGACGTCCTTGCACGTTCGTAGTCGGATCGTCAAAGTCGACTTCCTCCAAAATGATAGCCACCATCTCATCGAAAGACGGGACACCTTTGCCCCTATCAAGTGGTATCAGATTTTCAGGTTGCTCGGTGAGATTTTACGGTTTTTCGTAGTTTAGATCGAGTACGTTCTTCATACCTACAGTCCATGAAAAAGCCACAAAAAAGATTAGGGTTAGTTCATCATATCCGAACCAATCTGAGCTTTTGCATAATCTTTTTAGGGTTTTTGCTTTGTTGAATTTGCGGTTGCATCGTCGTGTCTAGTTGCTGGTCTTAGCGTCTAGTCTTTTAGAGTTTCGAGTTCTGGTCATAAGTTGTCACGCCGCCACCGCACCATCATCATCGCCCCTGCCATCTACCTCCATCACTTATCCGCCACCTCACTGAATCCGTATCCATATACCACCACCAATTCGTATCCATATACCACCACCGATCCGTACCACCACTGCTGCCATATCCTACCACCAAATATCCACCACCAATCCGAGTTCCTTTCATATTAGGTTTGTTTTGAGATGGTTCAACATCCACATCCTTACTACATCCAATGGTTCAACAACAGCGGCAAGGTTAAGGTAACACATACTGTTCGTGTGCATTTTAGTATCTCTACATATGCTGATTATATTGATTATGATGTGGTACCTATGCAAGCATGTTCCTTATTACTTGGTAGACCATGGCAATTTGATAAAAAATTTGTACACTATGATAGAAATAATCAGTATACTCTTGTTCATAAGGACAAAAATATTACTTTGCTTCCTATGACTCCTGATTCCATTTTGAAAGATGATATTAATAGAGCTAATAAAGCAAAACATGAGAAACATAAGAGTGAAAATCAGATTGTGACAAAAGAATTTGAGCAACAAATGGTGCCTAATAATAAACCATCTAGTGTTGCTTCTGAAATTAAACTGAAAAGTGCATGTTTACTTGCCACCAAATCTGATATTGCTGATCTAGATTTCAGCAAATCTGTTTGCTATGCTTTTGTGTGCAAAGAGGCGTTATTTTCTTTCGAAGATGTATCTTTCTCTTTGCCTCCTGCTGTCACTAACATTTTGCAGGAGTTCGCTGACGTCTTTCCACAAGACGTGCCACTAGGGTTACCACCTATTCGAGGGATTGAGCATCAGATTGACTTAATTCCCAGTTCTTTGCTGCCTAACTGTGCACCATACCGTACCAATCCAGAGGAGACGAAGGAGATTATGCGTCAAGTACAGGAGCTGCTCGACAAAGGTTATATACGTGAATCTCTTAGTCCTTGTGATGTTCCTATTATACTAGTGCCAAAAAAGGATGGTATGTCGTGTATGTGTGTTGATTGTAGAGGCATTAATAATATTACTATTCATTATCATCATCCTATTCCTAGGCTAGATGACATGCTTGATGAATTGAGTGGCTCTACAATATTCTCCAAAGTTGATTTGCGTAGTGGATACCATCAAATTCGTATGAAATTGGGAGATGAATGGAAGACAACATTTAAAACTAAGTTTGGATTATATGAGTGATTAGTCATGCCTTTTGGGTTAACTAATGCACCTAGTACTTTCATGAGATTAATGAATGAAGTTTTACGTGTTTTCATTGGACGATTCGTGGTAGTCTATTTTGATGATATACTGATTTATAGCAGATCTTTAGAGGAACATTTGGAACATTTACGTGTGTTTTTTATTGCTCTACGTGATGCATGTTTGTTTGGTAACCTTGGGAAGTGCACCTTCTGCACCGACCGAGTGTCTTTTCTTGGCTATGTTGTTACTCCATAAGGAATTAAAGTTGATAAAACCAAGATTGAAGCTATTGAGAGTTGGCCGCAACCCAAAACGGTCACACAAGTGAGGAGTTTTCTTGGCCTCGCTGGATTCTATAGGCGTTTGTGAGAGATTTCAGCACCATTACTGCACCTCTCAATGAGCTTACAAAGAAGGATGTACCTTTTGTTTGGGGTACCGCACAGGAAGAAGCCTTCACGGTATTGAAAGATAAGTTGACACATGCTCCTTTACTCCAACTTCCTGATTTTAATAAGACTTTTGAGCTTGAATGTGATGCTGGTGGAATTGGATTAGGAGGTGTGTTATTACAAGATGGCAAACCTGTTGCATACTTTTCTGAAAAATTAAGTGGGCCTAGTCTGAATTATTCTATTTATGATAAAGAATTATATGCTCTTGTTCGGACTTTAGAAACATGACAACATTATTTATGGCCCAAAGAATTTGTTATACATTCTGATCATGAATCGTTGAAACATATTAAAAGTCAAGCTAAACTGAATCGTAGACATGCTAAATGGGTTGAATTCATTGAGACTTTCCCTTATGTCATTAAACACAAGAAGGGTAAACACTACAAAAAAAGACACACCCATGACATTTTGGGCCGAACGAAAAAAAATTGTCATACTTATGACACTTCTATGACAATAATTATGACAAAACACGGTATCATCATAGATGTGGTGGGGTCCTACTTCTATGACAAAAAATCATGATAGAAATTGGGTTTTTTGTCCTGGGCGGGTCGGAGACGCGGCTGCATGACATTCTTTGGGCCGTCCATGACGGAAAAAACCGTGGTAGAAGCGAGGGCGAGGAAAATATCGGGGTGTTCCCGGTTACAATGGGTGGTCGGGGCCGAGCGATGCATGTTTCTCTCGTACACGCACGCGCGTGGGTGCGAGGCGCTGGGATCTAACTGAACCCGAGCGAGGCGTTGGGCTCTAACTGAACTCGAGAGATTGCACTGTAGGCTACGTGTTACTGAACCCGAGCGATCAATCGATGGCTGTTAACTGAACCCGATCGAGCGATTCCTTCGCTACTGCTGCTAACTGAAGCCAGCCAATGCTGCCTCTGGATGAACAGTTCCCGGTGGGGGTGGATGAACAGGACCCCGTGGTGTTGTCTCTGAATGAACAGGACCCCGATCGATCGAGCCGGTTGGGGCTGGATGAACAGGACCCCGTGGAGGGCTAGATGAATAGGAGCACCCCGTGGAGGGCAGGATGAACAGTAGATGGTGGAGGGCTGGATGAATAGTAGCCCGTGGACGGGTGGCTGAACAGGAGCCCGTGGAAAGGGCTGGTTGAACAGTAGCTGGTGGAGTAGCGCGCGGTGGAGGCTAGATGAACAGGAGCCCGTGGATGAACAGTCGCAGGTGGAGGCTAGAGGAGGTCGACGGTGGATGAACAGTAGCCCGTGGAGGCTGGAGGGGGTCGACAGTGGAGATGAACAGTATCCCATGGAGTCCCATTTTGCGGTACGCCACACCCCTCCCGATTAACAGGACCCCCGTTTCGACCGTAGCGCTCCAAAACAAGTCCGTTTCCTCCGTTTTGCGGTATGCCACACCCCTCCCGATCAACAGGACCCCCGTTTCGACCGTAGAAGGCCCGTTTCCTCTGTTTTGCGGTACGCCGGACCCCCCCGATGAACAGGATCCCGTTTCGAACGTGGCCGGTCGAACACAAGGCCGTTTCCTCCGTTCTGTGGTACGCCAGGCCTCGTTTCCATCGGCTGTTCCGTCCAAGCCCTCTCGATGAACACGACGACTCATTCCGTTTCGACCAAGCCGGTTGGCTCCCCATGAACACGACGACGACGTTGTTTCTCCGTTCCGACCCAGCCATGTACACGAGCCCTGGCCGTACGTATGCACGAGTAGGCGTTCGAGACCCTGCCTGTATGTACGTACGTGGCCGTATTTTCTTTCTTGCACACTGGCCGCTGTACGTACGTGTACATGCTACGTGTGCGCCTCTACTACGACACGTGCGCGCCTCTATATCGACCAGTATGTACGTACACGTTCGCGACCTGAATGACAACGCTACGTACGCTTCGACCAGGTGGGTCCCGACTGTCAGGCACTTCCTTGCGTGTGAAGATGTAGCTGGTGGGTCCCAGCAGTCAGGGGGACGAATCATTTTTTTGCCCGGACGCACTTCTTTGCGTGCGAAGATGTAACTGGTGGGTCCCAGCAGTTAGGGGGAAACCTTTTTTCGGGAAATACGGTGGCCCGTCCGGTGGGTCCCCACTGTCTGGTGGAGAAATAATTATTTTGCGCGTAATAAGGAGGCACTTCCTTGCTGCGGCCGTGGACCCAGCTGTCAGCCTCTCCACGTACAGTCCATGTCCGATGGAAGCCGTTCCTTGACCACGTTGACCACGCCGCACCGAGAGCACTAGGGTGGCGGACGACGGCGAGGCCTAGGAAGGGGACGACGTGGAGCCGGGGAAGAAGCGGCAGTGGAAGCCCGCGCGGAGAGGAGTACGAGGGTTCACTGGTTCGCCTGCGGTGTGAGGCTGTCGTCGCTGCAGGGCCTGACCAGCGGTGGGAATAGTAGGGGGTGGTGAGGTCTCCGCAGCAGCACAGCCGTCCACGGGAGGCAGGAGCATGCGACACGACCGGCGCTGCTTTGGGTGGCTGGAGCAAGAAGACCAGAGGTTGAAGAAGCACTACAGCCGTTGGATGGACATCGTATGGTCACTTGAGCCAGAATCGTTCATATTGACTAAGTTGACAAAGCACTCCATCCACGTCAACTTAGTAGGCCCACAAGTCAGCCTCCCACCAAAGTGGGTCTCGACCAGCAGGGAGAGTATTCATTTTTTGTGCGTAATAAGGAGGCACTTCCGGTGGGTCCGAGCTGACAACGGGGGGACGTTTTTTCGCGCAATACGGTGGCCCGTCCGGTGGGTGCCAGCTGTCAGGTGGAGGAATCATTATTTTCCGCATAATAAGGAGGCACTTCCTTGCTGCCGTCGTGGACCCAGCTGCCAGCCTCTCCACGTACAGTCCACGTCCGATGGAAGCCGTTTCTTGACCACGTTGACCACGCCACGCTGAGAGCACCAGGGCGGTGGACGACGGCGAGGCCTAGGAAGGGGACGACGACGAGGCCTAGGAAGGGGACGACGGCGAGGCCTAGGAAGGGGACAACGCGGAGCCGAGGAAGACGCAGCAGTGGAAGCCCGCGCAGAGAGGAGTACAAGGGTTCACTGGTTCGGCTGCGATGTGAGGCTGCCGTCACCGCAGAATAACATGAGGTGTGGGTGAGTAGAGAGATGGCCTGGCCAGCGGTGGGAGTAGTAGGGGGCGGTGAGGCCTCCGCGGCATCACAACCAGCCACGGGAGGCAGGAGCATGCGGCACGACTGGCGCTGCTTTGGGCGGCTGGAGCAAGAAGACCAGAGGTTGAAGAAGCACTACGGCCGTTGGATGGACATCGTACGGTCACTGCAACTAGAATCGTTTATATTGACTAAGTTGACAAAGCCCTTGGTACGCATCAACTTAGTAGGCCCACCAGTCAGCCTCCGAAACGGTGCGCCCAGATGTCAGGGGGAGGAATCATTTTTTGGGTGGCTAAAGCAAGAATATTCGAGATTGAAGAAGAAACACGACATTTGTTGGATGGACATCCAACGGCCACAGCTGCCAGAACCGTGTGTTGTTGACAAAGCCTTGCATACGCGTCAACTTAGTTTTTTTAGGGGACGCGTCAACTTAGAAGGCCCACAAGTGTGTGGCAGAGAACATATAGCCCATTTGCGATTTGTAAGAATGTACAACCCATTTTCTATCTAGGACAACGATTAATAATTTCAACCAACCGCTCAAAACAGAATTAAAAAAAAATTCCCACATTTTTATGGGATGCGAAGTATTTTTATCCGAAATTTCTAGTCAGATTAAGTATAATTTCAAAATAAAGTTGTATTACGTTAAAATCCAACGAAATATTGCGTGCGCAACAAGTAATGAAATTAAAATTTTTAAATTCCAAAAATAATATATTTTTTAAACTAATTACGCATTTGGTGCATTTTTTATAGTTACTGCCCAGTTATTATAATTACATCACATTTATTATTTCTTAAAATCCATTTTCTTGTTAAGCCTAATGCATACCTCCTAGGAAAGTTTGCAGCCCAGCGGGGCGGATAATAAAAAGTTGACCCGGATATTGTGTACAACTGTCGGCCCAGTTGCATCGCTGATGCTGGAAAAAAGGTCTGTGTAGTACAGTACAATCTAACATGGCTACTGAGCCCACATTCAGCGATGCCGGAAAGGCTCAAACAAGGCTTCTGTACAACTTTTTGAAGTCACTGAGCTTAACTAAAAACTTAAGAAAAAAGCTGTCACGAGCAAAGAAATAATTCAACGGGTCTCACTTGTGCGTGTGTGCATGTGTGTGTGTGTGTGAGAGAGAGAGACCCATCAGTCGATACTCGTAAATACATCTTTCAGCCATATGCATTGCTGATGCTCAATAAAAACTTATATAGTTGACACAATCATATAGAACATCATAACACACTGAACTTGCATACAAAAATTTCATGCAGGCGGCACAATCAGGATGGAAGCAGTGGATCGCTACGGGTAGGGCTATGTTGAAACCAACGAACTCGTACATAACGGCTCATTCCTTGAATGTTGTGCAAAGAAAACAGACAGACAACACAATAAGTTCTGTTAGCACATTAAGTTGATGTACAACCCTTTCTCAAAAAAGTTCAGGTACAAAATTAGAACAGGTCACAATCAAATGTACTGGCACATCAGTGCTTCACACCCATAGCTTGGATTTAACTAGTATCTGACAAGATTCAGTTCTTACGTCAAATTAGAGCACATCTAGGCAGCCAGCCCTGCCTCTTCTCCCAAAGAAGTAGTGGCGTCCGCCGCGCGATGGAGTAGGCCCTGTGCCATCCATCGTTCCAAGCAACACGGGGAAAGTCTAACGTTGACTCCTGTAATGGACGTCGTCGACGGACCCTGGCACCAGCGGCGGCGGTAGGACTTCGATTGATGGATTGATCACTTCTTCGACATGCACAAACACTCGATACAGGTACATCCCTAACGTGGTCCATGGCGGCCTTGGTAGTGACGAATAGTACAACCCCGGTTCCTGCACCGGTATCTCAACACCAATCACCTTCGGTATGGTGGACGGCTTCTTCATCCATGCCATAACCGTTAGAGCCCAGCTGTCTGGAGGAACAAACATACTTACAAGCTCACCTCCAAGGTCATTGATAAGCTCATCCATGGACTCGCTGTTCCAAGCACGTCGAGGCATGCCGTGGAAGGTAAGCTTTGTTAAAAACTCAAACTCAGAGGGCACCAAGCCCCATCCTAGGTGCCACCGATCAAAGCTCACCAGCGCGCCATCACAGATCAAACGCTGGGAAGATTCGAACACACGACTGTAGTCGAAAGTTGTTAGGAACCTGACGAAGAAATCAGCCGGTGGCGGACAGACTTCGACGAGCAAGTCACTTATTCGGATGCCGTGCGCAATGCCAAGAGCTTTGGGAAGGTCGTCCGTCGAGATGGGAGGTCGGTCGCTGTTGATGGTTACCATCAGCACTTTGCCGGCAAACTGGCCATCAAGCGCCGCTATGCCACTGTTGAGCGACAGCACGCAGCGACCTAAGGCAGGACGGACCTCAGGATCTCCGGCTCGGAGATCCGCGTTAAACGGCGACATTATAGTGAGCTTGAGTACAAGGAGTACATGAGGGGGATTTGGGGGAACTGGAGTAGGAATCGAGATTCCAGAGGTGGGGGAGGGGTGGGAGATTGGGGATGAAAAGGTAGCTTGAATTTCGAACACACGCCAATATGCTCTCGGCGCGCAAGCGCACGAAAACACCAGTGGCGCCCACATGTCGGCCTAAGAGTCCTTATTCTTTCTTTTTTGGAGAGCCCGGCCTTTTTTTGAGGATCTTTTGAGAGTCCGTCCTGAGAGTCATAATTGACCTGTTCGGCATTGCGTTACTACTCGGCCCATATTCAACGACACCTCACTGGCCCAAACAAGTGTACATCATCGAAAAGACACTGAGCTCAAATTATATAACTTGAAAAAAGTGTTGGGGAACGTAGCAATTTCAAAAAAAATCTACGCACACGCAAGATCATGGTGATGCATTGCAACGAGAGGGGAGAGTGTTGTCCACGTACCCTCGTAGACCGAAAGAGGAAGCGTTAGCACAACGCGGTTGATGTAGTCGTACATCTTCAGATCTGACCGATCAAGTACCGAACGCACGACACCTCCGAGTTCAGCACACTTCAGCTCGATGACGTCCCTCTAACTCCGATCCAGCCGAGTGTTGAGGGAGAGTTTCGTCAGCACGACGGCATGGTGACGATGTTGATGTTCTACCGACGCAGGGCTTCGCCTAAGCACTGCTACAGTATTATCGAGGTGGACTATGGTGGAGGGGGGCACCGCACACGGCTAAGAGACGATCAACTTGATCAACTTGTGTGTCTAGAGGTGCCCCCCTGCCCCTCTATATATAGGAGCAAGGGGGGAGGCGGCCGGCCCAGGAGGAGGGCGCGCCAAGGGGGGAGTCCTACTCCCACCGGAAGTAGGACTCCTCCTTTCCTTGTTGGAGTAGGAGTGAAGGAAAGAGGAGGAGAGGGAGAAGGAAAAGGGGCTGCACCCCTTGTCCAATTCGGACCAGAGGGGGGGGGGGCGCAGGCCTCCTTCCTTTTGGCCTATCTCCTCTATTCCCGTATGGCCCAATAAGGCCCATATACTCCCCGACGAATTCCCATAACTCTCCGGTACTCCGAAAAATACCCGAATCACTCGGAACCTTTCCGAAGTCCGAATATAGTCATCCAATATATCGATCTTTATGTCTCGACCATTTCGAGACCCCTCGTCATGTCCCCGATCTCATCCTGGACTCCGAACTCCTTCGGTACATCAAAACATATAAACTCATAATATAACTGTCATCGTAGCGTTAAGCATGCGGACCCTACAGGTTCGAGAACTATGTAGACATGACCGAGACACGTCTTCGGTCAATAACCAATAGCGGAACCTGGATGCTCATATTGACTCCTACATATTCTACGAATATCTTTATCGGTCAGACCGCGTAACAACATACGTTGTTCCCTTTGTCATCGTTATGTTACTTGCCCGAGATTCGATCGTCGGTATCTCAATACCTAGTTCAATCTCGTTACTGGTAAGTCTCTTTACTCGTTCCGTAATACATCATCTCGCAACTAACTCATTAGTTGCAATGCTTGCAAGGCTTAAGTGATGTGCATTACCGAGAGGGCCCAGAGATACCTCTCCGATAATCAGAGTGACAAATCCTAATCTCAAAATACGCCAACCCAACAAGTACCTTCGGAGACACCTGTAGAGCACCTTTATAATCACCCAGTTATGTTGTGATGTTTGGTAGCACACAAAGTGTTCCTCTGGTAAACGGGAGTTGCATAATCTCATAGTCATAGGAACATGTATAAGTCATGAAGAAAGCAATAGCAACAAACTAAACGATCAAGTGCTAAGCTAACGGAATGGGTCAAGTCAATCACATCATTCTCCTAATGATGTGATCCTGTTAATCAAATGACAACTCATGCCTATAGTTAGGAAACATAACCATCTTTGATCAATGAGCTAGTCAAGTAGAGGCATACTAGTGACACTCTGGTGATGGTGACTATTATAGTTCATCACGAAGTTCTACTAACTTGGTGATGGTGACTAGAGAATTCTGTCAATCACTATTTTATCTGGAAGATTAACTCCCACTTGATTCAAGCGATTGTAGTACCCAGACAATCTGAGCACATGCTCACTGCTTGAGCTATTCTCCTCCATCCTTTAGCTATAGAACTTGTTGGAGACTTCATATCTCTCAACTCGGGTATTTGCTTTAAATATTAACTTCAACTCCTGGAACATCTCATATGGTCCATGACGTTCAAAACGTCTTTGAAGTCCCGATTCTAAGCCGTTTAAGCACGGTGCACTAAACTATCAAGTAGTCATCATATTGAGCTAGCCAAACGTTCATAACATCTGCATCTGCTCCTGCAATAGGTTTTTCACCTAGCGGTGCATCAAGGACATAATTCTTCTGTGCAGCAATGAGGATAAACCTCAGATCACAGATCCAATCCGCATCATTGCTACTAACATCTTTCAACTTAGTTTTCTCTAGGAACATATCAAAAATAAAACAGGGGAGCTAAACGCGAGCTATTGATCTACAACATAGATATGCTAATACTATCAGGACTAAGTTCATGATAAATTTAAGTTCAATTAATCATATTACTTAAGAACTCTCACTTAGAAAGACATCCCTCTAATCTTCTAAGTGATCCCGTGATCCAAATCAACTAAACCATAACCGATCATCACGTGAAATGGAGTAGCTTTCAATGGTGAACATCAATATGTTGATCATATCTACTATATGATTCACGCTCGACCTTTCGGTCTCAGTGTTCCGAGGCCATATATGCATATGCTAGGCTCGTCAAGTTTAACCTGAGTATTCTGCGTGTGCAAAAACTGGCTTGCACCCGTTGTAGATGGACGTAGAGCTTATCACACCTGATCATCACGTGGTGTCTGGGCACGACGAACTTTGGCAACGGTGCATACTCAGGGAGAACACTTTTGTCTTGAAATTTAGTGAGAGATCATCTTATAATGCTACCGTCAATCAAAGCAAGATAAGATGCATAAAAGATAAACATCACATGCAATCAATATAAGTGATATGATATGGCCATCATCATCTTGTGCTTGTGATCTCCATCTCCGAAGCACCGTCATGGTCACCATCGTCACCGGCGCGACACCTTGATCTCCATCGTAGCATCGTTGTCATCTCGCCAATCTTATGCTTCCACGACTATTGCTACTGCTTAGTGATAAAGTAAAGCATTACAAGGCGATTGCATTGCATACAATAAAGCGACAACCATATGGCTCCTGCCAGTTGCCGATAACTTCGGTTACAAAACATGATCATCTCATACAATAAAATTTAGCATCATGTCTTGACCATATCACATCACAACATGCCCTGCAAAAACAAGTTAGACGTCCTCTACTTTGTTGTTGCAAGTTTTACGTGGCTGCTACGGGCTTAGCAAGAACCGTTCTTACCTACGCATCAAAACCACAATGATAGTTTGTCAAGTTGGTGCTCTTTTAACCTTCGCAAGGACCAGGCGTAGCCACACTTGGTTCAACTAAAGTTGGAGAAACTGACACCCGCCAGCCACCTGTGTGCAAAGCACGTCGGTAGAACCAGTCTCGCGTAAGCGTACGCATAATGTCGGTCCGGGCCGCTTCATCCAACAATACCGCCGAACCAAAGTATGACATGCTGGTAAGCAGTATGAATTATATCGCCCACAACTCACTTGTGTTCTACTCGTGCATATAACATCAACGCATAAAACCTGGCTCGGATGCCACTGCTGGGGAACGTAGCAATTTCAAAAAAATTCCTACGCACACGCAAGATCATGGTGATGCATTGCAACGAGAGGGGAGAGTGTTGTCCACGTACCCTCGTAGACCGAAAGCGGAAGTGTTAGCACAACGCGGTTGATGTAGTCGTACATCTTCACGATCCGACCGATCAAGTACCGAACGCACGGCACCTTCGAGTTCAGCACACGTTCAGCCCGATGACGTCCCTCTAACTTCGATCCAGCCGAGTGTTGAGGGAGAGTTTCGTCAGCACGACGGCATGGTGATGATGTTGATGTTCTACCGACGCAGGGCTTCGCCTAAGCACCGCTACAGTATTATCGAGGTGGACTATGGTGGAGGGGGGCACCGCACACGGCTAAGAGACGATCAACTTGATCAACTTGTGTGTCTAGAGGTGCCCCCTGCCCCTGTATATAAAGGAGCAAGGGGGGAGGCGGCCGGCCTAGGAGGAGGGCGCGCCAAGGGGGGAGTCCTACTCCCACCGGGAGTAGGACTCCTCCTTTCCTTGTTGGAGTAGGAGTGAAGGAAAGAGGAGGAGAGGGAGAAGGAAAATGGGGCTGCACCCCTTGTCCAATTCGGACCAGAGGGGGGGGGGGCGCATGCCTCCTTCCTTTTGGCCTATCTCCTCTATTCCCGTATGGCCCAATAAGGCCCATATACTCCCCAGCGAATTCCCGTAACTCTCTGGTACTCCGAAAAATACCTGAATCACTCGGAACCTTTCCGAAGTCCGAATATAGTCGTCCAATATATCGATCTTTACATCTCGACCATTTAGAGACTCCTCGTCATGTCCCCGATCTCATCCGGGACTCCGAACTCCTTCGGTACATCAAAACTTATAAACTCATAATATAACTGTCATGTAGCGTTAAGCGTGCGGACCCTACGGGTTCGAGAACTATGTAGACATGACCGAGACACGTCTCCGGTCAATAACCAATAGCGGAACCTGGATGCTCATATTGGCTCCTACATATTCTACAAAGATCTTTATCGGTCAGACCGGATAACAACATACGTTGTTCCCTTTGTCATCGGTATGTTACTTTCCCGAGATTCGATCGTCGGTATCTCAATACCTAGTTCAATATCGTTACCGGTAAGTCTCTTTACTCGTTCCATAATACATCATCTCGCAACTAACTCATTAGTTGCAATGCTTGCAAGGCTTAGGTGATGTGCATTACCGAGAGGGCCCAGAGATACCTCTCCAACAATCGGAGTGACAAAATCCTAATCTCAAAATACGCCAACCCAACAAGTACCTTCGGAGACACCTGTAGAGCACCTTTATAATCACCCAGTTACGTTGTGACGTTTGGTAGCACACAAAGTGTTCCTCCGGTAAACGGGAGTTGCATAATCTCAGTCATAGGAACATGTATAAGTCATGAAGAAAGCAATAGCAACAAACTAAACGATCAAGTGCTAAGCTAACGGAATGGGTCAAGTCAATCACATCATTCTCCTAATGATGTGATCCCGTTAATCAAATGACAACTCATGTCTATGGTTAGGAAACATAACCATCTTTGATCAACGAGCTAGTCAAGTAGAGGCATACTAGTGACACTCTGTTTGTCTATGTATTCACACATGTATTATGTTTTCGGTTAATACAATTCTAGCATGAATAATAAACATTTACCATGATATAAGGAAATACATAATAACTTTATTATTGCCTCTAGGGCATATTTCCTTCAAAAAGGAGATACACTCTGAACACTGGAGAATGGTGATGCCCTCATTTAGCCCACCAGTAGCTCGAGACAATAAACAGTTCTAAACAATGATATATACAACATTCAAACACTGACTAGTGACTACTACTGACATAAATAGCAAGATATGATAGTTCATAAGAAGTCTTGCTACACCACCAAAACGCACCCATCTGCAGCGCTCAGACTCTCATGATCCAGACGAGAATGACATTCTAAACAGAGATAACTATTACATAGTAAGAGTGACATAGACGAGGATGACCAAATGACAAGGAATATGCATAACAAAAGAAAGAACTACCCATCCAGAACAAGCAGCAAAGGCAACAAAGTCATTTGAAGAGATGATCCAACACCATCATAATTTGCAGCCCAACTTCAGCGACCAATGATCCGGGGACACCAGTACTCCACCCTTTCGACGCAACAACCCAATTACCTATCAACCTGAAGGCTTGAACCACATCATTGCCTGTCGTAATTGAGACATCTAAGGATCAAAGTTAATCCGGATGCCTTTGTCATTCTCACCTTCTTTTGGCTGCAGGCTGTATCGTTGACAATCAGGGGAGTTTGCTCCTGAACTCCTAGGGCTCGCTGTGTAGACACAGTTTTCCATAGCAAATAGAGCCTCTCTGCCATCAAGGTCCAACGGTGATCTCCTGGTTAATCAGATAATTGAGTCCGAGAAACAGAGAGTGTGAACCAAGGCTGTTTACCCGCCTCCAACTAAAATCCTGAAGGCCCCAACAAGCTGGTATCCTGCTCATAGACGTAACAGCCACTGTCCGGATACTCACGTATTTCACGGTGCTTGTATACAGTGGGGTTTTTTGCAATATAACTTTTCCAGCTCATGTGTCCGAATGATCATAAGTCTTTTGCCGTCGTCTGATCGAGCAAGGAACCAGTTGTGCTTCCCTATTTTTGGCAAAGGTGGTGTGCTTACACAGGCCGGTAACTGTAGGGACACTGCATCATATCAAAAAGGACATGCATTGTTAATGTAAGATCAACATTGTTTAGAGTATGAGTAGGATAATGCAAGAAAAAACATTGATATGTCCCTATTGGAACTAGGAGGAAAATACAGGGAAATGTATACTAGGTTTGAAAATATAGAAGTGCCATGCATGGTTATACTCATGTTATCTCGCAATCGATTCTTCATAGGAAACTACCATGTCATGCATGTTATGGAATCATGTTCTGTCCTCACAAACAAATTCTTCAAGGTAACTAACAGACCATGCATTGTTATATACTCGTGTTCTGTGGGCAAATTTTTTGTGAGGATATTATTCTAGCCATTGATTGCTGAAGGGCGAATATAGGTATGTACACATGGTAAGCATTACAGGATTTCACTACTTCCAAATATAGAGTTCTCCATATGCACATTTACTTCCCTAATGTATGGTTAGATGAAACCAACAGTGTGGTGCATGTTTCTACATCATGAAAATGAGGAAACCAACATGGCCATTGATACACACTCATATTTAGTAGTAGTATATAGATTACTGTAAAATAAGGAGAATATCCATATATTCCTAACCGTTTGATTATTCAGGGGTACAAATTGGCTGTAATGACATGATCACAATCGCATGAATTAACTCATTCCAAATATAGCTGATTTCCGGCGTCTCTAATACATTGCCATAGTTCTACTCAAATTTTGCTCAAACAGGGATATGCCAATCATCACAAAAAGTTCAAACAGTGTCATGGCGTCATCATTAACATGAGATGGAAACAACTTACACGCACCATCCCAGCAATACGTGGTGCCATCTGCTTTGTCGATCGTGTGGATGATGCCATTGTGTTCAATAGCATCACAGAAGTGTGTATCAGCTTTGACGATGATCCACTACGAGCTGAGTTGTCTCCAGCTAAAGAAGGCACCGGTGTAAAGATAGGCGAGTCCGCGGTCGAACAAGGCAATTAGCTTGAAGTCTGCGTAATTCGCATGTCGTGTGGGCACTTGGCAGATTACAATCTTCCGCAAAACAAGGTCCGTCCAACTGACCTGGTAATCTAGATGACTAGGACCGCGATGGTAAAACTCTATATAATCCAACGGAGGAAGGATAATCTCATGGGAGGTCTGGGAGTTCATGAGCACCAATGTTTTACCGTCTTCTCTGAAGGCAGCCATCCAGTGGGAGTTCATGCCGACCCAGTACATACCTGCCAAGAAGTTTCGGGCGATGGTGATCGGATCAAAGTCGAGGGAAATGATGTACGGCGACCCACTACATACCTGCAAAGAAGTTTCGGCTAATGGAGGTCGGATTGAAGTCGAGGGGCATCATGTACGCCTCCGTATCATGGTGAGCCAATCTCGCAAGACCAGATAGCAGCAAGCAGGGTGTCTTGAAAAGCTTTGGCCTCGCTTCGATGATGGCTGATAACCCACAAGTATAGGGGATCACAACAGTTTTTGAGGTTAAAGTATTCAACCCAAATTTATTGATTTGACACAAGGGGAGCCAAAGAATATTCTCAAGTATTAGCAACTGAGTTGTCAATTCAACCACACCTGGAACCTTAATATCTACAGCAAAGTATTTAGTAGCAAAGTAATATGATAGTAGTGATAACGGTAGCAAAAGGTAACAGTAGTAAAAGTAATGTTTTTGGTATTTTGTAGTGATGATAGCAATAGCAACGGGAAAGTAAATAAGCGAATATGGAAAGCTCATAGGCAATGGATCGGTGATGGAGAATTATGCCGGATGCGGTTCATCATGTAACAGTCATAACCTAGGGTGACACAGAACTAGCTCCAGTTCATCAATGTAATGTAGGCATGTATTCCGAATATAGTCACACGTGCTTATGGAAAAGAACTTGCATGACATCTTTTGTCCTACCCTCCCGTGGCAGCGGGGTCCTTACGGAAACTAAGGGATATTAAGGCCTCCTTTTAATAGAGTACCGGAACAAAGCATTAACACATAGTGAATACATGAACTCCTCAAACTACGGTCATCACCGGTAAGTATCCCGATTATTGTCACTTCGGGGTTAACAGATCATAACACATAATAGGTGACTATAGACTTGCAAGATAGGATCAAGAACACTCATATATTGATGAAAACATAATAGGTTCAGATCTGAAATCATGGCACTTGGACCCTAGTGACAAGCATTAAGCATAGCAAAGTCATAGCAACATCAATCTCAGAACATAGTGGATACTAGGGATCACAACCCTAACAAAACTAACTCGATTACATGATAGATCCCATCCAACCCATCACCGTCCAGCAAGCCTACGATGGAATTACTCACGCACGGCGGTGAGCATCATGAAATTGGTGATGGAGGATGGTTGATGATGACAATGGCGATGGATTCCCCTCTCTGGAGCCCCGAACGGACTCCAGATCAGCCCTCCCGAGAGGTTTTAGGGCTTGGCGGCGGTTCCGTATCGTAAAACGCGATGAATTCTTCTCCCCATTTTTTTCTCCCCGAAACACAATATATAGAGTTGGAGTCGGAGGAGCTCCAGGGGGCCCACGAGGTAGGGGGGCGCGCCCCCACCCTCGTGGATAGGTGGTGGCCCCCCTGGACTTCATCTTTTGCAGGTATTTTTTATATTTTCCAAAAAGTTGCTCCGTGAAGTTTCAGGTCATTCCGAGAATGTTTGTTTCTGCACATAAACAACACCATGGTAATTCTGCTGAAAACAACGTCAGTTCGGGCTAGTTCCATTCAAATCATGCAAGTTAGAGTCCAAAACAAGGGCAAAAGTGTTTGGAAAAGTAGATACGATGGAGACGTATCAACTCCCCCAAGCTTAAACCTTTGCTTGTCCTCAAGCAATTCAGTTGACAAACTGAAAGTGATAAAGAAAAACTTTTACAAACTCTGTTTGCTCTTGTTGTTGTAAATATGTAAAGTCAGCATTCAAGTTTTCAGCAAAGATTATAACTAACCACATTTGCAATAACGCTTAGGTCTCAAGTTTACTCATATCAATAGCATAATCAACTAGCGAGCAATAATAATAAATCTCGGATGACAACACTTTCTCAAAACAATCATAATATGATATAACAAGATGGTATCTCGCTAGCCCTTTCTGAGACCGCAAAACATAAATGCAAAGCACCTTTAAAGACCAAGGACTGACTAGACATTGTAATTCATGGTAAAAGAGATCCAATCAAGTCATACTCAATGTAAACTAACAGTAATGAATGCAAATGGCAGCGGTGCTCTCCAACTGGTGCTTTTTAATAAGAGGATGATGACTCAGCATAAAAGTAAATAGATAGGCCCTTCGCAGAGGGAAGCAGGGATTTGTAGAGGTGCCACAGCTCGGTTTTGAAATAGAGGTGAATAATATTTTGAGCGGTATACTTTCATTGTCAACATAACAACCAAGAGATGGCAATATCTTCCATGCTACACACATTATAAGCGGTTCCCAAACAGAATGGTAAAGTTTATACTCCCCCTTCCACCAACAAGCATCAATCCATGGCTTGCTCGAAACAACAAGTGCCTCCAACTAACAAGAGTCCCAGGGGGAGTTTTGTTTGCAATTATTTTGATTTAGTTTGCATAAAGCATGGGACTGGGCATCCTGGTGACCAGCCATTTATCTCGTGAGTGAGGAGCGGAGTCCACTCCTCTTGAGAATAACCCGCCTAACACGGAGGATACGAACAGCCCTAGTTGATACATGAGCTATTCGAGCATACAAAACAGGATATTTATTTGAAGGTTTATAGTTTGGCACATACAAATTTACTTGGAACGGCAGGTAGATACCGTATATGGGTAGGTATAGTGGACTCATGTGGAATAACTTTGGGGTTTAAAGGATTGGATGCACAAGCAGTATTCCCGCTTAGTACAGGTGAAGGCTAGCAAAAGACTGGGAAGCGACCAGCTAGAGAGCGACAACAGTCATGAACATGCATTAATATTAATCAACACTGAATGCAAGCATGAGTAGGATATAATCCACCATGAACATAAATATCGTGAAGGCTATGTTGATTTTGTTTCAACTACATGCATGAACATGCGCCAAGTCAAGTCACTTAAATCATTCAGAGGAGGATACCACCCTATCATACCACATCACAACCATTTTAATAGCATGTTGGCACGCAAGGTAAACCATTATAACTCATAGCTAATCAAGCATGGCACAACAAACTATGATCTCTAGTTGTCATTGCAGACATGTTTATTCATAATAGGCTGAATCAGGAACGATGAACTAATCATATTTACAAAAACAAAAGAGGTCGAGTTCATACCAGCTTTTCTTATCTTAGTCAGTCCATCATATATCGTCATAATTGCCTTTCACTTGCACGACCGAACGATGTGAATAATAATAATAGTCCACGTGCATTGGACTAAGCTGGAATCTGCAAGCATTCAATAAATAGGAGGAGACAAGGCAATATGGGCTCTTTTGTTAGGTCAACAATAATGCATATAAGAGCCACTTCATCAATTTAATCATGGTCTTCTCCTATCGACCCCCAAAGGAAAGGAAAGAAATAAAACTATTTACATGGGAGAGCTCCCAACAAGTAAAAGAAGGATAGGAAATCTTTTTGGGTTTTCTTTTTAATTACTACTACAAGCATGGAAAGTAAACTAATTAAAAGCTACAACTAATTTTTTTGGGTTTTCTTAAGGTTTATCAAACACACAAGAAGAAAGCATAAAAAGGAAATAAAGTAGCATGGATGATACAATGAAAAAGTATGAGCACCGACATCTAGCAATGAGTGTGTGAACATAAATGTAATGTCGGTGGGAAATACGTACTCCCCCAAGCTTAGGGTTTTGGCCTAAGTTGGTCTATGGCCACGGCTGGCCTGGCGGATATCCATAATAGTAGTCGGGGTCATACTGAGAAGAAGAAGAAGACTCGAATTGCCACTGGCTGGCAATCATCTCCGGATCCCACTGGTAATTAGACTGTCATGAAGGATCAACTTGTGGTTCCGGCTCTGGCTCCATGGCTGGTGCAGGGTTCCGGTAGGCATGAATAGCCTCTAATGGGACAAGGTACTGGCCTGCAGATAAATCAAACAAAGAAGGAGCAGGCAGTGTAATAGTCTCAGGATGATGTTTATCAAAGAACAATTTGTATTTAAGCTCTCCTTCCCTATTCTTAACTATAAAATCATGTGCCACCATACTTTTATAATCTAAATAAACATGAGGCAGCACCTTTTCTTCCTTCTCATAATGCCTAATAGGTATGTTAAAATGTGCAGCTAGGCGTGAAGCATAGATGCCTCCAAAGATGGGGCCCTTGGTACGGTTCAGACTTAACCGTTTAGCAATAATGCCGCCCATACTAACAGAGTTATCACTGTATAAACCATGGAGCAAAATAATAATATCAGGGACACTATGGTTTCCACAGTTTCCGCGACCAATTAAACAACGACTAGCAAATAATGCAAAGTAGCGTAAAACAGGAAAATGTATGCTAGTGATTCGTGCATCAGAAACCTTCCTTGTTTCCCCTACAGTGATAGTATCAATAAACCCATCCACATCCTCACGATGTGGTTCCTCTGTCTTGCCCTCGAAAGGGACTAAACAAACCCGACAAAAATCATAAAGTGACATCACCTTATGCTCATCATATAAATGAAACTCCACCGTAGGTGGTGAGCTCCTAGAATGGAAATGAAAGTTTTGCACAAAGATATTGGTGAGTAAGAGATACTGATCGCGTTGGTCATGGAGGAAAGCGGTGAGGCCTGCATTCTTAGCCAATTCATGAAAATCTTCATAAATCCCGACTGCTCTTAAGAAATCATCGGAAGGCCATTCACACGCCCGAACCTCCGCGGTGTGAGGCAGATTATACTTAGGCTTTGGTGCCTTTTCCTTCGAGCTTCGGCTCGATGAGCCCCTCAAAAGTCTATTCATCATTTTCTGAAAAATTCTGAAATTTTTAGTAACTTCAAAAAAAAATTAAACCAAACTCAATAATATTGATAGCAACTACTCCTACAAGTGCCTAGAGCCTATATCATGCATTAAAACTACTTGGAACCATACAAATTTGACATGCAAGCTCAAGAACAGGGTTACCTAAGCAGCAAAAATTTGCAATGAATAAAGCACTAGAACAAAAACTAATTGGACCAATGGAGGAGTCACATACCAAGGAACAATCTCCCCAAGCAGTTTTGTGAGAGGTGCTTTGAGCAAGGAGATCGAAAATGGCAGCAAAACGAGCTTGGACTCGGGTTTGAGCTGGTTATTCGTGTTTGGGGGAGGAAGAAGGAGTGTGTGGGTGAAAGGATAAGTGGAGGAGGGCCACCGTGGGCCCACGAGGCAGGGGGCGCGCCCCTGACCCTCGTGGCCAGGTGCCAGCTCCTCCTGCTGTGTTCTCAGTGCCAAATATTCTCAAATATTCCAGAAAAAATCATATTTAAATTTCAGGGCATTTGGAGAACTTTTATTTTCGGGGTATTTTTATATTGCACAGATAATCAGATAACAAACAGAAAAATACTATTTTTATTTTATTTAATATAAATAACAGAAAGTAAAAGGAGGGTACAACAGGTTGTGCCTTCTAGTTTCATCCATCTCATGATCATCAAAAGGAATCCACTAACAAGGTTGATCAAGTCTTGTTAACGAACTCATTCCGAATAACATGGAACCGGAGAAATTTCGAATAACACTATGTTACCTCAACGGGGATATGCACATCCCCAATAATAAGAATATCATATTTCTTCTTGACAGTAGGAAGAGGAAATTCAAAACCTCCAAATATAATCGATGGAATTTTTCCAATAGAATTGATACTGTGGACTTGAGGTTGTTTCCTCGGAAAGTGTACCGTATGCTCATTACCATTAACATGAAAAGTGACATTTCCTTTACTGCAATCAATAATAGCCCCTGCAGTATTCAAAAGGGGTCTTCCAAGAATAATAGACATACTATCGTCCTCGAGAATATCAAGAATAACGAAATCTGTTAAAATAGTAATGTTTGCAACTACAACAGGCACATCCTCACAGATACCGACAGGTATAGCAATTGATTTGTCAGCCATTTGCAAAGATATTTCAGTAGGTGTCAACTTATTCAAATCAAGTCTATGATATAAAGAGAGAGGCATAACACTAACACCGGCTCCAAGATCACATAAAGCAGTTTTAACATAGTTTCTTTTAATGGAGCATGGTATAGTGGGTACTCCTGGATCTCCAAGTTTCTTTGGTATTCCACCCTTAAAAGTATAATTAGCAAGCATGGTGGAAATTTCAGCTTCTGTTATCTTTCTTTTATTTGTAACAATATCTTTCATATACTTAGCATAAGGATTCATTTTAAGCATATCAGTTAATCGCATACGCAAAAAGATAGGTCTAATCATTTCAGCAAAGCACTCAAAATCCTCATCATCCTTTTTCTTGGATGGGTTGGGAGGAAAAGGCATGGGTTTCTGAACCCATGGTTCTCTTTCTTTACCGTGTTTCCTAGCAACAAAGTATTTCATATCATAACGTTGATTCTTTGATTGTGGGTTATCAAGATCAACAGCAGGTTCAATTTATATATCATTATCATTACTAGGTTGAGCATCATCATGAACATTATTATTAACATTATCGCTAGTTTCAGGTTCATTACCAGATTGAGTTTCAGCATCAGAGATAGAAATATCATTTGGATTCTTAGGTGTTTCAGTAATAGGTTCACTAGAAGCATGCAAAGTCCTATCATTTTTATTTTTCTTCCTTTTAGAATGACTAGGTGCATCTATATTATTTCTCTGAGAATCTTGCTCAATTCTCTTAGGGTGGCCTTTAGGATACAAAGGTTCCTGAGTCATTCTACCAGTTCTAGTAGCCACTCTAACAGCATTATCATTATTCTTACTATTCAATTCATTGAGCAAATCATTTTGAGCTTTAAGTACTTGTTCTACTTGAGTGGTAACCAAGAAGCATGTTTACTAATAAGTTTAAGTTCACCTTTGACATTAGCCATATAATCACCCAAGTGTTCAAGCATATTTGAATTGTATTTCAATTTCTACCAAAATAAGCATTAAAGTCTTCTTGCTTAACATAAATTTATCAAACTCATCTAAGCATGGGCTAGCAAACTTAGTAAATGGGATTTCAGCTTTATCATATCTATAGAGAGAATTTACCTTTACTACCTGTGTCGGGTTATCAAGACCATGAGTTTCTTCAATAGGTAAAGGATTAAGATCATATGTTTCTTCAATAGGCGGTAAATTAAGACCATGTATTTCTTCAATAGGAGGTAAATTCTTAACATCTTCAGCTTTAATACCTTTTTCTTTCATAGATTTCTTTGCCTCTTGCATATCTTCAGGACTGAGAAATAGAATACCTCTCTTCTTCGGAGTTGGTTTAGGAATAGGCTCAGGAACTGGCTCAGGAGGTGTCCAATTATTTTCATTTGTCAACATATTATTCAATAGAATTTCAGCTTCATCCGGTGTTCTTTCCCTGAAAACAGAACCAACACAACTATCCAGGTAATCTCTGGAAGCATCGGTTAGTCCATTATAAAAGATATCAAGTATTTTATTTTTCTTAAGAGGATGATCAGGCAAAGCATTAAGTAATTGGAGAAGCCTCCCCAAGCTTGTGGGAGACTCTCTTCTTCAATTTGCACAAAATTATATATATCCCTTAAAGCAACTTGTTTCTTATGAGCAGGGAAATATTTAGCAGAGAAGTAATAAATCATATCCTGGGGACTACACACACAACCAGGATCAAGAGAATTAAACCATATCTTAGCATCACCCTTTAATGAGAACAGAAATATTTTAAGGATATAAAACTAGGGAGTTCTCTCATCATTAGTGAACAGGGTAGCTATATCATTTAATTTAGTAAGATGTGCCATAACAGTTTCAGATTCATAGCCATGAAAAGGATCAGATTTAACCAAAGTAATTATATCAGGATCAATAGAGAATTCATAATCCTTATCGGTAACACAGATAGGTGAAGTAGCAAAAGCAGGGTCAGGTTTCATTCTAGCATTTAGAGATTGCTTATTCCATTTAGCTAATAACCTCTTAAGTTCTTGTCTATCCTTGCAAGCTAAAATAGCTAAAGAAGCTTCTTTATCAAAAACATAACCCTCAGGAATAATAGGCAAGTCTTCATCATCAATTTCATCAGTATTATCATATTCAATATTTTCAATCTCTCTAGCCCTAGCAAGTTGTTCATCAAGAAATTCACCAAGTGGCACAGTAGTACCAAGCATAGAAGTAGTTTCATCATAAGTATCATGTATAGCAGAAGTGGCATCATCAATAACATGCGACATATCAGAACGAATAGTAGAAGCATGTTTAGGTGTCGCAAGCTTACTTAAAACAAAAGGTGAATCAAGTGCAGAGCTAGATGGCAGTTCCTTACCTTCCCTCGTAGTTGAGGGATAAATCTTGGTTCTTGGATCTTTCAAGTTCTTCATAATGACAAGCAGATATAAATCCCAAGTGACTGAAAGAATAGAGCTATGCTCCTCGGCAACGGCGCCAGAAAATAGTCTTGATAACCCACAAGTATAGGGGATCGCAACAGTTTTCGAGGGTATAGTATTCAACCCAAATTTATTGATTCGACACAAGGGGAGCCAAAGAATATTCTCAAGTATTAGTAGATGAGTTGTCAATTCAACCACACCTGGAAACTTAATATCTGCAGCAAAGTATTTAGTAGCAAAGTAATATGATAGTAGTGATAACGGTAGCAAAAGGTAACAGTAGTAAAAGTAATGTTTTTGGTATTTTGTAGTGATTATAGCAATAGCAAAGGGAAAGTAAATAAGCGAAGAACAATATATGGAATGCTCGTAGGCAATGGATCGGTGATGGAGAATTATGCCGGATGCGGTTCATCATGTAACAGTCATAACCTAGGGTGACACAGAACTAGCTCCAGTTCATCAATGTAATGTAGGCATGTATTCCGAATATAGTCATACGTGCTTATGGAAAAGAATTGTCATGACATCTTTTGTCCTACCCTCCCGTGGCAGCGGGGTCCTTACGGAAACTAAGGGATATTAAGGCCTCCTTTTAATAGAGTACCGGAACAAAGCATTAACACATAGTGAATACATGAACTCCTCAAACTATGCTCATCACCAGTAAGTATCCCAATTATGGTCACTTCGGGGTTAACGGATCATAACACATAATAGGTGACTATAGACTTGCAAGATAGAATCAAGAACACTCATATATTGATGAAAACATAATAGGTTCAGATCTGAAATCATGGCACTCGGCCCTAGTGACAAGCATTAAGCATAGCAAAGTCATAGCAACATCATTCTTAGAACATAGTGGATACTAGGGATCAAACCCTAACAAAACTAACTCGATTACATGATAGATCACATCCAACCCATCACCGTCCAGCAAGCCTACGATGGAATTACTCACGCATGGCGGTGAGCATCATGAAAATGGTGATGGAGGATGGTTTATGATGACGATGGCGATGGATTCCCCTCTCCGGAGCCCCGAACGGACTCCAGATCAGCCCTCCCGAGAGGTTTTAGGGCTTGGCGGCGGCTCCGTATCGTAAAACGCGATGAATTCTTTGCCCCGATTTTTTTCTCCCCGAAACACAATATATAGAGTTGGAGTTGGAGTCGAAGGAGCTCCAGGGGGCCCATGAGGTAGGGGGCGCTCCCTGGGGGGCAGGCGCGCCCCCCACCCTCGTGGACAGGTGGTGGGCCCCCCTGGCCTTCATCTTTTGCAGGTATTTTTTATATTTTCCAAAAAGTTGCTCCGTGAAGTTTCAGGTCATTCCGAGAACGTTTGTTTCTGCACATAAATAACACCATGGTAATTCTGCTGAAAACAGCGTCAGTCTGGGTTAGTTCCATTCAAATCATGCAAGTTAGTGTCCAAAACAAGGGCAAAAGTGTTTGGAAAAGTAGATACAACGGAGACGTATCAATGTCCGTGTGCATGCCCCTCGAGCATGCAGCCAGCCGCAGGGCGCTCAACATATCCATACACGAACAACAGAGGTCGAGGACGTCACTGGGGAGATTGCTCCAATCGCGGCTCATATGGATCTTGCGCGGTTCACGTTCGGCCATGGTGGAGTTTGGAAGGTGGGGTTTCGGGGGTGACGGTGTCCTGGACTAAGGGGTACTCACCACGTCGTCTCCCGATCTATCAGATTGGGCCGAGGCCCCCCATGACCGTATACTCATGGGCCAGTTCGGACAGCTGCTGCATACAAGGAAGATTCCACAAAGACTTGGCGATCAAGACAAGGACTTCTCCCCACCGACGTATTCGGCTAGGACTCTTGTTAACCTAGGCCTCTAGTGCATTATATAAACCAGGGCCAGGCTAGTCGATAACATACAGAACAACAATCATACCATAGGCTAGCTTCTAGGGTTTAGCCTCTCCGATCTCGTGGTAGATCTACTCTTGTACTATCCATATCATCAATATTAATCAAGCAGGACGTAGGGTTTTACCTCCATCGAGAGGGCCCGAACCTGAGTAAAACTTCATGTCCCTTGCCTCCTGTTACCATCCGGCCTAGACGCATAGTTCGGGACCCCCTACCCGAGATCTGCCGGTTTTGACACCGACATTGGTGCTTTCATTGAGAGTTCCACTGTGTGATTGACAAAAGGATCGATGGCTCGCCTGCAGATCAACTGCGACTTCAGCGTCTTCGTCACCAGTTCGACTGGTCACCTTGGTTCGACCAAGAATTGCACCCCGTGTTCGGATCACCATGTTCGGACGAGGGCCTTCATCAAACATCAACTCCGATCTCTATCAAGATCACGGAGGAATCATCTATGGAGCTCGAGGGCTCAACGTCAACATTGCCCTCAAGCGACCGTGCTGTTTTTTTGGACAGCGAACTCGTATCTGCCGTCACCACCTTCTCGAGTATCGCTTTGACGATCGCTTTGGTGGAATTGTGCGGAATTGAGTCTATAACAACCCTGGAAAATTTCGTCGAGTTCCAATGGAGGAATCTCTGGCAATCCACGATGTACCGGAGCCCTGTCAAATCTGGATGGGAATTTGGATGAGTTTAGGGCGTGGTGTCCAGCTCCTAGCTCGGACGTCCTTTAGAAGATCCAACCGTTGATCGGCTGCAGAATTCCTATATCTACCACCTCTCAAAATTTCAGCTCGATCCGACCATCCAAACTCCGGGAACCTTCCGATTAGTGCATCACTTTTCGGATCTATTTTCTGCGCGAAAACGAATCCGACCCGAGTTCATCTTTTTTATGAACGGGATTTCGGACATCCCTTTTGAAGGAAGTTTTGTATGGGGTATTGTGTTTTGTTCCCGAACACATCCCACTAACTTTAAGATCTTTTGAACATGATCTGCAACATCATGCTGGTGTCAAACCAGTCCGGCAATATTACTCCACGGCTGCCGACCTGCGCTAGACACGTCGTCACTTTAGCCGAGCTTAACTTCTTCAGATCATCATCTCGGCAAGCCGAACAAGAGTCCGGCATCACGAAGGATAAATCATCATCAACATCGCCGCCCCACGGATTATACGGAGCGGGCATACCGGCATCGCCGCACGGTCGCTTCATCAAGCCGGCATCGACCACGTCACGACCTGCATCGGTAGGGCCGCACTATTGCTTCTTCAAGCTGGTGTCCATCACGCCGACCTACTTCGACATCTCAGCTGGACCGGGGGCTTCGCCATCTCTTCATCAACCTACTCCGGACACTTCGGCATCACTAGCCGACCAGCTCCGTCATGTTAGCTGGGCCGAGGGCTTTGCCTCGGCAAGTCAACCTTTACCAGCATTGTCATGCCGTCGTTTTATCGCCCATCAGGCAATGGGTGTGCGGAGCGAGTCCCAATTTTGGGAATCACCTTCCTTCGGATTGCTACAACAAATAAACCAGTTTCCGTACATAGTCCGGCGAACGCCGCATCCGGAGTTCGGACCGACCTGTGAATTCAGGCTTTGCCACGCCTTTACTACATCACGCCGACGCCCTGCATCAACATTGACTTCGGCGCTAGGCCATATTTCTTCTATTCCTTACTTTGCATAAATTATTTATTATGCAACATTTTTTAATTATCATTATTACTATTATCTCCGGTTTGCACTATTTTTTGTGCACAGGAAAATGATCCGGGGACTTCAGCGTCACTCTGCCGGTCTGCATTGACCGTGCTATGTCACCACTTTGGCGTGTCGAGCTCTCCGCTCCGCCACCTCGAGACCAGCTTGGGGGATGGAACCTGGCCCCGCATCAAGCTCGGACCGCGTCATCAATACCCAACACATTAACCAGCTAAGTCGCTTTCATGCTCAAAGCTTTAATTTCTAACTTGTGTTCGGTTCGACCAAGCATTATACTTTTTTGGAAAAAAGTTGCTTGTAAAAAATTTCCTTGTCCAAACTTTGTTTGTGACGCATAAATTCAAATACCCAATTCATTTGGGGGCTTCCTTCATGAAGCTTTTCCACTTGCATATGATTATACTTGTACGACTTTGTTCCTTGTTCGTGTATTACGCCACAATATGCACCATATTGACTTAAGCGATTTGCAAGCTAGGTTGCCTCGCTCCT
Source organism: Triticum urartu (assembly GCF_056163025.1). Classification (NCBI taxonomy): domain Eukaryota; kingdom Viridiplantae; phylum Streptophyta; class Magnoliopsida; order Poales; family Poaceae; genus Triticum; species Triticum urartu. Next base: position 51,350,022 of record NC_141875.1, read on the forward strand.
GTGTTTATCCCTACGTTCCCGATTGTTCGGCTAGGGAGTAAAGGGAGCACCTCTATGATTGTCACGATCGGGTCGCCCGAGCCGGACCTCAGACTGGGTGAAGCCGAAAGCTAGCGCTCTTATAGTTTTCAATGATGGTCGGCACACAACGGAACTCATGAGCACAAAAAATCTATTGCACAAGTCTCATAATAACAATGAGCACCGAAGAAAGGTATCGGTGGGGGTACTATTTTCTTCGAAGATGCTTCTTACACTTCACGGTAATATAGCATAAGTTCCCTGAGCGCGCTTTGTCTGTTACAGCCTTATGGCCTGATTGCCTGGTTATTGGAAACACCATCGATATTCTCGACCGATGGAGTACATAACACTTTTCGGTCCTTGACCGAAGAGGGAGAAGCTGACGGTCGGTTAAGACACGTTTAAAGTTCGGTTGAACATAGATATGATATAAGTACTTCGTTACATGCAATCATTCTTCTACCCAAGTCATTTGGGGGCTCTTAAGTTTATTTGAGCCGTTTTATAATAAGTGTTCTTCTTCTTAGTCATTGCAAAGTCTTATTATTATTATTTATCACTCCTTTTTTCGACACGAGTGTGCGGTCACTAGCCGGGGAGCCTAATTTCTCTCTCAAAGCCGCTAGAGTTTAGTTTGCTAAACTGGCCTGATGAGAAGTACTCCGCCCTCGGGATAGGAGGTTGAAGCCGTAGGCTGACCCGCTCGAAGTCTTGAGATAGGATGTATCATGTTAAAGCACGATAGAAGCACTTCTTTTTTCTAAGACCAACTTTCGGATTGGCACTGAACACTTGATATTGTTCAGACGTCATGTTTTTACTGACGTTTCTTGGTTTTCCAAGCTTTTTGGCACTTTTAAACTATTTGTGTGTTTTCAGCACAAGTCTCGCAGTGCAACGCCGGACACCTTTAGAGATTCGGCAAAAACATTCTCGGATATTGCTATATATGCATCGGTTTCGAATTGTGTCTTCGGTCAATAGTTGGGTTGCCCGGCTCCTGCAATTGCTTCCTACATTCCACTTTGTTCGGCTAGGTGTGCAAAGGGAGAACCACTGCGATTGTGCTTCCAGCTCACATGGTTAAGCACCTCAGTAGAGAAAGCCGAAAACTGACTGTCACAATAAGCGTAAACTATTCAGTAATCCAATGACGGTGTTAAATGACTGGCCATTCATAACATTGGCCTAAGTGTTTATGGCTTGACCTCGACTGTCACCGAACATTACCGGGGGCTAGTAAATGGCCTCCCAAACTAAATCCTCAATATTTTGCTCTTACATTAGAGCTGAGGTTTAATGATCATGCTTAGCATGACAACCCAAAGAAAGGAACCGATAGCGGGACTATTTTCTTTGGAAGACATATCTTCTGTTAAACAGTAATATAACTCTCTGCGTACCTTTGTTTATAAAACCGTATGGCCAGATTGCCTTGTTTGTTGTAAATCTTTGCCCTCATAAAGGCTTTATAAAGTAGGACAAACACTCCTCGGCTACTGGCCGAGGAGGTGGAAGCCGATGGTCGGTCAACAAAGTTTTGTACAATGCGGATCCGAGCATTAATGACGTAAAGTACTTGGATACATAGAGTCATTACACATAATTTGTGATTTTACTATGGATATTGATCCTTAATTCGGCCACCCGTGCCCGCATTAATGCTCGGGGGCTACTGGGCTTCGGGCTTATTATTTACAAATATTAAAGGGGCACATTGATCCCCTGATCTGGTGTTACCACCCGACCAGTGTCTCGGGGGCTACTGCATTGCTTGTCCAATGCAGAAAATTTTATGTGCAATATAGTTTCCGAGGAGATTTTGATCCTCAGGTTGGTCGGCCGCACCCAACCTGAGTCTCGAGGACTGAGCACGCCGCTTTTAGTGTCCCGAAGTATTCTGCTGAGCTTGGAATTGATCCTCAGGCCGATTTTGCAAATCAACCTGAGTCACAGCGGCTACTGGGATCAACGGTCTTACGTCATCCTTCAGGTGCATCTCAGGTTTTAGACCGATACACACCTTGAGGGCTACTGGGTATATATCTTGGCAGAGAATAAATTGCACCAATAAAAAATATTCACAAAAATCAGCCCACATTCGGGGTGGTGCACCACCTCGGAAGCAGCCCGGCATAAAGCTCGGGCGCTAGTGGCTGGCTCCATAGAGGGCATTTCCGGCATTAAGCTCGGCTAAACTCCTTCAAACTTCTTTGAACCAAGGTGATTTACGACACCTCGGACATAGTCCGGCGTTGGAGCTCGGATATACAGTCCGGCGTTGGAGCTCAGATACATAGTCCGGCGTTGGAGCTCGGATACATTCCGGCGTTAGAGCTGGGAAGCGGTCCGGCGTTGGTGCTCGGTTGCAAAAGATACCTCGAATACAGTCCGGCGTTGGAGCTCGGACGCAAGAGGACGTTGCCGCCCGGGAACAACTTCAAACCCAAGGTGTGGCATAAAAATAACAAGGCATTGGTAAAGGCCGGAAACTTAAAGGGGCTCCTTGGATACCCGACGTGTAAACTCGTCGAATGCATTTCGGCGATCCTCAAGATCGAAGATAAAGAAGATTTGTTGAACCAGTTTTCAAGACTGACGACCGAAGATGAAGAACAGTTCGGAAGAATCGAGGAGCGTCCCTAACTTGAAGACTGGTTCAGGGGGCTACTGACGGTGTCCTGGACTAAGGGGTACTCACCATGTCGTCTCCCGATCTATTAGATTGGGCCGAGGCCCCCCATGACCGTATACTCATGGGCCAGTTCGGACAGCTGCCGCATACAAGGAAGATTCCACAAAGACTTGGCGATCAAGACAAGGACTTCTCCCCATCGGCGTATTCGGCTAGGACTCTTGTTAACCTAGGCCTCTGGTGCATTATATAAACCAGGGCCAGGCTAGTCGATAACATACAGAGCAACAATCATACCATAGGCTAGCTTCTAGGGTTTAGCCTCTCCGATCTCGTGGTAGATCTACTCTTGTACTACCCATATCATCAATATTAATCAAGCAGGACGTAGGGTTTTACCTCCATCGAGAGGGCCCGAACCTGGGTAAAACTTCGTGTCCCTTGCCTCTTATTACCATCCGGCCTAGACGCACAGTTCGGGACCCCCTACCCGAGATCCGCCGGTTTTGACACCGACAAGGGGGCTTGATTTACGGGAGAGAAGGCTGTCGGTGCTGGAGCGGCTAGCGAGGGAATAGTGGTACTGGGGGAGGCGAGCGAGGCGAGGGTATGCGGGGGATGGTGAGATAATGAAGAGTGACCTCAGGGTCTCCGACGAGACGGAGATGGAGATGGAGTGGTGCTAGGGGAGAGGGAGACGAGGCGAGGCATGCTATACAGCGGCGGTGACAGTGACTACATAGTGCACAAGGTGAGGCTGACTTTGGTAACCCAGACACGCCGCCTGGACTGATGTCACCTCGGGCGCAGGGTCTTGTCACTTCACTGTGAGGACCAGATGAAAATAGTATTTTGACCATCAAGTGTACCACAGTTGTACTACTACTAGTAGTAGGAGTAGTAGGACATGAGTACACTCCCGTGCTAGCATGCCTCTGGGTTCATTTCATCCTCCAGCTATCATCCATATTGCGAGCAGAACCAAATTCTCGTGCATGCGGAAGCGTGAAGAAGGACTTTTCTTTTTTGAGGATAACCACATATCCCTTAACCGTAGTAGGAACATGAGTAGTACTCCCTCCGGTCCTCTTTTGTCCGCGCATAACTTTTTTCAGCATTTCTCTAATTAGTCTGCGCATATACCCTTTTGCATGCGCCCATTTCCCTCCATGCCCCGCATTCACAGCATTAATTAGTGTACGCATGAGCAGCTGCAGCCAGACTCCAGCCAATAAACTGCAGCATACATTCTGTGCGTGTGGGAGAGAGAAAAGGCAACCGAAGAGCCCGTACAATCCATTGCATGCAGCCACAGCTCTCCTCATGCATGCGCATAACTTCTCCCATTTACTTCTCCATCGGGAACCGATTTTCCTCAGCTTTTTCACTACTCCTTGATCTTCATTTGCATCCAAACCGCACTGCATTCACATTGTTTTAACCTCTTCACATCCTCCTGGAGTAATTTCGAAGCCCCTATAAATAATCATCTTCTTCAGTTAGACTAGCCATCTAATCCTAATTCTCCAAACCATAGCCCTCCGGTCCAGCGGTTCCAAATGGCGAAAGAGATCGAGATGCAGGATTTTAGTGTCCAACATGTCCTCGTCGAAGGCTCGTTGAGCATAGTTGCCACAGTCACCGACCACCCAATGGTTGTTCAGAAGTGGATCAACAATGTATCCAACTCCCTCCAAAAGGTGGAGATGAATGTCATCGGTCTCGACGTAGAGTACACGGAGCATGCCACTGGGAAGATCCAACGCGCCGCTGTCCTTCAGCTGTGCCTCGAAGATGATGTTTTGGTGTACCACATCATACACGCGCCCTCCATACCAGGTGAGCTTCACGATTTCTTGTCTCGGGAGGACATATACTTCTGTGGGGCAGCCATCGCAGGGGACAAACAGAAGTTGGAGCCGTACAACCTTGATTTGAAAAGCATCGCTGACCTACAAACCAGAATAAAAATTCATGTAGAAGATTGTGATAAACCGACACCATCCCTATTCGACGTAGCAAATTTTGTGTCGGAACAAATCTTCAGAAGGGTGACGAGACACTGGCATTAAGGTCGTCTGGATGGGAGAATTATCCCTTGACGTACGAGCGGATAAAATATGCTGCCCTCGATGCCCGTGTGAGTTTCAAGATAGCTGCAAGGTCCAGAGAGCTTGTTGCGAAGCCGTCTCCCATAGAAAATGAGAACAACAACAACAAGAAGAAGATGCTGCACCAGCAGCAGGACATTATGGATGGATGAACTATTTCCTCTCTTGTAAAAAAATATTCCCTCTCTATGTATATTGATATAGATGGACTATTTCGATGGTGTGCATGTCTTTGGAACAAGTAGTAGCGTGGGCCCGCTTGACTATAAGGAACTATTTATCCGCCTAGCTTTCTCTACTAATCCTTCCAGTGATCGGTATGCAATGCATGTGTCCGTAGACATGACAGCTTGTCCATGGAAGTTCAACTACGATGACCATCACGTTTCATTCACTGCCACTCGCGATTCCCACGACGCCGCTCCAACCCACGACACCGCGTCCCCCGATGTGCGCCTCACCCCTCTTGGCCGCACCGCCCCTCTGCCTTTGTGTGCATGACATGTGGGCCACCTTAAATGCAGCGAGCATCAAGTTTCTACCACAGCCACACACGATTCCCACGATGCCACACAAACCCATGACACCACACGTCCCCTAACCTGCGGCTCACCCCTCTCGGCCCCACTGCCCCTCTAAATTTGAATTTGAAACTTATAAAACGAAAAGATTCAAAACAAATAAACTGGGAGAGAGGGAGTATATCGTAGGATGTGTCCCATACGAAACAAGTCCCCTGGTTTCTCACCACGAAACATCAAGATTCATTTGTATGAGTAGTTTATCTTGTGAGAGAAAAGGATGAACGAGGGAAGGCCTCTAGAGATAGAGATAGACACTACTACTACCAATGTGCTGGCCCGTGCGTTGCAATGGATCCAAAGTAGTAGAATAATACTTGTTCACGTGCTTGAAATATAAACACTCTAGTTTTGATATACATGTGTCAGCTGACATGACAGCTTGTCCATGGAAGTTGAACCACGGCGACCATCACGTTTCTTGTTTCTACCACTGCCACACCCACACGCGATTCCCACGACGCCGCTCCAACCCTACCTGTAAGCACGACGTCCCCCGACGTGGACATGGATCCTCTGACGTGGCTATCACTGCCTTACCCTGCCTTTCCTTCGCTGACTGGTGGGACCCACACTTGCGGGTCCCACATGTTAGTGATAGAATGATAGGATTGTTCACGTCAGGGGATCCTCATCCCCCCGACGTGCGCCTCATCCCTCCTGGCCCCGCCGCTCCTCTGCCTTTGTGTGCATGACATGCGGGCCAGCTGAACTGCGGCGACCATCAACTTTCTACCACAGCCACACCCGATTGGACGCGGTTTGCCTGCTCCGCTACTGTGCTCCGATCCGTAATCCCGCACCATCGAATTTTCATCCAGCGGCTGTGACATATTTTGTCCCGGGCATCAATCCTCGGCTGGAGTACTTCTGTACTACAGGTAGTCCCGCCGGTGTGGCCATCTACGCCTCGTAACGTCCCGACGCCTAGCTGTGGCACCCTCGCCACGACCACGCCACCACCAGCCAATTCATCTCGAACGAGTGAGTCGCGAACCACACCACCACCATGAGAATGACATGTGGGCCAACCGCATTTAAGGTCCGCATGTCATTGACTCATAGGCCGGGCACTAAGCCACTGAAGTTCGGTCCCGTGGGCCCCGAGAGGGAAATGTAACTCCTGCGGCATGCCTTGTGGTGCTCCCACATTACGAGCTCATGCCAAACCCGGAATTTGTTTCTTACTACTACCAACTACTAGTAAGGTACACGTGCATTGCACGCATGAGATTCTAGTGGTTTGTGCATTATGCTTCTACATGTGGAGTCTTCTAGATTCTACATGTGGCAAAATCTGGTGGAATGTAGATGATATCCAACGGCCAGTAGTGCTCGGATTTGCCATCTTTGTACCGTCGGATTGGCTTCACCCAACGACCAACTTTCAAAGTTATGGTTTTGTTTGCAGCCTAAGGTTGCCACGCCTAAGCTTAGGTGTGCCACAAGTGTGTTTGGTTGCATTCCCATCTCAGCATAGTTGTTCCCTCTTCATGCATGCTCAACTCGACACCCCTCTTCATGTATGCTCTCTTCATGCATGCTTCTAGTGTATTTGTGCTAATCTAGTGTGGACTCATGCACCCTCCATACACTCTATCAAACACCCAAAAGTGGGCCGAGAAGGGAACTCTTGGGATCATGCACCCTCATACACCCTACCAAACACACCAGACATGTGTTTGGTTCATTGCTACACTTGTGGCTTGCCACACTTTTCTAGATACATGGTCCACATGTCATAGACTCAACTTCTTGCCAAATCTTGCCACACTTGTGGTGGCCATTTTGTTAGCCACATTTTTTTGTGGCAGACACACTTTGCCTAAGCTTAGTTGTGGCAAAGTTAGTCATGAATGAAGTTCAACCATGGAGTCTTCTAGATTCTACATGTGGCAGAATCTGGTGGAATGTAGATGATATCCAACGTTCAGTAGTGCTCGGATTTGCCATCTTTGTACCATCGGATTGGCTTCATCCAACGACCAACTTTCAAAGTTATTCACACACTATATAGGGGGTATAGATATAGATGTGCCGGCCCGTTGCAATGGATCCAAAGTATATCTGTTTAGTGGAGTGCACTCTAAACACATTATCTATTTATTTTTCTCTAACCTTTCGTAGCCATGCAACCAAGCCACATAAGCTTCATGGGTGCCCCCCACATCATATTATTCATACTCCCTCCGTTCCATAATGTAGTACCTATAGATTTTTTTAAAAGTCAAACCTCACAAACTTTGACCAAGTTTGGGGAGAAAAATATTTACATCTAGAGTGTGAAACATATATCACTAGATTCATCATAAGATGTAGTTTTACATTATATATTTTTGGTATTGTAAATATAAATATTTTTCTCTACAAACTTGGTCAAAGTTTGTAAAGTTTGACTTCTCAAAAAATCTATAGGCACTACATTATGGAACGGAGGGAGTACTACGTTGACTGAAAAAAGATAAATCACCCAAAACAAGATCTTCCCGTTTTTTGTTCCTATGATGCTATGCCATGCACGTACCTACTAGTTGTACAGTGGTAGTACTCCCTCCGTTTCTTTTTACTCCGCATATAAGATTTGGTCAAAGTCAAACTACACAAAGTTTGAACAAATTTATATTAAAAATATGAACATCTACACAATACTAAAACTATATAGTATGAAAATACGTTTCATGGTGCATCTAATAATATTGATTTTATATTGTGAATGCTTATATTTTTTAATATAAAGTTAGTCAAACTATACAAAGCTTGACTTTGACCAAACCTTATATGCGGACTAAAAAGAAACGGAGGGAGTACTAGTTGTATACTACTACAAACTTGGTACTAGTAGGAGTAGAGTAGTACGGAATGCTCCTACTCTATCAACGAGCCCCATCTGACACAAAATTTCTTGGATTCCGTGCCATAGCTAGATCTTCCCCTCATTTCTGTTTTCCAACCTGGCGGCGGGCGGGGTGCGGTTTGCCAATAGTCGGTTTGCTCAACGGCGGTCCCACATGAAAGTGAAAATGCTAGGCAACACGCCTTCCCTAAGCTATGTGTCGTGCCGGACGGGTCGTGGAGTACTCCTGATTCCCGGGCGTGTGTGGGGGGAGTGCGACGCGAATGCGACATGCCTTTTCCTTTTACTAGCAATGTGCCCGTGTGTTGCGACGGATCCAAAGTAGTAGAATAGTAGTACTTGTTCATAAACTTGAAAGAAATCACTCTTGTTTTGATATACTCCTAATATATTACTCCCCCCATTCCTAAATATTTGTCTTTTTAGAGATTTCAAATGGACTATAACATACGGATTATATAGACATATTTTGAAGTGTAGATTCACTCATTTTTCTCCGTATGTAGTCACTTATTGAAATCTCTAGAAAGAAAAATATTTAAGAACGGAGGGAGTACTTTTCACTCAAAATATATTTCTCAGGCTGTTTTGATGAGGTGAGGGAGGGATGTGGTTGCTTTCAAGATAATAAGGGGTTTTCTGCAAATTGGAGTAGAGAAGTGGGCTATTGTTGCAAAAATGCCACAACTTACCTCACAGCCGTTAGATGCAGATCTAATGGTCAGAAAAGACGGATGGCAGACACACCACCATCACCAACTGAGTCTTTTATAGGAGTATATATTTTTCAGGCTGTTTTGATGAGGTGAGGGAGGGATGTGGTTGCTTTCAAGATAATAAGGGGTTTTCTGCAAATTGGAGCAGAGAAGTGGGCTATTGTTGCAAAAATGCCACAACTTACCTCACATCCGTTAGATGCAGATCTAATGGTCAGAAACGACGGATGGCAAACACACCACCATCACCAACTGAGTCTTTTATAGGAGTAGGAGTAGAGAAACATGTATAAATTGTAACATTTTGGTTCTACTCCTTGGCACGATCGATGGATAGAAATAACGATTGGGAACGCTAGGGCGGGGCTATTTCCGCCGGATAAGCAGGGTACGTAGTAGCTAGGTTGGCGCATCGTCGGTTTGGTCACATGCGCGCGGTCCGACATGTTCTAGTGTTTCTAGCAAGATGCCCGCGCGTTGCACGAAGTTGATGGAAAAGGTAAGCACAACTTATAAATTGACGGATGGAGTACTAGTTACAGTGATGCATATAATTAAGCAAAGGGATCGCACATGTCGGTATTGACTGGAACAAGAAGGCAACATCACAATAAGAATTAAGGCCACGATGATGATGCGATCGCAGTGGTGGTTACAGAAGGCAAGAAGAAAGATGCATCCATCAACGTACGACCTCCTACCTCCTCCTCAATTTAGTGCGCCGGGCCACCGACCAGCGGCTAAGGAGCGGCAACTTTTGTGGCGAGGTCGAGGTGCTTCTCAGCAAAGACATCCAAGGCTTCCGTCCGGTTGAGGAAGGCCAACGCCGTAGCGTCCTCACTGGCCTTGTAGATACCTATGTACACGATTTGTTCCTACACGTGGATGTGTAGGTCAACGAATTCTTGCAGGGCGAGGTGCGACCTCCAGGTGGACATTCTTTGTGGCGTCGGCGGGTAGTCGCAGGGCCACCAGTGCTTGAAAGAGGTTTTGGCCATGGAGGCCGATTAGGGTGGCAGGCAATGAGGAGCCCGTGCGCGCGGGCTGGAGGAGTACGGCGATGTCATCCGCGAGCTTCTTGAGGATGGTGAACTTGTTGGTGGTGGCAACGATCATCTAGTCTAACTGAGAGTCGTAGTTGGCGTCGACGATGGCCATCCACCAGCCGATCTCCAACACCGTCTGAAGACGATCCTCGGTGCCATGCCGTAGGCCGACGTCGTGGACCATCTGGCACAGCCACTGGCCGCTGCGCATCGCCGTCATGGGTTTGGAGTGAGCTCTTTTGCACTTAGTGTAGGTGCTTAGGCAAATGCTTAGGTGCGTACGATGTGGTAGATGCATTGGAATGGAGGGGCGCCTTTATATGAAGGCAAAATGCATTGCATTCACATCGTGCAGCCTCTTTTCCCGGTTCTCCTCCCATTACTTCCCTCATGCATTAATTGAAGGAGGATGCATTGGCTGTTCAACATTTCGGGAACCGCTACTAGCTCCCTCCCTCGTCTGCATTAAAGCCGTATCGGGAACTATGCCGCCCGCTGTCAAATCGAATAGTACTGCGCCGCCCGCTGCACGCCCGGCTGAACATGCCTCCTCGCCTCCATCAAACCCCTCCGTTAAACCCGCATGCAAACCGAGAAACCTACTCCGGCCACATGTCCGTTCATGAGCGGGCCGGAATTAAACGCAACACCGGCCGAGCTCCTCCCGTCCGCCCTCAGTTTAAACGAGGCCAGACGCCGGCCAAGCTCCTACCGCCCGCCCTCTATTTACACGAGGCCAGACAGACAGCGGGCAAGAATCGCACCCCTCCGCCGCTCCCCCATCTCCTCCTTCACCATTTTCTCCACTCTTCCGATGGCTTCCGAGGAGCCGTTCTCCGGCATATTACCCGGCTGGGTGGCCCGCCGAGCCCTCCGGATACGGGCGAGGCCGCTCGGTGCTTCACCAACCTCGCCTGGCCCGACAGAGCCAGTTGCCGCCCCAAGCAGGCGCGTGGTTCAGCAACTCGCCGCTCCAGTTCATCTTGATGAGGAGTGGCGAGTTGCTCCACGTCGGCACAGTGGCGCGCACACCGGTACGGGCGTCGTCACTGCCGCGTCGTACCGTGCCACCAGTGTCCGCGGTGCCGCCTCCCGCATCTGTGGGCGCGCCTCCCATGCCTGCGGCAGCGCCATGCAGGCAGAGACAGAAGCCTGGTGCGTGGAGAGCGATGAGTCAGTGGCTAGCTTCTCTGTGTCCGCCGCCATCATCGAGGAGAAGTAGAAAACGGGAGGCCGCCGCCACTTGGGTCCCATGAAGGCCACCGCCGAGGTGACGACTGCGCATTCAGGTGGTTTCTTTACTTCTTCGTCTCTTTCGAGGACCTTCGTCGACCCTGCAAAGTGTCTGCCGGACATGAGGAAGACAAAGGGATCCATGGGCGGCCATTTAGATTATGTACTCCCTCTCTAGCTGGCGGGAAAATTTTTGTTCTAAGAATGGATAAATTGTATGTATCTATAACTAAAATAAGTCTAGATACATTCATTTCTAGGACAAGTATTTCCGGACGGAGGGAGTATTAATTATACCAAGAGAGCCGGATTGGCACCGCTTAGTTCATATAAATGTAATGAAATCCATCATGTTTATATGAAGATCTGGCGTTTTTATACGAAATCCTTCATGCTTATATGAAATCAGTCTGTGTTTGCATGAATTTCATCTGGTTGGTTAGAGTTGTGAAAATGTATGCCGCTGGCGTTTGATGTCGTCCTCCGCGGAAGGAAGCGGGAGAAAATTTGCCGGCTGCCGTTGGAGATGCTCTTATGCTGGAAATAATAGAGTGACATCCAATCCATTTGAGTTAATTGCGTGTATGATTGTCCCTCTATAAAAAGTTAATTGCATGTACAGTGTACACGTGACTTGCAGGGTGGCTACAGCTTCGTACAGAAAGTTAAAAAGAAACAAATCCATCCTTAATCTTGTATTCTAAGTTCTCTGTGGGTTCCACTGTCAGTACAGTAGCCAAAGAAGTATATATTAAATAAGTAATATATAATATAAAAATCTAAAGTTAAAGACAGAATTCGAACTCATGTCATCGCGTTGTGAGCATCCGGCGCTAACCAGTCTAGCACATTTTTGTTGTAGACCATGTTGGAGATATATCTCCATGTCTACTCTTATACTCCATCCGTTCCTAAATATTTGTCCTTTTCATATTTCAAATGGACTACCACATACGAATGTGTATGTAGACATATTTTAGAGTGTAGATTCACTCATTTTGCTCCATATGTAGTCACTTGTTGAAATCTCTAAAAAGACAAATATTTAGGGACGGATGGAGTAGAAAACAGAGTTGATGATGATGGTGTGCGTGCCATCCTGCAATATAGGCCGTCGGATTTATATCTAACGGATAGGAAGAAAACTATGGCAATTTTGCAAAAATATACCCACACCCCTCCCCACATTCGCAAATACGGTCTTCCCTCGTTCATCCTTCTCTCTCACAAGATAAACTACTCATACAAATGCATCTTGATGTTCCGTGCAACGCACGAGCATCTAGCTAGTTTCTTTTAAAATAGTTACTGCGATAATTGGGTTGAAGTGATATATTTTATGTCTGCCCCGAATGATTTCAGATTCACTAGTAGTAACAAAGAAAAGGTTGCCTTGTTAATTAACAGAAAATAGGGTGAAAACTATCACATGAGGCCGGTAAAAACGAGGCACACTAGGTTCAGCGTCATAGTCACTACAGCTGTACGCGCGCGAGAAGTCTACATATCGAGGGGGCTACTGAGAGAGGCACAGAGACACAATGTTCGAGAGAGAAACCAATTGACAGATTACGATTAGATCGAGTTGTCACCCTTCTGCTGTCATTGTTGGGGTGGGGGGGAGGGGGAGGGAGAGAAAGACATATCGAGAGTGTGCGCGGTAGGCACAGAGGCACAACTAGCGAGTGTGTGTGTGTATGTGTGTGTGTGTTTGAAAGAGGAGTAGATATATTACCATCAAGATTGAGGTGACGCCCTACTCCTTTGGTGTCGGGTAGTGTGTGTGTGTGTGTGTGTGTTTGAGAGAGAAGCCAGTCGATAGATTAGTATCAAGATCGAGGTGTCACCCTACTCCTTTGGTGTTGGGAAGTGTGTGTGTGTGTGGTTGTGTGGGTGTGGGTGTGTGTGTGTCGGGGGGGGGGGGGCAGTGACACTCACATATCCCTGCTCTTATAAAAAACAGAGTTGGTGATGATGGTGTTCCCGCCATCCTGCAATATAAGCCATCCGATTTATACCCGACGGATAGGAAGGAAACTGTGGCAATTTTGCAAAAAGATACCCACACCCCTCTTCGTATTTGCAAATAAGGCATTCCCTCGTTCATCCTTTTCTCCCACAAGATAAACTACTCATACAAATGCATCTTGATGTTCGGTGCAACGCATGTGCATCTTGCTAGTAGGGAGAAGGAGTTTGTGTGACACATATCTGGCTATATTAAGGGATAGGTAGATAGCATTTGTGCGAGGCATACTTAAAGCATCACGAAGATAAACAAAATTGTGTGCATGCAAGTGCCGGAAAAATGAAGCGAGAAACAATGTGTGTGTGTGCGTGTGTGTGTGTGTGTGTGAGAGAGAGAGAGAGAGAAATCTCAAAACAGAAGGTGCTCTGCTAGAATCCCATTGTATGTATTCATATGGTTCGGGAACTCGTTAACCTTAGGCATATGTGTGAGAGACATTATTATACTTTGAGACATTAGTGGTTGTGGGTGGGCGGAATTAAAGAGGTGGGCGTGTTCGACAGAGAGAGCATGTGTGTTTCTGTGTGAGAGACTTGTAGGACGGGGTAGAAAGATGAATTCTAACCTTGACGGAGGGAGAGAAATACAGGAAGTGCGCGTGTGTGATTCCAATGCCCACATGGAAATGAGATATGTATGCGTGTGAGAGAGATTGCACAATTCATTCACGTATCACTATCTACGATCGTAGATGTGCATCGCTTGAACATAAATCAATATCTACTTCGTATCATGGCCAAAGGTACAATATCGATTCAACGCTATAAAAATTGGACACTCACGCATCACATTTTTTCTATTTAAATAAACCTTCTTAGTTGTGCATGCCAAAGTTACAGTGATGTTTCTTCAAACAACCAATGTAGCTATCATGTACATGCACCATTGTTACTCTTGCATTCAAAATCATTAGTCTTGGATGATTTAAGGTTCTATTATGAAGTAATATATGTAATATTCATATATGAATTCAACGGGTACGCAATTTATGAAATGGAGGCTATGTAATCATATGAGGTAACACTTTTAAGTAGCGGACTACAATATCCATTTCTTTTTGTGCGCCTCTACACTAACATGTCAATGCATTATGTTTAAAGTAAATTACCAATTGCACTAAATTATCTATTTACACGAGAAATACATAGGCTGAGCGTTTGATCCCTTTTTTGTGAATGTGCCACTACACCCGTACGATTGGCCGCGCCATGTGAACGTCCAAGTTATCGGCGCATCATCCCGAGTTATTGTCTTTTTTCTGGGGTGGACGTCACACCAGTTATTAACTGCTGACGCGTGACCCGTGTACACAGTCTCGCATGACCTTCCTGCTAGCACGGTCCAAAATTAGTTAAAACTGAATACGAACGACCCCGCGGGCGGCAAAATCTCCCGCCTCCTTCTAAAATTTCCGCCACCTTAGTCTTTAGCATGCGAAATTCTCCTTTTGTCCTTGGTGCACGGAAACCAACAGTTACAATACCGCCCTCATCTACATAATAGGTCGGGGCTGCTTTGGTAACTTCCGGTTCCCCCCACTACACGGCACCCCCATTTCCTCTCCCCTCCCGCAAAAACGACTAACTCCACAACACCAGAGCATCTCACATCACGCCGTCCGTACTTCATCGGCCTTTCTCCCCTCCCCTCTTGAAACTCTAGACTGCTCATCCACCGGCGTACCAGAGCCCATTCACTGCTAGCGGCGTCCACCTCGCTGGATCTGCTTCTGCAGCCGCATCTAACCCTCCCACCTCCCCTAGAAACAAGTAGACTGCTCATCCACCACTGTACCACAGCCCATTCAGTGTCGGCCTTGTCCACGGTGCCGGATCTACTTCGCCGGTACTCTTGTCAACCGCAGCGCATCTGCAGCGGCTCATTCGTACTCCCCACCGGAGACGCTTCGTCCACCCCTCGGAGCCGCCCCACCGACGCCCCCGTCGACGACCTCTGATCCTCTTCGTCGACACCTTCCTCAACCCTACCAGAGCCGCTTCGCCAACACCATCGTCAACCCCACCGGAGTAGCTTCGCATATACCATTTTCAACCCTACTAGGGCCGCTTTGCCAACTCACAAGTCCACGGCCTCAGATCCGCTTCCTCACACCCTCATCCAACCTACCGGAGCAACTTCTGATGCCCCGTCCACGGCCGCAGATCCGCATCATCGACACCATCCTTAACCCAACCACTGGAGCAGCTTCACCTACACCCTCGCCCACGGCCACAGATCCGCTTCACCCACACCGTAGTCCACCCTACCGGAGTAGGTTCACCTACACCCTCGTCCACGGCCATAGATCCGCTTCGCCCACACCATAGTCCACCCTACCGGAGCCACTCCACAAACACCCTACTCCACGATTCTAGATCTCCTTACTGGACCCCGATAGCCAGCGCAGCGTCATCACCCTTGATGTTTCTAACCCGATTCCCACCGTCTGGCAAGATGCCAAGCACCCGCCACGACCTAGGTACTTGTCACCTTTAAATCCGTCCAGCATCACCTACCCGATGTACTTCAAATATACTAACAGGTCGCTGTTACCTATTATGCAGCTGGCAAAAACTACAAGGACGATGTTTCTTCTGGATCTAATAGCTTGGCCGACCAAGATCCTGGACCGAGGCATTGCCATGATCTTGTAAGCATGTCTCTCTCTCTCTCTTGTATTGTTCTGTGCCTGCCAGCGTGCTTTGCTAGGATTTTCGACCAGTAATCCCTTTGTGCAGACAATGATTTCTACTACTGGCTGCTAAATTAGATATGTTGATGTCATACATGATACTACCTCGTACCTCTGTTCCTAAATATAAGTCTTTCTAGAGATTCCACTATAGGCTACATACGGAGCAAAATGAGTGAATCTACACTCGAAAATGAATCTATATACATATGTATGTGGTCCATACTGGAATATCTACATAGACATATATTTAGGAATAGAGGCAGTACATTACACAAAATCATAGATGGCATGTAGGAATTCCAGTACACTACATTAGGCTTCCTTAGAGTGCCTGCTAGTCCAGCACACAGAGTCATGGCTAGTTTATGCTACACACACAATCATTAATTGGTGGTTTAAATATGCGCAAGGGATATGCAATGTATTATCATGTAGAGATGTCTGAAATTAGCCGTGTCAACTTGCAGATAGGGTTACACAATGAAAAAGTACAAGATGTATGTGGCAATTTCATGGAACATCGCAAAAAAGGAGAGCCAGCGGTGAGCCTATACAGTGTGCTATGGTACGTCACTCCTCCATTGCAATCATCGTGACATGTTATTTGTATGTTAGTTCTACTAGTAAGTGTGCACGTGCAACGCACGTCTATTTGAACTAATAAGTGTGCACGCGCAACACGCGTCTATTTGAATTAACACACTATAGTAAACTCAATACAAGACAACTTATTCATAAATTTGAATTTTCCCTATAAAATACACAATCTCTTATTCCCTACTCATACAAACAATTTGAAATATCGTTTCTCCTTAATCAACATGTCTCCTATATTAAAAGACCACCAAGTGTTCCCAATGTATAAAACTCAAAATTATTTAGAAGATTCATCATGATTCTTCATATGCACACATTTATGCAAGTATAATCACACATGAAAATGTCACTTAGGACAAGCTAAGGAACCGTTTCACTGCCAACAAACTCCAGTCAAGAATTATTATTACAATTGAGTGTCAACCACAATAGTGGGAAGAGACCTCTATGGTTTGTTGAAAAGAGGAAGCCATTGTCAGATAAAGAAGTGTAGAGATGTCTTGACTGCATAGAATCAGCTGTGAAACAAGACAAAAAAATGCTAGTTGGACCATCTGATTCTACTATTGCACAAAAGTGTCATAATGTCTGGAAGCAAGAAAAGTGATTTACTTTATTATGAAAATAGAACATGTAAACCAAATAAAAATTACAGTGATAAATTGCATAATTATACTTGTTATTCACTGGTCAAAAGCATTAATACGACAACTTGGAACAGTTACTTGAGTACTACACATTTCTTTAAGGGCTCAACATTCTAAAATTTTGACAATATAACAAATATCCTCTCAGTTTGTAGTAATAATGATATGAAGATAAATAATTTGGAAATGGTCTTCAACATGCGTAGGCTACCACTTGTAAGAATAACAGTGGCAAAAAAGGCCAACAAATGCCGGTTTAGAAAGAAAAATCTGCAGACATGCTTCCAATTTTAGCAACTCTAGTGGGTAAAACATACCTTACCTCTCAAGTCAGGAAATAGTCAAACGAAAAAATGTACTTGTTATAAGTAGTAGAGATGAAGTCATAAGTATCATGATTCAAGATATTCAGAGAAACATGGTCGGTCTCTCTGTATGATGCGAACTCGTCACCTCTACCAAAGTGGTCATGCGTAGTATGTAATGTAGAGTGCAATAATGAAATAAAATAAATGATATGAGAATTTACCATGACCACAAAATATCCTAAATTCGTCATCATCATAATCAACATGCATTCTTTTGCTTCTCTTGTATGTGGTCCAAGTTTTCTATCAGGAAAACATGTTAACTCAAGTATAGATAAGGACGGTATGAAAATGCTCATGTAAAATTACAATTGCCATGTATCTGCTGGACAAACAAATACACTTATGCAAACTTCAGGGTTTTTTAGTAAAACTTATGCGAACTTTATTTTTTTTCACTAAAACTTATGCAAACTTCTGGGTTTTTTTCACGTAATTTCATGACTGCAAGTAAGGTCTTGGTTCAGCAAATTCTTCTGTGAGTTCACTGCGTAGTCGTGAGTTGGCCATGTAATAACCGGTAGTCAGTACTTAAAAAACAGGGATGTCTGTTACAGGTACGCGAAAATTAGCGAAAAAATAAAGAAAGAAAGAAGGCATTGGTTTCCCGAAACCCAACTGTGTGTGCTCCAGCGCGCCTCTGTTTCTCATTGCCTCATCTCTAGTTCCTGTACTTCTAGATGTGTCACCACCGGTGAGGTAGCGATGACAGTAAAAAAAACACTCGGTGCTTACCTGATTAGTGCGTGCGTGCGGCGCGTTCGCGTGAAGGCGAGCGTCTCCGTCGTTAAGGCCTGCGAGCGGCCGTGGCGACCGTGTCCTCTCACCAGCTGGACGGTGTTGTCGACACACGTGAATCAGTCGTCCAGCTTTGTGGCGGCGCCCTCCATGCACTGGGGCGCCCCCACTCAATTTTTTGCCCGCTTATACTGGTCCAGGATACTCAGCGTTGCCCCCACTTGAAGGGCGTCGGCGGTGGGTGGTTGTCAGCGTGGGTGTTGTGGACAGAGCTGAAGTCGACGCGGATGCCGGTGGTTCCCGGAGAGCAGGCCAGGACGTGGACAAAGTCGTTGCAGTTAGTAGAAAAGTGACTTGGCTTCCAGGCAGAAGACGAAAGCGGCGACGACACGTGTGTGTGTTCGGAGGAAGCCGCATCTCCTCCTCGCGTGTCTCCCACTGTGGCTCGCGTGGGTGGTGGGCTGGTGACGGCTGGCGACTCGCGATCGCGATTCCCGAGACGATAGGATGCGCTCGCGATTAGTTTCCTAATAATTAGATACGTTCATGATTAGTTATCTAATAGGATACGTTCGTGATTAGTTTCCTAATAATTAGATGCGTCCATGATTAATTTCCTAATAGGATGCGCGTGATTATTTTCCTAATAATAGGATGCGCCCGTGATTAGTTTCCTAATATGCGTTTGTGATTAGTTTCCTAATAATTAGATGTGCCCGTGATTAGTTTCTTAATAGGAGTGTCCATGATTATAGTTTCCTAATCGACCGGACGTGGACTTTCATATTTTCCTCCGCGGTGGAGTACGGTCAGTCAATGTAAATTGCTAAGTGCACACAGATAACAAATTAGGTTAAGGCTAGCCATTAGATTTAGTTTAGTGGGACTAATCATACGGTGATAATGTATCCGTGTACGTTTTGTGGGGTGCACTTAGAGAAGATAATGTTTGCTCTTTTATAAGTAGTATAGATTGACCAAGTTTCTTAGGGACAGTTATTACGAGTTATCCTAAGAAAATAAGCACCTATGAATATAAGCTCCATGTAATAATCCTACTAGTTCTTTTCATTGCGTTTTCAGCTTATCTTTGGTATGATCAGTGAAAAGTCTAGATTGCATTATATTTTTTCATTTTGCTGCCCCTAGGAAAATTAATTTGACTTGCAAACATCACAAATTGAACCCAGTGCAGTAATTAATATGATAGGAAAATAGACCTTCACTATTTGCTCAAAATGCAAATACAAAGATACCATTTACTTGGCACAATCTACTTTGGTCAATGTTTTCCATAGAGATCACATTGCCTAATTTAAACGAAAAACGCATGGCCCACATTTAAATGAAGAACAATTATTTATTGAAATTTGATGGTCCAAGTGGCTGGTTATTATCATATAGCAACAGCACCTGAAAGCATCATATAGCAGCAGCTCATAGCAACTCATCATACAGCAGCAACAACAGTGTGCAATTCATCATACAGCAGCAGCAGCAGTGTGCAATTCATCATATACCAGCAACAGTTCATAGCAATTCATCATATAGCAGCAACAGGAGTAGCTCATAGCAATTCATCATATAGCAGCAGCAGGAGCAGCTCATAGCAATTCATCATATAGCAGTAGCAGGAGCAGGTCATAGCAATTCATCATATAGCATCAGCAGGAGCAGCTCATAGCAATTCATCATACAACAGTAGCAGCTTATAACAACTCATCATATAGCAGTAGCAACAGCTCATAGCAATTCATCATATAGCAGCAGCTCATAACAATTCATCATATAGCAACAACAGCTCATAACAATTCATCATATAGCAGCAGCAGGAGCAGCTCATAGCAATGCATCATATAGTAGCAGCAGAAGCAGCTCATAGCAATTCATTGTATAGTGGATCAGAATGAAAATTTGGCAAAAAATTAGAGGAGATCCTCACCTTGTTGGATGAGCTCATCCTTCAACAACACCTCAAGGCCACGGCCTGGGAGGTGCGGAGGGGGAATAAGGTGCCTTCTGCCGCAGTGTGACATCAGCCGTAGTTGTGCAGCGCCTACCAGAGTAGTGCGTTGGACGAACCATAGTGGAGCAGCTGCTGGAGACCATGAGAATAAGCGGCGGCACCAGAGGGAGGAGCAGCTAGGGAGATTTGCCCCTACCCGCCGGCCATGTAGCCTAGCTGGACAGAGCATCGTCGAGGACCAGGCCAGATGGGACTAGTGGCGACGGCTTACTGGAGGAGCCCTAGTGCTGCAGGCAGGGTATCGAGGTAGAGGGAAAGGGGAGAGGCGATGCAAGCGGGCAGGGCAAGGAATGCTTGCGTGTTTATTTTTACTTGAGGGTGAGGTGTGACGCGGGCGTCACCAGTTGCATTTTGAGTGTAATATAGGCAGACAACAGAGTCATTTCACTATTCCCCTTCCCTTCAATTTTTTGTGAGGTTCTAGCCGAAACACCCCCTCCAAAGCGAAATTAGTTAAGCCCAAGCCCATAACTTAAAAATGACTTCTTTACATCTTTTATGGCTTATTTTGACAATAAGCCCTGAAAAGGCGGAATAGAACTGGCCCTTAACCTGCAATTCAATTGTGCGTGGAATGATGAATCACTCCTGCCTGCTATAGTGTACATTTAGGCATCATCATACATGGCATAACCTAATACATGTGCATTCCATTGTAGAATCTGGAATATGCAATGTTTATGTTAGTTCATGTGTTGCACATGATGTTTAAATGCCCCTTAAATCTGGTCAGTCAAGTGATGGTCTTTAAGCCTCCTTCCTTGCTTCTTTTCTTGATATGTAAGATTTGCTCACACATCTGTTCAATTGCTTGTTTGCATTAGCCAACCATACTAGGACTGTTTGCTTTGATTACTTGCTGTTCTTGACCTAACACTCTAACAGAGCTTGTCAACGATTTAAACACTAAGGACTACTATGGTGGGGCCTTTTCTAACTCATATGTGACATAAAGGTTTGGCTGTACACTAAAGTAGGCTCTCCAAGAGTACCTGGAGATCTAGTTCGAAGGTATGCCTAGTTTTTACATAGTGCAGACATAGTAAATGCTCATTTCATTGTGTGCAAGTGCAAGATATGTGGCATGTTTCATTATGTGGTGTTGTTTTGTTATAATCTCATCCTTTTGTGTTCACAGACTGGAAAGTATGCATATTTATCTTCCAAGGAGACGAGTAACTAGTTTGTGTCACCTTGCAGAGGGGGTGCAATGAAGATAAGATTGAGGATTTCCAAGTACAAGATGTTAGGAAGGAGCCTTGCAAGAGAAGTAGGAGTTGCGCTGAGCCTCTTCAACCTGTTAAGGTAAGTCACTGTATCCAACTCAACAGTTCAATTCCTTGTTTGCTTCAGGCATAGTTAATTTGCTCTTTTCAATTGCTTTATTTGTCCTCAGTTAATGAGATGCCCAAAGAATGATGCCTGATGTTGGGTACTTGTATAACTATTAGTTGACATAATTAAAGGCCTTACCATTTAATTACTCTACCGAAGTGTGCCTGAAGCTTTGAAGTCTATTAACCAACTATTATTGAATGAGGCTCACAATCTAGTTTATACTAGGCTAATGATTGCATAGTTTTGCTTGCTGTAGTATGTTTGTATGAAATCCTCTGTTGTTCATTATGCTCCCTAAGACTTTAATTGAGCTACAGAATGGCCAACTGCTTGCTTACTTCTACGCAACGTGCCGTCTAAATTTGTAACTTGTCTGTGTTTTGGATTGGGCCCCAACATCATGCTCCTCTGGTGAGCTAAGAGAGATTTCTGTATGCAGGCTACACATACTACCTTTTTTTATAATTTTTAAAATATCACCTGCTTATGCTCCATGACGTGTAACATTATTGTTAGTCCTGTTTTGCCATGTACAAAATAGTCTGTCTTGCTCGCTTCACTGTTGTAACTATATTTTTGCCCTAGTCATGTGTACTTATAGAAACATTTCAGGATGAAGTGACATCAACACAAAGTTCTGCGAGCAGTGTGGCATGGCCGTTACTGAATGATTATGGATTGGAATTGGAATGTGCTGATGTTCTCGAGCATCAACTAGAGGTGGCAAGACAACGTGTACATGATTCTGAACGTACAATCAACAAGTTGAGACTGGACATGCAGATATTAGATGCATGAGTCAAAAAATGAAACAAGACATTGAGGTAACAATGAAGGAATTGGAGATTTTGCAGACTGAAATTTGTGCTATCTAAATCCGGCCAATCCTATTTTCTGAAGATATTATAGTTCAAATGGCAAGTTATGTTGATGCATGTCCATGATGTATGAGCTGTATTTGCCCAGTGTATGTAATTTGCTGTTTGTGTATGCTTTATTATCACTGGTGCCGAACCATAATGCCTTGTGGGTATAATCGGCTGTAATTTCTTTATTGTATAGTGTAGGATTATTCTATGTTTCTATGCCTTAGTCTCTTTATTGTATAGTGTATGTTTTTAGAGGTGATAGTATAGAGTAGGATAATTCTTTGAATATGCTATGTCGTACAAACGGGGGCCAACTCGCCCAAACGTTGTAGTGACCATGGCCGTCCACAGGCCGTACGACCCATGGGCCATCTACGTGATGGATGATCCATGGCCTTCTATGGGTTGTCGGATCCATGGGCCTTCTATGGGCCGTCGGATCCATGGGCCTTCTATGAGCCGTCGGATCAATGGGCCTTCTATGGGCCGTCAGGTCAATGGGCCTTCTACGTCCCATAGGATCCATGGGCCTTCTACGGGCCGTCTCATCTATGGCGGGCCGTATAAGGGACCGTACATGGGCTAGAGTTGAAATCGTCCGTTCATGGGCCGACCATAATGGGCCGTCTTTAATCGGCCGTATTTGATAACGCTATGAAAATGGCCCAACGTATTAATGGGCCTCAAACAGGCCGACTGTAACCATGGGCTGAATTTGGCCCACAAGTAGAAAATGACAGTAACGGGCCGAAACTAAATGAATGCTGGAAATGAGCCCAAGAATAAATGGGCCCTGAGAAGGCCGAAAGATAACATGGGCTGGAAACGGCCCAATGGAATAATGGGTCGTTAATGGGTATAAAGTGATACATTGTTCATTACGGGCCAGTTTTACCACGGGCCGTTAATGGGCCAAGGGTTACTAAGGGCCTCATATGGGCCGAAAGACGTACATGGGCCAGAAGTTAAAACGGGCTGGAATTATATTGGACGGCCCTGATGACGCTATTGTGCCTAATTCAGATAGGCCGTAAACGGGCCCTGGGTTAGCGGGCTGTAAATGGGCTATATGCGAACAGGCCGTTAACAGGCTTGCTGTGGGCCAGCCCACCACCTTTTGACCAAGTCAAATGGGCCGACCTTTTCACAGAAATGGGCCTCTGTTGGGCCGTGCCACGTGTCGACGTATCATAGGCGCTTTGGGTCCAATGAGTGGATGACATCTGTCCCAACGGCGAGCCGACACGTGTTCCCTCCAGCCAATGATGATTTTACACGTGGAAAATCCCCATTGGTCGGGGCTGTTAACGGGTTATCGGATCCAAAACCGAACCCGATAGCTTAATGTCGTTCCGTTATGGTGGATGCCACGTGTCGGTCACCCTTGACGAAAGCACTTCTGTGACGCGCGATTTATCGTCATGGAAGTGGACACTTCTGTGATGATAATTTTGGAATGACATGGAACACTTCTACAACAGCACATGTATGACTATCTTGATTCTATCATAAAATTGTCATGGATGTACATGCATGACAGAAAACGTGACCTACTGTGACAAACACGTATCATCACGGAAGTGTATCTTTTTTGTAGTGAAAGAAAATGCTATTGCTGATGCATTGTCTCGTCGCTATACTATGCTTTCACAACTTGACTTCAAAATATTTGGTTTGGAGACCATCAAAGATCAATATGTGCATGATGTTGATTTTAAAGATGTAATGCAGAATTGTAAAGAAGGAAGAACGTGGAATGAGTTTGTCGTTAATGATGGATTTGTGTTCCGTGCTAACAAGCTATGTATTCTAGCTAGCTCTGTTCGTCTTTTGTTGTTGCAGGAGGCGCATGGAGGAGGATTAATGGGACACTTTGGCATGAAGAAGACGGAGGACGTACTTGCTACACATTTCTTTTGGCCAAAGATGAGACGGGATGATGAGCGTTTTGTTGCTCGCCGCATTACATGTCAAAAAGCTAAGTCACGACTCAATCCTTATGGTTTATATATGCCTTTGCCTGTACCTAGTGTTCCTTGGGAGGATATATCTATGGACTTTGTTTTAGGTTTACCTCGAACAAAGAAGGGGAGGGATAGCATATTTGTTGTCGTGGATAGATTCTCGAAAATGACACACTTTATACCATGTCATAAAAGCGATGATGTTGTTAATGTTGCTGATTTGTTCTTTCATGAAATTATTCGCTTGCATGGTATGCCAAATACTATTGTTTCAGATCGTGATACTAAATTTCTTATCCACTTTTGGAGATGTTTATGGGCTAAGTTGGGGACTAAACTGCTTTTTAGGCTCCGTTCGGAATCCCTCCGCTCCGTAACTCCATCACGGAGCGGAGCGACATACAGTACAAATACGGAGAGCGGCAAAAAAGCTGCTCCGCGTGCTCCGCTCCCCGGTGACAGAGCGGTGGATTGCCGAACACAGCCTTAGTACTACTTGTCACCCGCAAACCCATGGACAAACTGAAGTAGTCAATAGAACATTGCCTACTATGCTTAGGGCTATTTTGAAGAATAATAAGAAAATGTGAGAAGAATGCTTGCCTCATATTGAATTAGCTTATAATCGTCCATTGCATTCTACTACTAAGATGTGCCCTTTTGAAATTGTGTATGGTTTCCTACCTCGTGCACCTATTGATTTGTTGCCTCTTCCATCTTCGGAGAAGGTTAATTTTGATGCTAAAGAACGTGCTGAGTTGATTTTAAAAATGCATGAGTTAACTAAGGAAAACATTGAGCGTACGAATGCTAAATATAAACTTGCTGGAGATAAGGGTACAAAACATGTTGTGTTTGCACCCGGAGATCTTGTTTGGTTACATTTGCGTAAGGATAGATTTTCTAATTTGCACAAATCAAAGATAATGCCACATGCTGATGGTGCTTTTAAGGTGTTAGAGAAAATAAATGATAATGCATATAAACTTGAGCTGCCTGCAGATTTTGGGGTTAGTCCCACTTTTAACATTGCAGATTTGAAGCCTTATTTGTGTGAGGAAGATGAGCTTCCGTCGAGGACGACTTCATTTCAAGAAGGGGAGGATGATGAGGACATCAATACCATTGTTACACCCACAACCCTTGCTACTATACATACTAGACCAAGTACTAGAGCTCGCGCACGCCAATTAAATTACCAGGTACTTCCGTTTCTTGGTAACGATTCTAATGTTCATGAGAATATGATGCTGTCTAAATTGAATACATTTGTTTTGCTTACAAATGAAGGGCCTAGCTTGGACAAGAAAGATGAACCTTGGAGCAAGTTCAAGCATGGAGATGATGGTGTGCGCAAGGGGAACAAGAACGGAGTTACAAGTGATGATTCTAGGACTTTGAAGCCACATAAGGAGTGCATGAAGCCTTGGACGAAATATACAAGATGCCACTTCATAAATTTCGTCCAGAGACTATTCTAGGTGCCGTGTCACCTTATTTTTGGGCCAGGCCCATGTAATTTCAAAATACTTGATTATAGGCTGTTTTTAGAGTCCGTATGTGTGGGGAAACGAGAGTTAGGGTTGGTTTCGGACCCCTCATCCAAGGGCCACAAAATTCCCCCCTCTCTCCTCCATATATACAACCCTTAGGGCATCGTTTAGCCTTTGGGTTTTGTTTAGATTAAAGTTTGTCACAGCTGCAACTTCGCGTACTTCGTTTGTGTTCAATGACCAGACAAAGGCGTCACAGAACCCCACCTTGATCAATAAAGCTTTCCTCTTATATTCGCAATATCTAGATTGCAATCTTAGTTTCTTGCTTGTTCTTCGTTTGCCTGTAGGAAACAAACCTTCATGGTCAGGTTGATCATGCTCCGGCGTGGTCAATAACCTCTCAGAGTTAGTTTAGAGACTGCTAAGGCGCGACATCCTCGCACGTTCGTAGTCGGATCGTCAAAGTCGACTTCCTCCAAAACGATAGCCATCATCTCATCGAAAGACGGGACACATTTGCCCCTATCATCATATAATTTTCGGCTCATTTTATTCGATTATGAAATGACCCAATTTTATAGAGATTTGCGGCTGTCGTGGTTCTAAGTCTGACAGTAGTGTAGGGGGGTAAGTATGGAGAGGCAAGATCTTAGCTATGGAGAAGTTGTAAGCACGCAAGGTTTACGAGTTCAGGCCCTTCTCGGAGGAAGTAATAGCCCTACGTCTCGGAGCCCGGAGGCGGTCGACTGGATTATGCGTGTATGAATTACAGGGGTGCGAACCCTTCATACTGAGGAGGGGGGTGGCTTATATAGAGTTCGCCGGCCCCCTCCTGCCCTCAGTAATGCAGGTTTAAGGTACATTTAAGGTCGGGCGTTACTGGTAACGCCCCTAATAAAGTGCTATAATGACCATAAAGACTACTTACAGCTGACCGTTTTCCTGCGGAGTGACTACAGGTCTCCTGGCGGTCGAGTGGTTGGCTTCATGGTCGAGTGATAGCCTGCAGGTCGAGTGTCTTGAATCCGTTGAGTGGGATACCTTCAAGTCGATTGAAAGGCGACTTCTCCTAGGGATGTCCTAGGGTAGGGCTCCTTTGGACAGGTCCGTGCCCCTACCCTAGGTACATAGCTTCATCATTAGCCCCCGAATGGATCGAGGTTAGAGTGGGGAAAGAGTTGGAGATCTTTCCGACTGATTCTTCGGGCTACGTGAGCGCCTTGTTTTTGGGTCAATCGTCACGGATGACGTTGCCAACCTTTTTCAGTCGCCTTGATCCATTCCAGGCCTTTCGTCGAGTGAATTTCTTTGCTTGTGATGTACTGAGCGCCAGCGCGATCGGGGTCTTCTGTTTTGACAAGTTGTTCTGTGGCCCGCGGATGTCGCAGGATTCGGATTTTGGGAAGCGTGCGGGGCGGGAGCAGCCGCAGTAATCGGAAGCGATAAAGCGGAAGCTCCTCGATCCCCACGTCGCCTTTTTTGCCACGTACTGCGCGCGCGTCTGCTGTGGGATTTGACTGGATAGCCTGGGCCTACCAGTCAGCCACTCGGAAGCGGTCCCTTATAAATCGCCGGCTCGGGGTTTCCAAGCAGTGCGCTCTCTTCTCCTCCTTTCTTCTGCCTCTCTCACTTCGCAAGTCCTTCCGCCACCTCCGTTCCCGCCCTAGCGTAGCAGGCCCATGCGAGACTTCGCCGGCGACGATGACGAAGAGCAAGACCTCCGCTCTGGAGCGCACGAAGAAGGCGGCGGTGGCGGGGAAAGGGAAGAGGTCAGCTCGGGGCGGATCCTCCTCTAGGACCGCTCTGCCCAAAGGTTGGATTCAGGGCGACTGGATGCCGTCGGTGCTCCGTCAAGAGGATCTCGACGACATGGTCGAGGGGGAGTCATCCCCCACCAAGCCGCGCGTCTTCCGGGGGGAGAGATCGAACCTCAACCCCGTGATGGTGAGTGCGTGATCCTAGCCACCCACATCGACCGAGGGTTTTCTCTGCCGCCCCATCCCTTTTTCCGGAGTTTTCTGAACTTCTTCGGAGCGCAGCTCCATCACTTCACTCCCAACTCCATCGTATACCTCACCGCTTACATTTCCATGTGCGAGGCCTTCTTGGGTTGCCGCCCCCACTGGGGACTCTTCAAGCACATCTTTACCTGTCGCTCTCAATCGGTCAAGAAGGCCAAGTCGAGTGACGAGAGGACGCAGGTGATCCAGCTGTGCGGGGGTCTGGCGATCCAAGCGAGGGGGAAGAGTTGTTTTCCTTCCATCACTTTCCCGGAGTCGGTCCGTGGTTGGCAGGCAACCTGGTTCTACTGTCAAGACCAAGCGACCCCAGGGCAGTCGCCTGGACTTCCTCCATTCTCTCTCGACCGAGCTGTAAAGCCTGCTTCTCTGAAAGTGTGGCCGGAGGAAAGGGCCCAGGTCAAAGTGTTGGAGGGTCGAGTGGTTGAGCTCGTCCGTGAGGGTGTGACTGGTATGGACCTGCTGGAGGTCTTCGTCCGGAGGCGTATCCAACCGCTCCAGGCCCGTGACCACCCGATGTGGCTGTACGCGGGCCTTGACGACACCACTCGGGTCCACCCGGAGGAGGTCACCGACGAGATGCTAGAGGGGTGGCTGTCGAGCATTACGGGGAACAAAGACAACCCCCGAGGAGCCAGGAGGGTGGTTCCACTCGACAATTCGTATGAGGTGGACCAGGTATGTCTTTATGTTCCCGACTGAAGTCTTGTTTTCTGCATTGGTCTTCTTTGAGTTGGTCGATTGACTTTCGTCTTGTCTACTGTTTTTCAGGCTACCACCGAGATGTACTCGATGCCCAACGGGGCTCAGGGGCCAACTGAGGAAGGGGAGGCGAGCGGAGGTGAGAGCGGGGACGACCAAGGCGAGTGGGAGTCCGACGGTGAAGGAGAGGGAGACGACAATGTCGACTCTAGTGAAGAGGAGGAGGAGGAGGAGGCCGAACCCCCTCGCCCAGAGGGGCGGTCCAAGCACACACACGACCCAGCGCGGGAACGTGGCAAGGCGATTGCTTCTATTGGGCAGTCGTCGAAACGCCCTCGGACCTCTTCTCCTACGCCGACTGGGAAGGTCCCCAAGCTCCCATGCACGACGCTGTCCAAGCCGCCCAAGGCTCTACCCAAGATGAAGATAGCTGTCCCTACCATTTCCGGGTAATAATAAAACTTGTTTTCCTTCGTCGACCATGGACAGGTCCTTGGTCGATTCATTGAGCCAACCGACTGACTTTCGAGTTTTGCAGTGCTGCTACTTCTGAGGTCTCCGCCAAGGGTGACGACCAAGAGATGGAGGATGCTGTTACCTCCAACCCTGGTACGATTACTGACGTTCTGTATTGAGTCGACTGATCATTTACTGCAACTCTGGTCGACTGAACTTTTCCTTTGTAGCCCCTCCTCATGTTATCGACCTCCCGGATGACGACGACAACGGTCCGTTGAGAGTGAGGAGGCACAAGAGGGCGTCGGCTGACAAGACCCCCCAATCCGCTCCGGCGTCCGAGGCCGTGGCTCGGGATGGTGGTGACACCGCTCGGGCTTCTGTGACCTTCACCGTTCCTCTGGCGAGTGCGCGGCCCTCGTCGTCGACTGCGGATCCGTCTTCACTTTTTGCCGCATACCCCATCCCTGAGGACCAAGCGGCTGCTGCAAAGGAGGCTATACGCCAGGCGGGGATCATGATGGAGCAAGTGAAGATGGCTCGGGAGGCCAGCCAAGCAGCCTATGACGCGAGTTCGGCTCTTTAGAGCAACGTCCAGGTCAGTCGACTCAACACTTGGTCTGTTATGATATGCTGTTTGAAGAGTCTCTTTTCCGAAGATCTTTTGTATCTGTACACCCACTGGGTGTGTCTGCCAATCTTTGGACGAGTGGGGGCACGCTAAGTGCACCCACTGGGTGTAGTCCCCGAGACTACGGTGGACTGCTGGCAGTCGACTGTAGTCTTTACATTGTGTTGCTGTAGCTGTATTTCTTCACTAGGTTTGGTCGGTCCAGGTCGAGTGGAACTGTATCCGGTCGACTGCGGGCAGTCGACTTTTTCTCTCTTTCTCTTTTTTTGGTCAAAACAGTGGGGGCACGCTGAGTGCACCCACTGGGTGTAGTCCCCGAGACTACTGTCGAATGTTTTTTTGATTCGGCTGTGGTCTTAGAAGCGTCATCATTGTCTCTTAGTTACTCGGAAGCAACTTATCTTGGACGTCTATCGACTGATTTTTTCTTTTTACAGAAATCTTGCGAACTTGTAGCTCGCTATACTGAGTTGGAGAATCAGCAGATCCAGTTCAACCTTAGCTTGAAGCTTGCTCAAGAGAACTTGAAGAAGGCGCAAGAAGAAGCAAAAGGTATGGCTGGTGAGGTTCTCCATTCTTAACGGGTGACTTTTCTTTCTTGTCCATTCTTGATGTTGGTTCCACTCGACGCGCCGCAGATAAACTGGAGGAAGCTCTGAAGAAGGACCAAGATCTTGCAGAGGCATAGAAGGAGGCCTCGAGTAAAATGAAGCTCACAGAAGAGAAACTGGCTTCGGTCGGAGCTGTTGAATAGGAGAACTCCAGACTGAAGAATGCTCTCGAGGCAGCTAATCGAGATGCCAGTCGACTGAAGAAAGAGAAGATGGCGCTGCACGACAAGGCGGGTGAGCTGTCGGGGAAGGTAAAAGATCTGGAGGCTTATCTCGGTGGACTCGCCAAGAAGCTGTTTGTCATGCTCGAAGGTAATTATTCCAACCCGGCTGTCTTGTAGTTGTCGAGCCTGCGTACGGCCACCGTCTTACCCTTGAATCGTGTTTGCAGAATTCTGCCAGAACTTTGAAGAGGAGACCAGTCGAGTGGAACCAGGATTGGACCCTGTTAACTCTCTCGTGAAGGACGAGGCTGCAATGAACGTGCTCCGTCTGGAATCTCGTACTGCCAGCGTCGTTGACTATTTGGCTCTGCTGAAAGTTGCGATGTCGCGGATCGACGCATCACTCTGGCCTGGGACGACGCTTCAAAACGACCTCGAGTCTCTGATGGCTCGACTTAACGAAGTCCCAGGTCGAGTGGCGGAATGGAAGAAATCTTCAGCTAGATGTGGTGCTGATGTCGCTCTGTCCCTGGTCCGCGTCCATTGCAAGGAGGCGCGAGAAGAAAAGCTGGCGGCCATCCAAGTCGCCAATACCAGGAAGCACAGCTTTCAAGACTTCATGGAGACCTTCATCGCTGCTGCCACCTGTATTGCCGACGGGATCGACTTGGATGAGTTCGTCGCCCCTTCCAGTCCTCTTCCTGAGGAGTGAAAAAACTTTAAATTTACCTCAGAATGCTGAGTGGATTTGTAACCGTTAAACTCTGCCTTAAATTTGCCTCGAGATGCCGAGTGGACTTGTAACAGTTATACTTAGCCGAGCCGAGGGCTCGAGTACTTTGAGGTCTGGGACCTTTTAGGCTTTATCTGAAATTGATTTCTCGTTGGACATCTTCATGGTTTGATTCGTCGAGTGGAACTTGATCTTCACTCGGAATGACCTTGTATTTGCGGCGCAATTCCGAAGGGGGAGTTAGCAGTCGACTCGCGGATTGGGTTGAGTCTTGTACTTAGGCGAGCACTGGGCCGTAGCTAAGCCTCCGAGTGGGAGGTTTGCTCTCCACTCGGTAGGGTTTTTAAACACTTAGGCGAGCACTGGGCTGCAGCTAAGCCCCCGAGTGGGAGGTTTGCTCTCCACTCGGTAGAATTTTTTCAAACTTAGGCGAGTGCCTGACTTCAGCTAAGTCTCTAGGTGAGAGAACTTAGGCGAGTGCTGGACTGCAGCTAAGCCCCCGAGTGGGAGGATCGCTCTCCACTCGGTAGGATTTTTTCAAACTTAGGCGAGTGCCTGACTGCAGCTAAGTCTCTAGGTGAGAGAACTTAGGCGAGTGCTGGACTGCAGCTAAGCCCCCGAGTGGGAGGATCACTCTCCACTCGGTAGGATTTTTTCAAACTTAGGCGAGTGCCGGACTGCAGCTAAGTCTCTAGGTGAGAGAACTTAGGCGAGTGCTGGACTGTAGCTAAGCCCCCGAGTGGGAGGATCGCTCTCCACTCGGTAGGATTTTTTCAAACTTAGGCGAGTGCCGGACTGCAGCTAAGTCTCTAGGTGAGAGAACTTAGGCGAGTGCTGGACTGCAGCTAAGCCCCCGAGTGGGAGGATCGCTCTCCACTCGGGAGGATTTTTTCGAACTTAGGCGAGTGCCGGACTGTAGCTAAGTCTCTAAGTGGGAGAACTTAGGCGAGTGCTGGACTGCAGCTAAGCCCCCGAGTGGGAGGATCGCTCTCCACTCGGTAGGATTTTTTCAAACTTAGGCGAGTGCCGGACTGCAGCTAAGTCTCTAGGTGAGAGAACTTAGGAGAGTGCTGGACTGCAGCTAAGCCCCCGAGTGGGAGGATCGCTCTCCACTCGGGAGGATTTTTTCGAACTTAGGCGAGTGCCGGACTGCAGCTAAGTCTCTAAGTGGGAGAACTTAGGCGAGTGCTGGACTGCAGCTAAGCCCCCGAGTGGGAGGATCGCTCTCCACTCGGTAGGATTTTTTCAAACTTAGGCGAGTGCCGGATTGCAGCTAAGTCTCTAAGTGGGAGAACTTAGGCGAGTGCTGGACTGCAGCTAAGCCCCCGAGTGGGAGGTTCGCTCTCCACTCGGTAGGATTTTTTCAAGCTTAGGCGAGTGCCGGACTGCAGCTAAGTCTCTAAGTGGGAGAACTTAGGCGAGTGCTGGACTGCAGCTAAGCCCCCGAGTGGGAGGATCGCTCTCCACTTGGTAGGATTTTTTCAAACTTAGGCGAGTGCCGGACTGCAGCTAAGTCTCTAGGTGAGAGAACTTAGGCGAGTGCTGGACTGCAGCTAAGCCCCCGAGCGGGAGGATCGCTCTCCACTCGGTTGGATTTTTTCAAACTTAGGCGAGTGCCGGATTGCAGCTAAGTCTCTAGGTGAGAGAACTTAGGCGAGTGCTGGACTGCAGCTAAGCGCCTGAGTGGGAGGATCGCTCTCCACTCGGTAGGATTTTTTCAAACTTAGGCGAAACGGATTCGCAGTAAGTCACCCACTGGGGGATTTCGTAAGCAAACAGGAGTGACAACAATTATTGAAACACTCTTGCCTTTGATAAAAATAAACTGCAGCAATTTTTCTTATTACATCTCATCCAAGGGAGAGCTCAAGTGTAAAAGGGGCGGAGTAGTTCCGCATTCCAAGCTCGTGGCTCGTCGATCTGGCGATCAACATTGTAGAGGTGATACGCTCCATTGTGGAGGACTCTGGTGATGATGAAGGGGCCTTCCCAAGTAGGAGCAAGCTTGTGTGGTTTCTGTTGATCCACTCGGAGGACCAAATGTCCTTCTTGGAAGGCTCGACTCTTCACATTCCGGGCATGGAATCGACGCAAGTCTTGCTGATAAATGGTCGATCTGATCATGGACATCTCCCTCTCTTCTTCTAGGAGGTCGACTGCGTCTTGCCGGTCCTGTTCTGCTTCATCTTCGGTGTAAATCTCGACTCGGGGCGCGTTGTGAAGAAGATCACTTGGCAAAACCGCTTCGGCTCCATAAACCAGAAAGAATGGAGTTCTTCCAGTCGACCGGTTAGGGGTGGTCCTCAATCCCCACAGAACTGACGGAAGCTCGTCGACCCAAGCACCTGCCGCGTGCTTGAGATCACGCATCAGTCGAGGCTTTAGTCCTTTGAGAATCAGACCATTTGCTCTTTCAGCTTGTCCATTCGACTGGGGATGGGCGACCGATGCGTAGTTGACTCGAGTGCCTTGAGAGGCGCAAAAAGCGCTGAACTTGTCCGAATCGAAGTTTGACCCATTGTTAGTGATGATACTATGCGGGACTCCATATCTGAATGTTAGCCCTCTGACGAAACTGATAGCAGTGCAAGCATCAAGATTCTTGATAGGCTTAGCTTCAATCCATTTGGTAAACTTGTCGACTGCCACAAGCACATGAGTGAAACCACTTCTGCCTGTTCTCAGTGGACCAACCATGTCTAGTCCCCAAACAGCAAAGGGCCAGATGAGTGGAATGGTCTTCAGGGCTGATGCAGGCTTGTGTGACATGTTGGAGTAGAACTGGCACCCTCCACACTTGTCGACCATCTCTTTTGCCATCTCATTTGCTCTAGGCCAGTAAAATCCCGCTCGGTATGCTTTAGCCCCAATGGTCCGAGAGGACGCATGGTGACCACAGGTCCCCGAGTGGATATCATCAAGGATTATCCGACCTTCTTCTGGTGTTATGCACTTCTGACCGATTCCAGTCGCGCTTTCTCTATACAACTGCCCCTTTATGACTGTGAAGGCCTTGGATCGGCGGACGATCTGTCGAGCCTCTTCCTCGTCCTCTGGGAGCTCTTTCCTTAGGATATACGCGATGTACGGTATCGTCCAGTCGGGAGTGATTGCCAAGACTTCCATGATTAGGTCGACCACAGCAGGAACTTCGACTTCAGTCGGATCTGTGGCACTTTTCGGTTGTGGGGCTTCTTCTGTGAAAGGATCCTCCTGGACTGACGGCGAGCGGATGTGCTCCAAAAACACATTGCTGGGAATGGCTTGTCTCTTGGAGCCTATCTTTGCCAGATCATCAGCTGCTTGATTTTTCAGTCGGGGGATGTGATGAAGCTCTAACCCCTCGAATTTCTTTTCTAGCTTTCTCACTGCGTTGTAATAACCAGTCATAGCCAGACTTCTGACGTCCCACTCCTTCATCACCTGATTAACCACCAAATCTGAGTCGCCATAGACCATGAGGCGACGAACGCCGAGTGAAATGGCCATGCGCAACCCATACAAAAGTGCTTCATACTCTGCTTCATTATTGGAGGAATCGAAGTGAATCTGGAGAACATATCTGAGCTTATCTCCTCGGGGGGAGACTAGAACTACTCCAGCACTGGAACCATTCAGCATCTTAGATCCATCGAAGAACATGGCCTAGTGCTCCGAGTGAACTTGAGTCGGAAGTTGCTGTTCAATCCACTCGGCGATGAAATCTGCGATTGCTTGGGACTTGATAGCCTTCTTTGCTTCAAACTTGATATCTAAGGGAA
Source organism: Triticum urartu (assembly GCF_056163025.1). Lineage (NCBI taxonomy): Eukaryota > Viridiplantae > Streptophyta > Magnoliopsida > Poales > Poaceae > Triticum > Triticum urartu. The sequence continues at coordinate 51,385,065 of NC_141875.1, forward strand.
GGAGTTCAATCGCCCACTTGGCCACTCGACCAGTTGCATCTCTGTTATGCAGAATCTCTGATAATGGGGCGTCGCTGACGACTGTAATGGAGTGGTCAGAGAAGTAATGTGCAACCTTCTTCGTGGTCATGTAAATCCCATATACAAGCTTCTGGTAGTGAGGGTATCTTTGTTTTGAAGGGGTCAAAACTTCAGATAGATAATAGACTGGGCGCTGAACTCTGAAGGCCTTTCCTTCTTCTTCCCGCTCGACCGTAAGTACTGTACTGACAACTTGTCCTGTGGCTGCAATGTAAAGCAGCAGAGGCTCTTTGCTGATTGGGGCAGCGAGCACCGGCTGGGTGGTGAGCAGAGCTTTGAGCTCTGCAAATGCTGCGTCAGCTTCTGGAGTCCACTCGAACTTGTCAGACTTCTTCATCAGTCGGTAAAGAGGCAACGCCTTTTCACCGAGACAAGAAATGAATCGACTTAGAGCGGCCAAGCAGCCTGTAAGCTTTTGGACATCGTGCACGCGTACAGGACGCTTCATCCGGAGTATGGTGCCAACCTTTTCAGGATTGGCATCGATCCCCCGTTCAGAAACGAGAAAACCGAGTAACTTTCCACCTGGAACTCTGAACGTGCACTTTGATGGGTTGAGCTTGATATCATACCTCCTGAGGTTGGCAAAGGTTTCAGCAAGGTCAGCCCGCAGGTCAGAACCTTTCCGTGACTTGACCACAATATCATCCATGTATGCCTCCACATTCCGACTGATTTGAGTGAGTAGACACTTTTGAATCATTCTCATGAACGTGGCTCCGGCGTTCTTGAGGCCGAACGGCATGGTGACGTAACAGAAGCATCCGAATGGAGTGATGAAAGCTGTTTTGATCTCATCGGGTCCATACAGACGGATCTGATGGTACCCGGAATAGGCATCTAGAAGAGACAATCTCTCGCATCCCGCAGTCGAGTCGACTATTTGGTCGATGCGAGGGAGGGGAAAATGATCTTTCGGGCAGGCCCGATTGATATGTTTGAAATCAATGCACATGCGAAGTGACTTGTCCTTCTTGGGGATCATGACAACATTGGCGAGCCACTCGGAATGGTAAATCTCTTGAATGAACTCCGCTGCTAAGAGCCGAGCCACCTCCTCGCCAATAGCTTTCCTCTTCTGGACGGCGGACCATCGAAGATGTTCTTTCACGGGCTTGAACTTCGGGTCGACTCATAGACGGTGCTCAGTCAGCCCCCTGGGAACTCCAGGCATGTCAGAAGGCTTCCATGCGAAGACGTCCCAGTTGTCACGGAGGAACTGGATGAGCGCTTCTTCCTATTTGGAGTCGAGCGTCGTCGAGATGTGAGTCGGAGCAGCGTCGTGGTCGGTCGGGTGAATGTGAGCTGTCTTAGTTTCACCGGACGACTGAAAAGCAGATTCTGAAGCAGGCTTCTTGGCTCGTAGCAATTCACTCAGATCAGCAGTCTTCTGGTACTCTTGCAGCTCAACAACTGCCATCTGAGCGTCAGCAATCTTCGATCCTTTCTGAAAACACTCCTCAGCTTTCTTCCTATTGCCGGTAACGGTGATCACGCCTTTGGGGCCAGGCATCTTCAGTTTGAGGTACACGTAACATGGTCGAGCCATGAAGCATGCGTAAGCTGGCCTGCCCAGAATGGCATGATAGGCACTTTGGAAGTCAACAACCTCGAATGTCAACTTTTCCTTGCGGTAATTCTTTGAATCGCCGAAAACCACATCGAGAGCAATCTGTCCGAGTGACACGGCCTTCTTCCCAGGAATGACCCCGTGGAAGCTCATGTTACTGGTACTGAGTCTGGACAGTGCCCATCCCTTTCAATGTTTCAGCATATAGTATGTTCAAGCCGCTGCCACCATCCATCAGGACTTTGGTCAGTCGAGTGCCTTCGACAACTGGGTCGACCACCAAAGCTTGCCTCCCAGGGGTGGCAATGTGCGTAGGGTGATCGGACTGGTTGAAGGTGATGGCAGTCTGCGACCATTTCAGATAACTGGGTGTCGCCGGAGCAACCATGTTCACCTCACGGTTAATGACTTTCAGTCGACTTTTGCTCTCGACATCAGCAAAAATCATCAGGGTGGAATTGATTTGGGGGTATCCATCGTCACTGTCTTCCTTGTCCTCGTCTCTGTCCGACTCTTTTTCCTTATCCTTGGGCTGTTTGCCCTGAAACTGCTGGATCAGGAGCCGACACTGTCGAGTGGTATGCTTTGGGTAAATAAAATTACCCTCTTCATCTTTCTTGGTGTGGATGTGACATGGCAGATCCAAAACACCGTTTCCATCCTGATCCTTGACTTTCTTGGGCTTCCAGGTGCCCGTGGGTTTTCCCTTGAAGTTTCCCTGGGCTACGGCCAGGGCCTCCCCAGGAGCGGCTGGCTCGGCCTTCCGCTTCTGTTTCCGACTGGAGTTTCCTCCGGTTTCTTGGGCGACTGCCTTGTGCTTGCCACTCCGGAGTCGGTCCTCGTCTTCACCATTAGCGTACTTGGTGGCAATCTCCATCATCCGATTCAGAGACATCTCTCCAGTTCGACCGAACTTCAGATTCAACTCTCTATATTTAACGCCTTCCTTGAAGGCACAAACTGCTTGATGGTCTGGCACATTCTCAACCGAGTGATGCAGTGTGATCCACCTATGGATGTATTCCCTCAGAGTTTCATTCGGCTTCTGCACGCAAGACTGTAACTCTGTAAGGCCTGCAGGTCGCTTGCATGTTCCTTCAAAGGTTGTGACAAACACTCAGGAGAGGTCCTCCCAAGTGTAGATGCTGCTGGGTGCCAACTGATTCAGCCACGCTCTGGCTGAGCCCTCTAACATGAGAGGCAAATGCTTCATGGCCACCTCATCATTGCCACCGCCGATCTGTACAGCCACTCGGTAATCTTCGAGCCAAGTGTCAGGCTTAGATTCGCCAGTGAACTTGCTGACCCCAGTCGCCAGCCTGAAGTTGGGAGGAATCACTGCGGCTCTGATGGCTCGACTGAAACACTCTGGCCCTGAAGCACGTGTTCTGCTGCTGGCAGGCGCATCTCTGTTGTGGCCCTCTCGATGAGTTCTGTTCCTGTCAACCAAACCTTGAACGAGGATGGATCTCGCATCAAAGCCTGGGTCTCTGGGGTCGACTGGAATCCTCTGCCCAACACTATGAGGGCGTCTGTCATCTTGCCGTCCAGGCGCATATGACCCACTCCTCGGGGGAGGGGTTGGCACTCAACGTCGATCATCACGGTCGAATCGGTGATCATACTGCTCATTCCTCCTGTACTGATCATGCCGGTCACCACGTCCCTCACGCCTCGGAGGCAATCTCGGGCTATGAGCCGACTCGACTGTATCCGTTGCGACGGATCGACTGTGGATCCTATTCCACGACTGAGAGACAACAGAATTCTGGTTTCCCGCCGCCCGGAGCAGCGCTCTGATCTGCAACAAGCCCCTGCCCGCCTCCGACTGGGAGGGCTGAATTGATTCTGCTATACGGGCCGCAGCGGCCAAATTCTGAACCGGGGTTCGGTATACCTGCGGCGGTGGGAAGAGCTGACGCCGAAGGGACTCGGGAGCTTGCTGACGTCGACTGGACTCGGGAGCCCGCTGACGCGCTTGCTCGTCGAGTATCCGCTGGAGATTCTCCAGTCGAGTGCGCTCGGCCAGGTTAGCCAAGCGCGCGTCCTCCAAGGCCCGGGCCTCGGGGGTTTCTCCGACAATAGGAGTGTGGAGCGCGTCCATGTTCCGACGGCGAAGCTCCTCTCGCTGCAATGATGTGAGAGGTTCGGGGAGATACTCATCGTGGGGATGCGACGGGTCGCCCCCACCCGCGCCTCCACCAGCGCGAGGGAAACCAGGAGGACTGTGCGTCCCATCGACCGCCAGAACCTCAGCCGCTGGGTCGCTGCTGTCGCACTCGGATGCGGTCTCCGCGGAGCTAGTTGACAGGTCGAACAGGCCGCAGAGGGATTCGTCGGGCTCGATCGCCGCGACTTGCGGGGTGGCCGACTGGCGAGCCACGGCATGGCTCACCCACCTCTGAAGTCTCGACCGACCGGAGCGCTTACGCCGGTGGGAGACAGAGCGAGGGTACGATACGGGGGCCGACCGATACTGGGTCGACGGCTGCCACAGGAGGACGCCACGAACGCATGCCCGGAAATGCATCGCGCCGCGGACGGGGAGCGCGTCGATGTCGAGTGGTGCCTCCTGGAGCCAGGCGGAGTCGTCGGCGATGAACGTGAACGCGCCGAGACGGATCTCGCGGCCCTCCACCAAAACTCCGCATGAAACCATGATCAAAGGGATTGAAAAAATCGCAACTTCTCCAATTAGGCGCTAAGATTCCTGCCCCATGGTGGGCGCCAACTGTCGTGGTTCTAAGTCTGACAGTAGTGTAGGGGGGTAAGTATGGAGAGGCAAGATCTTAGCTATGGAGAAGTTGTAAGCACGCAAGGTTTACGAGTTCAGGCCCTTCTCGGAGGAATTAATAGCCCTACGTCTCGGAGCCCGGAGGCGGTCGACTGGATTATGCGTGTATGAATTACAGGGGTGTGAACCCTTCATACTGAGGAGGGGGTGGCTTATATAGAGTTCGCCGGCCCCCTCCTGCCCTCAGTAATGCAGGGTTTAAGGTACATTTAAGGTCGGGCGTTACTGGTAACGCCCCTAATAAAGTGCTATAATGACCATAAAGACTACTTAACAGCTGACCGTTTGCCTGTGGAGTGACTACAGGTCTCCTGGCGGTCGAGTGGTTGGCTTCATGGTCGAGTGATAGCCTGCAGGTCGAGTGTCTTGAATCCGTTGAGTGGGATACCTTCAAGTCGATTGAAAGGCGACTTCTCCTAAGGATGTCCTAGGGTAGGGCTCCTTTGGACAGGTCCGTGCCCCTACCCTAGGTACATAGCTTCATCAGCGGCACCATTCAAGTAAATACTAATTGAGATCGTAGAAACATGAGCTTGTAATATAACTGACCTGATTCCTTATTTCTTTTCTTCTTTTTCTTGTGCATGTTTGTGTTGATGCCCCAACAGTACTTTATATTCCCTGGCACTTGTAACTTTTGTATGGATATGGTTATGAATTTATTTATAAAGCGGGCTGAAAGCCTCTTTCGAGAGATAGAGAATTCACCTAGGTTGGGGTTGTGAAGCATGTACAATTAATATATATTACCTGGTCGCTGAATCTAATTTAAATTGAGTGGGGGGTTTTATCCTTATTATCTTTAGCAACATGTAAATATTTTTAAACATCAATACTGTCAACATGTTTATTAGCAATAGTTTCTCTCTAACAGTTTCAAGTTCGCTAAGCATATCAACAGAAGTGTCATCACAATCAGGAATATAATCACAATCAGAAATAGTTCCTAAACCTACGAAAGTGTAATGACAACCGGGAATATAATCGCAATCAGGAATAGTTTCATAAATCATTTTCCCATAAATTGGATACCATGTGAAATGAAAAGACTTGAATCGAATAAATAGGCAACATGCCTCCACAGTATGACCTCGCTCAGTGTTCATTTGGTTCATCTCACCCTGCTACAAGTTGGGCTTTTGTGATGATTAATAGGCATCGATTCCAACACTGTGAGGTTTCTAAATATCAATATGACGAATTAACACTCCCACCAAGCCCGTACAGTTCACATCACGTTAGCAAGCATGGTGTCGGTGTCGAAACCGGCGGATCTAGGGTAGGGGGTCCCGAACTGTGCGTCTAGGCCGGATGGTAACAGGAGGCAGGGAACACGATGTTTTACCCAGGTTCGGGCCCTCTTGATGGAGGTAAAACCCTACGTCCTGCTTGATTAATATTGATGATATGGGTAGTACAAGAGTAGATCTACCACAAGATCAAGGAGGCTAAACCCTAGAAGCTAGCCTATGGTACGATTGTTGTCTATGGAGTTGATGAAGTTGTCCTACGGACTAAAACCCCTCCGGTTTATATAGACACCGGATAGGGTTAGGGTTACATAGAGTCGGTTACAATGATAGGAGATCTTGAATATCCGCATCACCAAGCTTGCCTTCCACGCCAAGGAAAGTCCCATCCGGACACGGGACGAAGTCTTCAATCTTGTATCTTCATAGTCCAGGAGTCCGGCTGAAGGTATAGTCCGGCTACTCGAACACCCCCTAATCCAGGACTCCCTCAGTAGCCCCTGAACCAGGCTTCAATGACGACGAGTCCAGCGCGCAAATTGTCTTCGGCATTGCAAGGCGGGTTCCTCCTCCAAGTCCTTCATAGAAGATTGTAAACACCAAGAGTAGTGTCCGGCTCTATAAAATAAGCTTCCACATATTGCCATAGAGAGAATAATATTGACACAAATCAAATCTGCTGACGTATTCTGCAGTGCGCCATCGCACCACAACCAAGCCCTTTACTCGAATCGTTTTTACTTTTCCTCCTCAGCACGTTTTGCGAGGCGGTTTCCTTGGCACGTCTTGTCAAAGCAGAGATCGTGTACCCCTTTTACGGGATTCTCATCAATACGGACGTGGGTAACCCAACCGTGCCATTTATCATGGCGCTCGGGAGGCAAGTGAGTTTTATTAGGTAGGTGGGGACGCATAACCGCATCCGCCTATATAAAGGGATAAGGATCCACCCTTTTTACCTACGCCTTCTTCCTCCCTTGCCTATCCATCCCTCGCGCACTCGAGCTCCAGCGCCCAAGCCCGCACATCCCACCTCAACCTTCTCCAGCAATGTCCGGAGCGGGAGGCAAATGGATGGTCTCCTCCGCTACAGAGGGTAAAGTAAAAAAGCTAAGGAAGGCCGGATACCTGTCCAAGGACATCGAGCACCGGCTTCCCGAAGAGGGGAAGCTTATCCCCACCCCAAGGCCCCATGAGAGGGTCGTGTTTCTCCACCACTTCCTCCGCGGACTAGGTTTTCCACTCCACCCATTTGTCCGGGGGCTCATGTTCTACTACGGCCTGGATTTCCACGATCTGGCTCCAAACTTCATCCTCAACATCTCAGCGTTTATCATCGTGTGCGAGGCCTTTCTCCGCGTCCGCCCCCATTTCGGCCTCTGGCTCAAGACCTTCAACGTCAAGCCCAAGGTGGTGCGCGGCAGCCAGGCGGAGTGCGGAGGCTCTATGGCGGGCAAGATGGCCAACGTCCTATGGTTCGAGGGCTCTTTCGTGGAGACCCTAAAGGGATGGCAAGCCGGGTGGTTTTATATCACCGAGCCACGCGATCCGGAATGGACCGCAGCCCCTGAGTTCCGATCCGGACCCCCCACGCGGCTTATGTCCTGGAAAGAGACGGGCCTGTCGTGGGGTGACGAAAAAGAGGTGACCGGATTGCAAACATGCATCCAGTCCTTGGTGAACAAGCTAGTCCGGCTTGTTAATATAATCCAGGTTATGCTCATCCGCCGGATCCTCCCGTGCCAACAACGGGATTTTAATCTGTGGGAGTTCGACCCGGCGCAGCACCAAACTCTCAACAGGCTCTTCGACACGACGTATGAAGACGCCTGGAGGGTGCTATTCAAGGGCGCCGAGGCTCCCGCATCCGCTTCCGAGGACCGCGGATACAGCTCGCAGCGTCACGCTAGCAAGGTATGCCATCTACACCCTTCACAGGATGTTAAGCCTTTTTTCATAGTTTGACACTATGCGGGATCTAAACTCCCTTTCCTCTGACAGGCTTGGCGGGTGATAGCCGAGCTGATTAACTGTCCGGCTCCGCTGCCTGAAGATCCAGCCCCAGCTTTACTGGTGAAGCTGCTGGCCCTGGCGCCTTATGTGGTGCCGGAGAAGAAGGTCAAGAAGAAGAAGACCACGGGGACTCGAAAGAGTGCCCGCAACGTGGTGGTGTCGGACTCGTCATCTGACGAGTCCGAGGTGCCCTCCTCCCGCGAGAATGAGGAGGAGGAAGAGGAAGACTCTCCCTCTCCAGTGGAGGGAGGAGAGAAGAGGAAGGTCGCCCCAACGGGGGAGGCCGAGGGGTCTAGAAAAAGGAAGACCCCTCCGCCGGACTACGCCACTGACGCCGAAGAGGGCGAAGAGGAATGGTCGGACAGGGCCAAGCGTCCGGCGAAATCGTAAGTGTTCAGATACCAGAGTAACTCATGATATTCCTTTTGTTGCACAACTTCCCCTAATGTCGAATGTAATCATGCAGCCCGCCCCGGGCCGCACTCAACGAGTCATCGAGCGGCTCCCTGGATTCATCGGACGTGAACTCTGTTCCACCCGCTGTCTCCCCCCGTACTGCGGATGACGCCGAAGTGGCGTCGCACCGAGCTCCGGGGTAGGAGGAGGTGGTCCTGGAGGAGCCGCAAGGCGACCTCCCGGACCCCAGGACTGAAGGGGACAAGACCCCCCAGGGCTCCAAGTCCGGCCTTAAGCCGGACACCGTGCCGGAAGCTTGAATGATTCCGGACCACGGCAGGCGAACTCCTTCCAAGAGGAGCAAGCCTTCTGAGCCGGCAGTCTTCGTCCAACCGGAGGCGCCGGACAATCCGCTGGAGGTGCTTGAAGGTGCCTCCATCGACGAGGAACACCATACTATTATGAGTACGGTGATCCGGAAGGTTCAGTCCACCAAGAGCGGGCTGAATGAAGCTTGCGCTTGCCTCCTAACAGGCTTCGAGGTAAGTAAAAATATGTAAAAATATTACCGCATAGACAGTAGCCCCTGATGCTCTGTTTGGCGTTCGGAAAGAAAAGCCGAATAGAGGATCTATGAAATTTTGCAGGAGTCTAATAAAGAAGTCAATATGCATATGCAGGCTTCGCTGCTAGCCACCGCCGCACTGACTGCGGAGGTGGATACCCTAAAACAGGGACTCGAGCGGTCCGAGCAAGAACTCGGCTGTGCCAAGCAGCAGCTCGAGGATAAAGAAGGTAATAAATACCTTATAAAAAGGTTCCTATAGAGAGGCGTGATTGCAAAAAATAACAGGATTGTACTGCTTATTGTAGGGGCCACGACTGAGGTGGCGACGCTCAAGCAGGCGCTGTCCGAGGCCGAAAAGAAAACGGCCGCGGAGCGCACCGAGCGAGAGAAACTTGGGTCTCAGGCAGGTGCTTCATGAGAGTTTGGAGCTTGAGTCAAAGACCCAAGTGTCCGAGCTCGCGATGGCCCTTGAGACTGCCAAGTTTGCCAAGGCCGAAGCCCAGAAGGCTCTCCAAGAGTTGGAGGATATGAAGAAGATAGCAGCGGGTAAGGCATTCTTTATGCAAAGCAGAAACATAAAAGTAAACTACTTGTTACTTACCCGAATCCGGAGTTCTCCAAGGGCCTTCGCAGATCTTCCCCGCAGCGTGTCCGATGCCGCCGCATTCTACCGAGCTAAAGAGGGCAGCTCGACGGAGAAGGTATTCTGGTCTCAGTATGCTGAGGCCGGACACCCTGTGCCCTTGAGCGACCAGCTGAAACAGCTGGTCGAACTCCACAAGGCGTCCGAACAGGCCATGAAGGGCTTCATAGTTCGGCTGTGGCCCGGAGAGGCCTTGCCTGGGAGCTACTTCGGGCTGGTGCGGCGGCTGGTGGAGGCCTGTCCAAGGCTCGAGGTCATCAAGCGCTCCGCCTGCATCGAAGGTGCCCGTAGGGCCCTTGCCCGTGTAAAGGTGCACTGGGGTAAGCTGGACGGTGGGAAGCTTGTGACGGACGGGCCGCCGCCGGGGAAGGAGCATCGCAAGCCGGAGAACTACTATAAGGATGTTCTTGCAGGTGCCCGCCTTGTGGCAGATGAGTGCACCAAGGATGTAATTTTTGAATGAATTCGCTCGTGTTTATCCTGTGCGCTGAAAACTTGTTCATATGCGCTAAGCAATGCTTATTGAATTTAAAATATTATTTTCTGTGCGGCCGTTTATCAAAAATTGAGAGATGGCCAGTCGTTGGCTTTTGCCCCCATGCCACTAGTGCTGGGGTGTTCGGTGATAATCCTGGGCGCTCTTTTTCCCATGGTTGGGTCCTTCGAGGGAGGCGCTCAGCACGCCGAACCAGGCAATCAGACTATAATGCTTGAACACTCTCATTTAGCCATAGAACTTTATAATTTTAAATTTCGGTGAAGCCCCTAGTTCGGGGCGCTATCCACGCCTTGGCTGGGGTTATCCAGCTCCTCGCTCGAAGCGGCATAAGCCTTTAGGGACTCGAAAAACCTCTCGAACAGCGACTGGTCTCTTGCCTCATCATGACAGTCAGTTTTAGCTTTCTCCACTGAGGTGCTTAACCCAGCTCAACCGGGCACAATCGCAGTGGTTCTCCTAGTGCTACCTTAGCCGATATAGCGGAACGTAAGGTACCAAAACATAGGAGCTGGGCAAACCCAACTATTGACCCAAATCATGATTCGGAGCCGATGCAAATAGTGCTATAAGTTCGAGGTGCCGCACTTGTGAAAGTGTACGGACTTCTCACGTCATATTAATGGGTACTAAAGCCCCTGGCGTATTTTGCCGTACCACAGTGTATGGGTGCAACATGTCATAAACATATATATGAAAAGATGATAATGCAAAAAATAGGCAGAAAGCTATGCATTGTTTATAAAGAGGCTATTTATCAAAGCTGAACGATACAAGTGGTGCGATAAGCAAAAAGATATTGGACTATTTAGTATGTCTTGACCAGGGGCAGGCCGCGGAGTTCTATTCAAAACAGGTATACCGCTCGTAACAGAGACCACCTAGGAGTTCCATAATGCGGCGTGGCTTGTCTGCCTCTTGGATCTTGCGTCGTTTGTGCGGCAGTCAAATTGCCGAACAGGTCGTCCGAAGTATGGAGTCCTGCAAGTAAGAAAAAGTTGAAAAAAGAATCCGGCAGCCCCTAGTATGTTTTAAGCCGTATTTTGGGCATGCCGTTATTGTGCCCCTTCCCCTGTGCCCATGGTATTTCAAGGGCGTAGTTATGTACGCGAGGTACTAGTTTCGCTAGGTCGCAGAGGCTGGGGTTGGGGCCGCATTGCTACGCTTGCTCGGAGTGTGCCAGGCGGTCTTGCTGTAGGTTACTCCGGGCGCGCTTGGCAGTGTCTGGCTTTTTAATGGCCGGACTAGAGGATTGCCGAAGAAGGCTACTTTGTACCTCCACTGCGAGAGCCGCCGTATGCTCCTCCGTACGGAGGGAGCGTTCGGTGTTTCCGTTGACCGTGATTACTCCTCGAGGGCCTGGCATCTTGAGTTTGAGATATGCGTAGTGCGGCACCGCATTGAATTTTGCGAATGCGGTTCGTCCGAGCAGGGCGTGATAGCCACTGCGAAACGGGACTATATCGAAGATTAACTCTTCGCTTTGAAAATTATCCGGGGATCCGAAGACCACGTCAAGTGTTACTAAGCCTGTACAGTTGGCTTCTACACCTGGTATGACGCCTTTAAAGGTCGTTCTTGTGGGTTTGATCCTTGAGGGGTCTATGCCCATTTTCCGCACTGTGTCCTGATAAAGTAGGTTCAGGCTACTGCCGCCGTCCGTGAGGACTCTTGTGAGGTGAAATCCGTCGATGATTGGGTCAAGAACCAATGCGGCGAAGCCGCCATGACGGATGCTAGTGGGATGGTCCCTCCGATCAAAAGTGATCGGGCAGGAGGACCATGGGTTGAACTTTGGGGCGACTGGCTCCATCGCGTATACGTCCCGTAGCGCACGCTTCCGCTCCCGCTTGGGAATGTGGGTTGCGTATATCATGTTCACCGTCCGCACTTGTGGGGGAAAGCCCTTCTGTCCATTGTTGTTCGGCAGCTTGGGCTCCTCGTCGTCGCTGTGCAGCCCCTTGTTGTTTTCGGCTCTTAACTTGCCTGCCTGCTTGAACACCCAACAATCCCTGTTAGTGTGATTGGCTGGCTTTTCGGGGGTGCCATGTATCTGGCACAAGTGATCGAGTATTCGGTCCAAACTGGACGGGCCCTGAGTATTCGTTTTGAATAGCTTTTTCCGCTGACTGGATTTATAGCCTCTGAATCCGGCATTGACTGCCGTGTCTTCATTGCTGTTGTTGTTAACGCGGCGTTTTTGTTTGTTCCGACGTGTCCTGCCACTTTTGTCCTTGGTGTCCGAATTACCAGGGTTCTTTGATAAGTTGTTACTGCGAGCTAGCCAGCTGTCTTCACCCGCACAAAAGCGGGTCATGAGTGTCGTGAGGGCTGCCATGGATTTTGGCTTTTCCTGTCCCAGGTGCCGGGCAAGCCACTCGTCGCGGATGTTATGCTTGAAGGCTGCTAGGGCCTCTGCATCCGGACAGTCGACTATCTGGTTTTTCTTTGTTAGGAACCGTGTCCAGAATTGTCTGGCCGATTCCTCTGGCTGCTGAATTATGTGGCTTAAGTCGTCGGCATCCGGTGGTCGCACGTAAGTGCCCTGGAAGTTGTCGAGGAATGCGGCTTCCAGGTCCTCCCAAGAACCGATTGAGTCTGCTAGCAAGCTGTTAAGCCAATGCCGGGCCGGTCCTTTAAGTTTGAGCGGGAGGTATTTGATGGCGTGTAGATCATCGCCGCGTGCCATGTGGATGTGAAGGAGATAATCCTCGATCCATACCGCCGGATCTGTTGTGCCATCGTATGATTCGATGTTTACGGGTTTGAAACCCTCTGGAATTTTATGCTCCATTACTTCATTCGTGAAGCATAGCGGGTGTGCTGCACCTCTGTACTAGGCTATATCACGGCGTAGCTTGGAAGAGCTATGTCTGTTGTGTTCGGCCCGGCCGGATTTGTTGTATCCGGAGTAAGGATCATCATCACGTGCCGTAGGGCGCCTGCGCGATCCGTAGATCGATCTTGTTTGTCTTGCCTTGTCCTCCAGTACTTCTCGCAGGTCTGGTGCATTTTCCCGTGCCTTAGTTGAGTGGCGTCGGGGCATGGCTTGGGTGGAGGGTCGAGAGACCTCTCTGTCGCGGCCGCGAGGTGGCCGGTCTGCCATGTCATGCGCTGGTGATGTAGGTGCTTCCTCCTCTGATCGGGGTAGCGGCCTGCGCTTTGGGTAACTCTTGGAGGGGTGTTCGAGTTCATACTCTTCGGCCGCAAGGACTTCAGTCCATCTGTCAGCTAGCAAATCTTGGGCAGCTCTAAGCTGCTACTGCTTTTTCTTGAGGCTACTTGCCGTGGCTAAAAGCCTGCGTCTAAAACGCTCTTGTTTGGCGGGGTTTGATGGTATGACGAATTCATCGTCATCGAGGCTTGCCTCGTCTTCGGAGGGAGGCATATAGTTATCATCCTCAACCTCTTGGTCTGCCGCTCTCTCATGAGGGCTGGCTTCTCCATCTTCCTGTGCCGAATCTTGCTGAGGTGGGTGTTCTTCGGCGCTGTCCGGGGTAGCATTATCTCCCATGCCGGAATCACCATTTTTGCTTTGGCGGGATATAGAGCGGCGCCGCTGACGCCGGCGCTTTGGCTGTTTCTTGGGGGTGTCCTCCCCCACTGTTCCATCGCCATCTCCATATTTTGGAGTGTCCACCATATATATGTCATATGACGAGGTGGCCTTCCAGCGCCCTATAGGTGCTGGTTCCTGTTCGTCTCCTACATCGTCGTCCATACCGTCGATGTCTTCGGAGCCGAAGTCAAGCATGTCGGTTAAATCGTCGACAGTGGCTACGAAGTGGGTGGTGGGTGGGCTTTGAATTTCTTCGTCGTCCGTATCCCATCCTCGCTGACCGTAATCTAGCTAGGGCTCTCCTGATAAAGAGAGAGACTTACGATAATTCAGGATGACGCCAAAAGGCGAGTGCTGAAAGATGTCTGCGGCGGTGAACTCCATTATCGGCGCCCAATCAGATTCGATTGGCAGGGACGCGGGGGGTTCGGAGTCCGGAGAGGAGTCCGGATCCTCGGAGTCACGGATCATGCAGAGTGCGGGGCTAGCGTTCGGCTCGATCGCCTTTAAGATCGCATCCCCCGAGGTGGCGTCCAACCGCTTGTCCTCCATTGGCGCAATGGGCTCCGAGTTAGAGGTCGGGACCGATGCGTGTGCGGCCTCCAGGACACTACCCGAAGGCGGAGCTAGATCATGCCCCTCGAGATAGTGCGGCGTGCTTGGCCGTGGCTCGAAACCATCGAAGATCAAGTCTCCGTGGATGTCAGCCGTGTAGTTTAAGCTTCCAAACCTAACTTGATGGCCAGAGGCGTAGCTCTCGATCTGCTCCAAGTGGCCAAGAGAATTAGCCCGCAGAGCGAAGCCGCTGAAGACGAAGATCTGTCCAGGGAGAAAAGTCTCACCCTGGACCGCATCATTGTTGATGATCAAAGGAGCCATCGGACCTAACGGCGACGACACAGAGGAACTCTCAATGAAAGCACCAATGTCGGTGTCGAAACCGGCGGATCTCGGGTAGGGGGTCACGAACTGTGCGTCTAGGCCGGATGGTAACAGGAGGCAGGGAACACGATGTTTTACCCAGGTTCGGGCCCTCTTGATGGAGGTAAAACCCTACGTCCTGCTTGATTAATATTGATGATATGGGTAGTACAAGAGTAGATCTACCACGAGATCAAGGAGGCTAAACCCTAGAAGCTAGCCTATGGTACGATTGTTGTCTATGGAGTTGATGAAGTTGTCCTACGGACTAAAACCCCTCCGGTTTATATAGACACCGGATAGGGTTAGGGTTACATAGAGTCGGTTACAATGATAGGAGATCTTGAATATCCACATCGCCAAGCTTGCCTTCCACGCCAAGGAAAGTCCCATCCGGACACGGGACGAAGTCTTCAATCTTGTATCTTCATAGTCCAGGAGTCCGGCTAAAGGTATAGTCCAGCTACCCGAACACCCCCTAATCCAGGACTCCCTCACATGGTACATAGGATTTCCTAGTATATCCAAGGCGAGCAATATCCATAACCACCAACACTTGCTCACATCCTATTCCTATATGAACTAGGCAGTGAATTCTCACTACAACATTGCCATCCATACTAGTGGAACACCACTAAGTGCAGTCTTTGGCATATCTATCTCATCCATACTCCATAGAAATTACAAAACCACCATGATGACCATGACTCTCTTGCAATTCCATTCCCAGCGGTTGCGACTGCTTCTACCAAGAATCCTACTCATCCTTGTCACGGCGACCGATCTCTTCGTCTTGGGTACTGCTGCTGAAGAACAACTGCCCATGGCACGCCCGTCCGGTATTGGGCCAGTCTGCTTCCGTGCTGGCCAATTCGAGGTCTACTGCAACGATTCCACCATCCCCCTCGCGCCTTCCTTATTGTCGACAGGTATGCAACATACCAGCTCACGGGCGAGGCCACCATATCACCCGGTGTCCGTTTTCCTTTTGTGCTCAATGAGACGGTGATATTGCCGTCGCCGATTGAGCTGATTGACATATCAGTAGCGCAGAGTGAGGCCTGGGCATACGCCGCGGTATCATCCTACTGCAGCAAATCCACTGCCGAGCAGGTACTCAAGCTTCAATGTACTTCTTTGGGCCCCACCAAGACCTTGTGGCCACTTAACCTGTTGATGAAGCACAACATTCTCGTTGGTATCGGCATGAATGTCGAAGCCAGGTTGGCAAACCGCATGTACATTGACTTCCCAAGCTTGGATTCATGGCTAGAGACAACCTGCACTTCAGTCGTTAGCAATGATAGATTCCACTTACCCATAAATGGGTCATGCTCGGGGTATGGCTTGCTGTCAGGCCCCCTTCGTGGGTGCAGCAGATGACCCCCTCCCAACATTTGCGGTGTCGTTTAAGCCCGAGAACGACACTAAGGCAGTGAACTGGGAACAAAACCCATGCTCGTACGGAATGGTGGTGGAGAGTTCACGGTACAACTTCTCTTCATCGGACCTGTACGACTATGAGGTGTTATCCAAACAATTGCAAAGGGGAGTCCCCTTCGTGATCGATTTCGCCATCATGACCGGTGAGAACGGTTCATGTCTGGCGGAAGGTGAGCAACCATCGTCGGGCTATGCATGCGCCAACGACAACAACTTTTGTACCAACACAACAAGAACTGGCTCTAGCTATGTCTGTAAGTGCATGGAGCATTATGAGGGCAAACCGTACATCACCAATGGATGCCAAGGTACACATGTACATACACACAAAATTTAGAAAATATTACACAGATTTGAGCCGTATGTCTCCACCGGCTATATATTTAGTCTTCGTTACTTACTTTTGTCAGACATCAATGAGTGCAAGCACTGTGTTTTGTATCCGTGCTCGAGTGATGGGGTCTACAAGAACAGGCTTGGAGGTTACTGAAGGAAATATGCCCTAGAGGCAATAATAAAGTTGTTATTTATATTTCCTTATATCATGATAAATGTTTATTATTCATGCTAGAATTGTATTAACCAGAAACTTAGTACATGTGTGAATACATAAACAAATAGAGTGTCACTAGTATGCCCCTACTTGACTAGCTCGTTAATCAAAGATGATTAAGTTTCCTAGCCATGGACAAAGAGTTGTCATTTGATAAGCGGGATCACATCATTAGAGAATGATGTGATTGACTTGACCCATCCGTTAGCTTAGCACGATGATAGTTACAGTTTCATTGCTACTGCTTTCTTCATGACTTATACATGTTCCTCAGACTATGAGATTATGCAACTCCCGAATACCGGAGGAACACCTTGTGTGCTATCAAACGTCACAACGTAACTAGGTGATTATAAAGATGCTCTACAGGTGTCTCCGATGGTGTTTGTTGAGTTGGCATAGATCAATATTAGGATTTGTCACTCCGAGTATCAGAGAGGTATCTCTGGGCCCTCTCAGTAATGCACATCACTATAAGCCTTGCAAGCAATGTGACTAATGAGTTAGTTACGGGATGATGCATTACAGAACGAGTAAAGAGACTTGCCGGTAATGATATTGAACTAGGTATTGAGATACCGACGATCGAATCTCGGGCAAGTAACATACCGATGACAAAGGGAACAACGTATATCGTTATGCAGTTTGACCAATAAAGATCTTCGTAGAATATGTAGGAACCAATATGAGCATCCAGGTTCTGCTATTGGTTATTGACTGGAGATGAGTCTCGGTCATGTCTACATAGTTCTCGAACCCGTAGGGTCCGCACACTTAACGTTCTATGACGATTTGTATTATGAGTTATGTGATTTGATGACCTAAGTTTGTTCGGAGTCCCGGATGAGATCGGGGACATGACGAGGAGTCTCGAAATGGTCGAGACATAAAGATCGATATATTGGAAGGCTATATTCGGACATCGGAAAGGTTCCGAGTGATTTGGGTATTTTTTGGAGTACTGGAGAGTTACAGGAATTCATATTGGGCCTTAATGGGCCATACGGGAAATGAGAGAAAGTCCTCAAGGGTGGCCGTGCCCCTTCCCCATGGACTGGTCCGAATTGGACTAGGGAAAGGGCCCCCTTCCTTCCTTCTCCTTCTCCCTTCCCTTTTTCCTATTCCATGTGGGAGGTGTAATCCTACTAGGACTAGGGTGTCCTAGTAGGACTCCACACTTTGGGCGCACCCTATGAGGGCCGTCCTCCTCCTCCCTCCATCCTTTATATACGTGGCCAGGGGCACCCCATAGATATACAAGTTGATCATTGATCCCTTAGCCGTGTGCAGTGCCCCCCACCACCATAATCCACCTCGGTCATATCATCATAGTGCTTAGGCGAAGCCCTGGGATGGTAGCATCATCGTCACCGTCATCACGCCGTCGTGCTGACGGAGCTCTCCCTCGACACTCAGCTGGATCGAGAGTTCGTGGGACGTCACCGAGCTGAACGTGTGCAGATGGTGGAGGTGTCGTACTTTCAGTACTAGGATCGGTCGATCGTGAAGACGTACGACTACATCAACCGCGTTGTCATAACACTTCCGCTTACAGTCTACGAGGGTACGTGGAGAACACTCTTCCCATCTCGTTGCTATGCATCACCATGATCTTGCGTGTGCGTAGGATTTTTTTTGAAATTACTGCATTCCTCAACAGTGGCATCCGAGCCAGGCTTATGCCTAGATGTTATATGCACGAGTAGAACACAAAGAAGTTGTGGGCGTGGGTATATACATATTGCTTGCCATCACTAGTTGATTCTTGATTCAGTGGTACTGTTGGATGAAGCGTCCCAGACCGACATTACACGTACGCTTACGCGAGACTGGTTCTACCGACGTGCTTCGCACACAGGTGACTGGTGGATGTCAGTTTCTCCAACTTTAGTTGAATCGGATTCAATGAACAGGGTTCTTTCTGAAGATCAAAAATTAATCACTATACCGCGTTGTGATTTTTGATGCATAGGTAAGAACGATTCTTGCTCAGCTCGTAGCAGCCACATAAAACTTGCAACAACAAAGTAGAGGACGTCTAACTTGTTTTTGCAGGGCTTGTTGTGATGTGATATGGTCAAGACGTGATGAGATATAAGTTGTTGTATGAGATGATCATGTTTTTGTTGAAGTTATCGACAACTGGCAGAAGCCTTATGCTTGTCTCTTTATTGCATAAGATGCAAGCGCCAACTAATTACTTTACTTTATCGTTATGCGATAGCAATATGTAACACCCCGGATGTAACTTTCCCTATTTGTACTCCAACTCTTGCCGTTTCCGGCGTTAAGTTATATTTATTTCCTCGGGTTCGGGTTTTTGCCTCCGTGTGTTGTTGTCTTTGTCATGCATCTCATATCATGTCATCATGTGCATTGCATTTGCATACGTGTTCGTCTCATGCATTCGAGCATTTTCCCCGTTGTCCGTTTTGCATTCCGGCGCTTCGTTCTCCTCCGGTGGTCATTTCTAGCTTTCTTTCGTGTGTGGGGATTAAACATTTCCGGATTGGACCGAGACTTGCCAAGCGGCCTTGGTTTACTACCGGTAGACCGCCTGTCAAGTTTCGTACCATTTGGACTTCGTTTGATACTCCAACGGTTAACCGAGGGACCGAAAAGGCCTCGTGTGTGTTGCAGCCCAACACCCCTCCAATTTGGCCCAAAACCCACCAAACTCTGCTCCATGTCCTAGAGCGTTCGATCACGATCGCGTGGCCGAAAACCGCACCTCATTTGGACTCTCCTAGCCCCCTCTACCTATAAATATGTGCTCCCCTCCCGAAATTCGCGGATGAACCCTAGCCATCTTCCTCCTCGCGCCACCGGACGTGTCCATCCCGCTGCGCCGGACGTGTCCACCGGTCGCCGCCACCTCACTCCGGCCTATCGGAGCTCGCCACGTCATCCCCGCCGCCGCTCCAAGCCAATCGGCGCCCGCCACCTCACCCGGCAGCTCTCTCTCTCTCCGCCCGGCCCGCGGGGCCCAGATCCGGCCCGCGCGGGCCCGGTCGCCGCCGCCGCCCGAGGCTCCCGCCTCCCCGCGCCTGCTCCCCCGCGCCGCCGCCTGGGCGCCCGAGCCGCCGCCTGAGCCGCCACTCCGGCCGCCGCCCGCCGCCACCGACCTCGCCCCGAGCCGGCCGCCGCGCGCGCCGCTCCCGCCGACAGCCGCCGCCGCCAACGGCCGCCGCCTCCACGCCGGCCCCGCCGCCCTTCGTCCGGCCCCGTCGCCCCGGCCATCGCCGGCCCCAGGCGACGCCGGCCGCCGCCTCCTCCCACCACTCGCCGACCGCTGCTTGCTTCTTCCCCGACGAACAGCTACAGTGCCGCCGCCGCCTCGGTTTCCGTGCAACCCTAGATCTGGGGTTGTTTTTTTTCTCCAAGTCATTAAATTTTCAGTCCAAGTTGCTCTGTTCGAGGCTCCGTAACTTTGCATCCGTAGCTCCGATTTGGGCATATAGCATACCAAAATGTTCATATCAGAGAGTAAATCATTTCATTCCATTGCATCATTTTCATTTGAGCTCATCTTGATGCCCGAAATTCTGTTAGAAGAGGGCTACTTGAGTTAATTGTCAGATCTGTTACTCCGTTTAGCGCTTTTGTCATTTTTGCCATAATTAATGTGTGCATGATATGCCCGTGAGTTCTTCATATGTTTTCTTAACGGTATTGTCATCTATCCAGAGGTGCAACCCATGTATTTTTAGGATGTATGTGGTGACTTGTGCAAGCTTGCAAAGTGAGGCACCCGGTAAATCTGTTTTCAGGGACTTAGTAGTTTCACTAAGTCCTGGGATTGTTTAGTTCATGATGCCATATGTTCTTGTTGTTTCCTAGTGATCCTGCCTCTTTTGAGGATGATCAGTAAAGGAGTTTTGTTAATCTTGTAGTGCTCTATCCATCCATGTCTTTGTTTGCAATTATGGAGCACCCTAGCTTGAGTCAATCGAGCTCTACTTTTGCTTCGTTGTGAATCTGGGCAGATCGTCAACTCGTTTGCGATTTTGCCGATGTTATTGTAGTTGATCCGTGCATGCTATGCCATTGTTCTTGCCATGTCTAGCTTGTATTTTGTGCCTTCTTAAGGGATGTATGCTTGTCTTTCCATGACTTGCACCGTGGTGAGTGCATCGAGCTCGTAAACATGCCTTCGTGAGTTATGTTTCAGCATGTCCCAGTTTTCACTAAGTATGAAAACTGATTATGTTTTTGCTATGTTCGTGTGCTTGTTAGTATTTTTTGTGATCCCTTTTGTCTCAAGGTCACTAAGGGGATTTTGTTAATCTTGTTGAGTAGCTCCATGCCATGTCTTTCTTTGTCATGTTCAGGTCCTGTAGCATGTTGTTTTGTTGCTCCGAAAAGGGCTATATGATCTGAAATTCCAGACAAGTGTTAATTTCACTAAGTCTGAGATCTGTTTTACCATTTGCGTTTTTGCCATGCTTGTTTGAACCTGTTAGTGGATGAATTGGCCGTGGCTCAGTGCTAGACTTTTGTTAAGCATCTTGTGTGAATCCCTGCCATGTATTTTGTTGTGATGTTTGGGTGATGTAGCATGTTCATTTCGTTGCATTTAGATGCCTACTTGCTGTAAATCGCAGACCGGTGTCATTTTTGAAACGCTTGCCATTTCCAAACCGTAACTCCGATTCCGGCGTTCTTTATATAGTTTTCAAGCGATTTCATATCATCTTTCCAGTGGCACCCTTGGAATTCCATGTTGAGGCCAGGTTCATGCATTTCCTGTCATATCTTGAATTTGGCATCCCGCATCGCATCCCGCATAGCATATCATCATTTCATCATATTGCTTGTTCTTGCACGTGGTTGATTGTATCCTTGTTGCTTGTTTGTCTTGTTTGGGTAGAGCCGGGAGACGAGTTCACTAACGAGGAGCCCGTTGAGATTGCTTTTGAGGATCGAGTCAACCCTGACAACTGTGCAGGCAAGATGATCATACCCTCAAAATCACTACTATCTTTGCTATGCTAGTTTGCTCGCTCTTTGCTATGCCATTGCTACGATGCCTACCACTTGCTTGAAAGCCTCCCAAATTGCCATGTCAAACCTCTAACCCACCTTTGTCCTAGCAAACCGTTGATTGGCTATGTTACCGCTTTGCTCAGCCCCTCTTATAGCGTTGCTAGTTGCAGGTGAATATTGGAGGCCGTTCCTTGTTGGAACATCTTTTATTTACTTGTTGGGATACCATTATATTGTCTTGTTATCTTAATGCATCTATATACTTGGTGAAGGGTGGAAGGCTCGGCCTCTCGCCTAGTGTTTTGTTCCACTCTTGCCGCCCTAGTTTCCGTCATATCGGTGTTATGTTCCCGGATTTTGCGTTCCTTACGCGGTTGGGTTATAATGGGAACCCCTTGATAGTTCGCCTTGATTAAAGCTTTTCCAGCAATGCCCAACCTTGTTTTACCATTCGCCACCTAGCCTCTTTTTCCCTTGGGTTACCGGAGCCCAGGGGTCATCTTATTTTAAACCCCCCCGGGCCAGTGCTCCCTCTGAGTGTTGGTCTGAACTGAGCTGCCTGCGGGGAAACCTCGGGGAAACTTGAGGGTTGGTTTTACTCGTAGCTAGTCTCATCCGAGTGTGCCCTAAGAACAAGATATGTGCAGCTCCTATCGGGATTTGTCGGCACATTCGGGCGGTGTTGCTGGTCTTGTTTTAACCTGTCGAAGTGTCTTGAGTTACCGAGATACCGAGTCTGATCGGAACGTCTTGGGAGGAGGTCTATTCCTTCGTTGACCATGAGAGCTTGTCATGGGCTAAGTTGGGACTCCCCTGCAGGGATTGAACTTTCGAAAGCCATGCGCGCAGTTATGGGCAGATGGGAATTTGTTAATGTCCGGTTGTAGATAACTTGAACCTTAATTAATTAAAATGAATCAACTGAGTGTGTTACCGTGATGGCCTCTTCTCGGCGGAGTCCGGGAAGTGGACACGGTGTTGGAGTAATGTTTGCGCAGGTTGTTCTCTAGCTTCTCGCTCGTGCTTTGCCTCCTCTTCTTGCTCTCTTTTGTGAATAAGTTAGCCACCATACTTGCTAGTCGCTTGCTGCAGCTCCACTCATATTTTACCTTGCCATACCTATAAGCTTAAATAGTCTTGATCGCGAGGGTGCGAGATTGCTGAGTCCCTGTGGCTCACAGATTACTATTACACCAGATGCAGGGCCTGATGATTCCGCTCCAGGAGACGCGTATGAGCTCAAGTGGGAGTTCGACGAAGACTCTCAATGATACTATGTTTCCTTTCCCGACGATCAGTAGTGGTGCCCAGTTGGGGGTGATTGGGACCGTGTCGCATGATGGGTTCTCTTTTATTTTGGCGCCGTAGTCGGGCCATGAGTGTTTGGATGATGTAATGTTATTTATGTACTTGATTGACGTGGCGAGTGTAAGCCAACTATGTTATCTCCCCTTTTATTGTTACATTACATGGGATTTTGTGAAGATTGCCTAACTTGTGACATATGCCTTCAATGTGATTATATCTCTAAGTCGTGCCTCGACACGTGGGAGCTATAGTCGCATCGAGGGTGTTACAAGTTGGTATCAGAGCCTTCCCCGACCTTAGGAGCCCCATTGCTTGATCGTTTTTAGCGGCCGAGTTGTGTCTAGAAAAATGTTTTGAGTCATTTAGGAATTATATATCGGAGAGCTTAGGAATTCTTTTTACTTCCCAGTCTCCTCATCGCTCTGGTTAGGCATCCTGACGTAGAGTTTTGACTCTTCTCTTCTCAAATTTCACTAAATTTTTTTTAGGATCACGCGGGTATCTTGGAATCGTTCCGATGGTTTTATGATGAGAACATTGACTTGGTGCCTCCTGTCAGGGGTTTACTGGAAGTGTCCCGGGGAGTTGAGCTCTGAGGTGTTGTCATCATAATTTTATCGTTGCAGTTCTGGAATACCTGAGTTTAGTACGCCGACATCGAAAATCTCTTTTATGCAGTTCGTTGGTGAGATAACCTCGATGCCACCCAGTACTGGGGCGGGAGTTCGGGAGTATCGCCATAACTTGTATAACGGATGCTTTTCGAAGGTTGAGGTAGATGGTTTCCGAAATTTTCTTGGTTATGTGTTGAAGGATGGATACAGCTGGATGTAGGATTTGCTAGTTTGGGTGAGACATTATGCTTCCCCTGTATCCCCAACACCTGATTGCATAACCGGAAAGGTTCGGGAGTTTCATAGGTGGGAATTCTAGTAGCTCTAGTTTTTCTTCCACGGATATTGGTTTGAGATTGGGATTTCTTACCGATTATTCGTTCTTGATCCGTACCTTGTTGATTTATTTCTCTACCTTAATTCTACGTGGCTTCTCAATTTATGGATATGTGACTATTTCAAGAGGAATGCATTCGTTTATTTTGTTCGGATGTGAATACTATATGTTGCAATTTTTGTTCCGTTGGATTCAGCTTCAATATTATCTGTCAATGTGCTAATGGTGGTCAACCTCTTCAGGATGGCTCCTCCAACGCGCATGACTCTGAATCCTGATCCGCCACCACCTCCACCTCCTCCAGAGGCATGGCAAGCTGTGATGGCCGCAACCAATGCAAACACATAGCTGATCATGCAAATTCTCCAAGAGCGCAATCAAGGCAGTCAAGGGAATCAAGGCAGCAATCAGAGTCACTCTGCTACACTCAACCAGTTCCTTGCCAACGAGCCAAAGACTTTCAGCAATTGTGTTGAGGCAACCGATGCTGACGATTGGCTTGTGGATCTATGTAAGCATTTCGAGTGCAGTAACGTCAGGCCTGAGGACTTTGTCAAGTTCGCTTCCTTCCAACTCAAAGATCAAGCTGCAGAATGGTTCCAGCAGTACAAGGACTCCAGAGGTGGACGTGTTATCACTTGGGATGATTTCCGTCGAGATTTCCGAGCTCATCATATTCCGCAGAGCATGGTTGAAAGCAAGCGTGAGGAATTCCGCAATCTGAAGCAAGGCTCTTTGTCTGTCTATGACTACAACAAGTTGTTCCAGAAGCTTGCCCGCTTTGCCAAGCAGGACGTGCCTGATGAGAAGAGCATGATATATCAGTTCAGGGGTGGTCTCAGAGAAGATATTCAGCTCGCTCTTGTCCTCTTTGAGCCCTTGAGATATGATGAGTTCTACAACATGGCACTGAAGCAAGAGGCTGCTCAGTTGAGGTGTGATGCTTCCAAGAAGCGAGTCAGAGATGTTACTCCTTCTTCCTCTACTCAAGTGGCCAAGTAGCAGAAGTTTTGGCTTCCTCCTCCTCCGTTCCGTCAGCCGTATCAGCAGAAGAGCAAAGGTGGCAGTGGTTCTTCCCACCCACCCAACCTTGGCTTTCAGAAGAAGACTTCGTCTCAAGCTCCAAGATCGAGTGCTCCGTAGCACCGTCCGCTTTCAGAGGTCACATGCAACAAGTGCCAACAGAAGGGTCACTATGCCAACAAGTGTCTCAACCAGAGGCGTCTTCCTCCTCCTCCTGTCAGATCGACAAGTACAGCTGTGGTCAAGCATAACCCCAAGCATGCCAAGGTCAATTTGATGAATGCAGCTCAGGCAGAGGACTCGTCAGATGTGATCATGGGTAACCTTCCTGTTAATGATATTCCCGCAAAAGTACCTTTTGACTCTGGTGCATCGCATTCCTTCATGTCATTCCCATTTGCATCAGAGAACAATTTTAGTACTAAGGCTTTACCTAGAGCTATGCAAGTCGTCTCTCCGGCTAAGCGTCTGAGTTCTAGTTTGATGGTTCCGGATATTTCTATCTTGATGGGTGATTTCAAGTTTCTGGCTTCTCCAATGGTTCTTGGTAACTCGGATATTGATCTTATTCTGGGAATGTATTGGCTTTCTAAGCACAAGGCTCAGCTTGATTGTGCAGCCAGGCAGATTCAATTGACTCATTCATCTGAGGATGTAATTGTCTTTGCCGCTCGGGATAATTCCATCCGTCTGTTTTCTCTCAATGAGAAGGGTGAACTGGATGCCATCTCTCAAATTCCAGTCATTTGCGAATACCAAGACGTCTTTCTAGAAGAGCTCCCAGGAATGCCTCCGCACCGGCCAGTTGAATTCGTTATTGATCTTGAGCCTGGTACGGAACCTGTGTGCAAACGTCCTTACAAGCTTGGACCTGAAGAGTTGAAAGAGCTGAAGAAGCAACTCGATATGCAAGAGAAAATGGGTCTCATCTGGCCTAGTTCTTCTCCATGGGGTTGTGGTGTTCTTTTTGTGAAGAAGAAGGATGGAACGGACCGACTTTGTGTTGATTACCGTCCAGTGAACAAGAAGACCATCAAGAACAAATACCCACTTCCCAACATCAATGAGCTGTTCGAACAACTCAAAGGTGCTCAAGTATTCTCCAAGCTTGATCTCCGTATGGGTTATCACCAGATTCGCATTCGTGAAGAAGATATTCCCAAGACAGCATTCAGAACAAGCTTTGGTTCATATGAATACACTGTCATGTATTTTGTCCTCGCCAACGCTCCTCCGACGTTCTCTCGCATGATGAACTTCATCTTCAATGCCTACACCAATGACTTCGTTTTGGTCTATCTCGATGACATTCTGGTTTTCTCGAAGAACAAGGAAGATCATGGCAAGCATTTGCGTTTGGTTCTTGATAAGCTCAGAGAACATCAGTTCTATGCCAAGTTTTCCAAGTGTGAATTTTGGCTCGAGGAGGTTCTTTATCTTGGTCATATCATCTCTGCCAAGGGCATTGCCGTGAATCCTGAGAAGGTGTCTGCAATTGTGAATTGGGAACCTCCTCAGAACGTGAAGCAACTCCGCAGTTTTCTCGGTCTCGCAAGCTATTGTCGAAGATTCGTTGAAAACTTTTCTAAGATCGCGAAGCCTCTCTCAAATCTTCTCCAGAAGCACGTCAAGTACGTTTGGTCTCCAGAGTGTGATATTGCTTTCAACACTTTGAAAGAGAAATTGATCACCGCTCCAGTTCTAACTCCTCCTGATGAATCCAAGCCGTACGAGGTCTTTTGTGATGCCTCTCTCCAAGGTCTTGGCGCAGTATTGATGCAAGAGAAGAAAGTTGTTGCTTACACATCTCGCCAGTTGAAGCCTAATGAGAAGAACTACCCCACTCATGATCTCGAGTTGGCGGCAGTTGTGCATGCTCTTTTGACTTGGAGACATCTTCTATTGGGAAGAAAAGTGGACATTTTCACTGATCACAAGAGTCTCAAGTACATCTTCACTCAGCCTAATCTCAACCTCAGGCAAACTCGATGGGTCGAAATGATTCAAGAGTATAATCCGAGTATCGAGTATACTCCAGGCAAGGCCAATGTGATTGCTGACGCTTTGAGTAGGAAGGCTTACTGCAACAGTCTGATTCTTAAGCCTTATCAACCCGAGCTTTGTGAAGCTTTCCGCAAACTTAACCTGCAAGTTGTTCCTCAAGGTTTCCTCGCCAACCTTCAAGTCTCTCCTACCTTAGAAGACCAGATTCGCCAAGCCCAGCTTCTTGATGCTATGGTGAAAAAGGTGAAGATTGGGATTGCCAAGAGCCAGTCCAAGTACAAGTGCTACCGCCTTGATGACAAGGACACTCTCTTCTTCGAGGATCGTATTGTTGTACCCAAAGGTGAACTTCATAAAGTGATCATGAACGAGGCTCACAATTCTCTCCTCTCCATCCACCCTGGGAGCACGAAGATGTATCAGGACCTTAATCAAGCTTATTGGTGGACTCGAATGAAGCGCGAGATCGTTCAATTCGTGAATGAATGTGATGTCTGCAGAAGAGTGAAGGAAGAACACCAAAGGCCAGCAGGTCTCCTCCAACCTCTTGCCATTCCAGAATGGAAGTTTGACCACATTGAAATGGACTTTGTGACTGGGTTTCCAAAGTCCAAGCGTGGCAATGATGCTATATTCGTTGTCATCGACAAACTCACCAAAGTGGCTCATTTTCTGCCTATCAAAGAGTCGATCACTTCAGCTCAATTGGCGGAACTCTATACCTCTCGCATTGTCTCTCTGCACGGTATTCCTCAAGTGATCTCTTCAGACCGTGGCAGCATCTTTACCTCGAAGTTTTGGGATTCTTTCCAGAAGGCCATGGGCACAAACATCCGCTTCAGCACAGCTTTCCATCCTCAAACAAGCGGTCAAGTTGAGCATGTCAACCAGATTATTGAAGATATGCTCAGGGCTTGTGTGATCTCCTTCGGCATGAAGTGGGAGGATTGTCTTCCTTATGCTGAATTCTCCTACAACAACAGTTTTCAAGCAAGTTCGGGCAAGGCCCCATTTGAAATTCTGTATGGAAGGAAGTGCCGTACCCCTCTCAACTGGTCCGAAACCGGTGAACGTCAGCTTTTGGGTAATGACTTAATCACAGAGGCAGAGGAAATGTGCAAAGTCATTCGAGATAACCTCAAAGCAGCCCAATCCCTCCAGAAGAGCTACTATGATAGCAAGCACCGTGATTTGGCTTTCGAGATCGGAGATCATGTTTACCTCCGTGTCTCTCCTATGAAAGGTACTCGTCGCTTCGGTATCAAAGGGAAGCTTGCCCCTAGATACGTGGGACCTTTCAAGATTGTCAGCAAGAGAGGCGACCTCGCCTATCAACTCGAGCTTCCTTCAAACTTTGCAAATGTTCATGACGTGTTCCATGTCTCTCAGCTTCGAAAGTGCTTCAAGACTCCTGACCGCACCGTCAACTTCGAGGACATTGAGATCCAAGAAGATCTCTCTTATCGTGAGCACCCAGTTGCTATTCTTGAAGAGACTGAGCGCAAGACTCGCAACAAGTCAATCAAATTTCTCAAAGTCAAGTGGTCACACCATTCTGACCGTGAAGCTACCTGGGAACGCGAGGATCACCTCCGTTCTGAATACCCGACGTTCTTTCAGTCCTAGATCTCGGGACGAGATCCTTTCGTAGTGGTGGAGTGTTGTAACACCCCGGATGTAACTTTCCCTATTTGTACTCCAACTCTTGCCATTTCCGGCGTTAAGTTATATTTATTTCCTCGGGTTCGGGTTTTTGCCTCCGTGTGTTGTTGTCTTTGTCATGCATCTCATATCATGTCATCATGTGCATTGCATTTGCATACGTGTTCGTCTCATGCATTCGAGCATTTTCCCCGTTGTCCGTTTTGCATTCCGGCGCTTCGTTCTCCTCCGGTGGTCATTTCTAGCTTTCTTTCGTGTGTGGGGATTAAACATTTCCGGATTGGACCGAGACTTGCCAAGCGGCCTTGGTTTACTACCGGTAGACCGCCTGTCAAGTTCCGTACCATTTGGACTTCGTTTGATACTCCAACGGTTAACCCAGGGACCGAAAAGGCCTCGTGTGTGTTGCAGCCCAACACCCCTCCAATTTGGCCCAAAACCCACCAAACTCTGCTCCATGTCCTAGAGCGTTCAATCACGATCGCGTGGCCGAAAACCGCACCTCATTTGGACTCTCCTAGCCCCCTCTACCTATAAATATGTGCTCCCCTCCCGAAATTCGCGAATGAACCCTAGCCATCTTCCTCCTCGCGCCACCGGACGTGTCCATCCCGCTGCGCCGGACGTGTCCACCGGTCGCCGCCACCTCACTCCGGCCTATCGGAGCTCGCCACGTCATCCCCGCCACCGCTCCAAGCCAATCGGCGCCCGCCACCTCACCCGGCAGCTCTCTCTCTCTCTCCGCGCGGCCCGCGGCGCCCAGATCCGGCCCGCGCGGGCCCGGTCGCCGCCGCCGCCCAAGGCTCCCGCCTCCCCGCGCCTGCTCCCCCGCGCCGCCGCCTGGGCGCCTAAGCCGCCGTCCGAGCCGCCACTCCGGCCGCCGCCCGCCGCCACCGACCTCGCCCCGAGCCGGCCGCCGCGCGCGCCGCTCCCTCCGACAGCCGCCGCCGCCAACGGCCGCCGCCTCCACGCCGGCCCCGCCGCCGTCAACGGCCACCGCCTCCATGCCGGCCCCGCCGCCCTTCGTCCGGCCCCGCCGCCCCGGCCATCGCCGGCCCCAGGCGACGCCGGCCGCCGCCTCCTCCCTCCACTCGCCGGCCGCTGCTTGCTTCTTCCCCGACGAACAGCTACAGTGCCGCCGCCTCGGTTTCCGTGCAACCCTAGATCTGGGGTTGTTTTTTCTCTGTCATTAAATTTTCAGTCCAAGTTCCTCTGTTCGAGGCTCCGTAACTTTGCATCCTTAGCTCCGATTTGGGCATATAGCATATCAGAATGTTCATATCAGAGAGTACATCATTTCATTCCATTGCATCATTTTCATTGGAGCTCATCTTGATGCTCGAAATGCTGTTAGAAGAGGGCTACTTGAGTTAATTGTCAGATCTGTTACTCCCTTTAGCACTTTTGTCATTTTTGCCATGATTAATGTGTGCATGATATGCCCGTGTGTTCTTCATATGTTTTGTTAAGGGTTTTGTCATCTATCCAGAGTTGCAACCCATGTATTTTTAGGATGTGTGTGGTGACTTGTGCAAGCTTGCAAAGTGAGGCACCCGGTAAATCTGTTTTCAGGGACTTAGGTCCTGGGATTGTTTAGTTCATGATGCCATATGTTCTTGTTGTTTCCTAGTGATCCGTGCCTCTTTTGAGGATGATCAGTAAAGGAGTTTTGTTAATCTTGTAGTGCTCTATCCATCTATGTCTTTGTTTGCAATTATGGAGCACCCTAGCTTGAGTCAATCGAGCTCTACTTTTGCTTCATTGTGAATCTGGGCAGATCGTCAACTCATTTGCGATTTTGCCGATGTTATTGTAGTTGATCCGTGCATGCTATGCCATTGTTCTTGCCATGTCTAGCTTGTATTTTGTGCCTTCTTAAGGGATGTATGCTTGTCTTGCCATGACTTGCACCGTGGTGAGTGCATCAAGCTCGTAAACATGCCTTCGTGAGTTATGTTTCAGCATGTCCCAGTTTTCACTAAGTATGAAAACTGATTATGTTTTTGCTATGTTCGTGTGCTTGTTAGTATTTTTTGTGATCCCTTTTGGCTCAAGGTCACTAAGGGACTTTTGTTAAGCTTGCTGAGTAGCTCCATGACATGTCTTTCTTTGTCATGTTCAGGTCCTGTAGCATATTGTTTTGTTGCTCCGAAGAGGGCTATATGATCTGAAATTCCAGACAAGTGTTAATTTCACTAAGTCTGAGATCTGTTTTACCATTTGCGTTTTTGCCATGCTTGTTTGAACCTGTTAGTGGATGAATTGGCCGTGGCTCAGTGCTAGACTTTTGTTAAGCATCTTGTGTGCATCCCTGCCATGTATTTTGTTGTGATGTTTGGGTGCTGTAGCATGTTCATTTCGTTGCATTTAGATGCCTACTTGCTGTAAATCGCAGACCGGTGTCATTTTTGAAACGCTTGCCATTTCCAAACCGTAACTCTGATTCCGGCGTTCTTTATATCGTTTTCAAGAGATTTCATCTCATCTTTCCAGTGGCACCCTTGGAATTCCATGTTGAGGCCAGGTTCATGCATTTCCTGTCATATCTTGCATTTGGCATCCCGCATCGTATCCCACATAGCATATCATCATTTCATCATATTGCTTGGTCTTGCACGTGGTTGATTGTATCCTTGTTGCTTGTTTGTCTTGTTTGGGTAGAGCCAGGAGACGAGTTCGCTAACGAGGAGCCCGTTGAGATTGCTTTTGAGGATCGAGTCAACTCTGACAATTGTGCAGGCAAGATGATCATACCCTCGAAATCACTACTATCTTTGCTATGCTAGTTTGCTCGCTCTTTGCTATGCCATTGCTATGATGCCTACCACTTGCTTGCAAGCCTCCCAAATTGCCATGTCAAACCTATAACCCACCTTTGTCCTAGCAAACCGTTGATTGGCTATGTTACCGCTTTGCTCAGCCCCTCTTATAGCGTTGCTAGTTGCAGGTGAAGATTGGAGGCCGTTCCTTGCTGGAACATCTTTTATTTACTTGTTGGGATATCATTATATTGTCTTGTTATCTTAATGCATCTATATACTTGGTGAAGGGTGGAAGGCTCGGCCTCTCGCCTAGTGTTTTGTTCCACTCTTGCCGCCCTAGTTTCCGTCATATCGGTGTTATGTTCCCGGATTTTGCGTTCCTTACGCGGTTGGGTTATAATGGGAACCCCTTGATAGTTCGCCTTGATTAAAGCTTTTCCAGCAATGCCCAACCTTGTTTTACCATTCGCCACCTAGCCTCTTTTTCCCTTGGGTTACCGGAGCCCAAGGGTCATCTTATTTTAAACCCCCCCGGGCCAGTGCTCCCTCTGAGTGTTGGGCCGAACTGAGCTGCCTGCGGGGACACCTCGGGGAAACTTGAGGGTTGGTTTTACTCGTAGCTAGTCTCATCCGAGTGTGCCCTGAGAACGAGATATGTGCAGCTCCTATCGGGATTTGTCGGCACATTCGGGCGGTGTTGCTGGTCTTGTTTTAACCTGTCGAAGTGTCTTGAGTTACCGAGATACCGAGTCTGATCGGAACGTCTTGGGAGGAGGTCTATTCCTTCGTTGACCGTGAGAGCTTGTCATGGGCTAAGTTGGGACTCCCCTGCAGGGATTGAACTTTCGAAAGCCATGCGCGCAGTTATGGGCAGATGGGAATTTGTTAATGTCCGGTTGTAGATAACTTGAACCTTAATTAATTAAAATGAATCAACTGAGTGTGTTACCGTGATGGCCTCTTCTCGGCGGAGTCCGGGAAGTGGACACGGTGTTGGAGTAATGTTTGCGCAGGTTGTTCTCTAGCTTCTCGCTCGTGCTTTGCCTCCTCTTCTTGCTCTCTTTTGCGAATAAGTTAGCCACCATACTTGCTAGTCGCTTGCTGCAGCTCCACTCATATTTTACCTTGCCATACCTATAAGCTTAAATAGTCTTGATCGCAAGGGTGCGAGATTGCTGAGTCCCTGTGGCTCACAGATTACTATTACACCAAATGCAGGGCCTGATGATTCCGCTCCAGGAGACGCGTATGAGCTCAAGTGGGAGTTCGACGAAGACTCTTAACGATACTATGTTTCCTTTCCCGACGATCAGTAGTGGTGCCCAGTTGGGGGTGATTGGGACCGTGTCGCATGTTGGGTTCTCTTTTATTTTGGCGCCGTAGTCGGGCCATGAGTGTTTGGATGATGTAATGTTATTTATGTACTTGATTAACGTGGCGAGTGTAAGCCAACTATGTTATCTCCCCTTTTATTATTACATTACATGGGATGTTGTGAAGATTGCCTAACTTGCGACATATGCCTTCAATGCGATTATATCTCTAAGTCGTGCCTCGACACGTGGGAGCTATAGTCGCATCGAGGGTGTTACACAATAGTTGCAAGAGCAATAATTATAAGATGATCTCTCACTAAATTTCAAGGTATAAGTGTTCTCCCTGAGTATGCACCGTTGTGACAGTTCGTCATGCCGAGACACCACGTGATGATCGGGTGTGATAAGCTCTACGTTCACGTACAATGGGTGCAAGCCAGTTTTGCACACGCAGAATACTCAGGTTAAACTTGACGAACCTAGCATATGCAGATATGGCCTGGGAACACTGGAGACGGAAAGGTCGAGCGTGAATCATATACTAGATATGATCAACATAGTGATGTTCATCATTGAAAACTACTCCATCTCACGTGATGATCGGACATGGTTTAGTTGATTTGGATCATGTGATCATTTAGATGACTAGAGGGATGTCTATCTAAGTGGGAGTTCTTAAGTAGTATGATTAATTGAAATTTAATTTATCATGAACTTAGTCCTGATAGTATTTGCATAACTATGTTGTAGATCAATAGCTCGCGATGTAGCTCCCAGTTTATTTTTGATATGCTCCTAGAGAAAAACTATGTTGAAAGATGATAATAGCAATGATGCGGACTAGGTCTGTGATCTGATGATTATCCTCATTGCTGCAAAGAAGAATTATGTCCTTGATGCACCGCTAGGTGACAGACCTATTGCAGGAGCAGATACAGACGTTATGAACGTTTGACAAGCTCGGTATGATGAATACTTGATAGTTTAGTGCACCATGCTTTACGGCTTAGAACCGGGACTTCAAAAATGTTTTGAATGCCACGGAGCATATAAGATGTTCCAAGAGTTGAAATTGGTATCTCATACTCATGCCCATGTCAAGAGGTATGAGACCTCTGACAGTACTTTGCCTACAAGATGGAGGAGAATAGCTCAACGAGTGAGCATGTGCTCAGAATGTCTAAGTACTACAATCACTTGAATCAAGTGGGAGTTAATCTTCTTGATAAGATAGTGATTGACAGAGTTCTCTAGTCACTATCACCAAGTTACTAGAACTTCGTGATGAACTATAATATGCAAGG
Source organism: Triticum urartu (assembly GCF_056163025.1). Taxonomy (NCBI): domain Eukaryota; kingdom Viridiplantae; phylum Streptophyta; class Magnoliopsida; order Poales; family Poaceae; genus Triticum; species Triticum urartu. Next base: position 51,418,668 of record NC_141875.1, read on the forward strand.
GATAATGGAAACGATTCCGAAAGCTCTTCGCGATGCTGAAATCGGTGAAGGTAGAAATCAAGAAAAAGCATCAAATGTTGATGCTTGACAAGACCACTAGTTTCAAGGAAAAGGGCAAGGGAAAGAAAGGGAACTTCACGAAGAATGGCAAGCAAGTTGCCACTCCCATGAAGAAGCCCAAAGCTAGACCCAAGCCTGAAATTGAGTGCTTCTACTGCAAAGGAAATGGTCACTGGAAGTGGAACTGCCCTAGATACTTGGCGGATAAGAAGGATGGCAAAGTGAACAAAGGTATATTTGATATACATGTTATTGATGTGTACTGTACTAGTGTTTATAGCAAACCCTCAGTATTGATACTAGTTCAGTTGCTAAGAGTAGTAACTTGAAACAGGAGTTGCAAAATAAACAAAGACTAGTTGAGGACGAGGTGACGATGTGTGTTGGAAATGATTCCAAGGTTGATACGATCACCATCGCACACTCCCTTTACTTTCGGGATTAGTGTTGAACCTAAAATAAATGTTATTTGGTGTTTGCGTTGAGCATAATATGATTGGATCATGTTTATTGCAATACGGTTATTCATTTAAGTCAAAGAATAATTGTTATTCTGTTTACTTGAATAAAACCTTCTGTGGTCATACACAACTACAAAAAAAGACACATCCGTGACATTTTGGGCCGAACGAAATTTTTTCTGTCATACATATGACACTTCTATGATGATAATTGTGACAAAACCCGGTATCATCATAGATGTGGTGGGCTCCTACTTCTATGAAAAAAATCATGACATAAAATGGGCTTTTCGTCCTGGGCGGGCCGGAGATGCAGCTGCATGACATTCTTTGGGTCGTCCATGACGGAAAAAACCATGGTAGAAGCGAGGGCGAGGAAAATTTCAGGGAGTTCCCGGTTACGGTGGGAGGTCGGGGGCTGAGCGATGTGCGTTTCTCTCGTACACGTACGCGCGTGTGTGCGAGGCGTTGGCTCTAACTGAACCCGAGCAAGGCGTTGGGCTCTAACTGAACCCGAGCGATTGCACTGCAGGCTACGCGTTACTGAACCCGAGCAATCGATCGATGGCTATTAACTGAACCCGATCGAGCGATTCCTTCGCTACTGCTGCTAACTGAAGCCGATCGATGCTGCCTCTGGATGAACAGTGAGCATTGCGGGAGGGGGGGGGGTTGGATGAATAGTTCCCGGTGGGGGTGGATGAACAGGACCCCGTGGTGTTGTCTCTGGATGAACAGGACCCCGATCGATCAAGCCGGTTGGGATTGGATGAACAGGACCACCCCGTGGAGGGAAGGATGAACAGTAGCCCATGGAGGGGTGGTTGAACAGGAGCCCGTGGAGAGGGCTAGTTGAACAGTAGCCGGTGGAGTAGCACGCGGTGGAGGCTGGATGAACAGGAGCCCGTGGATGAACAGTCGCAGGTGGAGGCTGGAGGAGGTCGACGGTGGATGAACAGTAGCTCGTGGAGGCTGGAGGGGGTCGACGGTGGAGTTAAACAGTATCTCGTGGAGTCCCGTTTTGCGGTATGCCACACCCCTCCCGATGAACAGGACCCCCGTTTCGACCGTAGCGCTCCAACACAAGTCCGTTTCGTCCGTTTTGCGGTACGCCACACCCCTCCCGATCAACAGGACCCCCGTTTCGACCATAGGAGGTCCGTTTCCTCCGTTTTGTGGTACGCCAGACCCCTCCCGATGAACATGATCCCGTTTCGAACATGGCCGGTCGAACACAAGGCCGTTTCCTCCGTTTTGCGGTACGCCAGGCCTCGTTTCCATCGCCTGTTCCGTCCAAGCCCTCCCGATGAACACGACCACGCATTCCGTTCCAACCCAGCTGGTTGGCTCCCATGTGTTCCGTTGCCTCCCCATGAACACGACGCATTCCGTTGCCTCCCCATGAACACGACGCATTCCGTTGCCTCCCCATGAACAGGACGACGACGCTGTTTCTCCGTTCCGACCCAGCCATGTACACGAGCCCTGGCCATACGTATGCGCGAGTAGGCGTTCGAGACCCCGCCCATATGTACACATACGTGGCCGTATTTTCTTTCTTGCACCCTGGCCGCTGTACGTATGTGTACATGCTACGTGCGTGCCTCTACTACGACACGTGCGCGCCTCTACTACGACACGTGCGTGCCTCTACATAGACCAGTATGTACGTACACATTCGCGACCAGAATGACAACGCTAAGTACGCTTCGACCAGGTGGGTCCCGACTGTCAGGCACTTCCTTGCCTGCGAAGATGTAGCTGGTGGGTCCCGGCAGTCAGGGGGCGAATCGTTTTTTTGCCCGGACGCACTTCCTTGCGTGCGAAGATGTAGCTGGTGGGTCCTAGAAGTCAGGGGGAAACATTTTTTTCGCGAAATACAATGGCCCGTCCGGTGGGTCCCAGCTGTCAGGTGGAGGAATCATTATTTTCCGCGTAATAAGGAGGCACTTCCTTGCTGCGGCCGTGGACCCAGCTGTCAGCCTCTCCACGCAAAGTCCACATCCAATGGAAGTCGTTCCTTGACCACGTTGACCATGCCGCGCCGAGAGCACCAGGGCGGTGGACGACGGCGAGGCCTAGGAAGGGGACGACACGGAGGCAAGGAAGACTTGGCAGTTGTTTCCCACGCGGAGGGGAGTACGACTATACAAGGGTTTACTGGTTCGTCTGCCATCGCCGGGGAATAATAGCAGGTGCGGGTGAGTAGAGGGATGGCTAGGCCAGCGATGGGAGTACGATCGGGCGGTGAGGCCTGCGCGGCAGCACAGCCGGCTGCGAGGAGGAGGGAGCAGGCAGTCCCGCCGGCGCTTGTTTGAGCGGCTGGAGTAGGAAGAGCAGAGATTGAAGAAGCACGACGGCCGTTGGACGGACATCCAACAGTCAGTGCTTGTGCGTCAACCTTTTTTTAGGAAAGCCTCAAATCTGTGGAAAACAGCATACATCCCATCTGCCATTATTTCTAATAATTTACAGCCCATTTGCTAATTCTTAAGGTTTTTTTGGATCCCATATTCTTTTTGTTAGCATTACAGCCCATATTGTGGCAACGGTTAAAAAATTATATGAAATTTTGCATATTTTGGTGCGGTCCGAACTGTTTTTAATCCCGAAATTTTGACTCACATTCAAACTGATTTTAAAAATAAATGTATATCAATATAAAATCCAACAAATTCTCCACGCATAAAAATTAATGTAATTTAAAATCTTGAAATGAAAAAAAAAGATATTTGAAACTAATTGCTGGTTTGATGTGTTTTAAAAATGTACAACCCATTTCTCATTATTGATGGGCCATTTTCTCGGCCAGCCAAATGAAAGCTCTCCTCGTCTAGAAAGATTTGCAGCCCAACAGGGCTGACAAAGCGACTTACTTGGCAAATCACAAAAACCTGGGCTATGGCCGTGGACCCAGCTGTCAGCCTCTCCACGTACAGTACTCTTCCGATGGAAGTCGTTCCTTGACCACGTTGACCACGCCGCGCGGAGAGCACCACGGAGGTGGGCGACGGCGAGGCCTAGGAAGGGGACGACACGACAGTGGAAGCCCGCGTGGAGAGGACTACGAGGGTTCACTGGTTCGGCTGCGGTGTGAGGCTGCCATCGCCTCAGGGCCTAGCCAGCTGTGGGAATAGTAGGGGCGGTGAGGCCTCTGCGGCAGCATAGCCGACCACGGGAGGCAGGAGCATGCGACACGACCGGCGCTGCTTTGGGCGGCTGGAGCAAGAAGACCAGAGGTTGAAGAAGCACTATGGCCGTTGGATGGACATCGTACGGTCACTGGAGCTAGAATCGTTCATATTGACTAAGTTGACAAAGCCCTTCGTCCCCGTCAACTTAGTAGGCCTACAAGTCAGCCTCCCAGCAAGGTGGGTCCCAACTAGCTGGGGGAGTATTCATTTTTTTGTGCATAATAAGGAGGCACTTCCGGTGGGTCCGAGCTGACAGCGGGAGGGACATTTTTTTGCGAATTACGGTGGCCCATCCGGTGGGTCCCAATAGTCAGGGGGAAACGATTTTTTTTTCACAAAATACTGGTGGCCCGTCTGGTGGGTCCCCGCTGTCAGGTGGAGGAATAATTATTTTCCGCGTAATAAGGAGGCACTTCCTTGCGGCAGCCGTGGACCCAGCTGTCAGCCTCTCCACGTACAGTACTCTTCCGATGGAAGTCGGTCGTTGACCACAGTGACCACGCCACGCCGAGAGCACCACGGCGGTGGACGACGGCGAGGCCTAGGAAGGGGACGACGTGGAGCTATGCAAGACGCGGCAGTGGATGCCCACGCGGAGAGGAGTACAAGCGTTCACTGGTTCGACTGCGGTGTGAGGCTGCTATCGCCGCAGAATAACAGGGGGTGTGGGTGAGTGGAGGGATGGCCTGGCCAGTGGTGGGAGTAGTATGGGGGCGGTGAGGCCTCCGCGGTAGCACAGCCGGCTACGGGAGGCAGGAGCAGGCGGCATGACCGGCGCTGCTTTGGGCGGCAGGAGCAAGAAGACCAGAGGTTGAAGAAGCACTATGGCCGTTGGATGGACATCATACGGTCACTGGAGTATTGACTAAGTTGACAAAGCTCTCCGTCCCTGTCAACTTAGTAGGCCCACAAGTCATCCCAACAATATGGTGGGTCCCAGCTAGCAGGGGGTATTCATTTTTTTGGGCGTAATAAGGAGGCACTTCTTTGCGTGCGAAGATATAGCTGGTGGGTCCGACCTGTCAGCGGGGGGAATGTTTTTTTCGCGAAATACAGAGGCCCTTCCTGTGGGTCCTAGCTGTCAGGTGGATGAATCATTATTTTGCGCGTAATAAGGAGGCATTTCCTTGCGTGCGGCCGTGGACCCAGTTGTCAGCCTCTCCACGTACAGTCCACTTCCGATGGATGTCGTTCATTGACCATGTTGACCAGGCTGCGCCGAGAGCACCGGGGCGGTGGACAACGGCGAGGCCTAGGAAGGGAACGACACGGAGCCAGGGAATACTCGGCAGTTGTTTCCCACACGGAGGAGTACGAGGGTTTACTGGTTCGTCTGCCATCGCCGGAGAATAACAACATGTGTGGCTGAGTAGAGGGATTGCTAGGCCAGCGATGGGAGTACGGCGGGGCCGTGAGGCCTGCGCGACAGCATAGCCGGCCGCGGGAGGAGGGAGCAGGCAGTCCCGCCGGCGCTTGTTTGAGTGGCTTGAGCATGAAGAGCAGAGATTGAAGAAGCACGACAGCCGTTGGATGGACATCCAACAGTCACCGCTCTCGTGTGTTGACTAAGTTAACAGGGCGTTGCATGTGCGGCAACCTTTTTTTATGAAAGCATACACGTCAACCTGTAATAGGCGCACAAGTCAGCCTCAAATCTGTGGAAAACAACATACAGCCCATCTGCCATTATTTCTAATAATGTACAGCCCATTTGCTAATTCTTAAGAATTTTTTTGGAGCCCATCTTCTTTTTGTTAGCATCACACCCCATATTGTGGCCATGGTTAAAAAGTATACGGAATTTTGCATATTTCAGTGCGGTCAACTGTTTTTAATCCAGAAATATCGATTCACATTCAAACTATTTTGAAAAATAATTTATATAAATATAAAATCCAAATAATTGTCCACGCATAAAAATCAATGGAATTTAAGATCTTGTAATGAAAAAAATTGAAACTAATTCCCGGTTTGATGTGTTTTAAAAATGTCCAACGCAACCGCAACCGCAACACCCTCAAGGACTTAGCAGCTGAAGCTGAGGTAGAGCTGCCTCCACGACGCCGACGCCGACGCCGACGCCGACGTGCGCCGTACTAGAACCACTCCGACCACACGTCCTGCGCCTCACTGCTGCGGCTCCACTGTCGCAACCGTCCACCGCACCGGAGCTGTTCCTGCTATGTCGTCGTTCGCCGCCTCGGATCTGCTTCCCCGCCGCCGACAGACGGCCACCGCACCACACTCAACAACTTTGCCATGGGTTCGTCCAAGGCTGCACCGTCCTCCACAACTTCTGGTTTCCGGCGAACAACAAGAAGATCATCGGAAAAACAGAAGGAGGACACAGCACAGCCAGCAGAAAGAGGTACTCCTCTTCCCTTATTCGTGCAAATCTTACGTCTCCGCTCACACCGTATTCATCCCACGAAAGAAACTAGTTGAGCGCTTCTTACTGCATCTTCTTCGTGATACTAAATGCACAAGGTTTCCTCCCTTTTACTATTTCACCTTTGCTAGAGGTCAGTAGCCCGCCTGGATTTCAATTCAGGGTCAGTCGAACTGCAATTAAAAGAAGCAGCACCCGCTTAGGCGTGCGGAGCACCTAGTCCGCCTGTTCCCCGAGGAAGCGGCGCATCGGTGTCTATCATAGGGGTGTGGGGAGCAGGAGCTGCTTGCGCCCGATCTGGATGTCGGCGGGGCTTGAATGGATGGCCGAGGGGGGGTGCCAAGCACGGCGGTGCGGTGAGGTCGAGGGGAGGGCGCAGGCAGGGGATGAATACTGGGCTGGTGGTCGCCGGCGTTTCGAGGAAGATCGTCAACACTGACTCGCTGGAGGTAGATGAAGGCGATCTTCCTGTTCTTTGTACATCGGACGGTGCAGAAAAAATGGACTGACCTATTTGCTTTCAGTCGACTGTTATTTTCTTAGAATCCTATAGCAATTTAGTGTGCCATGCATGTTGTAGAGCTATCATATGTCTCCCGTCATTTATTTCTCACCGACCTGCTATCTGCTACCTTTACACTGTACTAATTGTGCACACACTTCACCCATACTCACACTATTGTTTTTTTATGCATGGGTATTTCAGACTCTGACGTAGTGTTGATGAATGTAGAAAAGAAAAGACAAAAGTCGCTCCAGTGTAATTCGAAGATAAGCACTAAGCGTTCCAGCGCTCTAACGGGTGCAGTGTCAGCAGTTGGAGACAGTAAACGTAGCTCTGCAGTTGATGATCTCAATTGCCACACACAACCATCCCAGATGCTTGCTTTAACTTCGCGCTGTCAAATGTGGTTGCATGTTGTATATGGTGTCTAGCTTGTATTGCTTCCAATTTGGTTAAATTGCATCTGCTTACTTTACACATTATACCTTTGATAATGACATGCCTTCCTGTTTTTGATACATACTACATATGTCTATTAACCATGTTCGTACATCAAACTAATGCTCTTTTGTATCCCTCGTCAATCACTTATGATGAGACAGTCACCCGGGTGGGTTTCTGTGAGACGCCATACTCGTTTAAAGAGTGCAGTGTCATCCTCCCACATGATTCTCAAGAAACAGCAAGGCTAAATGAAGATAGTCAACGTAGCTCTCTAGTTGATCACCGCAATTCCCCCACACCACCATCGCAGGTGCTTGCTCTTACTTGGCAGTGTGATATGTAGTGTTCGTCTTACATGAAAGTAATGTTCGTCAGTATCATGCATCAATGAGTTCTGGAGAGCAAATTTTATTCCTTTTTCTTGTGGGTTTGACTTGACAAGGCAAAATCAAAAAATAGGAAGGAAAAGAGTAAGGAAGGCGATGATGGTGGTCCTCTGCAGCAACGTAAATGGAGCATCTGTACCGATTCTCCTTGTACTGATAGTGCATTACAAGGTCCAAGTCTCCGCTCCCCTACTCCACCATCCAAGGTGCTTGCTCTAACTTGGCAGTGTGATATCTGGTTGCATGTTGCATATGGTGTCTAGCTCGTATTACTCCTAATTAGTGTAAACTGCATCTGCTTAGCTTACACATGATACATGTGAATATGACACGCTTTCCTGTTTTTGGTACATACTATATCTTATGATAAGGCACCTTTAAGTCGCCACTGTGATATTGGTTGTGTCTTGCATATGATTTCTAGCATGTACTGCTTCTAATTTGTTGAAATGCCATACAGTTTGAACTTGGCAGAGTGATATTGGTTGCATCTTTCATATGGTGTCTAGCTTGCAGTGCTTCTAATTTGTTGAAATGCCTTCTGCTTAGTTACCACATCATAGGTGTGAATATTTCACACCATCCTGTTTTTCATACATATTCCATCCTTGCATCATGTGTTTGCCTTTCATCCGAGTAGTGTTCGTCAGTATCATGCATGAATGAGTTCTGAAGAGCGAATTTTATTCCTTTTTCTTATTAGTTTGACTTCACAATGCAAAATCATTACAGCTGAAGGAAATTAGTCCGGCAGTGGATGATGGTGGTCCTTCGGAGCAACTCAAACAGGGGGTCTCTACAGATTCTACTCCGCCATCCTCCCAACAAGATTCACAAGACAACACAAGGCTGGATAGTCACCGTAGCTGTGTAGATGATGAGCACATCTCCCCTACTCCACCATCACAGGTGCTTGCTCTAACTTGACACTATTATATGTGGTTGCATGTTGCGTATGATGTCTAGCTTGTATTGCTTCTAACTTGAATTGCATCTGCTTACTTTACACATAATGCCTGTGAATATGACACGTGTTCCTCTTTCTAGAACATACGTGTACATGATGAGCACATCTCCCCTACTCCACCATCACAGGTGCTTGCTCTTACTTGGAACTGTTATACGTGGTTGCGTTTTTCGTATGATGTCTAGTTTGTATTGCTTCTGATTATGTTGAATTGCATCTGCGTAGCTTACAACTTATACCTGCAACGATCACTTACCCATAAGACACATTTAACTTGGGACTGTGATGTAGGTTGCATCTTGCATTGTCTTCTAGCTTGTACTACTTCTAATTTCTTGAAATGGCACTTACGATGAGACACTTTTTACCTGATAGAGTGATATTGGTTGCATGTTCATATGGTGCCTAGCTTTCATTTCTTCTAATTTTGTTGAAATGCCTTCCGCTTACTGTTTTTTCATATATATTCCATCCTCCTATCGTACGTGTGAATATGAAATGCTGTCTTTTTTTGTATATATTCCATCCTCCTATCCTGCGCTTGCCTTACATCAAAGTAGTGTTCGTCTGTATCATGCATCAACCAGTTATGCAGAGCTAATTTTATTCATCTTCTTGTGGTTTTGACTTCATAAGGCAATATCAGAAAATAGGAAGGAAAAGAGTAAGTTAGGGGATGTTGGTGGTCCTCCGCACCGACGCAAACAGAGACTCTCTAGATTTGCCACTGCTACTACTAATGAAGTTGAAGTCCCAAGTCTACATGATGAGTTCATCTCCCGTACTCCACCATCGCAGGTGCTTGCTCTAAGTTGACAGTGTGATAATTGGTTTCATGTTGCATATGTTGTCTAGCCTGTATTCATTCTATTTTGATTAAATTGCACCTGCTGAGTTTATACGTTATACATGTGCATATGACATGGCTTTCTGTGTCTAGAATACACTGCATCTATCTATCATACCATGTTCTTACATCAAAGTACCGCTGTTGTGTATCCCGCATCAGTCACTCATGATTGGACGCTTTTAACATGGCAGTTTGATAGTGGTTGCATCTTGCATTGATTTCTACATTGTACTGCTTCTAATTTTTCGAATTGCCACTTATGACAAGACACTCTTAACTTGGCAGAGTAATATTGGTTGCATCTTTCATATGGTGTCTAGCTTGCATTACTTCTATTTTCTTGGAAATCTTTCTGCTTAGTTTGCACATCGTAGCTGTGAATATGTCATGCCGTCCTATTTTTCTTACATATTCCATCCTCATACGGTTGTCTTACATCAAAGTATTGCTTGTCTGTATCATACATCAGTGAGTTCTGAAGAGTGATTTTATTCTTTTGTGTTGTGGGTACATCTTGACATGGCAAAGTCAAAAAAGAGCAAGGAAAATAATATAGTAGGGAGTGCTGTTACTCGTCGGGTGAAACAGAAAAGGTTCTGCCGTCGAGATTCTGCTGGTACTTATAGTGCAGTAGAAGGTCCAAGTCCACCGGCTAAATCTACAAACACAGTATCACCTGCTCCACCAGCTGCAGCATCCGCTTCAACTGTACCGGCATCTCAACCAGTTACTCGTTCATTTGCTCTGGAACTGGCCAGTTCCCAAGCTTCCTTCACACCTAACACTACTTCCGAAGCACTGCTGACACAACAGGACTTGGCAAGATCAGATGGACCTCATGAGCATCAACACCAAGACGGTACCTAACCGAGTCAAGCTGTAGTTGCATGCTCCTTTATATGTACTCTCACAGTTTGATGTACACTAACACTTTCCATATTCGTTGTTGAACTAGCACCACGACGCAAGCGGAAACAGACATCAGGGATAATGCTTGACAGATTAACAAAATCTAAAGGAGGAAGAATGGAGGTCCATTTTGAGGCAGGTTTAAAAAGGCCACATGATGCTACAGAGTCAGCCAAGTTAGTGTCAGAGGCAGCCGTTGCCGTTAGGTGTCATGCACGTATCCTCCCAACGTGGATCCAGTACAGGAATGAGAAAGACAATACCCAGTTTAACACCTTCCTTGACCATTTATCTGTAAGTAATGTTATTCATCACAATTAGTAATATTGTCTTGCTCTGTCCCATACTTTCTAGCTTCCTCCTAATAAGACTGACATTCTTTTTTCAAAAGATGAGGTTCAAGTTGGATCCGAAAGATGATGCAACTAGACAAGCATGCACTCATGTTTTTCAGTCTGCTCTGCGACAGTATCGGTACCACCTTAGAAAATCTCACTTTGAAGGCAAGGCTAACAATGAAATCGCCCAAACATCTCCAGTGGAATATATTACAGATGAAGACTGGACAACCCTCGTTAAACACTGGTCTGATCCAAAGTATCAGGTAGGCTATATGTATTTGATCAGACCACATATTGAACTTGTATTTATGTATGTGCCTTACAAGTGTATCTTCTTCTAGGCTAACTGTTTGAAGAACAAAACCAACCGTTCTAAAGTGAAATTCCAACAGACCACATGATCTTGTAGCTATATTGCACACTGCGAGGCTCTTGTAAATAGCTGCTACTTCCTTCTTTTTTTGTGCCATATTATCGTATCTATATTGACTTGTTCCAAATACAGAGGAAATCCCATGCAGACCAAAAAGAACCTGAACCGAATGCAGTGCAAATCTTCAAGGATTGCCACACCAGCAAGATGAAGGACATGAGCACACCAGTTCAAGCCGCTGTTGTAAGTCCTTACTCCTCCTGCCTTGAACTGATTGGTACTGTGATGTGTTCACTTAACTACTTGGTTTGCAGCCAATGTCAGTTACTCTGTTCACTTTTATTCACAGTTGTCTTAACATATCATTTCACCTTACATGTTTAAAAGAGACGAAGGACATTCTTTTGGTCTTGATCTGTAATCTAGTTGTTATGTTCACGTGCGCACACAATGATAAAATAGCCTATTTGTTTTATATCTGTTTGCCCATGATATGAATGATGTCATACTATGTTCATCCTACTTTAAACCATGTCTCTTTATCCTTAAATGTCAACGAATGTGAGGAAATAGACAATACCGTAGGCATGCTACATGGACATATGTTCCGAAAGTGATTTTATTATGTAGTTGGCACTACAATACATGCTAATGTATTACAGTAGTTCACCAAAATAAGTTATGTATAAACGTTTAACCTACTTTGTTTGTTTTTGTCTCATTAGTAACTTATCTGGTACACTAATCTACAAGTTCAAACTTTCAGGAAGCTATGGACCAAATGATTGAACAACCACAACCACCTGAAGGTGACGAGGCTACTACAGGCACAATGTCACCTCTTGCTGCAGTGCGTCAGTATCTCTCCACTAACAGTGCAAAAAGCACCTTCCTGCATAATTCTGGGTTGGTTGTCAAGGTAACCTCGTCCAAATCGCCTACTGAACAAAATCTTCCTGCTAGACAGAGTGATATATCTATGCTCCAGACACAAGTCCAATCCCTAATGGACGTTGTTTCGGAAACAAGAATAGTGGTTGAGAAATGTCGTCAAGATATGAATGGTTTTGAAACCAGACTATCAGACATTGGCTTCATTGTTCAAGAGCAATGGCGGAAAAAGGTGGAGATCGTGCTGCTCCATTAGATTCTACAGCCTGAACATTAGCACTCAGGTCAAATGATATGCGCTTCTATACATCTGATGGTGCTTTTATCTGGAAGGACTGTAAACTTTATGCCAACATGCCTTTTGTTGTACGGTTGGAATTTATTTTGTTGTGATACAACATTTATGATGCTGCTTCAGGCTGCAGTAATTACGATGTTATTTTTGTATAGTGTAGGTTTATCTTAGTAATGTATTCGACCGAAAGCTTCGTAGGAGCCCAACATGCCAACATTCGTCGGGCCCATTCCAATTGGGCTAAAAACGATTACGGGCCAAAATTGGCATGTAGTCCACTAAAAATATCTAGGCCTAAATCAGCATAAGCTTTCATATTTTTCTGGTAGGCCAGTGCCCATAGTGGGCCTTTAACAGGCCTAAACATAATTTGGGCCCTCAGTAAAAATAGGCTGTTTACAGGTGTAAATATCTCGAGCCCATAAAATACATGGGCCTTTAATAGACCGAAAGTGAGATTGGGCCCTGATTGTGCTAAATAACCCACTGGACTTTAACAGGCCGAAATTCGGACGGGCCGTAAATGCGCCGACCTAATACACGGGCCTTTAACTGGCCAGAACTTCAGTCGGGCTAGATTATCATCATTTTTATATGGGCCGTTAATGGGCCCGATATGACGTTGGGCCACATATGGCCCATGGTTTACGTCCAGCGTTAACGTGCCGAAAATGACAACAGGCCGAAAGTGGCCCAAAGCTTTAGTGGGCCTCTAACAGGCCGAATGTCAGACATGTCCGAATATGACCCAAATCCTTCACGGTCGTTTATGGGCCGAAAGTTTTGATGGCCTGTAAATGGGCCCAAATGAAGCCGGACCTTTAACAGGGCGGAAATACACCGGGCTGTAATTCAGCCCAATTACTTAGCGGACTGTTAACGGGCCAGAAGTGACCATGGGCCGCGTTGATGACAAGTTCAGGACAGGCCATTGACGGGCCGATTTGATAGAGAATGTTGGGCCTTTAGCTGGGCCGGCCCATTATGGTCGACAGAATCTTGTGGGCCTTTAGCTGGGCCGGCCCATTATGGTCCGCAACATCTTGTGGGCCTTTAGCTGGGCCGGCCCATTATGGTATGCAAAATCGTGTGGGCCTTTAGCTGGGCCAGCCCATTATGGCCCGCTAAATATTGTGGGCCTTTAGCTGGGCCGACCCATTATGGTCCGCTAAATCTTATGGGCCTTCAGTTGGGCCGGCCCATTTAATCTTTGTGGGCCACTTCTGGGCCGATCCACGTGTCAACATATCATAGGCCCATCTCGACCGTTGGATGAGTGACACCTGTGCCAATGCGGAGCTGACGCGTGGATCCGTCAGCCAATGAGAATTTTACACGTGGAAAATTGGCATTGGTCGTGGCTGTTAACGGGTTATCGGATCCAAAATCCGACCCGATAGCTTAACGACATTCTGTTACGGTGGATGCCACGTGTCGGTCACCCTTGACGAAAGCACTTCTGTGACGCGCGATTTATCGTCATGGAAGTGGACACTTCCGTGATGATAATTTTGGCAATGTCGTGGAACACTTCTACGACATCACAGGTATGACTATCTTGATTCTGTCATAAATTTGTCATGGATGTACATGCATGACAGAAAACGCGACCTACTGTGACAAACACGTATCACCACGGAAGTGTATTTGTTTTGTAGTGCACCCAAGGTGAATAGTTTATTGAATCTCGATCGTAGCGATACACATATTCATAATATTGAAGCCAAAAGATGCAAAGTTAATAATGATAGTGCAACCTATTTGTGGCACTGCCATTTAGGTCATATTGGTGTAAGCGCATACAGAAACTCCATGCTGATGGACTTTTGGAATCACTTGATGGTTGCGAACCATGCCTCATGGGCAAGATGATTAAGACTCCGTTCTCCGGAACAATGGAGCAAGCAACTGACTTATTGGAAATAATACATACTGATGTATACGATTCGATAAGTGTTGAGGCTCGCGGTGGGTATCGTTATTTTCTGACCTTCATAGATGATTTGAGCAGATATGGGTATCTCTACTTAATGAAACATAAGTCTGAAACATTTGAAAAGTTCAAAGAATTTCAGAGTGAAGTGGAAAATCATCATAACAAGAAAATAAAGTTTCTATGATCTGATCGCGGAGACGAATATTTGAGTTACGAGTTTGGTCTTCATTTGAAACAATGTGGAATAGTTTCGCAAATCACGCCACCTAGAACACCACAGCATAATGGTGTGTCCGAACATTGTAATCGTACTTTATTGGATATGGTGCGATCTATGATGTCTCTTACCAATTTACCACTATAGTTTTGGGGTTATGCATTAGAGACAGCTGCATTCACGTTAAATAGGGCACCACCTAAATCCGTTGAGATGACACCATATGAACTATGGTTTGGCAAGAAACCAAAGCTGTCATTTCTTAAAGTTTGGGGTTGCGATGCTTATGTGAAAAAGTTTCAAACTGATAAGCTCGAACCTAAATTGGAGTAGTTGATACGTCTCCAACGTATCTATAATTTTTGATTGTTCCATGCGATTATATATTCTTTTTTGGATGTTTAATGGGCTTATTTATACACTTTATATTATTTTTGGGACTAACCTATTAACCCGAGGCCCAACCCAAATTGCTGTTTTTTTGCCTATTTAAGTGTTTCGCTGAAAAAGAATATCAAACTGAGTCCAAACGGAATGAAACCTTCGGGAGCGTGATTTTTGGAACAAACGTGATCCAAAGGACTTGGAGTGGACGTCAAGCAATCAACGAGGATGCCACGAGGCAGGGGGCACGCCTACCCCCTGGGCGCGCCACTACAAAAAAAAGACACATCCGTGACATTTTGGGCCGAACGATTTTTTTCTCTCATACATATGTCACTTCTATGACGATAATTGTGACAAAACCCGGTACCATCATAGATGTGGTGGGCTCCTACTTCTATGACAAAAAATAATGACAGAAAATGGGCTTTTCGTCCTGGGCGGGCCGAAGACGCAGCTGCATGACATTCTTTGGGCCGTCCATGACAGAAAAAACCGTGGTAGAAGCGAGGGCGAGGAAAATTTCAGGGAGTTCCCAGTTACGGTGGGAGGTCGGGGGCCGAGCGATGCGCGTTTCTCTCGTACACGTACGCGCGTGTGTGCGAGGCGTTGGCTCTAACTGAACTCGAGCGAGGTGTTGGGCTCTAACTGAACCCGAGCGATTGCACTGCAGGCTACGCGTTACTGAACCCGAGCGATCGATCGATGGCTGTTAACTGAACCCGATTGAGCGATTCCTTCGCTACTGCTGCTAACTGAAGCCGATTGATGCTACCTCTGGGATGAACATTGAGCGTTGCGGAGGGTGGGGGGGGGGCTTGGATGAACAGTGAGCGGTGGCGTTGCCTCTGGATGAACAGGACCCCATGGTGTGGTGGAGGGCTGGATGAACAGTAGACGGTGGAGGGGTTCCCGTGGAGGGGTGGTTGCACAGGACCCCGTGGTGTGGAGGGTTGGATGAACAGTAGACGGTGGAGGGGTGCCCGTGGAGGGGTGGTTGAACAGTAGCCGGTGGAGTAGCGCGCGGTGGAGGGTGGATGAACAGGATCCCGTGGAGGCTGGAGGAGGTCGACGGTAGCCCATGGAGGCTGGAGGAGGTGGAGGGTGGAGATGAACAGTATCCCATGGAGTCCCGTTTTACGGTACGCCACACCCCTCCCGATGAATAGGACCCCTGTTTCGACCGTAGCGCTCCAACACAAGTCAGTTTCGTCCGTTTTGCGGTACGCCACACCCCTCCCGATCAACAGGACCCCCGTTTCGACCATAGGAGGTCCGTTTCCTCCGTTTTGCGGTACGCCACACCCTTCCCGATCAACAGGACCCCGTTCCGAACGTAGGAGGTCCGTTTCCTCCGTTTTGCGGTACGCCAGGCCTCGTTTCCATCGCCTGTTCCGTCCAAGCCCTCCCGATGAACACGACCACACATTCCGTTCCGACCTAGCCGGTTGGCTCCCACGCGTTTCGTTGCCTCCCGATGAACACGGCGCATTCCGTTGCCTCCCCATTAACACGAGGCATTCCGTTGCCTTCCCATGAACACGACGACGACGCTGTTTCTCCGTTCCGACCCAGCCATGTACACGAGCCCTGGCCGTACGTATGCGCGAGTAGGCGTTCGAGACCCCACCCGTATGTACACATACGTGGTAGTATTTTCTTTCTTGCACCTGTACGTACGTGTACATGATACGTGCGCGACTTTGCTACGACACATATACGCCTCTACTATGACACGTGCGCGCCTCTACATCCACCAGTATATATGTACGTACACATTCCCGACCAGAATGACAACGCTACGTACGCTTCGACCAGGTGGGTCCCGACTGTCAGGCACTTCCTTGCGTGCGAAGATGTAGCTGGTGGGTCCCAGCAGTCAGGGGGCGAATCATTTTTTTTCCCGGACGCACTTCCTTGCGTGCGAAGATGTAGCTGGTGGGTCCCAACAATCAGGGGGGGCGAATCGTTTTTTTGCCCGGACACACTTCCTTGCGTGCGAAGATGTAGCTGGTGGGTCCCAGCAGTCAGGGGGAAACGTTTTTTTCACGAAATACGATGGCCCGTCCGGTGGGTCCCCGCTGTCAGGTGGAGGAATCATTATTTTGCGCGTAATAAGGAGGCACTTCCTTGCTGCGGCCGTGGACCCAGCTGTCAGCCTCTCCACGTACAGTCCACGTCCGATGGAAGTCATTCCTTGACCACGTTAACCACGCCGCGCCGAGAGCACCACGGCGGTGGACGACGGCGAGGACTAGGAAGGGGACGACTCGGAGCCGGGGAAGACGCAGCAGTGGATGCCCACGCGAAGAGGAGCACGAGGGTTCACTGGTTCGGCTGTGGTGTGAGGCTGCTGTCGCCCCAGAATAACAGGGGGTGTGGGTGAGTAGAGGGATGACCTGGCCATCGGTGGGAGTAGTAGGGGGCGGTGAGGCCTCCGCGGCATCACAGCCGGCCACGGGAGCACGCGGCACGACCGATGCTGGTTTGGGCGGCTGGAGCAAGAAGACCAGAGGTTGAAGAAGCACTACGGCCGTTGGATGAACATCGTACGGTAACAGGAGCTAGAATCGTTCATATTGACTAAGTTAACAAAGCCCTCCGTCCCCGTCAACTTGGTAGGCCCACAAGTCAGCCTCCCACTATGCTGGGTTCCAGCTGGCAGGGGGAATATTCATTTTTTGTGCGTAATAAGGAGGCACTTCCTTGCGTGCGAAGATAGCTGGTGGGTCCGACATGTCAGCTGGGGGCACGTTATTTTCGCGAAATACAGAGGCCCTTCCGGTGGGTCCCAGATGTTAGGTGGAGGAATCTTTATTTTGCGCGGCCATGGACCCAGTTGTCAGCCTCTCCACGCACAGTCTACTTCCGATGGTGTCGTTCATTGACCACGTTGACCATGCCGCGCCGAGCGCATCCAAGGTGGTGGACGACGGCGAGGCCCTGGACAGCAACGAGCCGGATATGGGAAGACGCCGGAGTAGAGTCGCAGACATAGAGGTGTACGAGGGTTAGCTGGTTCTAGTGCGGTGTGGTTCGGCAGTCGGTGGAGAAGAACAGGGGGTGTGGAGGGGTGGAGGGATGGCCTGTCCAACAGTGGAGTAGCGCTTCATAGCGAAGCGTGCTAAGCAGAGCTGCTAGCAGCAGAAGGCGGGAGGTGGTCCCGGCAGCGCTGGAGGAAGAAGACGAGAGATTGAAGATGGATGCCGGTCATTGGATGTAAATCCAACGGCTAACATGTCAGAATCATTTGTTGACTAAATTGACAACGACTTGCGTTGGCTTCGACCTATTGGCCCACATTTCAGCTTCCAAAAATGTGGCACGTATTCAACCCATTTTTTCAGAATTTACAGTCTTTTTTTGCGCGGTAGAATTTACAGTCAATTTGATCTTTTTTTTGAATTACAGCCATTAGCTGGGCTGGGTGAACAAATAATGTAGCGTCCATGTGGCCCATTTATTTTATTTCCTAAAAAATTACAGGCCATTTGCACTTTCTCGAAATACACGATTTTGCTGGGCTGATTCTAATTATAATGTTGGGTTGGGCCAACAATGTTATCAAAAAATAAAAAGGGGCTGAGCATTTTGTTATAAATATATTTAAATAATAAGTGATATTATTACATTCGTCCTTAAATCTTACCAAGCTTTTGTACACAATCACTAGGATTTTCATGCCAAAACAATCCAGGATTTTATTTGTTAAGAAATTATTTTTATAAGTTAATAAGATGTGGGATATTATTTTCTTACATATGTAAGTATCTGTTAAATATATGATGACAATAAAAATAATATATAATAACATATAAAATACTTTAAATATATATAATATAGTTAGAAGGGAAACATAAGTTGGACCTGACGTTCCTATTCTTATATAGAAAAATAGAACAGACCTCTGCGTTTTCTTCAAAAAAAAATACATAAATTGGGCTGCCAAAAATAAACCTCGGATGGGAGGTCCATAGGCCTGTTTGTATCAAACAGGCCTATGGACCTCCCATCCGAGGTCGTGGGCTGCGCATGTTAAAAATGAAAGCCTAGACAGGGCAGCCCAAAACCGCGTCCAACACTTGCCAAAACTTTGTCCCTCGTTTTCTCCGTGTTTCGCACACTCGACATTGTGTGGGCATTTTGACTGTGCATCATATGAAGATGTGCTATGCATGAATGTTGATCAGCATGATGTTAACTGGCTGGTAGTTCCATTTTCGACCATGAATAAAACTTCAAACATGATGTTAACCCTGTTTGAAAAGGCCGTGTTAATATAAATGCTCTGCCTCTGAAAGTTGCAGTTTCTTATCTGAAACTGAATTTGCAGTTTCTTATCTGAAACTGAAACTTGCAGTTTCTTCTCTGAGAATCACATTGTCTGCACTTTTATACTCCTATGAAACTACATTTTTTAAGTGCTAAAAATAGATCTCTAGAATTCATAAAATACTTCATATGCTCAATACTGCAAATCTGAAATTCAAAAGACATTCATATCTGAAAGTACTCTCAAAATACACAACACAAAACACAATTCACAACCTGCAAATACTGACAGCCCTAAGCTCCTCCTGACAATTCACAACCTGCCCGACTATTGGGCTAGGGGGGGGGGCAGCCCCCTCCTACTCCTCGGCGGCAGACAGCCGCCCCGTGAGATGATGTGAACGGCGAGGGAGACGATGGCGGGGAAGCATTGTCGGGCCAACTGTTTTTCTCCTCTTGCAGTTGGGTTCGGTCGACGAAGACTCCACCGGCTCGCTCTGGCAGGACACCCTCACAAACGGCACCTTGTAGATGCTCGATCCTTCAATCTCTGGTGGATGCTCCATCTGGGATCGATACTCCCACCACCGCTCCCTCACGATCGGATTTGGTGAATCTGTTTTCTCCATGGCCCAGAGGAGCAGCTCTATGTACTCCGGCGCGACTCCCTCCGGGAGTATCGCCGCCTTTTCGCTCTATTGCAGATATTTGGCCATGGATGTCGCCGTCACCGCTAGTTGGTCCTTGTTGTCAAACCAAGACTGTATCTCCAACATCCTAGCTAGCTTCACAGGGTCGCCGTCTGCAATCCTCACGTATCGGTTGTACTCCTCCATCGATCTACTTCTCCACATCACCTTCACTCGCCGGCGGTGGTTTTTGAATGGAAGAGGAGAGGAGCAGCGCTGGTTTTGGATTAGAACGGGAGAGGAGTGATGCTGGTTTTGGACTGGAACAGGAGAGGAGGGGCGGTGGTTTTGAAATGGAAGAGGAGAGGAGCGGCGCTGCATTTAGATTGGAACAGGAGAGCAGCGGCGGTGGTTTAAGAGGAGAAGAGTGGAAGAGCGGCGCTGGTCTTGGAAGTATCTTTTTGTTGTTTTGCGTATTTTGGGTCAAAGTTTGACCACGTATTGTATTTGACAAGCAAAATGTGAATGCATGTCACCAAAAATTGTAGTGTTTGGTTCGTATCTGAATGTACTTTCAAATTATATTATTTTTGCAACGTATAACATATATTTTATGTGCGAAAATCATGGTCAATTATGACCCAGAATAAAAGGGAGACTAGTTAATGTGGGGTCGCTTTCTTAATTGAAGGGTAAATTGATTTTGATTTTGATCCAGTCACAACGCGCCGGCCCTCTCGTCCAATCCTAAATCGCTGCCGCACGCTCCTCTCCCTCTTCTCCATTACAAAACCACCTCCTCTCCTCTCCATCATCTCCATTCCAAAACCACCGTCTCGCCTCTCCCTCTTCTGATCTTCTCCATTGCAAAACCACCTCGCACTCTGCATATATGTCGGTTCCATACGTACATTTGTGCAGTTCCACCAAAATGCAGTCGAATAACCCTGTTTGCACAGATAATGAAAAAGCGTGATTACATTATAGTTGCACTAGTTGATGAAACACACAAAATAAATAGAAGAAAATATTGCGATAGTATCATAGTATGCCATGCTGCGAGGGCGAGATGGGCCCTGTGGCGCCTCATACGGTACGCCTCATACTGGACATCGTCCCAAGTCTTCCAGATACACCTTCTGCCAGTGATGAACATCAGTGTACAGCGGTAGTACAAGGAGGCGCCTTGAGACATTCAAATCTCTATTTTTGTACATATCAACTAAAATTAAGCACCCCAGTTTGCAGAAATGCTTAAACATTAACAATGGGACTAGTTGATGAAAGATACATTAACAAAGAGAAGCACTTTCTTTATCTACATTGGAAATGAAATGATAGAGATGACACTCGCTCTATTTTAACTGTAATATTACTTCATTTTATCAGTGACACTAGGGTCGAGCAGGTGGCAAACGAGGTGTACCGTGCGTCGCAAGGATGGAGGCCGGGGGTGCTTAGACTGGGATGCTGAAGCTGGCTCTTTCAGTCACCAACATGGATGATTCAATTCATGGGACCTTTTGGTGCAGTTCACCTAAAATGAAGCAATGTCCCGTGAGCTAGCAGCTTCTTCTTCAACATTTTTAAGAAAAGGGCTCCAGCCCTGGTTCCATTTCCATCAGAAAACGAAACCCATAGAGCTTCTTCTTCATTAGTTGCAATAAAATTGAGCAACATCAAGGTTGGTTGTGAAGCTCATGGAATGCTCAACTATAATTTGGATATCATTTGTGCAGTTCAACTAAGATCGAGCGTGAAATGTATATCTCTGTTTGCACAAAAAAGGTGGAAAGGAGGGTGACTAACAAGTGATGAAACATGCATCAAATGAAAAGAAGCATGTTCCTTATCTGAATGGCAATCCTACAAGGATAGTAGCAATTTATAAAGCACTGGCATTGCTAGATATTAGTGTGGGCATTAGGATTAACTATGACAACCGTTAAATACGACATTACTTTGGGCACGGGAGAGTAGGCGGACCAGGACAGTTGCATTTCTAACGAAAAGAACCAACTTATCTTAATGGGAAATTTTAGCAGGACATGTAAAGAAGTGCCATTGATTCATATTACTTGAGGCATTACATTGAAAACAACATTGGTTTAATGTGTCCTTACTTTTAACAATGCGACTGCTACATTTTACCAGTGGCATTACATAAGAGTGGCTCGGGGCAACAAACATCAGAACAGGATATCTGGGTTGGTCCCATTTTTGTTCGGTATAGCCACCTTATACTGTGTAAGGCTAGCAAATCTAGTGCTGGACTTAC
This sequence comes from Triticum urartu, assembly GCF_056163025.1. NCBI lineage: Eukaryota > Viridiplantae > Streptophyta > Magnoliopsida > Poales > Poaceae > Triticum > Triticum urartu. The sequence goes on from NC_141875.1 coordinate 51,440,449, forward strand.
TCTGTTGACTTGTCCCCCAGTCCCCACTTTCTTTCCTTTTTCAACCAATAGATCGGGTTTATATTGAGTTTGTACTGCGTTTCCCTTTATTTCCCTAATAGACCTAGAGACCAGTTGGATAGCCAGTCTCTGCTACTTTTCGCCCCCATTATTTCCTCTTTCGACCAAGTCCTAGATTCAGGTAACAAATCCTCCCCCACCCCACCCCCTTTCTTCCTTGTTTGAACCAAGTAGTACTAGATTCGAGTGCATGAACTAGTTTTACCTCTTAAACATAAAAAAAACAGGTGGTTTTCGAACAGCCGATCGATCCTATCTACGAGGGGGCCTGAGAAATAGTAAAAGATACAAATGCAGCGACGTCAAGAGCTCAGGAAGTAGAGCAAGGCCGGTTCCGAAGGAAGTTATACCCGATGGTCGCCGGGATGTCCCTAGGTGGGCGGCGGGAGGCCGGATCTGCCCACACTATGGCAGGGAGGAAGAAGGGGTCAGAGGCCCTCCCTCGCCAGCGGTTTTTGGGAGAGAACGGCAAGGTAGGCTGATTGGGACGCGCCCAGCAGTGGGTAAGAGCCGTCGCCGAGGACGACCGCGTGAACGTTGCACCTTCTCACCTTCCTCGGCAGAGAGGATCCGGCTGGATCTGTGACCAGCGGTGAGCAGAGAGAGAGAGAGAGAGAGAGAGAGAGAGAGTGGCCACCGCTGTCGTGTTTAGATCTGGAGAGGCCGAGACAGTGTGAAGAGAGCAACACTAGCAAGCAAGCGCGGAGGCTCCTGCCTATATAGTGGAGTAGTACTAGTTTTCTTTTGTCTACCGGAGCCGGCTTGACCTCGTCAATGACTGTCGAGAAGTCTTCATGCACGTGGCCCGGAGGTGCAATTGTCATCATTTTGATCTGAAGCGCTGGATTATAACATATAACACAAAAAATGCCACATGACAAGAAATCATAACCTCACTTCCCAAAGGAGACAACATGAATCCCGACGGACAAACTAGACGAGGAACAAAGCTCAAATTAAAGATAAACTCGTAGAAAAGGGGTCCGTCGATAGATGTCCTAATTAACATAGCCGGCTTGACCTAGATGGCAGCTGAGTAGTCACTGTTCGTGCATGTGCCCCCAATGACTAGCCCAACTCAGTTGTCGCTGTTTAACCTTGGCAGTGATCCGAAGCACATGGCACCTAATTTTTCGAGATGACAAGAAACCTTTTTTTAGATTTCTCACCACAAATACAGCCATGTACAACACAGCCTGCACGATATGTAGACGATAGCCAATCCAGGCGTGTCTGCTGGAGTCTGGTCACATGCATGGACGAACTGATCTTCCGTGTCTTGCAGGGATCGTCCAGGCACCAACGTAGTACAACACTTCTCTAGTACTATCGCTCGTCTCCCTCTTGTATTAAGTCACCCGACTTGCGGGGCCGGGGAGTGTGCCTATGGTCGGTTCTGAATTGTCGTCCCACATGTGTGTGCAAACGCAATATGACGCGCGTTCCATTCAGAGAGCAGCGTGCCAGACCGACCGACCGTCTGGGGTGCGACGCGAACGCGACGAGCGTGCTGTATACTCCGTACATGTGTACCGCCATTTTCTAGACGCTTTGCTCCATGGCGCGGGCGCAATCCATGGATACAAAATTAGTATACTATATACTATTTAAAAGTCGAGGCCAGGGCTTTTCCTACGCGGTAGGCGGCGGGGCAATTCCGCCTAGTCGGTTTGACAGAGACGCGAGAAGACGAGGGAGTAGGCTGCTGCAAACGTAGGGCTGTGTGATTTGACAGCGAGTTACTGCTGGACAGGTGGGCCCCCGTGATTTGACTTGCCATTATCATTTTAACTGCGGGGCTACGACCGGCGTGAGTCTCCCGATTCCTGACCACCTCCATTATGAAGAAAGAGATAGAGAGGAGTAAAAAAAATACACTTATAGCCAAACTTATAGCCAACCTTGTTGTAGTATGAGTGACTAAGTGATGACTATGTATGACATGCCAACATCAGATAGGCTAACGCACCATGTTAAATCTCCAAGGCCGCGACCGCGCGAGCGACGCGACGGTCATGGCAGGCGCGACCATGATACGGGCTGCTGGCAGCCCTTGGATCTGAGATCAAATGGTCGCATGCTAAGTTGCTGAAAATTTGTAGAATAACCCTCCAGGATAGGATATTCACCCATAGGTCTAGAATCATGCTATGCAACCGTTCGATCTCAGATCCAGGGGCCCTCGGAAGCCCGTATCATGGGAGAATGGAAAGCCACTACCCTGCCATTCACACGCTGGCAGTTCGCTCCTACTCGTCCCCGCACGTCCTTCAATACTATGGCGGTTCGCTCCTAGTCGTCCCGTCCATTCACATTACGGCAGTTCCACTAATCCTAACCCTCCTCCCAAATCCACAGCGTCCCAAATCTCCATGATCGGCGGTGAGTACAAGGTTAGAACCATCACCGGCGATGAGTTCGACGTTATCTACACCCGTTCTTCCGCGATGGTGAAAGGATGCCTTTCTCGCTTCAGACGCATGTTCAAAAACTCAGATGATGAGTGGGTCGCTGGGCTAGATGTTGAGTACACCACAGTCCTGGGACCAGAGAAGGATCTAAAGGACGAAGAGAGGAAGAAGCCCACCGTGATCCCGGTTTGCGTACATAACGTTTGCTTGGTCTACCACATATGCCATGCCGACGTTGAGTGCCAAGATTTTAAGAACTTCCTCAAGGACAAAACAGTGAAATTCGTTACTGTAGACTTTAAGAACGACAGGGATGTCCTGCATCAGATAGGTCTCGTTGTAGGCAACCCCTTCAACCTCCAGAAGAATCGGCTGGTGTCCTCTCGTCAGCCTTCAATGCTGACCCTGGCAGGAGCCATGGTTCATCCTTCATACGGTAAACTGGAGAAACCTCTATACACATTTCATCGTCATGCATGGCAGTGGAATGTACTAGATATAGACCACATCCACTACGCTGCAATGGATGGCTACCTTTGCTTCAATATCTACAAGGGTTGGATGAAGAGCAACAGCCAAGTGTGCGGTTCAAGCAAAGAAGTATCGGCCAAGAGGAAGAGGGACAAGGACGATGTCGAGGACGCGGACGAGGACTCCGAGTAAGGTGGCTGTCGTGGGTTTGTCACGGCAGATGTCCTCGTGAAAGGACTTAGTCGTGGAGCCATTGCTACGGGTTAGCTTAAAGGGGTTAAACCGGACAAGGGGACACGAGGGATTTTATACTAGTTCGGCCCCTTCGATGAAGGTAAAATCCTACGTCTAGTTGTGATTGGTATTGCTAGGGTTTCGATGACCAGGGAGCAAATCTGCTTTTCCTGGCTCTCGAGTTGTTGTCTGTCCTCCCTAAACCGCTGCTGGGTCGTCCCTTTATATACATAGGTTGACGCCCGCCAGTTTACAGAGTCCCGAGGCCGGATCATAAACATGTATGGCTCGGTCTCTATTCCTTCTACTTACAATACAAGTTACATGATAAAGTCGGTTTACATCTACATGCCTTAACTCGCCTTTGGGCCTTGGGCCTTCGTAAGGCGCCACCATCCTCACATCTTCATGGGCTCCTAGCCTTCATAGAGCTAACCCGGCCACTCCTGGCCGGTTTATGTCCAGTAGTAATATCCCCAACATTAGGCCTCAGATTGGTTTGAACTTGTTCATGTCAATCTTCAACACCGAGAAAAATTCCTCCTTTGCATCTTTACCTTGATCTTGTAAACCGCCGTGATGTCATATTCCAGGATCATGATAAATCTCCATGAAGTCATCTTGTTATAAAATGATACATCTCACCTCCAGTTAATGAACTTCCGACAATCGAGGCGACCGCTCCTGTTAGGCATCCAATATTTTGGCTCCTCGATTCTCGCGCCTGTTACCTCTCCCCTTACCTTATAAATAGGGCCAAAGGTCATTTCCCCTTTTCCCCTCCATCTCTTCGCCTCTTCTTCCTCCTCGCGATGCCCCTGCCTCCGAGTGCCGCCGGCATCGTCGAGCTTCGCCCTTGCATCACCGACAGCCGCTGCATCAACCTGATCACCTCAGCAAGACGCGGCGCATCTCCGCTCCCTGACCTGCTGCTTGTAAGCTCCCCTTCTTCGGTAGATCTATTAGGGTTCATGCAAGTTCTTCTTGTTCTTCTCTTGTTCTTCGCCAACTCATAGATAACAGAACTTTATCTTGATATGTTCCGCATAGTAGCTACGGAACACCGTATTTCAACCATTTGATCCAATCTTTAGACACACTATAACTTGATCTGGACTTTTCGTGAACTGCTTCGAGACCAAGCTTTTGAATCTCAATATTTTTCCTTTTCCGGACTTTCGGTAGATCCAAAATTTTCAATGTAGTCTTGTGAAACTTGTTTTACCTTACTTAGTCGTTCTGGCTTTAGATCTGTACCTTTTTACCACATAGGCGTTTTACCTTTGTAAAAACAACCTATCACATACCATTAGTCCCCTGGTAAACCGGCAAACCCCTTCATATCCGATGTTATAATCCAGTTTAACAACTTGTGTTTACCTTTGTTCTGATATGACCTTGTCATTTAATACTGTATCAGCCTCCGGTTTACGCCATTTTTCATAGCCGTATATCTTTATTCCGTTGCACCGTGCGTAGCACCATGAATGATTTATAAACCGACGTTTTTTCCTTTTTAGATTTTTGTTCGCAATGGCCAAACAGTTTTATGCTTGCAATTGGGCTCCTTCCCAGGTTACCGAAGAACAGTTGAACGGAATGGTCAATATCGGCACCTTGCCCAAGAAAACCGAGATTCGATGGCGAGTTCCAGGAACAGAGAATCCTCCTACCCCGAGGCAGGGTGAGGTAGTGGTCTTTGTCGACCACATAGGCCGTTGTTTCAAACCGCCCAGGTCGAAGTTTTTCCGAGATGTTCTTGCCAGTTTCCAACTCCATCCTCAATATATTGGACCCAATTCGGTATCCAATCTATGCAACTTTCAAGTCTTCTGTGAAGTGTATTTACAAGAAGAACCAACTGCTGAGCTATTCAGGGATTTTTTCATCTGAACCGGCGTACGGAATTTGTAAATGGTCCCAACACTGAACTCGGTGGCATCTCTATTCAAAAGCGGAAAGAAGTTGAATCCCCTCATGCCAAGCTGCACAGTCACCCAAAGGACTGGAACTAGAGTTGGTTCTACTGCAAGGATACCTCTGCTGAAGATGAGAACCCTCTGCCAGGCTATCATGACCATCGGCTTTCCAACACTCATCCATTGCCGCAACGTTTAAGTTCTGCAGAACGGGCTGCATATGCCCCTCAACTCGCCAAGCTCCGAGCCTTTATGGCCAATGGTTTGTCGGGCGTCGACTTTGTGCGTTGCTGGATATCTTGGAGCATCTTGCCACTAAGCCGCCGCTCCGGTTTAATGTGTGAGTACACCGGTGAATTAGAAGACCCCCAACGTCACATCAACATTCAGTTAACCGATGAAGAGGTCACTGAAGGTGTTAATAAAATCTTGAATGAATCGGAATCTGTCTGTCGCCAAACCGGCTTGAACCCTTTCTACACACAAAATAAACCGCCTGCTGTAAGTACTATCCTTCCTTTTAATCTTCGACATCTTGTTTTTAAATTGTTTAACCCATAAACTTTCTTCTGTTTGTTTATAAACAGGGTGATGATCCATTCTGGAAGCGGAAATCCGGAGATAAAGCGCAAAGCCATCTCGTCCCAAAACAAAAGCCGTCAAGCGAACCTCAAAGCGGAAAACAGCCGAACGTATCAACATGGAACTTGATGAAGATGCAGAGGAACCGGAAGTTGAGGTAGAACTTGACTCACTTGGATCCCTTTTCATGCACGGCAGCCAGGCTGATGACGTAGAGGTAATTACCCTTTCCTCCGGTTCAGACTCTATGCCAACACAAAAAACCCATCAAGCGGTCCAGAAAGTAAGATTTTCTCATCCTCTTGCTTACTTGGATCCAACATTTATTTTGAAGACACAGTAGCACGAGGCTTGCCGGACAACCCAGCACAGTGGCCAACAGGTTACTTCAGCCGGTTTACCTAACACTCCGGTTCGGAAGCGCCGATCTGAGGTCTCGCCCACTTCTGACAATTCTTATCCCAAGGCAAGGTATTTCCGACAACCTCTTAATCCGTCTGATTCAAATTATCAGGTGACACCCCCTCATCCTCTGGCGAGTCAACCGCGACCCAACTCCCTCTCAAAATTGTAGCTGGGTAAGTATTCAAACCCTTTCTTCAAATGTGTTGCAAATCTTGAATAAGACGCTAAACCTCTTTTACTTTTGTTTGCAGAGCCAAAGCCAGACCCAGTAAGAAAGCTCGGGTTAACAATCCGTCGGAACACCAGGTGGTTCTTGAACAAGAGCAAATAGGTGAACCGGACCAACTTGTGAACCGGAGGGTCCCCATCCTGAAGCTACCTTTGATGAGCCACCCCTTCAAGACCAGAATATTGATGAACAACCAGAAGCTGACACTGATGTGCCTGACACTGAACCGGCAGCCCCAATCCGGGCTAGTCCGGTGAGAGTTACTGACACTCCATCATCACCCATAAAAACTACTGGAGGCCAAGGAGATGATGTTATCCTGGCCATCCTGTAATCTTGGCCCACCATAGTGAGGCCTTTGTTGGCAACCTGTAATCTTGGCCCACCATAAAAACTACTAGAGCAAATAGGCATTAGCCCCCAAGTACGAAGTGCATAACGTGTTATACATTTAGTACTTAGAAAATACATATCCTGTCGTTGACATATATTCACCTTTGCAGGCCGAGCTAAATAATAGGGATGCTCGAACCGCTGATCTGTAGGAAAATGTGAAGTCCCAACAAGCAGAGGCTTCAAAAGCGAAAGAGGAGCTGACCAAAGCCTTGGCAGCTATGGAGAAATTAAAAGAGACTTTTAACAAGGAGTGTGCTGACTAGGAGGCTGAAAAAGCCGGTTTAACCAAGAAAGCCGAAGACGCAGAAGCAGCTCTGAAGCCAGTTGTAGATGAACTGACCGATTTGAAGCGACAGATTGATGCTATGACTTCCGCCGTGTTCAGTAAATATCTCCTGATGCTGTTTATCCGAGTCATGAGATCTTAATATTTACCAGTTTGCTGATAATAAACCATGATAGGCACTCGTATTGCTCATCTGGGCACGGATATGCGGATGAAGCTTAAAGCGGCTTACACCTTAATTGAACAGCTGTATTCTAGATCCCATCGTGCTATTTGTACTGCAGCTTACAACAAGCCGGCGCCATCACTGATAAAAGAAACCCTTGAGAAGCTGGCCATGCTACCAGCCCGGATTACCGAACCGAGGAAGGCAACCGCAAGAGCGGGAGCGCTAACCGCACTAATCCGGGCCAAGGCATGGATTCCGGATCTTGAAGCGGATGACATCATTAAAGGTTATCCAGGAGTGAAGGAGGACGGTTCAAACTTCAACAATGATGATCTCCGAAGGCTGACCAAAGAGATGCGACCAATAGCCAGCAAACTGGCAGATGATACAGACTTATCTCATTTCCAGCCGGTTTACGACGCTGAAGGCAAGAGACAGCCTGCTGAAATCCATGAAGTCGAAGAACTTGTGCCTCCAATCCGTAAGCATACTTATGCTCCTGACATTAACCCCTCCAGCCTTATCCATGAAGAAGCCGTGTTTCAAGCTTTAACCGGAATCGATTGGTCAACGGTTGATTTCCAACATCTGGGGAGGGATGAAGAAGAGGTCATTGCACCAAATGACCCTCAATCGTCAAGTCGTCCCGATGAACCATCCTAAACCGGCAGCCGGGTTACCAGCTACTGTGTGCCACTACTTGAAACAATTATTCAAGTGGAGCCGTTTTGAAGCTTCTTGTAATAGGAGAGCAAAAACACCCTTATCTGTCATGCCATCGAGCATGTTTATGTTGCTTGATATTGGGAAAAATTGTTTCACTTTTGGGATCTATTTATGCATAGTCCATGATGATTTGTGTTCCTGGATACAAGAACTTGAAAGTGTCCTAGTGGTTTACCACTGGATGGGTCATGATGCCCAAAAAATATACAAGACTTGGAAGAATAATCAAAGTTTGTATTAATCAGATAAAATAAATAATATCTGCGACATACCTCATTGGGTGACCAACTACTTGTATGGTAGAGGTGAAAACACCAATCCAGAGTATTGATAACTCCTGGCCCTCTTGCCGTTTTATGTAGAAATCACATTGGGCTAAAAAGTCGTTGAGTTGTTCGTATAAGGCTGGTGACATCTAGTCAAAACCAGACCGGAGCAGTTTGCTACCAGTTTAGAATCTGATCATGCACTGACAACTAAGCGCTGACAGTCAAGCCGGGTTGTAATGAACACCGGTTTGTCAGAAGAATATTTATAAATCCCTTATCATAAAAATAGAAAAAACAAAAGAAATATGCAAGGCTTTTCATGGGCTGCCAGGCCCTAAATCAAGGCTTTTCATGGGCTGCCAGGCCGCTGAGTTAAACCATTTTGCAAAGCCTTTTAAGATGGACCTCAATCTTTAACCAATCACCGATTTAACTTTGACAAGTTCAGGGTCCATGGGATTGACTTGTCAAACGTTCGATGGGTCATACTAGGTTTACCTGGACGGAGTGGCTTACTTAAAGAGGCAGGATAACCCGGGGTTTTAGGTGAATACACCTGGCTTCCAAGCCTGGCTTGATAGCCTATTACAAGGGTTCAAACTCATTTTTCTTTGAGAAGCAAAGAGCCCCCAGGTAATATGTGAGCTGTGCTCGATGGTTACCTATGTTTGAGCTGTGCTTAATGCAACAGACTCTCTTTGGCTCCATATAATTTCCTTTTGGCTTAAAGCCTATCAAGAGGTGTAGCTATGGTGTGAAGACAACCAAGCCCCCTAGTGATATCCCTTTGTGGTTTTAAACCGATCAATAGGTGTAGCTATGGTTCGGATACGACCAAGCCCCCTAGTGATTTTCTTTATCTCTGTGCGGCCGTATAGGCCGGTTTAACAAAACTCCATTTTGACAATAGAAGCTCTTGTAGGCTCACACATGATGTAAAAAGAATAGAGACCCCGCTTTATTCGAGGCTCCGGTTTATTATATAATATATACATTGTCATAAATATGTACATAAGAAGAGCCTGTGGCTCAAGTATAGTAAGGCCGAAGAAGAGCTATATTCCACGGCCGCTTGGTCTCCTCCTCCGATTTACGCGAGTCTTTGTGCTCTCGAACATCAATGAGGTAGTACGATCCATTGTGCAGATTCTTGCTGACCACAAAGGGTCCTTCCCAAGGTGGGGATAACTTGTGCATATCAGTCTGATCCTGGATGAGACAGAGCACCAGATCGCCCTCTTGAAAGGTTCTGGTCTTAACCCGGCGGCTGTGATAACGCCGGAGATCTTGTTGATAAATTGCCGAACGTGCTGCTGCGAGATCACGCTCCTCATCTAACAGGTCTAGTGAGTCCTGACGTGCCGTCTCATTATCAGCTTCAATATAATCTGCCACACGGGGCGAGTCGTGACGGATGTCACTAGGAAGAACTGCCTCCGCTCCATAAACCATGAAGAAAGGCGTGTAACCCGTAGATCTGTTAGGTGTGGTGTTAATGCTCCATAACACAGAAGGCAACTCCTCAACCCAACAACCTGGTGTCCGCTTCAAAGGAACCATGAGCCGGGGTTTAATACCTCCCAAAATTTCTTGATTTGCCCTCTCCGCTTGGCCATTAGATTGGGGGTGAGCCACCGACGCTATATTAAGCCGGATGTGCTCATGTTGGCAAAACTCCCCCATCTCTCCCTTTGACAGATTAGTACCATTATCAGCTATAATATTGTGTGGAAAACCAAACCGGAATATCACCTTTTTGATGAATTGAACCGCCGTGGCCGCATCACACTTACTGACTGGCTCTGCTTCCACCCATTTGGTAAACTTGTCAACTGCCACTAATAAGTGGGTCTTTTTGTCCTTGGATGTCTTAAAGGGTCCAACCATATCAAGCCCCCAAGTCACAAATGGCCAAGTTATTGGAATCATCCTCAACTCCTGAGCCGGAATATGAGCACGGCATGCGAATTTTTGACAACCGTCACATCGTTTAACTAAATCCTCAGCATTAGCGTGAGCTGTTAACCAATAAAAACCGTGACGAAAAGCTTTAGCCACCAAAGACTTTGAACCGGCGTGGTGACCACAATCCCCTTCATGGATTTATCGCAAAATCTCACAACCCTCCTGAGGAGAGACACAATGCTGAATTGCCCCTGTGATGCTGTAACAATGTAACTCCCCGTTGATTATGGTCATTGACTTGGAACGCTGGATTACCTGCCGGGCCAAGGTTTCATCCTCGGGTAACTCGCCCCAGTTCATGTAAGCCAGGTACGGGATTGTCCAATCCGGTATGACATGCAAAGCTGCCACCAATTGAGCCTCCGGGTCAGGAATAGCCAACTCCTCCTCTGTTGGTATCTTGACCAACGGATTATGTAGTACATCAAGGAAGACATTTGGTGGGACCGGTTTACGCTGAGAACCAAGGCGGCTTAAAGCATCCGCCGCTTCGTTCTTTCGCCGGTCTATATGGTCAACTTGATAACCCTTGAAGTGACCAGCTACCATGTCAACCTCTCGTTGATATGCAGCCATGAGTGGGTCTTTAGAATCCCAAGTGCCAGACACCTGTTGAGCCACCAGATCCGAGTCACCAAAGCACTTAACCCGTCTTAAGTTCATTTCTTTTCCCATCCGAAGACCATGGAGTAAGGCCTCATATTCAGCTGCATTGTTAGTACAAGGGAACATTAAACGAAGGACATAACAGAACTTGTCACCTCGTGGGGAAGTTAGTATGACTCCAGCCCCCGAACCCTCCAACTGTCTGGATCCATCAAAGTGAATAGTCCAGTACGTGTTATCTGGCTTTTCCTCTGGTGCCTGCAACTCTGTCCAATCATTGATGAAGTCCATGAGTGCTTGGGATTTAATGGCTGTGCGAGGTATATATTTGAGCCCGTGAGGTCCAAGCTCAATAGCCCACTTGGCAATCCGGCCAGTTGCTTCTCTGTTTTGAATGATATCTCCCAGAGGGGCTGAACTGATCACTGTGATAGGATGACCCTAAAAATAATGTTTGAGCTTCCGGCTTGCCATAAATACTCCATACAATAGCTTCTTCCAATGTGGATATCTCTGCTTTGATTCAATAAGCACCTCACTGATATAATAAACCGGCCGTTGAACTGGATATTCCTTTCCAGCCTCCTTGCGCTCCACAACAATAGCCACGCTAACAGCTCGGGCATTAGCAGCCACATACAACAGTAAAGGCTCTTTATCGATCGGAGCTGCAAGCACAGGCGGTTCAGCTAACTGCCTCTTCAGATCCTCAAATGCTTTACGAACCGCCTCGCTCCAGACAAAATCATCTATTTTCTTTAGCATCTGGTATAAAGGGATAGCCTTCTCCCCGAGACGATTGATAAACCGGCTCAAAGCCGCAATCCGGCCGGCCAAACGTTGAACGTCATTGATACACGCCGGTTTAGACAAAGATGTAATTGCTGAATTTTTTCCGGATTAGCCTCAATGCCCCGGTTTGACACCAGAAAACCCAGGAGTTTGCCTGCCGGGACACCAAAAACACATTTGTCCGGATTGAGCATCATCTTGTAAACCCGGAGGTTGTCAAAGGTTTCTCTCAGGTCATCTATCAATGTTTCCTCCTTCCTGGACTTTATCACAATATCGTCCACATATGCATGAACATTGCGCCCAATCTGCTTATGAAGACAATTCTGAACACAGCATTGATAAGTCGCCTGGGCACTCTTGAGCCCAAAGGGCATGGAGACATAGCAGAAGGCTCCAAAGGGAGTTATAAAAGCTGTCTTCTCCTGGTCCTTAACTGCCATTTTGATCTGATGATAACCAGAATAAGCGTCCAAAAAACACAAATGGTCACAACCCGCCGTAGCATCAATAATCTGATCAATACGAGAGAGGGCAAAAGGATCTGCTGAGCAAGCCTTGTTCAAGTCTATGTAATCTACACACATACGCCAAGTGCCATTTTTCTTGAGAACTAGCACCGGATTAGCCAACCACTCCAGGTGAAAGACCTCCATGATAAACCCTGCAGCCAACAACCAAGCTACCTCCTCACCAATAGCCTTGCGCCTTTCTTCATTGAAGCGACGGAGAAACTACCAGACCGGTTTAAACTTAGGATCAATGTTAAGTGTGTGCTCAGCGAGTTCCCTCGGTACACTTGGCATGTCAGAAGGCTTCGATGCAAAGATGTCCCGGTTCTCACAGATGAACTCGATGAGCACTAAGGGAGTCCTGGATTAGGGGGTGTCCGGATAGCCGGACTATACCTTCGGTCGGACTCCTGGTCTATGAAGATGCAAGATTGAAGACTTCGTCCCGTGTCCGGAAGGGACTTTCCTTGGCATGGAAGGCAAGCTTGGCGATACGGATATGTAGAGCTCCTACCATTGTAACCGACTCTATGTAACCCTAGCCCTCTCCGGCGTCCATATAAACCGAAGGGTTTTAGTCCATAGGACGAACAACAATCATACCATAGGCTAGCTTCTAGGGTTTAGCTTCTCTGATCTCGTGGTAGATCTACTCTTGTACTACCCATACCATCAATATTAATCAAGAAGGACGTAGGGTTTTACCTCCATCAAGAGGGCCCGAACCTGGGTAAAAACATCGTGTCCCTCATCTCCTGTTACCATCCGCCTAGACGCACAGTTCGGGACCCCCTACCCGAGATCCGTCGGTTTTGACACCGACATTGGTGCTTTCATTGAGAGTTCCTCTATGTCGTCACTTTTAGGACCAATGGCTTCTCTGGTCATCAACAGTGATGCGATCCAGGGTGAGACTTTTCTCCCCGGACAGATCTTCGTATTCGGCGGCTTTGCACTGCGGGCCAATTCGCTTGGTCATCTGGAGAAGATCGAAAGCTACGCCCCTGGCCATCAGGTCAGATTTAGAAGTTTGAACTACATGGCTGACATCCGTGGAGACTTGATCTTCGACGGATTCGAGCCACAGCCAAGCGCGCCGCACTGTCACGATGGGCATGATCTAGCTCTGCCGCCGAACAGTGCCCTGGAGGCCGCACCTGTGTCCGCTCCGACCCCTAGCTCGGAGCCGATCACACCAATCGAGGATGAGTGGTTAGACACCGCCTCGGGGGCTGCAATCTCTACGACGATCAAGCCGAACACCTGCCCTGTCCTCTGCGAAGCCCGTGACTCCAAGGAGCCGGACTCCTCTCTGGACTCCGGGCCCTCCGCGCCCCTACCGATCGAATCCGATTGGGCGCCGATCACGGAGTTCACCGCCGCAGACATCTTTCAGCACTCGCCCTTCGGCGACATCCTGAATTCACTCAGGTCTCTCTCTTTGTCAGGAGAGTCCTGGCCGGACTATGACCGGCAGGATTGGAATGTGGACGACGAAGAAATTCGATGCCCACCCACCACCCACTTCATAGCCACAGTCGATAATTTAAACGACGTGCTCGACTTCGACTCCAAAGACATCGACGGTATGGACGACGATGTAGGAGATGAACATGAACCAACACCTATAAGGCACTGGACAGCCACCTCATCTCATGATTTATACATGGTGGACACACCCAAAGGAAGCGACGACGAGGAACACAGGGATGCAACGAGAGATCGTTCACTCGAAAAGCAATCAAAGCGGCGACGTAAGCGCCGCTCCAAGCCCCGCCTCGACAGAGACAGCAGCCATACAGACACAGCCATAGAGCAGGAGGAGCCGGCGGACGATGAACATGCCTTCGAGAAACCGTCCAAACAGGGCAACTTGGATAAACAAACCGAACACCCCGTCCCCGGCGAAAACAACAGTTCGGACGACCTTACGCCGGATAGGCTCATGGAGTAGAAGAACCTCCACAAAAGGCTCGTCGCCACTGCGCGTAGCCTGAATAAGCAGAAGCGGAAGCTCAAAACTATGGAAGATGCACTCAGAATCAGATGGAGCAAAGTACGCAACACCGCAGACAAATATGGCGGCAGTCGCCGCACAAAAAGCTATCCAAAGCGAAAGCTACTGCCTGAATTTGACGAGGAGGCCTTAGAGCCCCCGCAGTCAACAAATAGGAAAGCCACCCGGTTGGATAGACGACTGCATGGCCAGCATGAAGCCGCAAGCGGCGCTGCACACAAGCCGGCACGCGATCCACCAAAGAATCCGCATCAAAAAGATGGCCCAGCCAGATCTATCTACGGGCCACGAAACCAAGCTCTAGTAAGCAATGCAACACAACAAATATCTGAACATCACGGCACACCCAAATACAGGGGTGCCGCACACCCCCTATGTTTCACCAATGAGGTGCTGGACCATGAATTTCCAGCGGGATTCAAGCCCGTAAACATAGAGGCGTACGACGGAACAACAGACTCTGGGGTCTGGATCGAGGATTATATACTCCACATACACATGGCCAGAGGAGATGACCTCCACGCCATAAAATACTTACCCCTCAAGCTTAAAGGGCCAGCCCGGCATTGGCTCAAAAGCCTTCCCGAAAGCACCATTGGAAGTTGGGAAGAGCTTGAGGATGCTTTCCAGGCAAATTTTCAAGGGACCTATGTCCGACCTCCGGATGCAGACGATCTCAGTCACATAACTCAACAGCCCGGAGATTCAGCCTGGAAATTTTGGAACAGATTTCTTACTAAAAAGAATCAGATAGTCGACTGTCCGGACGCCGAAGCCCTAGCAGCTTTTAAGCATAACATCTGAGACGAATGGCTCGCCAGACACCTCGGCGAGGAAAAGCCAAGAACAATGGCCGCATTAACAAGCCTCATGACCCGCTTTTGCGCAGGAGAGGACAGCTAGTTGGCAAGATGTAGCACCAGTGACCCAAGTACATCCGAAGTTAGGGATGGAAATAGAAAACCCCGACGCAGCAAGGACCAGCGCCGAAATAAGAGAAACAGCCCAAGGAGCACGGCGGTCAACACCGGATTCAAAAGCTCGCGGCAGAATCAGAGAAAGCCGCCCCTCAAGGATAACAGGGACGAGCTATCCAACTTAAACAAAATCTTGGACAAGATATGTCAAATACACAGTACTCCCGGGAAGCCTGCGAACCATACCCACAGAGATTGTTGGGTTTTCAAACAATCTGAAAAACTCAACGCCGAACACAAGGGGCTCGACACACCAAGTGAGGACGATGAAGAACCCCACAAGCAAAGCACCAGGAAACAAAAGGATTTCCCACAAGAAGTCAAAACAGTAAACTTACTTCACGTGACGAACAGAATGGCGCCAACAGAGATACGCGCCATACGGCCTATCCTAAAGGAGTCTCGCCAATGGTTGTTAAAACTGATCACCTTTGACCATCAGGATTACTCTAGAAGTATCCGGAACGCAGGCTGGACTGCCTTGGTATTAGATCCAATAATCGGCAGACTCCACTTTACAAATGTCCTGATGGACGGCGGCAGTGGTCTAAACCTGTTATACCAGGACACAATCCGCAACATGGGGATAGACCCAACAAAAATTCGCCATAGCAAAACCTCCTTTCCAGGGGTAACGCCAGGCCCGGATGCCCGTTGCATGGGTTCTCTCCGGCTAGAAGTTATGTTCGGCTCCCCCGATAACTTCCGTCGCGAACAGCTAACTTTCCACATCGCCCCATTCTCGAGTAGCTATCAAGCACTGCTGGGACGCGAAGCTTTCGCCCGCTTTAACGCAATACCGCATTATGCATCTCTTACGCTTAAGATGCCCAGTCCACGAGGCATCATCTCATTAAAGGGAAAACATTGAGTGTTCCTCCCGCGCGGAAGACAGTCCGGCTGCCTTGACAGCCCCACAATAAAGCGGCTTCACCAGCCAAAGCACCTAAACAGCTCTTCAAGACCACGGACACGGCTAGAGGAGTCCGGCATAAACATACAATTGATAAAGGCTTAATAGCCGTATACCCCTATACTAGGGGCTCCGCGCATATAAAACAAGAGACAATAAAGCTCAATTTTACCCATTTCGATTTATACTTTGTTTATTTAGTATAACTTATGTTTAGCACGATCTTTCTTCAACTAAGTTCTCTCTCTTTTACAGATGAACACCATGCTACGCCCGTCCAGGATATGGCACAACGGAGACACAGGCGCAGACGTGCAACAGGGACCCGTTCCAAGGATTCTTTTCAGATTAAGACCCTGCGTAAACCTTTCTTACTGTCTCTTGTTGATACACATCCCCTGGTTTCTTGATATAACCAAGGAGGAGGCTGGCGTTTTGGCATGTGGCCATGTCAGAGTTTTTGCGCGTACCTGGACACTAGGGGCTTATTACTAAGGGCGTTATCCCGCCCGCCTTCATAAAGACCGAATACCTTAGGCAGTGTTCGGCGTCGCGAGTTTGGCCTTATATGCATCAGCTCCGAATCATGTCTTTGGTCAAATGTTGGGTTTGCCCGGCTCCTGTGTTTTGCTACCTTACGTTCCGCTCTATCGGCTAAGGCGGCGCCAGGAGAACTACTGCGATTGTGCCCCGGTTCGGCTAGGCGAGCACCTCAGTAGAGAAAGCCGAAAACTGACTATCATGATATAGCGTGAGACTGGTCAACCACTCGATGACTTACCGGAATCTTTAGGATTCCTCCGCATTAACGAAGGGCAGTTTCTAGGCCAGGCACATACGCGCCCCGAGTTCGGGCGAGCGCAGGCGCCACCAGGGGCTATATAAGTAGCCTCACTATCAAACTCCTATGGCTAAGTGAAAGTGATAAAGCATCATAGTCCGATTGCGTAGTTCGCTGTGCTATCATCTCCTTTGTAGGACCAAGACATTGGATTAAGTGTGAAAATGTGCCTTCTGCGAACACCCCCGCATTATGTGCGTGGGGGCTGAAGCCGACGACTGCCATCTTTCAGATTATATATACATATATGTTAAACGGCCGTGCATGAGGTATTATAATACTTGCAGGCACAAGTATAAAAGGCTTCTACAATTTATCAAAATATTGTTTTACAATAATATATGCTATTCGAATATAGTATCCTTCGAGCACTGCGTCTCTATTAAACGAGCGCCTTACAGAACTTCCTAAAAATAGTGCTCGGCAGGTACTCGGCTTCCATCCGATTCTGAGGATGCAACAGCGGTGGCCTCCATTTCCGCCCAGTGTGTCTTGACACGGGAAAGAGCCATCCGCGCACCCTCTATGCACGCTGACCTCTTCATCGCATTGATATGCGGCGCCGCACCAAGGAACTCCTGCACCAAGTTGAAATAACTTTTCGGCTCCGGCCTCTCTGGCCACAGATGACTCATGACATACTTCATGGTGAGTCCGGATAACCTATTTAGCTTGGCCCATTTGGCCAAACGATCAGCTAATGACAGTGGACGCTCCGGATTATAGAACTGCAACCAGAAGAGCTTTTCCACTTCGCGATCTTCTTGATCTCAGAAGTGTTCGGCCGCATCTGCGGCACTCGCTGCCAAATCCAGATAGGTGTCCGCCGTACTCCACATCCGGTCTAACGGAGCATGTTTAGGATCACAGAACTTCCTCCGCAGCATAAAGGGCTTTCCAGCCGCGATCTCTCCGGCCTGACGTAGTTCCTCCTTCATAGCTCTCATCGCAGAGCAAGCATCCTTGGCATCGGCAACGGCCTTCTCTAGGTCCGTCTGTTCCGCCTAATCTTCTTTTTCAAGAAGCTTGGAACGGTCAGCAACGCTCTTCAGCTTCACAGCCATCTCGGCCATTTCCTTCTTGCTTCGGTAGTTAGTAGCCTATTCAGCTTTCAGCTCTTCAATTGCCTTTCCGGCAGCCGCATCACTTTTCCTGGCTTGCTCCTTGGCTTGGGCAAGTTCCGCCCGAAGATTCTCCACGGCAGCAGCACCATCTGCATCAAACGCACACATTGTAAGATACTGGCATAAAGCTCCTCTTACCAGGTGCCGCCGGAGGAATTACATACCTTGTGCCTCGTCAAGCCGCTTGTTGACAAACACGATGTCGGCATCTGCCACATCAAGTTGCTGCTTTAGCTCGGCAAATTCATCAGTACGGCTGGCCACCGGACACTTCGCCACCTACGTATGAAGGCAACATATTAGACCTGGGATTATGATCCTCTGCGCGCCGTCACTTTTGACAACGCATAGAGTCTCAGGGGCTACTATCTACACAGGGCGCATCTTATTTATGCGCATCTGTCCAAAAAGGGTACATTATTTCGCGTATGAGGGAGTCCTGGATTAGGGGGTGTTCGGGTAGCCGGACTATACCTTCAGCCGGACTCCAGGACTATGAAGATACAAGATTGAAGACTTCGTCCCGTGTCCGGATGGGACTTTCCTTGGCGTGGAAGGCAAGCTTGGCGATGCGGATATTCAAGATCTCCTACCATTGTAACCGACTCTGTGTAACCCTAACCCTATCCGGTGTCTATATAAACCGGAGGGTTGTAGTCCGTAGGACATCAACTCCATATACAACAATCGTACCATAGGCTAGTTTCTAGGGTTTAGCCTCCTTGATCTCGTGGTAGATCTACTCTTGTACTACCCATATCATCAATATTAATCAAGCAGGAGTAGAGTATTACCTCCATCGAGAGGGGCCGAACCTGGGTAAAAACATCGTGTCCCTTGTCTCCTGTTACCATCCGGCCTTGACGCATAGTTTGGGACCCCCTACCCGAGATCCGCCGGTTTTGACACCGACATTGGTGCTTTCATTGAGAGTTCCTCTGTTTCGTCGCCTTTAGGCCCGATGGCTCCCTTGATCATCAACAACGATGAGGTCCATGGTGAGACTTTTCTCCCCGGACAGATCTTCGTCTTCGGCGGCTTCGCACTGCGGGCCAATTCGCTTGGCCACCTGGAGCAGATCGAAAGCTACGCCCCTGGCCATCAAGTCAGGTTTGGAAGCTTAAACTACACGACTGACATCCGTGGAGACATGATCTTCGACGGGTTGGAGCCATGGCCAAGCGCGCCGCACTATCTCGAGGGGCATGATCTAGCTCTGCCTCCGGACAGTGTCCTGGAGGCCGCACACGCACCGGTTCCGACCCCTAACTCGGATCCTATTGCGCCAATCGAGGATGAGCGGTTGGACGTCACCTCGGGGGCTGAAATCTCAAAGGCGATCGAGCCGAATGCCAGCCCCGCACTCTGCATGACCCGTGACTCCGAGGATCCGGACTCCTCCCCGGACTCCGAACCCCCCGCGCCCCTGCCAATCGAATCCGACTGGGCGCCGATAATGGAGTTCACCGCCGCGGACATCTTTCAGCACTCGCCTTTTGGCGAAATCCTAAATTCTCTCAAGTCTCTCTCTTTATTAGGAGAGCCCTGGCCGGATTACGGTCAGCAAGGATGGGATACGGACGATGAAGAAGTTCAAAGCCCACCCACCACCCACTTTGTAGCCACTGTCGACGATTTAACCGACATGCTTGACTTCCGCTCCGAAGACATCGACGGTATGGACGACGATGTAGGAGACGAACAGGAACCAGCACCTGTAGGGCACTGGAAGGCCACCTCGTCATATGACATATATATGGTGGATACTCCAAAAGATGGAGATGGCGATGGAACAGCGGGGGATGACACCTCCAAGAAACAGCCAAAGCGCCGGCGTCAGCGGCGCCGCTCTAAATCCCGCCAAAGCAAAAACGGTGATTCCGGCACGGGAGATAATACTACCCCGGATAGCGCCGAAGAACACCCACCCCAGCAAGATTCGGCACAGGAAGATGGAGAAGCCAGCCCTCATGAGAGAGCGATAGACCGAGAGGTCGAGGATGATAACTATATGCCTCCCTCCGAAGACGAGGCAAGCCTCGATGACGACGAATTCGTCGTACCATCAGACCCCGCCAAACAAGAGCGTTTCAAACACAGGCTTTTAGCCACGGCAAGCAGCCTCAATAAAAAGCAGCAACAGCTTAGAGCTGACCAAGATTTGCTAGCTGACAGATGGATTGAAGTCCTTGCGGCCAAAGAGTATGAACTCGAACGCCCCTCCAAGAGTGACCCAAAGCGCAGGCCGCTACCCCGATCAGAGGAGGAAGCACCTACATCACCAGCGCATGACATGACAGACCGGCCACCTCGCGGCCGCAACAGAGAGGCCTCTCGGCCCTCCACCCAAGCCATGTCCCAACGCCGCTCAACTAAGGCACGGGAAAATGTGCCAGACCTGCGAGACGTACTGGAGGATAAGGCAAGACAAACAAGATCGATCTACGGATCGCGTAGGCGCCCTACGGCACGTGACGATGATCTTCACTCCGGATACAACAAATCCGGCCGGGCCGAACACAACAGACATAGCTCTTCCGAGCTGCGTCGTGATATAGCCCAGTACAGAGGCGCCGCACACCCGCTATGCTTCACGGATGAAGTAATGGATCATAAAATCCCAGAGGATTTCAAACCCGTAAACATCGAATCATACGATGGCACAACAGATCCGGCGGTATGGATCGAGGATTATGTCCTTCACATCCACATGGCACGCGACGATGACCTACACGCCATCAAATACCTCCCGCTCAAACTTAAAGGACCGGCCCGGCATTGGCTTAACAGCTTGCCAGCAGACTCAATCGGTTCTTGGGAGGACCTGGAAGCCGCATTCCTCGACAACTTCCAGGGCACTTACGTGCGACCACCGGACGCCGACGACTTAAGCCACATAATTCAGCAGCCAGAGGAATCGGCCAGGCAATTCTGGACACGGGTCCTAACAAAGAAAAACCAGATAGTCGACTGTCCGGACGCAGAGGCCCTAGCAGCCTTCAAGCATAACATCCGCGACGAGTGGCTTGCCCGGCACCTGGGACAGGAAAAGCCGAAATCTACGGCAGCCCTCACGACACTCATGCGCCGCTTTTGCGCGGGAGAAGACAGCTGGCTAGCCCGTAGTAACAACTTATCAAAGAACCCTGGTAATTCGGATACCAAGGACAAAAGTGGCAGGACACGTCGGAATAAGCAAAAACGCCGCGTCAGCACCGACAGCAATGAAGACACGGCAGTCAATGCCGGATTCAGAGGCTATAAATCCGGTCAGCGGAAAAAGCCATTCAAAAAGAATACTCAGGGCCCGTCCAGTTTGGACCGAATACTCGACAGCTTGTGCCAGATACATGGCACCCCCGAAAGGCCAACCTATCACACTAACAGGGATTGTTGGGTGTTCAAGCAGGCAGGCAAGTTAAGAGCCGAAAACAAAGACAAGGGGCTGCACAGCGACGACGAGGAGGAGCCCAGGCCGCCGAACAACAATGGACAGAAGGGCTTTCCCCCACAAGTGCGGACGGTGAACATGATATACGCAACCCACATTCTCAAGAGGGAGCGGAAGCGTGCGCTACGTGATGTATACGCGATGGAGCCAGTCGCCCCAAAGTTCAACCCATGGTCCTCCTACCCGATCACTTTTGATCGATGGGACCATCCCACTAGCATCCGTCATGGCGGCTTCGCCGCATTGGTTCTCGACCCTATCATCGACGGATTTCATCTCACAAGAGTCCTCATGGACGGCGGTAGTAGCCTGAACCCGCTTTACTAGGATACAGTGTGGAAAATGGGCTTGGATCCCTCAAGGATTAAGCCCACAAAAACAACCTTTAAAGGCATTATACTAGGTGTAGAAGACAACTGTATAGGCTCAATAACACTTGACATGGTCTTTGGATCCCCGGACAATTTCAGAAGCGAAGAGTTAATCTTCGACATAGTCCCGTTTCGCAGTGGCTATCATGCCCTGCTCGGACGAACCGCATTCGCAAAGTTCAATGCGGTGCCGCACTACGCATATCTCAAGCTCAAGATGCCAGGCCCTCGAGGAGTAATCACGGTCAACAGAAACACCGAACGCTCCCTCCATACGGAGGAGCACACGGCGGCTCTCGCAGCAGAAGTACAAAGTAGCCTTCTTAGGCAATTCTCCAGTCCGGCTGTTAAAAAGCCAGACACTGCCAAGCGCGCCCGGAGTAACCCACAGCAGGACCGCCTGGCACGCTCTGAGCAAGCGTAGCAATGCGGCCCCAACCCCAGCTCTCGCGACATAGCGAAAGAAGTGCCTCGCGTACATAACTACGCCCTTGAAATACCATGGGCACAGGGGAAGGGGCACAATAACGACACGCCCAAAATACGGCTTAAAATGTACTAGGGGCTGCCGGATTCTTTTTTTAATTTTTTCTTACTTTCAGGACTCCATATTTCGGACGACCTGTTCGGCAATTCGACTGCCGCACAAACGATGCAAGATCCAGGGAGGCAGACAAGCCATGCTGCATTATGGAACTCCCAGGTGGTCTCTGTTACGAGCAGTATACCTGTTTTGAATACAATTCCGTGGCCTGCCCCTGGTCAGGACATGTTCAATAGTCCAATATCTTTTTTCTTATCGCACTATTTGTATCGTTCGGCTTTGATAAATAGCCTCTCTATAAACAATGCATAGCTTTTTGTCTATTTTTTGCATTATCCTCTTTTCACATATATGTTTATTAAATGACATGATTGCACCCGTACACCATGGTACGGCAAATACGCCAGGGGCTTCAGTACCCCTCATTATGGTGTGAGAAGTCCATACACTTTCACAAGTGCGGCACCCGAAACTTATAGCACTATATGCATCGGCTCCGCATCATGATTTGGGTCAATAGTTGGGTTTGCTCGGCTCCTATGTTTTGGTGCCTTACGTTCCGCTATATCGGCTAAGGTAGCACTAGGAGAACCACTGCGATTGTGCCCCGGTTCAGCTGGGTTAAGCACCTCAGTGGAGAAAGCTAAAACTGACTGTCATGATGAGGAGAGAGACCGGTCGCTGTTCGAGAGGTTTTTCAATTCCCTAAAGACTTATGCCGCTTCGAGCGAGGAGCTGGCTTTGTCTGGCCAAGGCGTGGATAGCGCCCCGAACTCGGTCTTCCAAACTAGGGTCTTCGCCGAAATTTAAAATTATAGAGTTCTATGGCTAAGTGAGAGTGTTCAAGCATTATAGTCCAATTGCCTGGTTCGTTGTGCTGAGCGCCTCCCTCGAAGGACCCAACTATGGGAAAAAGAGCGCTCAGGTTTATCCCGAACACCCCAGCACTAGCGATATGGGGGCAGAAGCCGACGACTGGCCATCTCTCAATTTTTTGATAAACGGCCGCACAGAAAGTAATATTTTAAATTCAATAAGCATTGCTTAGCGCATATGAACAAGTTTTCAGCGCACAGGATAAACACGAGCGAGTTCATTCAAAAAATCACATCCTTGGTACATTCATCCGCCACAAGGCGGGCACCTGCAAGAACATCCTTGTAGTAGTTCTCGGGCTTGCGATGCTCCTTCCCCGGCGGCGGCCCGTCCTTCACAAGCTTCTCGCCGTCCAGCGTACCCCAGTGCACCTTTGCACGGGCAAGGGCCCGACGGGCACCTTCGATGCGGACGGAGAGCTTGATGACCTCGAGCCTCAGACAGGCCTCCACCAGCCGCCGCACCAGCCCGAAATAGCTCCCAGGCAGGGCCTCTCCGGGCCACAGCCGAACTATGAAGCCCTTCATGGCCTGTTCGACCGCCTTTTGGAGCTCGACCAGCTGTTTTAGCTGGTCGCTCAAGGGCACAGGGTGTCCGGCCTCAGAATACTGAGACCAGAACACCTTCTCCGTCGAGCTTCCCTCTTCAGCTTGGTAGAATGTGGCAGCGTCGGATACGCTACGGGGAAGTTCTGCGAATGCCCCTGGAGAGCTCCGGATTCGGGTAAGTAACAAATAGTTTACTTTTATATTTCTTCTTTGCATAAAGAATGCCTTACCCACTGCTATCTTCCTCATCTCCTCCAACTCTTGGAGGGCCTTTTGGGCTTTGGCCTTAGCAGACTTGGCAGTCTCAAGGGCCGTCGCGAGCTCGGATGCTTGCGCCTTTGACTCAAGCTCCAAACTCTCATGTTTTTTCATGAGAGCCTGAAGCTCTTGCTGCACCTCGCTGACCTGAGCCCCAAGTCTGTCTCGCTCGGTGCGCTCCGCGGCTATTTTCTTTTCGGCCTCAGACAGCACCTGCTTAAGGGTCGCCACCTCAGTCGTGGCCCCTACAATAAGCAGTACAATCCTGTTATTTTTTTGCAATCACGCCTTTTTATAGGCACTTTTTCTGTAAGGTATTTCTTACCTTCTTTCTCCTCGAGCCGCCGCTTGGCAAGGCCGAGCTCTTGCTCGGTCCGCTCGAGGTCCTGCTTCAGGACACCCACCTCCGCGGTCAGTGCGGCGGTGGAAAGCAGCGAAGCCTGCATACGCATATTGACTCCTTTTTGTTAGACTCCTGCGAAATTTAATAGATCCTCTATTCGGCTTTTCTTTCCGAACGCCAAACAGAGCATCAGGGGCTACTGTCTATGCGGTAATATTTTTACATATTTTCACTTACCTCGAAGCCTGTTAGAAGGCTAGCGCAAGCTTCAGTCAGTCCGCTCTTGGCGGACCGAACCTTCTGGATCACCGTACTCATAATAGTACGGTGCCCCTCGTCGATGGAGGTGCCGTCAAGCACCTCCAGCAGATTGTCCGGCACCTCTTGTTGGACAGAGGCCGCCGACTCAGAAGGCTTGCTCCTCTTGGAAGGAGTTCGCCTACCGCGATCCGGAACTGTGGAAGATTCCGGCGCGGTGTCCGGCACAAAGCCGGACTTGGAGCCCTGGGGGGCCTTATCCCCTTCACTCCTGGAGTCCGGGAGGTTGCCTTGCGGCTCCTCCGGGACCACCTCCTCCTGCCCCAGATCTTGTCGCGACGCCACTTCGGCGTCGTCTGCAGTGCAGGGGGAGACAGAGGGCGGAACTGAGTTCACGTCCGATGAGTCCAGGGAGCCGCCCGACGATTCGTTGAATTCGGCCCGGGGCGGGCTGCATAATTACGTTCGACATTAGGGAAAGCTGTGCAACAAAGGAACATCATGAGTTACTTTGATATCCGAGCTTACGATTTCGCCGGACGCTTGGCCCTGTTTGGCCACTCCTCTTCGCCCTCTTCGGCGTCGGGGGAGTAGTCCGGCGGAGGGGTCTTCCTTTTCCTAGACCCCTCGGCCTCCCCCGTTGGGGCGGCCTTTCTCTTCTCTCCTCCCTCCGCTGGGGGGGGGAGAGCTTTCTTCTTCCTCTTCCTCGTTTTCATGGGAAGAAGGCGTCTCGGACTCGTCGGATGACGAGTCCGACACCACCACATTACGGGCACTCTTTCGAGTCCCCGTGGTCTTCTTCTTCTTGGCCTTCTTCTCCGGCACCACATAAGGCGCCAAAACCAGCAGCTTCACTAGTAGAGCTGGGGCTGGGTCTTCGGGCAGCGGAGCCGGACAGTTAATCGGTCCGGATATCGCCCGCCAAGCCTGTCAAAGGTAAGGGAGTTTAGATCCCGCATAGAGTCAAACTATGAAAAAAGCTTAACACCCTGTAAAAGGTGAAGATAGCTTACCTCGCTAGCGTGACGCTGCGAGCTGTATCCGCGGTCCTCGGAAGCGGATGCGGGAGCCTCGGCGCCCTTGAATAGCACCTTCCAGGCATCTTCGTACGTTGTATCCAAGAGCCTGCTAAGGGTTTGGTGCTGCGCCGGGTCGAACTCCCACAGATTAAAATCCCGTTGTTGGCACGGGAGGATCCGGCGGACGAGCATCACCTGGATTACATTAACAAGCCGGATTGGCTTGTTCACCAGGGACTGGATGCATGTTTGCAATCCGGTCACCTCTTTTTTGTCACCCCACGACAGGCCCGTCTCTTTCCAGGACATAAGCCGCGTGGGGGGTCCGGATCGGAACTCGGGGGCTTCGATCCATTTTGGATCGCGTGGCTCGGTGATGTAAAACCACCCGGATTGCCACCCCTTTAGGGTCTCCACAAAAGAGCCCTCGAACCATAGGACGTTGGCCATCTTGCCCGCCATGGCGCCTCCGCACTCCGCCTGGCTGCCGCGCACCACCTTGGGCTTGACATTGAAGGTCTTGAGCCAGAGGCCAAAATGAGGGCGGACACGGAGGAAAGCCTCGCACACGACGATAAACGCCGAGATGTTGAGGATGAAGTTCGGGGCCAGAACGTGGAAATCAATGCTGTAGTAGAACATGAGCCCCCGGACAAATGGGTGGAGTGGAAAACCCAGTCCGCGGAGGAAGTGGGGAAGAAATACTACCCTCTCATGAGGCCTTGGGGTGGGGAGAAGCTGCCCCTTTTCGGGAAGCCGGTGCGCGATGTCCTTCGGCAGGTATCCGGCCTTCCTTAGCTTCTTGACTTGGCCCTCTGTGGCGGAGGAGACCATCCACTTGCCTCCCGCTCTGGACATTGCTGGAGAAGGTTGAGGTGGAAAGTGTGGGCTTGGGCGCTGGAGCTCGAGTGCGCAGGAGATGGATAGGCAAAGGAGGAAGAAGGCGTAGGTAAAAAGGTGGATCCTTATCCCCTTATATGGACGGATGCGGTTGTGCGTCCCCACCAGCCTAGTAAAACTCGCTTGCCTCCCAAGCGCCATGATAAATGGCGCGGTTGGGTTACCCACGTCCGTATTGATGAGAATCCCGTAAAAAGGGGTACACGATCTCTGCTTTGACAAGACGTGCCAAGGAAACCGCCTCGCAAAATGTGCTGAGGTGGAAAAGTAAAAATGATTCGAGTAAAGGACTTGGCCGTAGAGTGATGACGCACTGCGGAATGCGTCAGCAGATTTGATTTGTGTTAATATTATTCTCTCTATGGAAATATGTGGAAACTTATTTTGTAGAGCCGGACACTACTCTTGGTGTTTACAATCTTCTATGAAGGACTTGGAGGAGGAACCCGCCTTGCAATGCCGAAGACAATCTGCGCGCCGGACTCGTCATCATTGAAGCCTGGTTTAGGGGCTACTGAGGGAGTCCTGGATTAGGGGTGTTCGGGTAGCCGGACTATACCTTCAGCCGGACTCCAGGACTATGAAGATACAAGATTGAAGACTTCGTCCCGTGTCCGGACGGGACTTTCCTTGGCGTGGAAGGCAAGCTTGGCGATGTGGATATTCAAGATCTCCTACCATTGTAACCGACTCTGTGTAACCCTATCCGGTGTCTATATAAACCGGAGGGTTGTAGTCCGTAGGACATCAACTCCATATACAACAATCGTACCATAGGCTAGCTTCTAGGGTTTAGCCTCCTTGATCTCGTGGTAGATCTACTCTTGTACTACCCATATCATCAATATTAATCAACCAGGAGTAGGGTATTACCTCCATCGAGAGGGCCCGAACCTGGGTAAAAACATCGTGTCCCTTGTCTCCTGTTACCATCCGGCCTTGACGCACAGTTCGGGACCCCCTACCCGAGATCCGCCGGTTTTGACACCGACAGCGTACCTCAAAACCTGTCAGTAAACTCCTGACGGCCTCATGCAATCCGCTCTCCGTGGATGAAATCCTCTCAATCACCGTACCCATCAATGCACGGTGCTCCTCTGAGATAGATGCTCGCCCTAGCATATCCTTTAGCTCCTCCGACCGCGCACCAGACGGTGCCGGACTCGTCCGATGGCCCTTTTCGAAGGCCGGACGCGGAGGGCTTCGGGGGGCCATATGACTACCTTCCGGCCCTACCGGATTTGGAGAAACCCTCCGTGACGATACCTCAGGGTCGCCCGCCTCGCAAGGCGGTACGGCAGGGGGAGGCGTTCCGCTTTCCATCATCTCCGGAAGAAGATCCCCCGAAGACGAGCTCTGCTGAGAAGGGCTAAGGTCCGAGCTACAAGGTAAATTTTCGATTACTTTTCTCAGATATAAAGCAAGGATTTCTCTCATTTCTTAAAAAATAAAACTCTCTACTTACGGCTCGGTGGAGGGCTAATCCCCTTGAGGGCATAATTCGGCCGAAGTATCCCCCAGCACAGGACCCTCTGGCAAAGATTTCTTCCCCCGCTTTGAGGCCATGGTCTCCGGGTCTTCAGAGGCGGTCCTCTTCTTCCCCTGAGGAGAGGAATTTTCGATTCCTCCCTTCCAAACAGCCTCCTTCGTGGAGGACGTAGATTCCTTGTCCCCTCCCTCGCTTTCCTCCGAAGGCACAACTTCCAACATCCTGACTAGCACGGGACCCGGCGTGGTCTCGGGGAGGGGGCCGGACACCTGATTAGCTTTGCTTTCTCTATCCACTCCTGTTTAAAGGACAACTCTTTTAAGGGCAATTTTATGATAAATATGCGGATTGCGAGTCCGGGAACAGGGCTACTTACTTGAGTATCCGGGCGGTTGCAGCTCAGACCTGCGTCCTCGGTCAAGTCCGGACACATTGCTTGTGATCCGAAGAACAATTTGTACATCTCCATGGGCGTCGCGCCCATAAAATGTTGGAGAGCTCGTGGTCCCTCCGGATTGAACTCCCACAGGCAGAGGGGGCGACGTTTGCACGGCAGAGCTCGGCGAATTAGCATAACCTGTGTCACCACGACCAGACTAATATCTCTTTCTAGGAGATCTCGAATGCGGCCCTGCAACAAGGGCACGTCCTTGGACGGCCCCCAGTCCAGTCCTTTATTGACCCATGACGCTAGCTGTGGTGGGGGACCCGAGCGAAAGGCAGGTGGCGCCACCCACTTGGTGCTCCTGGGAGCGGTAATATAAAACCACTCTCGTTGCCATAAGCTGGACTCCTCTTGAAAGGAGCCCTCGGGCCATGGGGCATCAGCATTCCTGCTTATAACAGTGCCTGCGCACTCCGCGTGCCGTCCCTCGATCATCTTCGGCTCTACTTTGAAGGTCTTGAGCCATAGTCCGAAGTGAGGAGTAATACAGAGGAAGTCTTCGCACACGACGATGAATGAGGAAATATGGAGGATGGACTCCAGAGCCAAGTCGTGAAATTCCAGCCCATAATAAAACATGAGCCCCCTCACGAAGGGATCCGTCGGGAAGCCTAGCCCCCGAAGGAAGTGAGACATGAACACCACACTCTCACCAGGCTTGGGAGTGGGAATGACCTGCCCTTGAGCAGGCAGCCTATGCCAGATTTCGCCGGTCAAGAACCTGGCCTCTCTCAACTTCAGCACACCCTCCTCCGTGGCGGAGGAGGGCATCCATCGGCCTCGAAGGTCGGAACCGGACATTGTCGAAGGTCCAAAGCGCCTGAAATCTGGAGCCTTGGGTGTTGGAACTCGAGGCGAAGGGCGAACTCGTTTGAGATTGAAATAAAGGAGTAAGGCCTTGGTCTCTTTATAAGAGGATGAATACCAAGGGACCTCCCCGTGACCGTTTGGGACTCGCCTTTGATCAAGAAAACATACCAACGGGTACGGTTGGGTTACCCATGCCCGTATTGATGAGAATCCCGGAATAAGGGGACACGATCTCTGCTTTGACAAGACGTGCCAAGGAAACCGCCTCGCTAAACGCGCTGAGGTGGGACAGTAAAACGATTCGAATAAAGACTTGGCTGTGGTGTGATGTCACGCTATGGAATACGTCAGCAGATTAGATTTGTGTAAATATTATTCTCTCTATGGCAATATGTGGAAACTTATTTTGCAGAGCCGGACACTACCTTTGTGTTCAAAATCTTCTATTAAGTACTTGGAGGAGGAACCCGCCTTGCAATGCCGAAGACAATCTGCGCGCTGGACTCGTCGTCATTGAAGCCTAGTTCAGGGGCTACTGAGGGAGTCCTGGATTAGGGGGTGTCCGGATAGCCGGACTATACCTTCGGTCGGACTCCTGGACTATGAAGATGCAAGATTGAAGACTTCGTCCCGTGTCCGGAAGGGGCTTTCCTTGGCGTGGAACGCAAGCTTGGCGATACGGATATGTAGATCTCTTACCATTGTAACCAACTCTATGTAACCCTAGCCCTCTCCGGTGTCTATATAAACCGGAGGGTTTTAGTCTGTAGGACGAACACCAATCATACCATAGGCTAGCTTCTAGGGTTTAGCCTCTCTGATCTCGTGGTAGATCTACTCTTGTACTACCCATATCATCAATATTAATCAAGCAGGACATAGGGTTTTACCTCCATCAAGAGGGCCCGAACCTGGGTAAAAACATCGTGTCCCTCGTCTCCTGTTACCATCCGCCTAGACGCACAGTTCGGGACCCCCTACCCGAGATCCGCCGGTTTTGACACCGACAAGCGCGCTTTCCTATTTGGGATCCAGGTTAGCACTGATGTTGAACTGCTTGGATGAATCACCAGGAACAAAATCAACCATCTTAGTATCTGTGGCCGATTTAAATTTCAACGCCGGATCATGCTCCGTAGTTGGCTTTTTCAGAGAAGTCATATCTGCCGGATCAACCTTGTCTTCGTAAAACTTCAGCTCTTCCGTGGCACAAACCGACTCAGCATAAGCCGCATCACCTTCCTCACATTCCAATGCGATCTTCCTGCTCCCATGTACTCTGAAAGTCCCCTTATGACCTGACATTTTAAGCCGCAGATAAACATAACACGGCCTCGCCATGAACTTAGCGTAAGCCGGTCTCCCAAACAAAGCGTGATACGGACTTTTGATTTTTACCACCTCAAAAGTCAATGTTTCTGACCTTGAATCATGATCATCTCCAAAAGCCACCTCTAAGGCTATATTGCCCACTGGATATGCAGACTTACCGGGCACCACACCATGGAAAATGGTGTTTGACGGTTTAAGATTCTTATCTGTCAACCCCATACGACGGAAGGTATCATAATATAGAATGTTGATACTACTTCCCCCATCCATGAGCACCTTGGTGAAATTATACCCCCCAACTTGAGGAGCCACCACTAAGGCCAGATGACTCGGATTGTGAACCCTGGGCGAGTGATCCTCTCTACTCCATAAAATGGGTTGCTCAGACCAGCGCAAATACTGAGGTACCGCTGGTTCAACAGAGTTCACAACCCTCTTGTGAAGCTTCTGATCACGCTTGCACAAGCTAGTGGTGAAGACATGATACTGCCCACTATTTAACTGCTTCGGATTACTCTGATAACCCGACTGCTGCTGCTGGTTCCCCTGATGGTTGTAACCTCCCTGGTTGCCCTAGTTCCCTTGATTGTTGTGTCCAGTTTGATTGCCCTGAAATCCTGAACCGGAGCTGCCGCCTCCGTAACCCGGCCCATGAAAACCACCTCCTGAACCTTCGGGCGGGCCATTATCATACTGAAACATATTGGAGTTCATGAATTCTCGCATGATATAACAGTCCTTCCGAAGATGAGACGCCGGCTTCTCCTTTGATCCATGCTTTGGACAAGGTTGATTTAACAGGTGCTCTAGATTGGGGCCTGAACCTCCGCCCCTCTGGGGCTGCTTGCCCTTACGGCGCTGACCGTTCTCCTGAGCATTGGTGTTAGCCACAAAGTACAAACTGTTGTCAGCCTTGCACTTACCATTATTCCCGTGGCCTGCCGGGTTATGCTGCTGCCCTTTGGTGTTGCCGTTCTTTTTCCCCTTCCCCGGTTTGTCCTCCTCTTAGTCAGGGTCTTTGGTATTATCTGAATCGGCGTATTTAACCAAAGCAGCCATAAGCGTTGACATATCATTGCAATGACGTTTGAGCCTTCCTAATTTCTGTTTGAGCAGCAAAAAACAACAATTGCCCTCCAATGTTAACACTGCGGTATCTGCATTGATGCGATCCGATGAATGCAGAATAGCTGAGACCCATTTCACCCAATGGGTTGTAGACTCCCCATCCTCTTGGACACAAGCAGCCAAGTCCACAATTGACATAGGCTGCTTACAAGTACATTAAAGTTCTAGATAAAACGGTGCTTCAATTTGGCCCATGATCCGACAGAGTTAGCTCGTAAGCTCTTCAACCAAGTACGAGCGGTCCCTTCTAACATCATGGTGAAGTATTTAGCACAAACCGCCTCGTCCACATCTAACATCTCCATTGCCATCTCGTAGCTTTCAACCCATGCCTCCGGTTGCAGATCGGCGGTATAATTGGGCACCTTACGAGGTCCTTTGAAGTCCTTGGGCAGTCGCACATTACGCAAAACGAGGGTAAGACATGGCACCCCTAAGGAACTGAATACCACACCTGGCTCCATTGAAGCGACAGGGTGAACCGAAGTAGGTTGACGGGCTACTAACTCAGCCTCTCGACATGCACGACCATGATCCACCACATCCTGCGCATTAGCGCCTCCACCTGCCGGGTTGTACCCTCGCAACGAGTTACGGCGACGTGCATTGCTTGACACGGCCGGTTCGTCCTCGACGTGCCTGCTGTAGCTCCGGCTTGGACGTGGGGTGGAATGAATCCTCTCACGACTATGCGAATAAGCCTGCTGCTGGTTTAAAGTTGTTTGAAGGAGCTCTCTGGCCCATCGTGCCTCAATCGCAACTGGTGACTCGCTGTCGGTTGGGAGGGCTGCCAATCGTGAAGCGGCGGCCACAATGTTGTCCAACGGGTTGGAGTAATGCCCCGGGGGCGTTGGAACATACTGTGGCACAATGTTGTTTTGGCGAGGCTGGTCCATCGCGCGCGGCTGAGCCGGTGCTCCTGTTCCCGGTGCCTCCATCCAGTTTAATACTGGCTGGTTACTAGTTCCTGCTCCTGGCGTGTTGAAGAGATTTCTTGGCTCATAACTCGGCGGGAGATGCAACCGGTATCTTGTTCTCATGACTTCCTCTAAGGCATTCTGATCCAGCCTAAGCCGGTAGGCCTGAGCCTCCAACTTGGCCCGCTCTGTAGCCATCCTAGCATTATCCGCTACTAGGTCTGCTTTAGCCTGAGTTATCTGATCTTTCACCTTTGCGATCTCCGCATTGTGCTGATCCTGGGCTGCTGCGTCTACCTCTGCGGCCATCAATGTTGCCAAAGCGTCGAACAAGTCAGACAGAACTTGAGCCGGAGGTGGTGCAGAGCCCCCTGCTCCCGCTGGCGTGGCTATTGCTGAAACAGAGAGCATTGCTGTGGCGGATGATGAGTGGGGTGCTGATTGTGTACCGGCCATGAAGATAGCGACCCAGTTTGGCAGATCAAGAGAGTCCAGAATACTGTTGCCATCAGAACCTCTGCTAATCCGGCCATCCTGCAATTGATATAGCGATTCGGTTTCTCCAGTTGAAGACTCGTCGTCAGAGCAGACAATGGTTTCTCCATCAGATGCCGGTCCGTCCACGTATTCTGCTCCATGGATGACACCTACGAAAACATGCCTTGCCACGGGCTGAACCGGGGAAGGGCTTGCACACTGAGCCATCTCGATGATGTCGGTGCAGGTGTCCGGCTCAGGGCCCGGTTCGCCGATGTTGCCGATGAAGACGTGAATCCCACCAAAGGGGACTCGGTACCCGCATTCGATTGAACCGGCCTCGGGGCCCCATCCTGCATCGTCGATGTAGAGCTTGCCGCGATGACTCTTCGTCATCCGGCCCACAACGTATCCCTTGAGTCCATCAAAGCTGCCCTTCAAGAACTCGAAACCATCATGCGATAGCCCCACGATGGGTGCCAACTGTCGTGGGTTTGTCACGGCAGATGTCCTTGTGAAAGGACTTAGTCGTGGAGCCATCGCTATGGGTTAGCTTAAAGGGGTTAAACCGGACAAGGGGACACGAGGGATTTTATACTAGTTCGACCCCTTCGATGAAGGTAAAAGCCTACGTCTAGTTGTGATTGGTATTGCTAGGGTTTTGATGACCAGGGAGCAAATCTGCTTTTCCTGGCTCTCGAGTTGTTGTCTGTCCTCCCTAAACCACTGCCGGGTCGTCCCTTTATATACACAGGTTGATGCCCGCCGGTTTATAGAGTCCCGAGGCTGGATCATAAACGTGTCCGGCTCGGTCTCTATTCCTTCTACTTACAATACAAGTTACATGATAATGTCGGTTTACATCTACAGGCCTTAACTCGCCTTTGGGCCTTGGGCCTTCGTAAAGCGCCACCATCCTCACGTCTTCATGGGCTCCTAGCCTTCATAGAGCTAACCCGGCCACTCCTGGCCAGTTTATGTCCAGTAGTAATATCCCCAACAGTGGCAGTGTCGTTGCTCATGGTGGTTCTAATGTTGTGTCTACCGAATAGTTGCAAAGTTTAATTTCAGGTGTGCTTAATTTAATTTGATGGGTGTGTTGTGCTGATCCCCCAGCAGAACTATGTTATGTTTCTTCTCGTTACTTTAACTCTTCAGTACGTACATACTAGTATTTCTTACATTTCATCTTTTAGTTGGTATAGTACTACCACTCGTTTCTTCACATTATATACATACAATATATATGGCCAACATCATATAGCCAGTAGTTTACTTGTCAAAGAATTTCAGGGTGCTTAGTTTTATCAAAGAATTCCAGGATGCTTAGAGGGTGCTTGGATCCAAGGGACTTATTTTAGTCTGACTAAAAATAGTCTCTTTAAGAAGCTAAAGTTCCAAGCACCCCTGACTAAAGAGGGGATAAAACTAGTCTTGAGACTAAATTTTTTTAGTCACGGGTACCCCTACTAAAATGTGGATTAGTTCTCTCTCTACTCATTTAACTCCTCTCCTTTAACACAGGCGAGTTTTGTATTGGATGGTTTGGAGGATAATAAATGCTCATTAACTTGATTTTAGCCTTTTTAGTATTTGGATCCAAGCATGGGTGAGGCTAGCATGTTTTAGTCCCACTACTTTTAGTCATGGGACTAAAATGTATCCAAGCACCCTCTTAGTTTTATTTGAGGGGTGGGTTTTGCTGGACACCATTATTATGACTAGCCTTTTTAATAGTACTATATGCATAATTTGGCGACGAGCGCTCTATATATGTACCACCTTTTTTTAATTTCAAGTTTTGCTCCATGGCGCAATCCATCGATACTACTGCTGTACAAAAGTATACATTTTTAAAAGGCTAGAGGGCGGGGCAGTCTAGCTTGGTCGGTTTCACGAGAGGCGAGGGCCTTTGTGATTTGAAGGCTCATTACTGTTGGAAGGCGGGGCCTTGTGATTTGACTGCTCGTATAAATGCATCGACGACCTGATCGAGGAGGAGCAAAGAACCGTGCGGTATACTCAAGTTTTCCAGAGTAGTACTGCGATGGAGGAGCACGAAACACGGCAGCCCAGTGCCATATGGCGATAAAAATGATCTAATTTGCTAGTCATCTCATTTAGCATTGTTCTATTCATTCTGTCAAAAAAAACCATTGTTCTATTCATGCCTCATAGAGAACGTGACACATGCGGCGAAACACCCGAAGCAAAAGATGAAACACAGGAGCAAAAGAAGAAGGAAGATTATCACCCCAAATGATCTAATTCGCCGCGGAGTCGTAACTGCTTCTTCATCGCCTCCACGACCTCCATCTCCTTGCGCGTCTCCTCCGCCATCTTCTTCATTCTGTCCATGACGCGGGATTTCTCGACGCGAGCCTTCATCATCTGTTCCACGGCCGCATTACGTACCTTGACAGCAGCCGGGTGCTCGATGCGGAGCTTCGCTAACTCCTCCTTCTTTTCCATGACGAGGGCTTGCAGCATCTTCATCGAGGAACTACTATTCTCATGCAGCTTCTTCCAGCCGGCGTTCTTCTCCCTCAACAGGTCGATCTCGTGGCAGAGCTTCGCCTTGTCCTCCTGAAGTCGCAGGATTTCGCTGGTCGCCTTCTTCTCCGAGGCAATGCTCTTCTTCAGCAGCATCACCAAGCCGGCGGTCAGCTCCCCCTGCTGATTGAGCTCAGCGGGCATGTCGTCGAGGCTCTCCTTCAGCAACTCCATCAAGCCTTGGATGAACTCCTTCTGCTTATTGAGGTGCTTATTGAGCTGATTGGGCATGCCGTCGAGGGATAACGACTCCAGCTCCGCCAGCTCGGCATGTTCGCCTCCGTGACTAGGGCGCTTCTGGGAGCCATCGCCTGCCCATGAGAGATCTTTCGAGGTCTCTGCGTGGCAGCGAGCCCTATCTTTTTTTCCCGCAGCCCTGGTTGCCGCTCCCTTGTAACGAGTAGTTCTCGACCTAGAGCTCTGCTCACCGGCCATGGCAACGATGGACGAAGAAGAAGCACTTATGCGGAGGAAAGGTAGAGTAATTTTCGTTTAGTGTCGTGGAATTGTCACGGCAGATGTCCTAGAGCAAGAACTTAGTCGTAGGGCCATCGCACTAGGAAGCTTAAAGGGGTTAATCGGGACGAAGGACACGAGAGGGTTTTATACTAGTTCGGCCCCTTACGATGAAGGTAAAAGCCTACATCTAGTTGGGATTGGTATTGCTGGGGTTTCGATCACCAAGAGGCTCAACTCACCGGCTTGGTTATTGATTTGTTGTTTCTTGCCCTAAGCTGCCACCGGGTCGTCCCCTTATATACATGGGTTGACGCCTGGTGGCCTACAGAGTCCCGACCAACTCATAATCTTGTCCGGCTCGGTGACTTCCTTTACATGCCTTTCTTTACAAGTCTTTCCTTACATACGGCGGTTTACAATATCAGGCCTTAAGCCGCCTCCAGGCCCTTGGGCCTTCTATAAGGTTTAATAAACTATCGTCTTGAATGTTTACTGGGCTTCTTGCGTAACCCGCCATTGGGTCTGACCTGGCCCCTCCTGGGCGGGTCATGACTGATAGTAATATCCCCAACATTAGGCCCCAGGTTGACTTTGAATTTCATTCTTTGTCAATCTTCAATACTTAGACAAAAATCCATCTTCTTATCTTCGTTGAAGTTTTCGTAACCCGCGTGACGTCATCTCTTGAAAACGCAAAGAACTTTCATGACATCATCTCCCAACGGATCTTTTATCTTTAATGCTTCCCGAGAATCGAGGCGTCTGTGTAGGTAGATAACTATTATTAGGCTCTCCTCGATTTTCGCGCCCGTCTGTTCACGTCTTTCCTTATAAATAGGCATGCCTCGGCCTTCCTCATTCTCCTCTCCCGCTCTGTCTTCTTCCTCTCACGCACCCCCTGCTGCTCGAGCTTCGCCGCTGCCGTGCTTCACCTCCGTCTCCGTCGACGTTGGCCACTGCATCAACCTAAACCGATCCAGAGAACAGCGGCGACCTCCGCAGAAGACTTGTGACTATAAGTTCCCTTCTTTTCACTTCTCAGATCCGCACTTAGGGTTTCCAGATTCTTTCATGTTCTTCGGAGTTCATCGCAGTCCCTTGTAGTTTTTCCACTACAGGCCTCTTCTTGATCCAGAAATATATATATATATATATGCTCGTGCGGTAGTGTTCTTGTGCCTTTTCTTGATCCACAGATCCCTTTTTCTATTTCAAAGGCTGCATTAGAACTTACATACTCTTCTGCGCTGAACTTTTTTAGGTCTAGAATTTTTTCCATTTTGAATAGCCATTTGATCTGGAATAATACCAAACAATTTAGGAAACTTGTTTGTCTCAACACTTAGCTGAAATTGCCTTCTTCAAATATCTGTAGTCATGGCGGCTTATCATGTCGGCTTAATTTTCCTTATATGTCATTAGCCCTTAACTAAGCGCCATTACTTGTTTGCATCTTCATCACTTAACTGTGAATCTCACCATTAAACTAAACCGGCATGTTGCTCTTCTCTTCAGTTCTTCTTTGCACATCATGCCGTCCAAAGCACCAACCATCTGTAACTGGGTTCCCTCAACTGTAACTGAGGAACGTTTGAAAGAGTTCTTCACCATACGATTTCTGCCAGCGAAAACCGTCATGTCTTACTGTGCCCCTGACTTGGAAGAAGAACGGCCCAATCCAAGAGACGGCGATGTGTCGTTTTCACTAACCACATGAACCGTGGCTTCTCACCGCCTGACTCAAAGTTCTTCAGAGATGTCCTCCACTTTTTCAAGCTCCATCCTCAAGATATCGGGCCTAATTCCATATCTATCATCTGTAACTTCCAAGTACTCTGTGAAGTATATCTTCAACAAGAGCCGACCATGGAGTTGTTTAGAGAATACTTTTATCTGAACCGGCAGAACAAGTGCACCAACGGCCTTAGCTTAGAGCTTGGAGGCATATCAATTCAGCGCCGGCAGGGTGCCGTCTTCCCCCTCATTGTCTTACCAAGTCACCCAAAGGACTGGAACCAGACTTTGTTCTACTACCAGGACACTTCACCAGCAAACGAGAAGCCACTGCCTGGTTATCGCCCTGATCGTCTTGACTCCAAGTTCGCGCTTCCTGATAAGCTTACTGTCGCTGAACGCAAGAGGCTGATACCATCCATCAAAAGGATCAATGCTCTATTGGGGAACGAGTTAACTGGAGTTGATCTGACCCGCTGCTGGATCTCATGGCGGGTCATCCCTTTGAGCCGTCGGTCAAAGCTGATGTATGAGTATGGTGGAGGCCTGGATGACTCTCTTCGTCACAGCCTCGTTCAATTGACAGAAGAAGATATTGTCTCAATGTCAACTCTTCTGGTGAACGGGAAATACGAAGATTGCAGTGTCGTCGGGTTAAACCCCTTCCGCCAGCTTAATCCGGTGCCAGAAGTAAGGATATTGTTATTTCTCTCCTTTGTATTTTCCCAGCCGTATTGTTTTAATACTTTCCCGACTCTTTATCTTGTTTTTACCTGTCTGCAGGCCAACTCTGACTTCTGGAAAGTTAAGTATGACCACGAGGCAGCCAAGAAAGCGAAAGCCGCCGCCATAAACGCCAAGAAAACGACCAGGAGGTCGAAAAAGAAGAAAAAGAACACTGCTGAAGATTGGATGAAGCTTGATGACACATCTGATTCGTAGGTCCTTGATTCCCTTGGCCAATTTTTTAACAATCTTATTGACACTGATCCTTACCAGGATGACACTGGGCCAGTCAAGCTGTGGAAGCAGAGGTAACTATCATTTCCTCCGACTCAGAGCCCTTGCCAAGACAAAAAGTTCAACGAGTGATCCGTAAAGTAAGGTTTTCTAACCCTTTAGCTCACTTGGATCCCAACTTTCGTTTGAAAAAGCAGCAACATGAAAGCCGCCATCAAGCTCGGACTGAAGATGAGCCGGCTGTCGTTCTTCATCAAAATCCTCAGAAGCGCCCGAATGAGGTTTACTTCTTTCTGTCTTTAACTCTGTTTAATGGATCCTTCCCCTTGTATTACTTTAACTCTATTTTATCTTTTCAGGAGGTGTCTCGCTCTTCTGGTGACTCATCGCAGACGCAATTTCCGGCCTTCAAGACTGCCCCTGGGTAATGAAAAATCCTCATGTTTTCCGGGTTGTTCAAATTGTATCTTTATACTGACAATCCTGTAACATTTTTCTTAGTGGCCAAGCTAAATTCAAGAAGGCAAAGGTAGCTAAACCGGCGGAAGACCCGCCGGTGCTTGCATTTGACCCAGCCAGGCCATCTTCTCCATTAACCGACGCTCCAGAAGACCCGCCTGTTGATGCAGAAGCAAATCCTCCTGAGCTGTCATTTGATGAGACCACTGTGAACCCTTCTGCTACTGGACCATCAAGCTCAGCCAACCCGCCATCACCGTCTGCACAAGACGTTCAGATCACCGGGAGTCGCTTTATTGAACCAGGGAATCCAACTGTGCTGGCTCGGTGTACTGCAAAACAAGAGGCATTGGAGAGGCAGAAAGTGCGCTTTGACGTTGCCAATTACGACTATCTAAATGGCAACGATATTTTATCCGGCTATCTCAGCCACGTGCACTCCAGTCGCGACTCTGAGATCGAAATGGTCAAACAGTTGCAGCTGAAATATGAGGTATGTTCTTCCGGCTTATCTATATTACTTCAGCCCCCAAGTCTTCAGATTATGAAACAACCGGAATGATCTGTAGACTTTAGCATATAGGCCAAGACCTTTACCTTTGATTTTCTTGAATTCAATAAAATAGAACAAAACTTCACCTGTAGTCTCGAAGGGCCGGTTCTTTTTGATCATAAATGAGCTGGTACCTTAAATTGTTTTGTACCATATTCAAAGAACTTAATATTCCGGATTAACCTTGAGAAACTTGCTGAATTGCATACATTAGCCCCCAAGTGCCAAGTGCTGTTACTTTGTAAAGTACTTGGGACTTAAAGTATGTCTTTAGAGTCATAAGAAATTGTTTTGGTATACATTAGCCCCCAAGTGTCAAGTGGTTTTTTGGAAAGTACTTGAGACTTGAATCTTGATGTTTGAACCTTTGAGCAAAATCTTGACTTATCTGAGTATGTATTCTTGCAGAATGCCTTATCCGAACTAAATTCGCAATTGACTGATGCGAAGACCCGGCTAGCTGGTCAGGAAGCAGAAATTAAGTCTGCTAACTCCAAATTGCAAATAAGTCTCTCTGAGACGGAAAACTTAAAGACCAGTTTGGCTGCCAAGAAGAAAACCTGGGCAGAGGAAAAAATGCTTCTGACACAACGCGCTAAGAGAGCCAAAGAAGCCCTTGAAGAGGTGTCAACAGAGCTGAACGGCTTAAAGGGACGTGTGTCTCAAATGGTGGCCGCCATTTTTGGTAAGTCGTCCGTTTTTAATCTTATGTGCTCTTTGCTGATCCGGAATATAAACCGCCAGTTGCCTTTGTGTATAAAACATGTGCAGGCCCACGAAGCAAAAACCTGAGCCAAGATCCTTTGATTAAATTGAAGGCAAAGTACACCTTAGTAGAACAACTGTATATTGGTGCACAACGGGCACTTGCCGCCATCTCTCCTGCCAATCAAGGACCCAACCGGCTCAGCGACGTCTTGAAGAAACTACCAATCCTACCTGCCAGATTTCATGAAGTGAAGCGCTCCTGTGCACGAGCCGAGGCTTTGACTGCCCTAAGCTGCTCCAAGGCTTGGGTGCCAGACCTAGACCCGACAGACGTGGCCAGAGGCTATCCTACCATGAAGGAAGATGGATCTCCCTTTGAGCAGGATGATTTCATGGCTTGTGTGCGCGGAGTCCGGCCTCAGGCAACTACCCTTGGAGATGATACCATTTTTGACAAATATCAGCAGGGTTTTGATGCTGAAAATAAGAAGATGGAGACTCCCTCGTACAAGGTGATGGATTTGATCCCGCCTGTAAGAGAAAATACATTTGCCCGGAAGTTGACCCGGCAGGCCTGATCGACGATGAAGCAGAATTCTTCGCCGTGAATGGTTTTGACTGGTCAAAACCCAACTTCCAGCCAACAGAGGGCGGTGAACCGGCGAGGGAGGAATAATAACCGTCTTCATTGGCTTATAAAAAGCCATGTAATAGTTTAGCTGTGAAAACACTGAATGCCTTGCTTATGCCATCGTGCATAAAACACTGTATGTGACTCCATGTTTCCCGATGGCAATATATGCATTATATTTGATGATTGTTTCTGCAACACTTTAACTCTGTTCCCTGTAGATACAAGAGAAAAGACTGGCTTGGCGGCTTAGAACCGAACGGGTTAAAACACCCGGCTTATATCCAATATGTTTATCATAATAGAAAACAGAAAACAGATATAAATAAAGGACAAGCACTGAAACTAACTCTTTAGTTAATGCAGCAGGCAATTATATATAAATAATAGCCATACTTGTACCTTTGATCCTTAGACCACCGGCTTGAGTATCCCGGGTAATGAAGCTGATAACTCAATCTTTCTGAGAAATCAATACCTTTGAATACTTTAATGATCGTCATACCTTGGTAGCCTTGTTGTCAAATAGACAAGCCGGCGAAGAAGATCATGCTAATTATTTGCAACAAGAAACTCAAAGGCAAACAACAGTTAACAAGTATGATTGAACCTTATATTTAAAGGTTGGTGGCTTCTGATTCAAATACGATCAGTAAACCGGACCAAAGGGGTTAAGCTAAGGTTCGAATACAACCATATAGCCCCCAGTGGCCGTGGCGTTGCGCCGATCAAGAGGGTACCGACAGCTATGTTCTCTTTGGTTCGAATACGATCTATGTTTGAACAAGAAGCCCCAAATGATCTTGAGAGGTTTTTAACGACCCTGATTCGAATACGATCCAAGTCGGACCCAAAAGGGGTTAAGCTATGATTCGAATACGATCAAGAAGCCCCCTAGTGAGTTTGGCCTTGAGCCGATCAAGAGGGTTACAACAGCTATGTTCTCTTTGGTTCGAATACGACCTATGTTTGAGCAGGAAGCCCCCAAGTGACCATGATAATTGCAGCTAGATTCGAATACGATCATAAGCCGGACCAAAAAGGGTTAGACTTGATTCAAATATGATCAGCTCCTTAATAGTCATTTGAAAATAAGAAATAACAAAGATGCATAATCTTTGAAAAGAAAAGAGACCGATGGTCTTACTTTATTACTTATCATGGTATATACAATGTTAAAGTATGTACATGATGAGACCCGGTAGCTCAGGTGTAGTATGGCCGAAGTTGAGCAATGTTCCACGGCCGGCGGGTCTCCTCCTCCGACTTACGTGAATCTTTGTGTTCTCGAACGTCAATGAGGTAATACGACCCGTTGTTTAAGTTCTTGCTGACCACAAAGGGTCCTTCCCAAGGTGGGGATAGCTTGTGCGCATCTGACAGATCCTGGATGAGCAGGAGCACCAGGTCGCCTTCCTGAAAAGTCCTGGATTTGACCCGGCGGCTGTGATAAAGGCGCAGGTCCTGTTGATAAATTGCTGACCGAGCCGCTGCTAAGTCTCTTTCTTCATCCAACAAGTCAAGTGCATCCTGTCTGGCTTGTTCATTATTAGCTTCAACATAAGCCGCCACACGGGGCGAGTCATGACGGATGTCATAGGCAACACTGCTTCTGCTCCATACACCATGAAGAAAGGTGTGTAGCCTGTAGACCTGTTAGGTGTGGTGTTGATACTCCACAACACCGAGGGTAATTCCTCTACCCAAAAACCCGGCGTTCGCTGTAAGGGAACCATAAGCTGGGGTTTGAGACCTTTTAAAATTTCCTGATTTGCTCTCTCAGCTTGACCATTGGATTGAGGATGAGCTACAGAAGAAACATCAAGCCGGATGTGCTCACGTTGACAAAACTCCTCCATAGCCCCTTGGGACAGATTAGTGCCATTGTCAGTGATAATGCTGTGTGGAAAACCAAAACGGAAGATCACCTTTTTCATGAACTGAACCGCCGTGGCCGCGTCACACTTACTCACTGGCTCCGCCTCAACCCACTTAGTGAATTTATCAATTGCCACTAAGATATGTGTATTTTTATCCTTAGAACTTTTGAAAGGTCCCACCATGTCAAGCCCCCAGACCGCAAATGGCCAAGTGATTGGAATCACCCGGAGCTCTTGAGCCGGCACATGTGCTCATCGTGCGAACTTTTGACATCCATCACATCTGCTGACCAGATCCTCTGCATCAGCATGAGCCGTCAACCAGTAAAAACCGTGATGAAAAGCCTTGGCCACCAGAGATTTTGACCCAGCGTGATGACCACAATCACCTTCATGGATCTCACGAAGTATTTCTTGACCTTCTTCGGGGGAAACACACCGCTTAAACGCTCCGGAGACGCTGCGATGGTATAGTTCTCCATCTAAAATCGTCATTGACTTAGACCGCCGTGTTATCTGTCGAGCCAGGGTCTCATCCGCTGGCAACTCTCCCCGGGTCATGTAAGCCAAGAACGGCACTATCCAATCTGGGATGACATGAAGAGCTGCTACCAACTGCGCCTTCGGGTCAGGAACAACTAAATCTTCTTCTGTGGGCAACTTGACAGACGGGTTATGCAAAACATCCAAAAAGGTGTTAGGTGGTACTGGCTTACGCTGAGACCCCAACCGGCTTAAAGAATCATCCGCTTCGTTCTTTCGACGGTCAATGTGCTCCACCTGATAACCTTTAAAATGCCCTGCAACAGCATCAACCTCCCGGCGATAAGCCACCATGAGAGGGTCCTTGGAATCCCACTTGCCTGATACCTGTTGAGCCACTAGATCTGAGTCGCCAAGACATCTGACCCGGCTCAAACTCATCTCTTTTCCTACTCGAAGACCATGGAGCAAGGCTTCATACTCTACTACGTTGTTAGTGCAAGGAAGCATCAACCGTAACACATAACAAAATTTGTCACCTCGCGGAGAGGTTAACACAACTCCAGCCCCCGAGCCTTCCAACTGTCTGGACCCATCAAAATGAATAGTCCAATACGTGTTGTCTGGTTTCTCTTCTGGCATCTGCATCTCTATCCA
This sequence comes from Triticum urartu, assembly GCF_056163025.1. Taxonomy (NCBI): domain Eukaryota; kingdom Viridiplantae; phylum Streptophyta; class Magnoliopsida; order Poales; family Poaceae; genus Triticum; species Triticum urartu. The sequence continues at coordinate 51,484,596 of NC_141875.1, forward strand.
GTCATTAATGAAGTCAACTAGTGCTTGAGATTTGATCGCGGTACGTGGCACATACTTCAACCCATGAGACCCAAGCTCAATCGCCCACTTGGCGACTCGCCCAGTGGCTTCTCTGTTTTGAATGATGTCTCCCAAAGGAGCAGAGCTAACCACGGTGATTGGATGTCCCTGAAAATAATGCTTAAGCTTTCAGCTTGCCATGAACACCCCATATACGAGCTTCTGCCAATGTGGATATTGTTGCTTGGATTCAATTAGCACCTCACTGACGTAGTAAACCGGCCGTTGAACCGGATGCTCCTTGCCAGCTTCCTTGCGCTCCACCACAATAGCCACACTAACAGCTCATGAGTTGGCGGCCACGTATAACAGCAGCGGCTCTTTCTCAACTGGAGCAGCCAGGACCGGCGGCTCAGCAAGCTGTGTCTTCAAATCTTCAAAAGCAGAGTTTGTAGCATCGCTCCAAACAAAATCATCTGTTTTCTTCATCATCTGATATAGAGGCATTGCCTTCTCCCCTAACCGGCTTATGAACCGGCTCAAAGCAGTGACACGACCTGCCAGTCATTGAACGTCATTGATGCATGTTGGTTTGGCCAGGGATGTAATTGCCTTGATTTTCTCCGGGTTAGCCTCGATACCTCGGTTAGACACCAAAAAACCCAAGAGCTTGTCGGCTGGGACTCCAAAAACACACTTGGCCGGGTTAAGAATCATTTTGTAGACCCGGAGATTATCGGAAGTCTCTTTCAGATCTGCGACCAAGGTTTCCTCCTTCCTGGATTTTATCACTATATGATCCACATAAGCATGAACATTACGTCCAATTTGATCGTGAAGACAATTCTGCACACACCGTTGGTAAGTCGCCTGGGCACTCTTCAGCCCAAAAGGCATAGACACATAGCAGAAAGCTCCAAAAGGAGTGATAAAAGCCGTCTTCTCCTGATCTTTGACTGCCATCTTGATCTGATGATAACCAGAATACACATCCAAAAAACTCAAACGTGCGCAACCCGCGGTAGCATCAATGATCTGATCAATATGGGGGAGGGCAAAAGGATCAGCCGGACAAGCCTTGTTCAGATCGGTGTAATCCACACACATACGCCAGGTGCCATTCTTTTTGAGTACAAGCACCGGGTTGGCTAACCACTCTAGGTGAAAGACTTCTACAATGAACCCAGCTGCCAAAAGTCAGGCCACCTCTTCTCCAATGGCCTTGCGCCTTTCTTCATTGAACCGTCGGAGAAATTGTGTGACAGGTTTAAACTTTGGATCAATATTGAGAGTGTGCTCAGCGAGTTCCCTCGGGACACCCGACATGTCTGAAGGTTTCCATGTGAAGATGTCCCGGTTCTCACGGATGAACTCGATGAGCGCGCTTTCCTATTTTGGATCCAAGTTAGCACTGATGATGAAATGCTTGGATGAGTCGCCAGGCACAAAGTCAACCATCTTGGTGTCATCAGATGATTTGAACTTCAACACTAGCTCATGCTCTATTGTTGGTTTCTTTGATGACGTCATGTCTGCCAAGTCAACATGATCTTTGTAAAATTTTAACTCCTCTATTGCACAGATAGTTTCAGCATAGGCAGCATCACCTTCTTCACACTCCAAAGCTATTTTCCGGCTCTCGTGTAATGGTGCCCTTATAATCCACCATCTTAAGCTGCAAATACACATAACACAGCCGAGCCATGAATTTGGCATAAGCCGGCCGTCCAAACAGAGCATGATACGGGCTTTTGATCTTAACCACCTCAAAGGTTAATTTTTCTGCTCTAGAGTAATACTCATCCCCAAAGGCTACTTCTAGTTCAATCTTACCCACTTGGTATGCCGACTTGCCAGGAACTACACCATGAAAAATAGTGTTGGATTGTTTAAGACTCTTATCAGTCAATCCCATCCGGCGGAACGTCTCATAGTAGAGGATGTTGATGCTGCTGCCTCCATCCATGAGTACCTTAGTGAATTTGTATCCACCAACCTGAGGCTGCACCACCAAAGCCAAGTGACCCGGATTATGGACCCAGGGTGGGTGATCCTCTCTACTCCACACAATAGGCTGCTTTGACCAACGTAAGTAACGTGGAACCACCGGCTCAACGGCATTGATGGCCCTCTTGTGAAGCTTCTGGTCTCTCTTACATAAGCTAGTGGTGAATACATGGTATTGCCCACTATTCAGCTGCTTCGGGTTGCTCTGATATCCGGACTGCTGCTGCTGATTACCTTGGCCGGGTTGCGGATTATTCCCTCCTTGGTTACCAAGATGGCCCTGACCATGGAATCCTCCTCCACCTAAGCCGGCGCCCGGGCCTTGGAAACCGCCTCCACCTGAGCTGCCACCTAGGCCGTGACCTCCATCAAACGCGTTTGAATATTTAAACACCTTCATGATCGTACAATCTTTCCACAGGTGGGTGGCTGGCTTCTCCCGGGTGCCATGCTTTGGACAAGGCTCATTCAATAATTGCTCAAGGGTGGGACGTGACCCGCCCGACCGAGGGGGCTGTCTGCCCTTGCGCCGTTCATTTTCGCCTTGTGCATTGGTGTTAGCAACGAACTCATCAGCCTTACGTTTATTACCTCCTTGATTCACCGGGTTATGCTGGTGACCCTTGCCGTTGCCGTTCTTCTTTCTCTTCTTGCCTTTTCTTCGTCAGACAACGGGTCCTTGGTAGTATCAGAATCAGCATACTTGACGAGAGCCTCCATCAACGTTCCCATGTCATTACAGTCACGCTTGAGCCGCCCCAGCTTCTGCTTCAGAGGTTTGAAACGACAATTTTTCTCCAACATTAAGACTGCTGAGCCGGCATCCATCTTATCAGATGAATGTATTATCTCCTTGACCCGGCGCATGATACGTCTCCGTCGTATCTATAATTTTTGATTGTTCCATGCCAATATTATTCAACTTTCATATACTTTTTGCAACTTTTTATATTATTTTTGGGACTAACATATTGATCTAGTGCCCAGTGCCAGTTCCTATCTGTTGCATGTTTTTGGTTTCGCAGAATATCCATATCAAACGGAGTCCAAACGGAATAAAAACGGACGGAGCTTATTTTTGGAAAATATGGAAAATTCGGAAGGAAAATCAACGCAGACCAGTGCCCGAGGTGGTCACGAGGCAGGGGGCGCCCCCTACCCTCGTGAGCCCACCGTAAGGCGATTGATGCTCTTCTTTTGCCGCAAGAAAGCTAATATTCAGAAAAAAATCACGGCGAAGGTTTTGGGCTAATCGGAGTTACGGATCTCCATATATAATACGAAACGGTGAAACAGAGCCAGAACAGAACCCAGAACCAGAGAGAAACAGAGAGATAGATCCAATCTTGGAGGGGCTCTCGCCCCTCCCATGCCATGGAGGCCAAGGACCAGAGGGGAAACCCTTCTCCCATCTAGGGAGGAGGTCCAGGAAGAAGAGGAAGAAGGGGGCCCCTCTCCCCCTCTCCTCCGGTGGCTCTGGAACGCCGTCGTGGCCATCATCATCATCACCGCGATCTTCACCAACAGCTCCGCCATCTTCACCAACATCTCCATCACCTTCCCCCCTCTATCTACAGCGGTCCACTCTCCCGCAACCCGCTGTACCCTCTACTTGAACATGGTGCTTTATGCTTCATATTATTATCCAATGATGTGTTGCCATCCTATGATGTCTGAGTAGATTTTCGTTGTCCTATCGGTGGTTGATGAATTGCTATGATTAATTTAATTTGCTTGTGGTTATGTTTCTATCCTTTGGTGCCCATCATATGAGCGCGCGCGTGGATCACACCATAGGGTTAGTTGTATGGTGATAGGACTATGTATTGGAGGGCAAGAGTGACAGAAGCTTCAACCTAGCATAGAAATTGATGCATACGGGATTGAAGGGGGACCAATATATCTTAATGCTATGGTTGGGTTTTGCCTTAATGAACAATAGTAGTTGCGGATGCTTGCTAATAGTTCCAATAATAAGTGCATAGAATTCCAAGTAAGGGATGGCATGCTAGCAGTGGCCTCTCCCACATAATACTTGCTATCGGTCTAGTAAAGTAGTCAATTGCTTAAGGGACAATTTCGCAACTCCTACCACCACTTTTCCACACTCGCTATATTTACTTTAGTTGCTTCTTTACCTTAACAACCCCTAGTTTTATTTTTGTGCTATTTACTTTCTTGCAAGCCTTTCCGAAAACACCTACGAAGTACTTCTAGTTTCATACTTGTTCTAGGTATAGCGAACGTCAAGCGTGCGTAGAGTTGTATCGGTGGTCGATAGAACTTGAGGGAATATTTGTTCTAACTTTAGCTCCTCATTGGGTTCGACACTCTTACTTATTGAAAACTGTTGCGATCCCCTATACTTGTGGGTTATCAAGACCTTTTTCTAGCGCCGTTGCCGGGGAGCAATAGCGTGGGGTGAATATTCTCGTGTGTGCTTGTTTGCTTTATCACTAAGTAATTTTTATTTGCTGTTCTTAGTTGTTTTCTACCTTTAGTTATGGGTAGGAAACGCAAAATACCAAAAAAATTAGCTGTACCTACTGAACCAATGGTTGAAGAACCACTCAAAATCTATCACACTGCTGAAGCTTTTTACTTGGATCATCTTCGATCCCTTTGTGCTCGTGCCGAAACCCCAACTAGCTTAGTTGAGGGAAAATCTTTAGATGAGCATGCTTGTTATGTGCGACACCGTATATCTGAAAAAGGGAAACTATTATGGGGTCAAATTCAACGTTTGCAATGCTATGCTTGGAATTTATTTGAAATATATGATTTTACTTGTTGTTTTGAAAACCCTTAGAAACACCTTCCCTATCAATGTGAGGTTAGTAATAATGGAATCGTATCTTTGTATGCTAAGGGTGTTTATAATTACTATGATGTTCAACAAATTGAAGAATTTGTTGCTTTTAAGGGTGCTTCTGAAATTGCTTCTTTGATTGAAAAGTATGATGCTACTCTTCACAAATCTGAAAATTTTGCCATACTTGAATATTGTTATGAGAATTATGCTTCTAATGCTTATTTTAAACTATATATTGAGGACTACTCCGCTGTCCGAGAAGAGACTAATATTTTGCAGGAGTCTATGGAAGAAGAAATTGATGAAACTGTGAGCTCATTGGATGAAAAAGATGAGGAGGAGAGCGAAGAACGAAAGGAGGAAGAGCGGATTGATCACCCGTGCCCACCTTCTAATGAGAGTAACTCTTCAACTCATACATTGTTTAATTCCCCTTCGTGCTTAGCGAAGGATGATTGCTATGATGACTGTTATGATCCCATTGATTCTCTTGAAATATCCCTTTTTGATGATGCTTGCTATGCTTGTGGCCAAGATGCCAATATGAATTATGCTTATGGAGATGAACTTGCTATAGTTCCTTATGTTAAACATGAAATTGTTGCTATTGCACCCACGCATGATAGTCCTATTATCTTTTTGAATTCTCCCGATTATACTATATGGAGAAGTTTGCACTTATTAAGGATTATATTGATGGGTTGCCTTTTACCGCTGCACATGATGATTTTGATAAATATAATATGCATGTGCTTGCTGCTCCTACTTGCAATTATTATGAGAGAGGAGCTATATCTCCACCTCTATGTTTCCAACATGATAAAATTGCAAGAAACTGTTTATACTATGCATTGGCCTTTACTAGGTGTGCATGAATTGTTCTTTTATGACATGCCGATGCATAGGAAGAGAGTTAGACTTCATCATTGCTTGATATATGTTGCCTTGTTCTCACTACTAAATTACAAATCATTGTTAATTAAAATTGGCTTTGATATACCTTGGGATCCGGGTGGATTCACTACTTGAGCACTATATGCCTAGCTTAATGGCTTTAAAGAAAGCGCTGCCAGGGAGACAACCTGGAAGTTTTAGAGAGTCATTTATTTATGTTGAGTGCTTTCATATAATTTAAAAACAACAAAAATAAAGAGGGGAACCCAAAACTTTTTCAAAAAGGAAAGCCAAAGTGAGAAAGACAAGCATTGTTGAAGTGGGAGAGCTCCTTGAACTTTGTTCATGCTCACAACAACTTTGTGAATCTTGATTACAGAAACTTTTCAATAAAAATAATTATCCCCTTGTACAATTCCATTGTATTATAAAAATAATGTGCCAAGGTTTGCCTTTAGGATGTTTACATTTGCTTGATGGTTTGTACGGTGCCGGACAGAAACTTTGGCTGTAGTGCACGATTTTACATTTTTAGCTGGAATATCGAATGGTTCTGATTCTTTTTGCACTGTCTTCCTATACAAATTTTTTATTTTTCCTAATTTTGGTAGAATTGTTTAGGTACCAGAAGTATGGTTAATGTTCAAATTATTACAGATTGTTCTGTTTTAGACAGATTCTGTTTTTGATGCATAGTTTGCTTGTTTTGATGAAACTATCGATTCATATCAGTGGATTAAGCCATGAAAAAGTTATATTACAGTAGACACAATGCAAAAACAAAATATTAATTGGTTTGCAACAGTACTTAGAGTAGTGATTTGCTTTATTATACTAACGGATCTTATCGAGTTTTCTGTTGAAGTTTTGTGTGGATGAAGTGTTCGATGATTGAGAAGGTCTTGATGTGAGAAGAAGGAAGATAGGCGAGAGCTCAAGCTTGGGGATGCCTGAGGCACCCCAAGTTAATATTCAAGGAGACTCAAGCGTCTAAGCTTGGGGATGCTGGGGAGGCATCCCCTCTTTCTTCAACAAATATCGGTATGTTTTCGGATTCGTTTCGTTCATGCGATATGTGCAATCTTGGAGTGTCTTTTGCATTTAGGTTTTCATGTTTCTTTTTTGCACCATGCTGGTATGAGATAGTCCTTGGTTGATTTATAGAATGCTCTTTGCACTTCACTTATTGTAACATCCCAAATTTTCAATTTGGAATGTTATACATTAGACCATCATTGCATATCATAATTTATTTGCTTTTGGTTTTGATCCTAGAAATTCCACGCAACTCAAGGACCCACGGAGAGAGTTGGGGATTTCGTTATTTTCATATTTGAGTTTTCTCAAATTTTGCGAATAGGATCATTTGATTTTAATTATTTTATCATCAATTATTTCTATTACAAAAATATGAGAGAGGGAATAAAATGACTTTCCCAAAATAAATAAATATTGAGGATTTAATAATAAAATCAAATAATATTTTATTTCGGAGTTTTTCGGTATTTTATTTGAATTTAGAAAAAATGTGCGTTTTCAAAATTGCATTTAGGCCCCAAATAAATGTTCACCTTGTGCGGCTTGATTTTAGAAGCTCGGGAAAATTTATTATGGGATTTTTGGAGTCCATTTATTATTTCTTTTATTTGTTTTTCTGCGTGGAATAATTAAAAAAACACGAACCGACTTTGGGCCGTACCCGACCGGGACTCCGCCCGGGGGCAGCCTTTAAATAGCCGCCGCCTGAGCCGCCGCCAACCCTAACCCTAGCCGCGCCTCGATCCGCGCGCCCGCCGCCGCCGACCCGCCTCCCGAGGTAAAAAAAGAGAAAAAAGGGGGTCGCGGTTTTATTTTTTTAGTTTCGGTTTTTTTAAATAGATCAGTTTTTCCGGTTTATTTATTTAGCGAGCATTCGTCCGTTCGTTCGTTCTAGCGAACGTTCGTCGTTTTTCTTTTTCTCGGATTAAATCCGCGATTTTTCTGATCGCGATTCCTGATCCGATTTTCGTTTTAGTATAACTTTTCGCTCGTTTATCGGAATCAGGAGATTCAAGCGCGTGGAGTTTCGTCTTGAAACCCTGTATCCATTTAACCAACTTAAACAAGTTTTTGCCACTGTAAAAAATTTCCCTAGATCCAGAATAGTAAACGAAGCTTGTTTCCTTTGCCGTTTGACTTTCATTGCTTCGTTTGATTTGATTCTTTTTGCAAACTGGAGTTGTTAAGTTGAACCTTCTGGTTAGATCTCTTATTTGCATTTTACCTGTGCATTAGATGAATACTTATTGTATGCTTGTTTGTCTGTCTGCGATAGAATACCCAGAGTGCGCCGCCTGTTACTTCGAATCTCTAGGTTTCGCGGATCATCAGCAAGGCAAGTAACACTTTGATCATACCTCCTACTACCCAGTTTTATTGCATTAGATCAATCCTCAAATATTGCATGATTAGGATCTAAATAAATTGTGGGATGGGAAGTAGTTGAGGTAGTACCTATTACCTGTTGTATTATCAAACCTTTGGGAGTTACTTCTATGTTTGCCTATTATGCCATGCTATGCTAGTAGACGTGGATTGGGTGAGTGATATTCATGACAGATGTGAGTTTGTTAATTAATGGTTTATCTAAGGTGGCAACTTAAACACACATTTGGGTGGATTGAGGTACCTGGGTATTCCAGGATTGCCTGTTTTTCTTTATGGACCGCCACCCAGGCCCAAAGGGATCATGAGATTTTTCATACTAGAAACTTCCGTGTGCAGCCACAAGCTATTATGGGCTCTAGCATAGTTGATTAAGTCATGTGAACTCTTACAGGGTAGACTAGCAGATGTAGGGGAAAGTAGGTGTAACGGTCTGTCCATCATAAGGTGCTAGCACTTCTGAAAGACTATGTCTCGGTCATCCGTTTCTCAAACACCATGTAGTGCGAGAAACCAAACGGAGGCGATCGAGTCTTGTGGGGAAAAGTGTGCAAACCTCTGCAGAGTGTATAAACTAATCATGGTTAGCCGTGTCCCCGGTTATGGACAGCTTGAGTATCTAGTACTTGGATTATCATGTGAATCTCAACATGTTACTCTAAAAATTAATTTTGTTGGGTTTTGTTTAATGATGATGCTTAATTGGGATTGAGGATGATGTCAACCATTCTCAATGTTTAACAACTACCATGATAGTTAAATAAAATTTATTCCTTTGCAGTAGGGAAAAATTGGCTTTTCGCAAAACGGTAACCACAAAGCTTTCCACCAGCCAAATATGCATATAGTATAGCTGTTTCATTCCATTACTCTCTATGTGATACTTTGCCAGCATATTCCATGTGCTGACCCATTTCGAGCTGCAACGTTAATGTTGCAGACTTTTCAGACGACAATTAAGGAGTTTTAGGTCGTGGTTCTATACTCAGTGATGCCGTTGGAGTTGATGGACTCACATATCTTCCAAGCCTTTCGCTGTTATAGTTATTAGATGGCCTTAAGCCATATTTATTGTAATAAGTTCTCTATTGAGACACTCGATGCAATAAGTGTGTGATTGCTACTCTGTTATAAATCCTCCGAGTACTGTGTGGTGTCAGCATTACTGATCCAGGGATCACACCTGAGCACAGAGATCAGACTATTTGAGGTCTGGTCGCTATAGAGATGGTATCAGAGCACACGCTGACTATAGGACAAGACCTAGATCACTATTCACTCTCTTCTCTTCTGACCTCTCATCTTTTCTACTCTTTAGGTTGGCGGATGCAAGGAACAAGTTCACGCAACCGGATGACGATACACCCTTTGGACGTCACTTGAAGGAAGTCACTAGATACCTGAACATAGGAGTACCAAGCTTCACCGGAACCTACAACGCCACCTTACCTAAAGAAGAGCGCTGGATGATTCAAGTTCGAGTTCCAGGAAGGACGTTCATGCCAGTCACTAAGCCCATAGAGTTTTCTTTTGATGCACCAACTTGGAGTCTAGGAAAGAGCATGGCAGCTCACATCGCCATGGAACGCATTGGAGAAGTCTACCGCAATGATCTCAAGGATACTTTCTACTAGATTTGTGGGCGCCGAGATGAACACTGGGAGATGATCAGCACCAGGAAGGATAGATCAGTTGCAGCTTTTATCCAGGAGTTAAACCAGCACATTCGACGACAGGAGAACTAGATGTGCGTCGACATGATAGACCTGAAGAAGGCAAGGACAAGAATCAAGGAACTGGAGGAAGAACTCAAGGCTACACGTGAAGATTATGAAGAAGAAATTGAAGTATTAGTGGATAAGAATGCCGACCTAACAATGAAGATTGGGATATTTATGGGAGGCCCTACACCAGTAGATGAAGATGAAGAACCCAAGGAGATTCGCCCGGAAGACTACATCATCATCGATGACACCGACTTGGATCCAGATGATAGCAATGATGACTATGTTGATGAAGCCGGAGCAGATATCATGGAGTCTGCAACCGAAGAATATTTCTAGTAGACCACCTCATTAGTAGTAGTAGTCCACCATGTAAATACAGTAGTCCGAACACTTTTGCGATAGTTAGATCGATTGTATGCCCTTGTTTGAATGAATAAAGTGAATTGTTTGCTTTTGCCTCGTGTGCATATGGTAGTGTTTTCTCTTTAGACCCCATCTATTCTTAAATCTCATCTTTTCTAAACCCTCAGATGCCTCCTAGACGTGACCCCGAATTTACCTTTCCACCGGAGCTCACCCAGTTGATCCAGCAGCAGAACACATTGATGCAGTTGCTAGTCCAGTATCGGAATCAGGGGAACAACAACAACAACAACCCACCACCACCACCACCCGTTGATCACTTAGCCCGTTTTCTTAGGCTGGATCCGCCGGTGTTTTCTAGTAGCACCGAGCCGATAGTAGCAGATGATTGGCTCCGCAAGACAGCTAGAGACTTGACCACAATAGGATGCACATATGCGGAGAAGGTGAAGTTTGCCGCACATCAGCTTGAAGGACCCGCAGCATCATGGTGGGAGAATTTCACAGCCACTTTCCCTGTCGACACTGTCACTTGGGACTAGTTTTAGCAGGCTTTTCGAACTGCCCATGTTTCAGCAGGAGCTATGGCCATGAAGAAGCATGAGTTTCGCAACTTGCGCCAAGGAGGACGAACAGTTGGCCAGTATGTGGAGGACTTTAGTAAATTAGCACGTTATGCCCCAGATGACATTGCTACAGATGCAGCTAAGCAGGAGAAGTTTCTAGAAGGACTGAATGATGAGTTGAGCATGCAGTTGATGGTAGCAACCTTCAACAACTACCAGGAGTTGGTAGATCGTGCTCTTATGATTGAAGGCAAGCAACAGCAGATTGAGAATTGCAAGACGAAGTGTGGACAAGGGAAGTACAATTCTGGAGCCCAGCAGAAGCCACGTTTTGCCCCTAGATCGGGAGGACATTTTTAGCATACCCATGGAGGAGGTAGCTCGCAAAATCACAACGGCACCAAGAATGGTAACGGCAATGGAGGAAGCAACGGCCAGAACCGTACCAACCCATCAACCCCAGCCAAGAAGGACATGAGGCAAGTCACTTGCTTTAAGTGCCAGAAGACCGTACATTATGCCAATGAATGTCCTGAAGGCCATGATGGCAATGGAATCTGTGGGAAGAAGCCGAACCCTTTCAACAGGGGACAGGTGAACCACGTTAACGTGGAGGAGGTTGAAGAGCAACCGGATGCAATAATCGGTAAGTTTTTGGTTAAGTCATTTACTGCACTCGTTCTTTTTGATACTGGTGCATCGCATTCATACATATCAAGGGGATTTGTGGATACGTATAACTTGCCCACTAAGGTTCTTAGAACACCTATGCTAGTAAGCTCACCAGGAGCGGAGTATATGGCCAGTCAAGGATGTTTTCAAGTGCCATTGAGTATAGGTAGGTATGTGTTTCCCTCAGATTTAATCATTTTGGAATCACAAGGATTTGATGTAATTCTGGGTATGGATTGGCTGTCGATGTACGGAGGAAACATTGATTGCGCCAGTAAGACAATTTTGCTTACTACCCCAGAAGGGAGAAGGATCAAGTATGTATCCCGACATGTGCCAAAAAGGGACTCAAGTAAATTGTTTAACAGGAGTTGTGCAGGAGGAGGTACCAGTGGTTAGGGATTTCCCTGAAGTATTTCCAGAAGAGTTGCCAGGCATGCCACCGGATAGAGATATTGAGTTTTTGATTGAGCTATTGCCAGGCACAGGGCCAATATCAAAGAGACCATACAGGATGCCTGCAAAGGATTTGGTGGAGATTAAGAAGCAGATTAAGGAGTTACTGGATAAAGGTTACATTCGCCCAAGTTTGTCGCCTTGGGGATCACCAGTACTTCTAGTGGAGAAAAAGGATGGATCGTTAAGGATGGTTGTTGATTATCGAGGATTGAATGAAGTAACCATCAAGAACAAGTACCCACTACCAATGATCAATGATCTATTTGATCGATTGCAAGGAGCTAAGGTATTTTCCAAGATCGATCTGCGATCAGGATACCACCAGTTGAAGATTCGAGAACAGGATATACCTAAGACAGCTTTTACCACCAGGTATGGGCTGTACGAGTATACCATTATGTCATTTGGTCCGACTAACGCACCTGCCTATTTTATGAACATGATGAACAAAGTGTTTATGGAGTTCTTGGATAAGTTCATCATGGTGTTCATTGATGATATTCTGGTTTACTCGAAAAGTGAAGAGGAGCGTAAGGAGAATTTGCGATTGGTACTTGAGAAGCTCAGAGAACATCATTTGTATGCCAAGTTCCGCAAGTGTGAGTTTTGGTTGAAGGAAGTAGGATTCCTCAGACATGTTATATCCGGAGAAGGTATATCAGTAGATCCCACTAAAGTTGATACCGTGACCAAGTGGGAAGTACCAACCACAATTGGCGAGATCCGTAGTTTCCTTGGACTCGCAGGATACTACCGGAGATTCATTGAGAATTTCTCAAAGATTGCGAAGCCTATGACGGAGTTGTTGAAAAAGGATACCAAGTTCATATGGACTGAGGAGTGTGAGGCTAGTTTCCAGGAGTTGAAGAAACACTTGGTTACTTCACCAGTATTGATTTTGCCAGACCAGACCAAGGATTATGAGGTGTACTGCGACGCTTCACGTTGAGGACTTGGAGCAGTGCTTATGCAGGAAGGGAGAGTTGTTTCATATGCCTCAAGACAACTGAAACCTCACGAGTTGAATTATGCTACGCATGATTTGGAGTTAGCAGCCGTAGTGCATGCACTAAAGACTTGGAGACATTTCCTCATTGGAAGTCATTGTGAGGTGTACACGGATCACAAGAGTTTGAAGTACATTTTCACGCAAAAGGAGGTAAACCTCAGACAAAGGAGATGGTTGGAGCTCATCAAGGATTATGATATGAGATTGCATTACCATCCCGGAAAAGCTAATGTAGTAGCTGACGCTTTGAGTCGCAAAAGCCATGTCAATACACTAATGACGGGAGAAATACCAAGGGAGTTAGCAGAAAATCTTTGTGAACTATGTTTGGAAATAGTTCCGAGAGGCTATGTAGGAGCATTGGAGATTCAGTCAACTTTGATGGATAGAATCAGAGAAGCTCAGAAGACTGACAAGGAGATTGCCTCTATAAAGGAGAAAATGAGCGAAGGAAAGGCTAAAGGATTTCGTGAGGATGAGCACGACACCCTATGGTTTGAAGACCGTGTTTATGTGCCCAATGACCCGGAGATCAGGAAGTTGATTCTGCAAGAGGCACACGATTCACCATATTTGATTCACCCAGGAAATACCAAGATGTATTTGGATTTGAAGGATATTTTTTGGTGGACCGGAATGAAGAAAGATATTGTGGAGTATGTAGCAGTTTGTGATGTATGTCATAGAGTAAAGACAAAGCATCAGAAGCCAGCAGGATTGCTACAGCCATTGCCGATACCCGAATGGAAGTGGGATAAGTTAGGAATGGATTTTATCACGGGATTACCCAGGACTCGTTCAGGCTATGACTCGATTTGGGTTGTAGTTGATCGGTTGACGAAAGTAGCTCATTTCATCCCGGTAAAGACCACTTACACCAGTGCTAAGTTGGCAAAGATATACATGACCAGGATTGTATGCTTACATGGAGTTCCGAGGAGTATAGTACCAGATAGAGGAACCCAGTTTACCTCAAAGTTCTGGAATCAGTTGCACAAAACTTTGGGTACCAGGCTAGAGTTCAGCACATCTTTCATCCATAGACAGACGGACAGACCGAGAGAGTCAATCAGATTTTGGAGGACATGCTGAGAGCTTGTGCGCTAGATTATGGATCTAGTTGGGACGAGAATTTGCCGTATGCAGAGTTCTCTTACAACAACAGCTATCAATCTAGTTTAAAGATGGCCCCTTTCGAAGCCTTGTACGGAAGGAGGTGCAGGACACCGTTGTCGTGGGATGAAGTTGGAGACCGCCAGCTGTTTGGACCTGACTTGATTAAGGAGTCTAAACAGAAGGTGAAATTGATTCGCGATAGGCTTAAGATAGCCCAGTCCAGATAGAAGAGTTATGCAGATTCTTAACGCAAGGAGAAAGTTTACAAAGTTGGAGATAGAGCTTATCTTCGAGTATCTCCACTTCGGGGAACAAAGCGCTTTGGTGTTAAAGGAAAGTTAGCGCCATGATTTGTAGGACAATACCGAGTATTGGAACGTATGGGAGAAGTGGCCTACAAGTTGGAATTGCCTGAAGGATTGTCAGGAGTTCATGATGTGTTCCACGTTTCTCAGTTGAAGAAGTGCCCCGCGGAGATGGCTGACATACCCTTAAGAGACACAGTGCCATTGGAAGCAATTCAGTTGGATAACGATTTGACCTATGAGGAGAAACCAGTTAAGATTCTAGAGTATGCCAGTCGAGTCACTCGCAGCAAGGTTATCAAGTTTTGCAAGTTTCAATGGAGCCACCACACGGAGGATGAAGCCACCTGGGAGCGAGAGGAAGCTTTGCTCAAGGACCACCCTCACCTATTTTCTAGCCAACCCGAATCTCGAGGGCGAGATTCATCTTAAGGGGGGTACGTTTGTAACATCCCAAATTTTCAATTTGGAATGTTATACATTAGACCATCATTGCATATCATAATTTATTTGCTTTTGGTTTTGATCCTAGAAATTCCACGCAACTCAAGGACCCACGGAGAGAGTTGGGGATTTCGTTATTTTCATATTTGAGTTTTCTCAAATTTTGCGAATAGGATCATTTGATTTTAATTATTTTATCATCAATTATTTCTATTACAAAAATATGAGAGAGGGAATAAAATGAATTTCCAAAAATAAAGAAATATTGAGGATTTAATAATAAAATCAAATAAGATTTTATTTCGGAGTTTTTCGGTATTTTATTTGAATTTAGGAAAAATGTGCATTTTTCAAAATTGCATTTAGGCCCCAAATAAATGTTCACCTTGTGCGTCTTGATTTTAGAAGCCCGGGAAAATTTATTTCAGGATTTTTGGAGTCCGTTTAGTATTTCTTTTATTTAGTTTTTTGCACGGAATAATTAAAAAAACGCGAACCGACTTTGGGCCGTACCCAAGCGGGACTCTGCCCCGGGGCAGCCTTTAAATAGCCGCCGCCCGAGCCGCCCCAGCCCACCTGAGCCGCCACCAACCCTAACCCTAGCCGCGCCTCGATCCGCGCGCCCGCCGCCGCCGCCGGAGCCGCCGCCGACCTGCCTCCTGAGGTAAAAAAAGAGAGAGAGAAAAAAAGAGAAAAAAAAGAGAGAAAAAAGGGGGTCGCGGTTTTATTTTTTTAGTTTCGGTTTTTTTAAATAGATCGGTTTTTCCGGTTTATTTATTTAGCGAGCGTTCGTTCATTCTAGCGAACGTTCGTCGTTTTTCTTTTTCTCGGATTAAATCCGCGATTTTTCTGATCGCGATTCCTGATCCGATTTTCGTTTTAGTATAACTTTTCGCTCGTTTATCGGAATCAGGCGATTCAAGCGCCTGGAGTTTCGTCTCGAAACCCTCTATTCGTTTAACCAACTTAAACAAGTTTTTGGCACTGTAAAAAATTGCCCTAGATCCAGACTAGTAAACGAAGCTTGTTTCTTTTGCCGTTTGACTTTCGTTGCTTCGTTTGATTTGATTCTTTTTGCAAACCGGAGTTGTTAAGTTGAACCTTCTGGTTAGATCTCTTATTTGAGTTTTACCTGTGAATTAGATGAATACTTATTGTATGCTTGTTTGTTTGTCTGCGATAGAATACCCGGAGTGCGCCGCCTATTACTTCGAATCTCTAGGTTTCGCGGATCATCAGCAAGGCAAGTAACACTTTGATCATACCTCCTACTATCCAGTTTTATTGCATTATATCAATCCTCAAATATTGCATGATTAGGATCTAAATAAATTGTGGGATGGGCAGTAGTTGAGGTAGTACCTATTACCTGTTGTATTATCAAACCTTTGGGAGTTACTTCTACGTTTGCCTATTATGCCATGCTATGCTAGTAGACGTGGATTGGGTGAGTGATATCCATGACAGATGTGAGTTTGTTAATTAATGGTTTATCTAAGGTGGCAACTTAAACACACATCTGGGTGGATTGAGGTACCTGGGTATTCCAGGATTGCCTGTTTTTCTTTATGGATCGCCACCCAGGCCCAAAGGGATCATGAGATTTTTCATACTAGAAACTTCCGTGTGCAGCCACAAGCTATTATGAGCTCTAGCATAGTTGATTAAGTCGTGCGAACTCTTACAGGGTAAACTAGCAGATGTAGGGGAAAGTAGGTGTAACGGTCTATCCATCGTAAGGTGCTAGCGCTTCTGAAAGACTATGTCTCGGTCATCCGTTTCTCAAACGCCATGTAGTGTGAGAAACCAAACGGAGGCGATCGAGTCTTGTGGGGAAATGTGCGCAAACCTCTGCATTGTGTATAAACTAATCATGGTTAGCCGTGTCCCCGGTTATGGACAGCTTGAGTATCTAGTACTTGGATTATCATGTGAATCTCAACATGTTACTCTAAAAATTAATTTTGTTGGGTTTTGTTTAATGATGATGCTTAATTGGGATTGAGGATGCTGTCAACTATTCTCAATGTTTAACAACTACCATGATAGTTAAATAAAATTTATTCCTTTGCAGTAGGGAAAAATTGGCTTTTCGCAAAACGGTAACCATAGAGCTTTCCACCAGCCAAATATGCATATAGTATAGCTGTTTCATTCCATTACTCTCTATGTGATACTTTGCCAGCATATTCCATGTGCTGACCCGTTTCGGGCTGCAACGTTAATGTTGCAGACTTTTCAGACGACGATTAAGGAGTTTTAGTTTGTGGTTCTATACTCAGTGATGCTGTTGGAGTTGATGGACTCACTTATCTTCCAAGCCTTCCGCTGTTATAGTTATTAGATGGCCTTAAGCCATATTTATTGTAATAAGTTCTCTATTGAGACACTCGATGTAATAAGTGTGTGATTGCTACTCTGTTATAAATCCTCCGAGTACTGTGTGGTGTCAGCATTACTGATCCAGGGATGACACCTAAGCACAGAGATCGGACTGTTTGAGGTCTGGTCGCTACACTTATATTCTTTGAGTATGGCTTTATAGAATTCTTCATGTGCTTCACTTATATCATTTGAAGTTTGGATTGCCTGTTTCTCTTCACTTGGACAAACGCCATTTGTAGAATGCTCTTTTGCTTCACTTATATTTGTTAGAGCGTGGGCATATCTTTTGTAGAAAGAATTAAACTCTCTTGCTTCACTTATATATATTTAGAGAGATGACAGGAACTGGTCATTCACATGGTTAGTCATAAAATCCTACATAAACTTGTAGATCACTGAATATGATATGTTTGATTCCTTGCAATAGTTTTGCGATATAAAGGTGGTGATATTAGAGTCATGCTAGTGGGTAGTTGTGGATTGTAGAAATACTTGTGTGGAAGTTTGTGATTCCCGTAGCATGCACGTATGGTGAACCGTTATGTGATGAAGTCGGAGCATGATTTATTTATTGATTGTCTTCCTTATGAGTGGCGGTCAGGGACGAGCGATGGTCTTTTCCTACCAATCTATCCCCCTAGGAGCATGCGCGTAGTAATTTGTTTCGATAACTAATAGATTTTTGCAATAAGTATGTGAGTTCTTTATGACTAATGTTGAGTCCATGGATTATACACACTCTCACCCTTCCATCATTGCTAGCCTCTCTAGTACCACGCAACTTTCGCCGGTACCATAAACCCACCATATATCTTCCTCAAAACAGCCACCATACCTACCTATTATGGCATTTCCATAGCCATTCCGAGATATATTGCCATGCAACTTCCATCATCATCATATACATGACTTGAGCATTTATTGTCATATTGCTTTGCATGATCGTAAGATAGCTAGCATGATGTTTTCATGGCTTGTCCGTTTTTTGATGTCATTGCTACGCTAGATCATTTCACATCCCGGTACACCGCCGGAGGCATTCATATAGAGTCATATCTTTGTTCTAGATATCGAGATGTAAGATTGAGTTGTAAGTAAATAAAAATGTGATAATCATCATTATTAGAGCATTGCCCCAGTGAGGAAAGGATGATGGAGACTATGATTCCCCCATTAAGTCGGGATGAGACTCCGGACTTTACAAAAAAATAAAAGAGGCCAAAGAAGCCCAAATGAAAAAAAGAGGCCAAAGAAGCCCACCAAAAAATTAAAAAAATTAAAAAAATGAGAGAAAAATAGAGAAGGGGCAATGTTACTATCCTTTTACCACACTTGTGCTTCAAAGTAGCACCATGTTCTTCATATAGAGAGTCTCAAGAGTTATCACTTTCATATACTAGTGGGAATTTTAATTATAGAACTTGGCTTGTATATTCCAACGATGGGCTTCCTCAAATGCCCTAGGTCTTCATGAGCAAGCAAGTTGGATGCGCACCCACTTCGTTTCAATTTGAGCTTTCATATACTTATAGCTCTAGTGCATCCGTTGCATGGCAATCCCTACTCACTCACATTGATATCTATTGTTGGGCATCTCCATAGCCCGTTGATACGCCTTGTTGATGTGAGACTATCTTCTCCTTTTTGTCTTCTCCACCATCATATTCTATTCCACCTATAGTGCTATGTCCATGGCTCACGCTCATGTATTGCATGAAAGTTGAAAAGGTTTGAGAATGTCAAAAGTATGAAACAATTGCTTGGCTTGTCATCGAGGTTGTGCATGATGTGAATATTTTGTGTGGTGAAGATGGAGCATAGCCAGACTATATGATTTTGTAGGGATAACTTTCTTTGGCCATGTTATTTTGAAAGACATGATTGCTTTATTAGTAGGCTTGAAGTATGATTGTTTTTATGTCAAATGATAGACTATTGCTTTGAATCACTCGTGTCTTAATATTCATGCCATGATTAGACATATGATCAAGATTATGCTAGGTAGCATTCCACATCAAAAATTATCTTTTTTATCATTTACCTACTCGAGGACGAGTAGGAATTAATCTTGGGGATGCTGATACGTCTCCGTCGTATCTATAATTTTTGATTGTTCCATGCCAATATTATTCAACTTTCATATACTTTTTGGCAACCTTTTATATTATTTTTGGGACTAACATATTGATCCAGTGCCCAGTGCTAGTTCCTGTCTGTTGCACGTTTTTGGTTTCGCAGAATATCCATATCAAACGGAGTCCAAACGGGATAAAAACGGACGGAGCTTATTTTTGGAAAATATGGAAAATTTGGAAGGAAAATCAATGCGAACCAGTGCCCGAGGTGGTAACGAGGCAGGGGGGCGCGCCTCTACCCTCGTGAGCCCACCGTAAGGCGGTTGATGCTCTTCTTTTGCTGCAAGAAAGATAATATTAGGAAAAAAAATCACGGCGAAGGTTTCAGGCCAATCGGAGTTACGGATCTCCATATATATACGAAACGGTGAAACAGAGCCAGAACAGAATGCAGAACCAGAGAGAAACAGAGAGATAGATCCAATCTCGGAGGGGCTCTCACCCCTCCCATGCCATGGAGGCCAAGGACCAGAGGGGAAACCCTTCTCCCATCTAGGGAGGAGGTCAAGGAAGAAGAGGAAGAAGGGGGCCCCTCTCCCCCTCTCTTCCGGTGGCGTGCTACGTCTTGAGCTTGCGTTGGTTTTCCCCGAAGAGGAAGGGATGATGCAGCAGAGTAGCGTAAGTATTTCCCTCAGTTTTTGAGAACCAAGGTATCAATCCAGTAGGAGGCCACGCTCAAGTCCCTCGTACCTACACGAAACGATAGCTACTCACAACCAACGCGATTAGGGGTTGTCAATCCCTTCACGGTCACTTACGAGAGTGAGATCTGATAGATATAATATTTTTGGTATAAAGATGCAAAGTAAAAAAGCAAAGCAAGATTAAAGTGATGGAGATTGATATAATGAGAATAGACCTGGGGGCCATAGGTTACACTAGTGGCTTCTCTCAAGAGCATAATTATTCTACGGTGGGTGAACAAACTACTGTTGAGCAATTGACAGAATTGAGCATAGTTATGAGAATATCTAGGCATGATCATGTATATAGGCATCACGTCCATGACAAGTAGACCGAAACGATTCTGCATCTACTACTGTTACTCCACTCATCGACCGCTATCCAGCATGCATCTAGAGTATTAAGTTAAAAACATAGTAACGCCTTAAGCAAGATGACATGATGTAGAAAGATAAATTCATGCAATATGAAATAAACCCCATCTTGTTATCCTCGATGGCAATGATACAATACGTGCCTTGATGCCCCTTCTGTCACTGGGAAAGGACACCGCAAGATCGAACCCAAAGCTAAGCACTTCTCCCATGGCAAGAACTACCAATCTAGTTGGCCAAACCAAACGGATAATTCGAAGAGACTTGCAAAGATAACCAATCATACATAAAAGAATTCAGAGAAGATTCAAATATTATTCATCGATAGACCTGATCATAAACCCACAATTCATCGGTCTCAACAAACACACCGCAAAAAGAAGATTACATCGAATAGATCTCCACAAGAGAGGGGGAGAACTTTGTATTGAGATTCAAAAAGAGAGAAGAAGCCATCTAGCTACTAACTATGGACCCGAAGGTCTGAGGTAAACTACTCACACTTCATCGGAGGGGCTAGGATGATGTAGAAGCCCTCCGTGATGACGGCCCTCTTCTGGCAGAGCTCCGGAACAGGCCCCAAGATGGGATCTCATGGATACAGAAAGTTGCGGCAGTGGAATTAGGTTTTTGGCTCCTGTTCTGATCGTTTGGGGGTACGTAGGTATATATAGGAGGAAGGAGTACGTCGGTGGAGCACCGAGGGGCCCATGAGGCAGGGGGCGCGCCCCCACCCTCGTGACCTCTCTCTTTGACTCCTTGGAGTAGGGTCCAAGTCTCCTGGATCACGTTCGGTGAGAAAATCACGTTCCCGAAGGTTTTATTCCGTTTGGACTCCGTTTGATATACTGTTTCTCGGAAACACTGAAATAGGCAAAAACAACAATTCTAGGCTGGGCCTCCGGTTAATAGGTTAGTCCCAAAAATAATATAAAAGTGGAAAATAAAACCCAATATAGTCCAAAATAGTAGATAATATAGCATCGAGCAATAAAAATTATAGATACGTTGGAGACGTATCAGGCATCCCCAAGCTTAATTCCCGCTCGTCCTTGAGTAGGTAAATGATAAAAAGAGAATTTTTGATGCGGAGTGCTACTTGGCATAATTTCAATGCAAATCTTCTTAATTGTGATATGAATATTCAGATTAGAAAGATTCAAGACAAAAGTTTATATTGACATAAAAATAATAATACTTCAAGCATACTAACAAAGCAATTATGTCTTCTCAAAATAACATGGCCAAAGAAAGTCATCCCTACAAAATCATATAGTTTGGCTATGCTCCATCTTCACCACACAAAGTATTTAAATCATGCACAACCCCGATGACAAGCCAAGCAATTGTTTCATACTCTAACTTTTTCAAAACTTTTTCAATCTTCACGCAATACATGAGCGTGAGCCATGGATATAGCACTATAGGTGGAATAGAATGGTGGTTGTGGCGAAGACAAAAAGGAGGGGAAGATAGTCTCACATCAACTAGGCGTATCAACGGGCTATGGAGATGCCCATCAATAGATATCAATGTGAGTGAGTAGAGATTGCCATGCAACGGATGCACTAGAGCTATAAATGTATGAAAGCTCAAAAAGAAACTAAGTGGGTGTGCATCCAACTTGCTTGCTCACGAAGACCTAGGGCAATTTGAGGAGGCCCATCATTGGAATATACAAGCCAAGTTGTATAATGTAAAATTCCCACTAGTATATGAAAGTGATAGCATGAGAGACTCTCTACTATGAAGATCATGGTGCTACTTTGAAGCACAAGTGTGGTAAAAGGATAGTAGCATTGCCCCTTTTTATTTTTTTCTCTTTTTTTGGGCCTTCTTTTTTTCTTTGGCCTTTCTCTTTTTGATTGGGACAATGCTCTATTAAATGATGACCATCACACTTTTATTTATTTACAACTCAATGATTACAACTCGATTCTAAAACAAAGTATGACTCTATATGGATGCCTCCGGCGGTGTACCCGGATATGCAATGAATCAAGAGTGAAAAGTATGAAAAAATTATGAACGGTGGCTTTGCCACAAATACTATGTCAACTACATGATCATGCTAAGCAATATGACAATGATGAATGTGTCATGATGAACTAGATGGTGGAAAGTTGCATGGCAATATATCCCGGTGTCGGTGTCAAAACCGGCGGATCTCGGGTAGGGGGTCCCGAACTGTGCGTCAAGGCCGGATGGTAACAGGAGAAAAGGGACACGATGTTTTTACCCAGGTTTGGGCCCTCTCGATGGAGGTAATACCCTACTCCTGCTTGATTAATATTGATGATATGGGTAGTACAAGAGTAGATCTACCACGAGATCAAGGAGGCTAAACCCTAGAAGCTAGCCTATGGTATGATTGTTGTATATGGAGTTGATGTCCTACGGACTAAAACCCTCCGGTTTATATAGACACCGGATAGGGTTAGGGTTACACAGAGTCGGTTATAATGGTAGGAGATCTTGAATATCCGCATCGCCAAGCTTGCCTTCCACGCCAAGGAAAGTCCCATCCAGACACGGGACAAAGTCTTCAATCTTGTATCTTCATAGTCCTGGAGTCCGGCTGAAGGTATAGTCCGGCTACCCGAACACCCCCTAATCCAGGACTCCTTCAGTAGCCCCTGAACCAGGCTTCAATGACGACGAGTCCGGCGCGCAGATTGTCTTCGGCATTGCAAGGCCGGTTCCTCCTCCAAGTCCTTCATAGAAGATTGTAAACACCAAGAGTAGTGTCCGGCTCTGCAAAATAAGTTTCCACATATTGCCATAGAGAGAATAATATTAACACAAATCAAATCTACTGACATATTCCGCAGTGCGTCATCACACTACGGCCAAGTCCTTTACTCGAATCGTTTTTACTTTTCCACCTCAGCACGTTTTGCGAGGCGGTTTCCTTGACACCTCTTGTCAAAGCAGAGATCGTGTACCCCCTTTTACGGGATTCTCATCAATACGGACATGGGTAACCCAACCGTGCCCATTAGCACGTTTCCTCGATTGAAGACGAGTCCCGAACGGTTACGGGGAGGGCTCTGGTATTCAACCTCTTATAAAGAGACCAAGGCCTTACTCCTTTTTTCAATCTGAAGCGAGTTCGCCCGTCGCCTCGAGTTCCAACACCCTATGCTCTAGATTCCAGGCGCTTCGGACCTTCGACAATGTCCGATTCTGACCTTCAAGGCCGATGGACGCCCTCCTCCGTCACGGAGGAGGACATACTAAAGTTGAGGGAGGCTAAGTTCCTGACCGGCGAAATTTGGCATAGGTTGCCTGCTCAAGGGCAGGTCATTCCCAGTCCCCAGCCCGGTGAGAGTGTGGTGTTCATGTCTCACTTCCTTCGGGGGTTGGGCTTCCCAATGGATCCCTTTGTGAGGGGACTGCTGTTTTATTACGGGCTGGAATTCCATGACTTAGCTCCGGAGTCCATCCTCCATATCTCCTCGTTTATTGTCGTGTGTGAAGCGTTCCTCCGTGTTACCCCTCACTTCGGATTATGGCTTAAGACCTTCAAAGTGGAGCCGAAGATGATCAAGGGACAGCACGCAGAGTGCGGAGGCGCTGTTATAAGCAAAAATGCTGATGCTCCATGGCCCGAGGGCTCTTTTCAAGAGGAGCTAGGCTTGTGGCAACGAGAGTGGTTTTATATCACCGCTCCCCGGAGCACCAAGTGGGTGGCGCCTCCTGCCTTTCGCTCGGGTCCCCCACCACGGCTAGCGTCATGGGTCAACAGAGGGTTAGATTGGGGTTTTCCCAAAGACGTGCCCTTGTTACAGGGCCGCATTAAGGATCTCTTGGAAGGAGACCTCAGCCTGGTCAAGGTGACGCAGATCATGCTGATTCGCCGAATATTGCCCGGCAAACGTCGCTCCCTTCGCCTGTGGGAGTTTAATCCAGAGGGACCGCGAGCTCTCCAGAATTTCATGGGCGCAACGCCCGCGGAGATGTATAAACTGCTCTTCAGATCACAAGAGATGTGTCTGGATTTAATCGAGGACGCAGGCCTAAGCTGCAATCGCCCGGATACTCATGTAAGCAACCTTGTGCCCGGACCTTCTATCCGTATAATTGTCATAAACTTGCCCCTAAAAGAGCCATCCTTTTAAACTGGAGTGGGTAGCGAAGGCAAAGCTAATCAGGTGTCCGGCTCCCCTTCCCGAAACCAGGGCGGATCCCGTGCTAGTCAGGATGCTGGAGATAATGCCTTTGGAGGGAAGCAAGGGGGAGGACAAGGAAACTATGGCCTCCTCGAAGGAGGCTGCTCCGAAGGGAGGAATCGACAATTCCTCTCCTAAGGGGAAGAAGAGAGCTGCCTCCGACGACCCGGAAACCATGGCCTCGAAGCAGGGGAAAAAAAATCCTTGTCAGAGGGTCCGACGCCGGGGAGTTCCTCGGCTGGACTACGCCCTCAAGGGGATCAGCCCTCCAGCGAGCCGTAAGTAGAGAAAGATTTCCTTTTGAGGGATGAGGGAAATCCTTGATTTATATCTAAGAAGATTAACCGAATTTTTACCTTGTAGCTCGGACCTCAGCCCTTCTCAACAGAGCTCGTCTTCAGGGGATCTCCTTCCGGAGATGATGGAGAGCGGGACGCCTCCCCCTGCCGTGCCGCCTAGCGAGGCGGGTGACCCTGAGGTGTCGTCGCGGAGGGTTTCTCCGAATCCGGCAGGGGCGGAAGATAGCTATGTGGCCCCCCGAGGTTCTCCGCGCCCGGCCTTCGAAAGAGGTCATGGGACAAGTCCGGCACCATCTAGTGCTCGGCCGAAGGAGCTAAAGATTCTGCTGGGGCGAGCTTCTATCTCGGAGGAGCACCGTGCATTGATGGGCACGGTGATTGAAAGGATCTCATCCGCAGAGAGCGGATTGCATGAGGCCGTCAAAAGTTTATTGACAGGTTTTGAGGTACATTAGATAATGTACACTTTTGTCAGTTGCGCATGAATAAGATGCGCCCTGTGTAGATAGTAGCCCCTGAGACTCTGCGCGTCGTCAAGAAATGACGGCACGCGGAGGATAATAATCCCAGGTCTAAGATGTCGCCTTTGAATGTAGGCGGCAGGGTGTCCGGAATCGAGCCGAACTGATGATTTTGCCGAACTAAAGCGGCAACTAGACGTGGCAGATGTCGACATCGAACTTGTCAACAAGCGGCTCGATGAGGCTCAAGGTATGTAATTCCTCGGGCGGCATCAGGTAAGAAGAGTTTTATGCCAGTGTCTTACGATGTGTGTGCTTGACGCAGATGGTGCGGCCGCCGTGGAGAGTATTAGGGCAGAACTTGCCCGAGCTAAAGAACAAGCCAGAGAAAGTGATGCGGCTGCCAAGAAAGCCCTTGAAGAGCTAAGAGCCGAACAGGCTGCTCATTGCCGAAGCAAGGAAGAGATGGCCGAGATGGACGAAAAGTTAAAGAGCGCTGCAGACCGTTGCAGACTTCTTGAGAAAGAAGACGAGGCGAAACAGATGGACTTAGAGAAGGCCGTTGCCAATGCCAAGGACGCGCGCTCTGCGATGAGAGCTGCGAAGGAGGAGCTGCGTCAGGTCGAACAGATTGCGGCTGGAAAGCCCTTTATGCTGCGAAGGAAATTTTGCGATCCGAAGTTTGCTCTGTTGGACCGGATGTGGAGTGTGGAGGATACCTATCTGGATTTGGCAGCGAGTGCTGCTGATGCGACCGAACACTTTTGAGATCAGAAAGATCACGAAGTGGAAAAGCTTTTCTGGTCGCAATTTCACAATCCAGAGCGTCCACTGGCAGTGGACGATCGTTTGGCTCGATGGGCCGAACTGAATAGGTTGTCCGGACTCGCCATGAAGTACGTCATGGGTCATCTGTGGCCGGGGAGATCGGAGCCGAAGAGTTATTTCAGCTTGGTGCAGCAATTCCTTGACGCGGTGCCGCATATTAATGCAATGAAGAGGTCAGCATGCATAGAGGGCGCAAGGATGGCTCTTGCCCGTGTCAAGACATACTGGGAAGAGATGGAGACCACCGTTGTTGCGTCCCGAGATTCGGACAAAAGCCGAGTGCCCTCCGAGCACTATTTTCAGGAAGTCCTTGAAGGAGCTCGTGTAATAGAGACGCAGTGCTCAAAAGATGCTATGTTATGATAGCATATGTAATTATAAAGTAATATTTTGATAAACTGTAGTGGCCTTTTTATACTTGTGCCTTCAAGTATTGGGAACACCTCCTGTGCGGCCGTTTTAAGATATATATATACAAAATCTGAAAGATGGCAGTAGTTGGCTTCAGCCCCCACGCACATAATGCGGGGGTGCTCGCAGAAGACGCATTTTCACAGTTAACCCAACGTCTTGGTCCTACAAAGGAGGTGATAGCACAGCGGGCCAGGCAACCGTACTATAATGCTTTAACACTTTCACTTAGCCATAGGAGCTTGACAGTGAGACTATTTAGGTAGCCCCTTGGTGGCGACTGCGCTCGCCCGAGTTTGGGGCGCGTATGTGCCTGACCGGGAAGCGGCCCTTCGTTAAAGCGGAGGAATCCGATAGATTCCGATAGGTCATCGAGTGGCCGACCAGTCTCACGCTACATCATGACAGTCAGTTTTCGGCTTTCTCTACTGAGGTGCTTGCCCGGCCGAACCGGGGCACAATCGCAGTAGTTCTCCTGGTGCTACCTTAGCCGATAGAGCGGAACGTAAGGT
Source organism: Triticum urartu (assembly GCF_056163025.1). Lineage (NCBI taxonomy): Eukaryota > Viridiplantae > Streptophyta > Magnoliopsida > Poales > Poaceae > Triticum > Triticum urartu. Next base: position 51,511,655 of record NC_141875.1, read on the forward strand.
AGTCGAACTCAGGAGCCGGGCAACCCAACATTTGACCAAAGACATGATTCGGAGCTGATGCATATAATGCCAAAACTCGCGACGCCGAACACTCCCTAAGGTGTTCGGTCTTTATGAGTGCGGGCGAAACAACACTCTTTATTAAAAAAGCCCCTAGTGTCTAGGTACGTGCAAAAATTCTGATGTGGCCACATGCGAAGACGCCAGCCTCCTCCTTGGTTATATCAGAAAAAACCAGGGGATGTGTAGCAACAAGAGATAGTAAAAAAGGTTTACGCAGGGTCTTAATCTAAAAAGAATCCTTTAGGACGGATCCCTACTGCACGTCTGCGCCTGTGTCTCCATTGTGCCGTATCCTGGACGGGCGCCGCACGACGTTCATCTGTAAAAGAGAGGAACTGAGTTGAAAACGGGTCGTGCCGAACAAAAGTTTAAAATAAACAAAGTATAAAGTAAAATATATAAAATTGAGCTTTATTGTCTCTTATTGTATATGCATGGAGCCCCTAGTGCGGGGGTATATGGCCACTAAGCCTGCATCGATGATGATTTTGTATCGAACTCGTCTATCCGCGTTCGTGGTCTTTAATGACCTATTTCGAAGTTTTTTGGCCGGTGAGGCCATTTTACTATGGGGCTGTCAAAGCGGCTACACAGTCCTCCGCTTGGGGAGGCGCGCTTTAGTGCTTCCCCTTCAAAGAGATGATGCCTCGTGGACCGGACATCTTAAGCGTGAGAGATGCATAATGCGGTATTGCGTTAAAGCGAGCGAAAGCTTCGCGTCCCAGTAGTGCTTGATAGTGACTTGAGAACGGGACGATATGGAAGGTCAGCTTTTCGCGGCGGAAGTTATCGGCAGAGCCGAATATAACTTCGAGCCGGAGAAAACCCATACGATGGGTGTCCGGACCAGGTGTTACCCCTTGAAAGGAGGTTTTGCTGCGGTAGATTCTTGCTGGGTTTATCCCCATGTGATGGATTGTATCCTGATATATCAGGTTTAGTCCACTGCCGCCGTCCATAAGGACATTTGAAAACTGGAGTCCGCCAATTATTGGATCGAGTATCAAGGCAGTCCAGCCTGCATTCTTGATATTTCTAGAATAATCTAGCTGATTGAAGATGATTGGTTTTGACAACCAGTGGCGGGACCCTTTGGGGATAGGTCGTGTGGTGCGTACCTTTATGGGCGCCGCACGTTTTGTTATGTGAAGTAAGTTCACTGTTTTTACTTCTTGTGGGAAGTTCTTTTGTTTCCTGGTGCTCTGCTTTTGGGGTTCGTCCTCGTCTTCACTTGGTGTGTCGAGCCCCTTGTGTTCGGCATTGAGTCTGCCGGATTGTTTGAAAACCCAACAATCTCTGTGGGTATGGTTAGCAGGCTTCCCGGGAGTACTATGTATCTGACATATCCTGTCCAGGATTTTATTTAAGTTGGATGGATCGTCCCTGTTATCCTGGAGGGGCGGTTTTGTCTGATTTTGTCGTGAGCCTTTAAATCCGGCATTGACTGCCGTGCTCTTCAGAATTTTTTCCTTAGTCCGGCGACGGTCCTTGTTGAGTCACGGTTTTCCGTTTCCATCCCTAGTTTCGGATGTAATTGGGTCGCTGGGGCTGCACCTTGCCAACCAGCTGTCCTCTCCTGCACAAAAGCGGGTCATGAGGCTTGTTAGTGCGGCCATTATTCTTGGCTTTTCTTGGCCGAGGTGTCTGGCGAGCCATTCGTCTCGGATGTTATGCCTGAAAGCTGCTAAGGCTTCGGCGTCCGGACAGTCGACTATCTGATTCTTTTTAGTGAGGAATCTATTCCAGAACTGCCGAGCTGATTCTCCGGGCTGTTGAGTTATGTGACTAAGATCGTCTGCATCCGGAGGGCGGACATAGGTCCCTTGAAAATTTGCTCAGAAAGCATCCTCGAGCTCTTCCCAACTTCCAGTTGTGTTTTCAGGAAGGCTTTTGAGCCATGTGTATGTGGAGGATATAATCCTCGATCCAGACTCCAGGGGTCTGTTGTTCCATCATATGCCTCTATGTTTATGGGTTTGAATCCCTCTGGAAATTCATAGTCCAGGACCTCATCGGTGAAACATAGGGGGTCTGCGGCGCCCCTGTATTTGGGTGTGCCGGATTCTGATGATGGCTTTATTGCATTGCTTATGAGAGCTTGCTTTCTTGGCCCATAAATGGACCTAACTGGGCCATGATGCGAATCCTTAGGTGGGTCGCATGCCGATTTAAGTGCGGCGCCGCTTGCCGCTTTATGGGGTCGTCTATCCGACCGTGTGGCTTTCTTATTTTTTGAATGCGAGGGCTCTAGGGCCTCTTCGTCGAATTCAGGCAGTAGCTTTCTTTTCGGATAGCTTTTAGTGCGGCGACCGTCGTCGTATTTATCTGCGGTATTGATTACTTTGCTCCATCTAATCCGGAGTGCATCTTCCGCTGTTTTTAGCTTCCGCTTCTGCTTTTTCAAGCTGCGTGCAGTTGCAACGAGCCTCTTGTGGAGATTCTTCTGCTCCATGGGTTTATACGGCGTGAGGTCGTCCGGAATGCCGTTTTCGCCGGAGGAGAGATGTTCGGTTTCTCTATCCGTGTTGCCCTGTTCGGACGGTTGCTCTAAGGCCTGCTCGTCATCTACCGGCTCGTCCTGCTCTATGGCTGGGTTTTTATCGAGGCGGGGCTTCGGTCGGCGTTTGCGCGGATGCTTTGATTGCTTTTCGGGGGGTCGATCTCCCGTTCCATCCCCTTTTTCCTCATTGTCGCTTCCTTTAGGGCTATCCACCATGTACACATCGTGAGATGAGGTGGCTGTCCAATGCCCTATGGGTGTTGGTTCATCGACATCTCCTGCATCGTCATCCATGCTGTCGATGTCTCCAGAGTCGAAGTTGAGCACGCCGTTTAAATTGTCGACAGTGGCTACCAAGTGGGTGGTGGGTGGGCTTTGAATTTCTTCATCGTCTGTATCCCATCCTCGCTGACCGCAGTTCGGCCAGGGCTCTCCTGATAAAGAGAGAGACTTGAGAGAATTCAGGATATCGCCAAAAGGCGAGTGCTGAAAGATGTCCGCGGGGGTGAACTCCATTATTGGCACCCAATCGGATTCGATCGGCAGGGGCGCAGGGGGTTCGGAGTCCGGAGGGGAGTCCGGATCCGCGGAGTCGTGAGTCACGCGGAGTGTGGGGCCGGCGTTCGGCTCGATCGCCTATGAGATTGCAGCCCCCGAGGTGACGTGCAACCGCTCATCCTCGATTGACACAACTGGCTCCGAATTAAGGGTCAGAGCTAGTGCGTTTGCGGCCTCCGGGATACTGTTCGGTGACAGAGCTAGATCATGCCCCGCGAGACAGTGCAGCGCTTGGTTGTGGCTCGAATCCGTCGAAGATCAAATCTCCGCGGATGTCTGCCATGTAGTTTAGGCTTCGAAACCTGACTTGATCGCCAGGGGCGTAGCTTTCGATCTCCTCCAGGTGGCCAAGCGAATTGGCCCGCAGTGCAAAGCCGCCGAAGACGAAGATCTGTCCGGGGAGAAAAGTCTCACCCTGGACCGCATCGTTGTTGATGATCAAAGGAGCCATCGGGCCTAAAGGCGACGACACAGAGGAACTCTCAATGAAAGCACCAATGTCGGTGTCAAAACCGGCGGATCTCGGGTAGGGGGTCCCGAACTGTGCGTCAAGGCCGGATGGTAACAGGAGACAAGGGACACAATGTTTTTACCCAGGTTCAGGCCCTCTCGATGGAGGTAATACCCTACTCCTGCTTGATTAATATTGATGATATGGGTAGTACAAGAGTAGATCTACCACGAGATCAAGGAGGCTAAACCGTAGAAGCTAGCCTATGGTATGATTGTTGTATATGGAGTTGATTTCCTACGGACTACAACCCTCCGGTTTATATAGACACCGGATAGGGTTAGGGTTACACAGAGTCGGTTACAATGGTAGGAGATCTTGAATATCCGCATTGCCAAGCTTGCCTTCCACGCCAAGGAAAGTCCCGTCCGGACACGAGACGAAGTCTTCAATCTTGTATCTTCATAGTCCTGGAGTCCGGCTGAAGGTATAGTCCGGCTACCCGAACACCCCCTAATCCAGGACTCCCTCACTCGGAATGGCTATGGAAATGCCATAATAGGTAGGTATGGTGGCTGTTTTGAGGAAGGTATATGGTAGGTGTATGATACCGGCGAAAGGTGCGCGGTATTAGAGAGGCTAGCAAAGGTGGAAGGGTGAGAGTGCATATAATCCATGGACTCAACATTAGTCATAAAGAACTCATATACTTATTGCAAAAATCTAGAAGTTATCAAACCAAAGTATTACGCGCATGCTCCTAGGTGGATAGATTGGTAGGAAAAGACCATCGCTCGTCCCCGACCGCCACTCATAAGGAAGACAATCAATAAATAAATCATGCTCCGACTTCATCACATAACGGTTCACCATACGTGCATGCTACGGGAATCACAAACTTTAACACAAGTATTCTTTAAATTCACAACTACTCAACTAGCTGACTTTAATATTATCACCTCCATATCTCAAAACAATTATCATGCTTCAATCTTTTCTTAGTATTCAACACACTCAAAAGAAAGTTTCACAAATCTTGAATACCAAGCATATTATTATTAAGCAATTTACCATGCTATTAAGACTCTCAAAATAATTTAAGTGAAGCTTGGGAGATCAATAGTTTCTTTAAAACAAATCCACCACCGTGCTCTAAAAGATCTAAGTGAAGCACATAGAGCAAAATTATAACGCTCAAAAGATATAAGTGAAGCACATAGAGCAAAACTACATAGCTCAAAAGATATAAGTGAAGCACATAGAGCAAAACTACATGGCTCAAAAGATATAAGTGAAGCACATAGAGCAAAACTACTTAGCTCAAAAGATATAAGTGAAGCACATAGAGTATTCTATCAAATTTAAATTCATGTATGGCTCTCTCAAAAGGTGTGTACATCAAGGATGATTGTGGTATACTAAGACACAAAGACACAAATAATACAAGACGCTCCAAGCAAAACACATATCATGTTGGCGAATAAAAATATAGCTCCGAGTAAATTACCGATGGAAGTGGACGAAAGAGGGGTTGCCTTCCAGGGCATCCCCAAGCTTTGACTTTTTGGTGTCCTTGGATTATCTTGGGGGTTCCATGGGCATCCCCAATCTTAGACTCTTGCCACTCGTTGTTCCATAATCCATCAAAAGAATTCACCCAAAACTTGAAAACTTCACAACACAAAACTGAAAATAGAAAACTCATGAGCTCCGTTAGCGAAAGAAAACAAAAGACCACTTCAAGGTACTATAATGAACTCATTCTTTATTTATATTGGTGTTAAACCTACTGTATTCCAACTTCTCTATGTATTATAAACTATTTTACTAACCATAGATTCATCAAAATAAGCAAACAACACACGAAAAACAGAATCTGTCAAAAACAGAATAGTATGTAGTAATATGTAGCTAGCGCAAGATATGGAACTCCATAAATTCTAAAATAAATTTCTGAACTTGAGGAATTTATCTATTAATCATCTGCAAAAAGAATTAACTAAATAGCACTCTCCAAATAAAAATGACAGCAGTTCTCGTGAGCGCTAAAGTTTCTGTTTTTTACAGCAAGTTCAACAAGACTTTCCCCAAGTCTTCCCAACGGTTCTACTTGGCACAAACACTAATTAAACACAAAAAACACAACCAAAACAGAGGCTAAATAATTTATTTATTACTAAACAGTAGCAAAAAGCAAGGAATGAAAATAAAATTGGGTTGCCTCCCAACAAGCGCTATCGTTTAACGCCCCTAACTAGGCATAAAAGCGAGGATAGATCTAGGTATTGCCATCTTTGGTAGGCAATCCATAAGTGGCTCTCATGATAGTTTCATATGGCAATTTTATTTTATTTCTTGGAAAGTGTCCCATGCCCTTTTTAATGGAAATTGAAATCTAATATTCCCTTCCTTCATATCAATAATCGCACCAACCGTTCTAAGGAAAGGTCTACCAAGAATAATAGGGCAAGAAGGATTGCAATCTATATCAAGAACAATGAAATCTATGGGCACATAATTCTTATTTGCAACAATAAGAACATCATTAATCCTTCCCATAGGTTTCTTAATAGTGGAATCCGCAAGATGCAAGTTTAGAGAGCAATCATCAAAATTACGGAAATCTAGCAAATCACACAAAGTCTTGGGAATAGTAGAGACACTAGCACCCTAATCACACAAAGCATAAAACTCATGATCTTTAATTTTAATTTTAATAGTTGGTTCCCACTCATCATAGAGTGTTCTAGGGATATAAACTTTCAACTCAAGTTTTTCTTCATAAGATTGCATCAAGGCATCAACAATATGTTCGGTGAAGGCTTTATGTTGACTATAAGCATGTGGAGAATTTAGCACAGATTGCAACAAGGAAATACAATCAATTAAAGAGCAATTTCATAATTAAATTCCTTGAAATCCAATATAGTGGATTTTGCAACATCTAGATTTTTATTTCTTTCAATCCCACTTTCATCAATTTCATCATTAAGATCTAAATACTCCGAATTTTTAGAACGCCTTCTAGGAAGATCATATTCAGTTTCATCAAGATTCATATTGCAAAATAAAGATTTAATAGGGGACACATCAATAACTTTTAGATCTTCATCTTGATTTTCAGAGGAATTGGAAGAACACGCTTTAATAAAGGCATCTTTGGAAGCATGCATCCTAGCAGTTCTTTCCTTGCACACATCAATGGAAATTCTAATGGCTTTGAGAGACTCATTGATATCATGCTTAGGAGGAATAGATCTAAGCTTTAAAGAATCAATCTCAAGAGAAATTCTATCAATGTTCCTAGCCAAATCATCAACTTTAAGCAATTTCTCTTCAAGCAAAGCATTAAAATTCTTTTGTGAATTCATAAACTCTTTAACACTATTCTCAAATTCAGAGGGCATCTTATTATAATTTCCATAAGATTTGTTGTAGGAATTCCCATAATTATTAGAAGGATTACTAGGATATGGCCTAGGATTAAAATTCCCTCTATAAGCGTTGTTACCAAAATTATTCCTACCAACAAAATTCACATCCATAGATTCATTGTTATTCTCAATCAAAGTAGACAAAGGCATATCATTAGGATCAAAAGAAACACTCTTGGTAGCAAATAATTTCAGAAGTTCATCCATCTTTCCACTCAACACATTGATTTCTTCTATCGCATGCACTTTTTTGTTAGAAGATCTTTCAGTATGCCATTGAGAATAATTAACCATAATATTATCTAGGAGTTTAGTAGCATCTCCTAAAGTGATTTCCATAAAAGTGCCTCCCGCGACCGAATCTAAACGATTTCTAGAAGCAAAATTCAATCCGGCATAGAAATTTTGTATAATCATCCACAAATTCAAACCATGAGTAGGGCAATTACGTATCATTAATTTCATTCTCTCCCAAGCTTGTGCAACATGTTGATGATCAAGTTGTTTAAAGTTCATAATATCATTTCTAAGAGAGATGATCTTAGCGGAAGGAAAATACTTAGAGATAAAAGCATCTTTGCACTTGTTCCATGAATCAATACTATTTTTAGGCAAAGACGAAAACCAAGCTTTAGCACGATCTCTAAGCGAAAAAGGAAATAGCTTCAATTTAATGACATCATTATCGACATCTTTTTTTCTTTTGCATATCACATAAATCAACGAAGCTATTCAGATGAGTAGCGGCATCCTCACTAGGAAGGTCGGCGAATTGATCTTTCATATCAAGATTCAACAAAGCAGCATTAATTTCACAAGATTCAGCATCGGTAAGAGGAGCAATTGGAGTGCTAAGGAAATCATTATTATTGGTATTGGTGAAGTCACACAATTTGGTAGTATCTTGAGCCATCGCGACAAACAAGCAATCTAAAACACGAGCAAACAAAAAGCAAGCGGGCAAAAGAGGCAAATAGAGAGGGAGGATAGAGAGAGAGAGAGAGAGGGCGAATAAAACAGCAAGGGTGCAGTGGGGGATAGGAAAACGAAGGCAAATGACAAATAATGTAATGCGAGATATAGGGATTGTGATGGGTACTTGGTATGTTGACTTTTTGCGTAGACTCCCCGACAACGGCGCCAGAAATCCTTCTTGCTACGTCTTGACCTTGCGTTGGTTTTCCCCGAAGAGGAAGGGATGATGCAGCAGAGTAGCGTAAGTATTTCCCTCAGTTTTTGAGAACCAAGGTATCAATCCAGTAGGAGGCCACGCTCAAGTCCCTCGTACCTGCACGAAACGATAGCTACTCGCAACCAACGCGATTAGGGGTTGTCAATCCCTTCACGGTCACTTACGAGAGTGAGATCTGATAGATATAATATTTTTGGTATTTTTGGTATAAAGATGCAAAGTAAAAAGTAAAGGCAAAGTAAAAAAGCAAAGCAAGATTAAAGTGATGGAGATTGATATGATGAGAATAGACCCGGGGGCCATAGGTTTCACTAGTGGCTTCTCTCATGAGCATAATTATTCTATGGTGGGTGAACAAATTACTGTTGAGCAATTGATAGAATTGAGCATAGTTATGAGAATATCTAGGCATGATCATGTATATAGGCATCACGTCCGTGACAAGTAGACCGAAACAATTCTGCATCTACTACTATTACTCCACTCATCGACTGCTATCCAGCATGCATCTAGAGTATTAAGTTAAAAACAAAGTAACGCCTTAAGCAAGATGGCATGATGTAGAGAGATAAATTCATGCAATATGAAATAAACCCCATCTTGTTATCCTCGGTGGCAACGATACAATACGTGCCTTGCTGCCCCTTCTATCACTGGGAAAGGACACCGCAAGATCGAACCCAAAGCTAAGCACTTCTCCCATGGCAAGAACTACCAATCTAGTTGGCCAAACCAAACGGATAATTCGAAGAGACTTGCAAAGATAACAAATCATACATAAAAGAATTCAGAGAAGATTCAAATATTATTTATAGATAGACTTGATCATAAACCCACAATTCATCGCAAAAAGAAGATTACATCGAATAGATCTCCACAAGAGAGGGGGAGAACTTTGTATTGAGATTCAAAAAGAGAGAAGAAGCCATCTAGCTACTAACTATGGACCCGAAGGTCTGAGGTAAACTACTCACACTTCATCGGAGGGGCTAGGATGATGTAGAAGCCCTTCGTGATGACGGCCCTCTTCCGGCGGACCTCTGGAACAGGCCCCAAGATGGGATCTCGTGGATACAGAAAGTTGCGGCGGTGGAATTAGGTTCTTGGCTCCTGTTCTGATCGTTTGGGGGTACATAGGTATATATAGGAGGAAGGAGTACGTCGGTGGAGCACCGAGGGGCCCACGAGGCAGGGGGGTGCCCTAGGGGTAGGGTCCTCGTGACCTCCTCTTTGACTCCTTGGAGTAGGGTCCAAGTCTCCTGGATCATGTTCGGTGAGAAAATCACGTTCCCGAAGGTTTCATTCCGTTTGGACTCCGTTTGATATTCTGTTTCTCCGAAACACTGAAATAGGCAAAAAAAACAGCAATTCTGGGCTGGGCCTCCGGTTAATAGGTTAGTCCCAAAAATAATATAAAAGTGGAAAATAAAGCCCAATATAGTCCAAAACAGTAGATAATATAGCATGGGGCAATCAAAAATTATAGATACGTTGGAGACGTATCATGGCGCCAGAATGCCGCCGTGGCCATCATCATCATCTCCGCGATCTTCAGCAACACCTCCGCCATCTTCACCAACATCTCCATCACCTTCCCCCCTCTATCTACAGTGGTCCACTCTCCCGCAACCCGCTGTACCCTCTACTTGAACATGGTGCTTTATGCTTCATATTATTATCCAATGATGTGTTGCCATCCTATGATGTCTGAGTAGATTTTCGTTGTCCTATCGGTGGTTGATGAATTTCTATGATTGATTTAATTTGCTTGTGGTTATGTTGATGTCCTTTGGTGCCCATCATATGAGCACGCACGTGGATCACACCATAGGGTTAGTTGTATGTTGATAGTACTATGTATTGGAGGGCAAGAGTGACAGAAGCTTCAACCTAGCATAGAAATTGATGCATACGGGATTGAAGGGGGACCAATATATCTTAATGCTATGGTTGGGTTTTGCCTTAATGAACATTAGTAGTTGCGGATGCTTGCTAATAGTTCCAATCATAAGTGCATAGAATTCCAAGTAAGGGATGACATGCTAGCAGTGGCCTCTCCCACATAATACTTACTATCGGTCTAGTAAAGTAGTCGATTGCTTAAGGGACAATTTCACAACTCCTACCACCACTTTTCCACACTCGCTATCACTGCTCAAGATATCTTCCGATATGCTGATAAATCGGCCGATTTATCGCTTACCACTGTCAGACCGATAAGATAAATTGGCCGATAAATCAGCCTATATGGCGATAAATCGGCCGATATGCCGATAAACTGACCGATTTACCCCTTATCATGGGTCGACCGATAAGTTACTGATAAGCGATATCCCTAACATTGGTCGCTACATTTACTTTAGTTGCTTATTTACCTTAACAACCCCTAGTTTTATTTTCGTGCTCTTTACTTTCTTGCATGCCTTTCCGAAAACACCTACAAAGTACTTCTAGTTTCATACTTGTTCTAGGTAAAGCGAACGTCAAGCATGCGTAGAGTTGTATCGGTGGTCGATAGAACTTGAGGGAATATTTGTTCTACCTTTAGCTCCTCATTGGGTTCGACACTCTTACTTATCAAAAACTGTTGCGATCCCCTATACTTGTGGGTTATCAGCGCACCCAATGGGTTGTGGATTCACCATCCTCTTGCTTGCAATTGGTCAGGTCCACAATCGACATAGGCTGCTTACACGTGTCTTTAAAGTTCTGGATGAACCGGGCCTTCAACTCCGCCCATGAGCCGATAGAATTGGTTGGCAATCCCTTTAACCAAGTACGAGCTGTTCCATCTAACATCATAGTGAAATACTTGGCCATTGCTGCATCGCTGACCTCCAATAACTCCATAGCTATCTCATAACTCTCAATCCAAGCCCCGGGCTATAAGTCAGTTGTGTAATTAGGCACCTTATGAGGCCCCTTAAAATCCTTTGGCAAACGCTCATTACGTATGGACGGCACCAAGCATGGAATGCCTCCGGTTCTTGTGGCCACTCCTGCCTTGACCGAGGTTGCTGGATAAGCCGGAAAAGTTTGATGAGCCGCCTGATCTGCTGCCATTTGAACTGCTCGTTCCACCTCTTGTCGAATCCTCTCCTGATCTGCCAAGTTAAGGGCTCCAGCCCACACCGGCTCATGCCTGTATGGCCGGTTGTGGCATTGAGCATTGCTTGACATATCTGCGGATTCCATATGCCTACTGTAACTCGGGCTCCGGCTTGGGCGAGGAGTTGAATGGATCCTGTCTCGACTGTAGGAGTATGCATCCTGCTGCGCCAGAGCTGTTTGAAGAAGTTCTCTTACCCTCCGTGTTTCAATTGCCGCCGGTGAGTGACCTTCCATCGGAAGAGAACGTCAGACGAGCCAATGCTGCGATGAGGTTTTCCAAAGGGTTGGAGAAGTGACCTGGCGGTGTTGGGACGTAATGAGGCAGAGCGGTAATTATACCAGGTGGATCCATGGCACGCGGCTGGACCGGTGCGCCGGGTGTGGTAATCCGGGGTGCCTCCGGCGGGTTACTTCCCCCGGCTCCGGGTGTGTGAAAAAGATTCCTAGGATCGAGCGTCAGAGGCAGACGTGATTGGGTTTTCTGATGCCTCCTCCTCATGACCTCGTTCGACGCATTCAGATCCACCGAGAGCTGGAAGGTCTCTGCTTGAAGCTGTTGAGCACGAACGTCCAAAGCCGCCCGCTCTGCTGCCATCATGACTTCCTCCGCAGCTAGATTTTCCTTAGCTTGCACCATCTCTTCACGTACGCGTGCCACCTCTGCGTCATGCTGGGCTTTATCCGCCGGCTCTACCACGACAGTCAACAGAGTCGTCAGTTTATCCCTAAGGTCCATCAAGATCTGAGCCGGGGGGCACGCGGGGTCTCCTGACCCGGCTGCAGCCAACCCGGTAGCTGTTGCTGCCGCTGCTGTAGAGTTCTGCCCGGGCTATGTCCCTGCCATGAAGACTTCAGCCCAATTCGGCGGCTCAAGAGGGTCCAGAATACTGCTGCCATCGGAACAGGACCCGAGCATGCCGTCCTGCAGCTGGTACAAAGAGTCCGTCTCGCCCGTTGATGATGCAGTGTCAGAACAGACGGCCGTCTCACCACCCACCATCGATCCTTCAAAGTATTCACCACCGTGGACGCAGCATACGAAGGCATGCTTCATGGCAGATTGAACATAGGCGGTCCTCGCGCGCCGAGCCGTTTCGATGAGGTCGGTGTGGACGTCCGGCTCAGGACCTGACTCGCCGATCCGGCCGATGAAGACGTGAATTCCACCGAAGGGGACCCGGTACCCATACTCAATTGAGCCGGCCTTGGGGCCCCAGCCTACGTCGTCGATGTAGAGATTGCCGCAATGACTCTTGGTCATCCGGCCCACAGCGTATCCCTTGAGCCCTTCGAAGCTGCCCTTCAAGAACTCAAACCCACCATGCGCTGGCCCCATGGTGGGCGCCAACTGGCCCCACGGTTTTATACTAGTTCGGCCCCTTACGATGAAGGTAAAAGCCTACGTCTAGTTGGGATTGGTATTGCTGGGGTTTCGATCACCAAGAGGCTCAACTCGCCGGCTTGGTTATCGATTTGTTGTTTCTTGCCCTAAGCTGCCACCGGGTCGTCCCCTTATATACATGGGTTGACGCCTGGTGGCCTACAGGTCCCGGCCGGCTCATAATCGTGTCCGGCTCGGTGACTTCCTTTACATGCCTTTCTTTACAAGTCTTTCCTTACATACGGCGATTTACAATATCGGGCCTTAAGCCGCCTCCAGGCCCTTGGGCCTTCTATAAGGTTTAATAAACTATCATCTTGAATGTTTACTAGGCTTCTTGCGTAACCCGCCATTGGGGCTGACCTGGCCCCTCCTGGGCAGGTCATGACTGATAGTAATATCCCCAAGAGTTAGGTAGTTCCCCTTTTTATAACCTAAGTACTAGCACTAGTACTAATACCTGCATAGTGGGAACACGTTCAGGTTTGGTACGTACTAGTAGGTGTGAGCAGGCTTTCGAATGTGATGGGAACAAGGTAAAGATTAATTGATGGTTTTGGTTTTGAGGCCCGAAACGACTCCCGATGAGTTTAGCGGAACATAAATTTCAAGTACTACACTGCTCAAATGCGTAAATATTATGTTATTGTCAAAAATTGGCAAAAAATACGAAGGAGACCAATGGAAGTACTACTGGCAACCCACGATTTAACTACTCGCATGTGCGCAGTGGAGTAATAATGTCTTTCTTCCGCCCTCACGTCCACTCAATTTGCATGCGCTGTATTAATTGACCATCAATGAAGTGAACGACTTTACACGCATCAAATTATCACATGGGGTGGATCATGGTACAAAATTGCGTCCGCCCGTGTACCCGCGTGTGCGTGCGAGGGAATGAGTGCGTGCGTGGCGTGCGTGCACATCTTTGCTTCGTGCATGTACTGCCAGTATGGCTCAGGGAGGACGAGTACATTCTTCTGGAACCAGCAGCACATCACTATGATCAATCCACACAAGGAGGTTGCGAACAACGCCTCCACATGTGCCACGTGGCTTCATGAACTATAAGAGAGACACTGTGTAGCGTGCCATTGGTATTCTAATTTACGTGTTTTGCACATACTCGAAATACTAGTAAGGTACACGTGCATTGCACGCATCAGATTTTGCAACCAAATTATAAATAAATACTACACTATAGCATGTAAGCTCTGAGTCATATATGCCTGATGTAGCCCTTCATTTAATTCTTATAGTTCATCTCATTCAAAATCAATTAGTTTTTATAAAAAAGCTAAGAACGCGAGAATAGGAAAAACATGGGATTTTAGTGGAATGTCATCTTGAATCCTACAGGATTGTACAAGTGTTTGATTGTGCATAGAAAAATGCAGAATTCTTTCAAAGAGGTTTGAGTCAATGGGATGTTTCCTATGAAATCTAGTGCAAATGAATCATATGGAAAAATTCCTATGGTTTACAATCCTACGAATAAATCAACCAAGATAGTAAAAATTCCTAATGATTAGAATCCTCCAAAATTCCTTTGAGAATCCTTTGAATCAAAGAAGCCCTTAATCTATTTTATGATTCATGGAATTGTGCATTGTAAAGCATAAAGTAAAAACAAATAATGGCAATTCAACTAGAAAAAAAGTTTGGGCAGTTATGATACGGAAGATTCTAGAACAAAAGAGAACCACTGTTGTTTTGAGGTTTGTGCATTATGCTTAAGTTCAACCATGGAGTCTGCTAGATTGTACATGTGACAAAATCCGGTGGGGGGCTAGAAGATGGTGCGAGGAGCCGAGTGGAGGGAGACTATGAAGGAATGCACAAGTGCGAGATCGATATTTAGAGAGAGGGGGCGAACACGTGCGCTGTTGCGCACAGTGGCGGTGCCATGAAAAATAAATGAGCTAGGGGGACAAGCATTGCCAATCCTTTACGAGGAGGGTCAATTCATGAACTTAAACCATTTTTAGCGGCAATTGTCTAATGATCTTCGCCATTGTGCACGCATCTGAGAGGTGAAGCGGAAGGCAAGGATGATGAGAGGGGGACGTTGGATATATAATTAATGTGGGTGTATTAGCTATATATGTTAATCCTATAGAGAGGTATAGATTGATCGATGTGGACGTGGGAAAGAGGGTGAGACCTCACTGGATATATCGATTGATTGGTTTGTGTGGAAAACTATGAAAGACCTAGCTATATACACACATACATAGAGGAACATCGATCGTTGCACATGCACGCGTGAGAGATAAAGAATGCCCGATATGATGGAGAGGGGGATGTGTGTGGGTGTGTGCCTTCATGGGAGACCGACATGAAGAAAAAGATTGCATGCGTGCAATGGATAATGCCGACTGGTAGTGTGTGTGCATGCATGCATGAGAGAAAGTTAGTGGTGCAATTATAAAGAGAAGACTACTGTGTGGGTGTAAAAGAATAGGTGAGGTCATAATCAATGTAAAGTTGAATTCAAATATTTGAATAAGAGATCCTGATGTTTGAAACCCATGCATGCATGAATATAACGGAGATCTGTGCGGTGTGGTTTGGAAACGATCATGTTGTAATGTATACACATTGAACAAGGTCATACTGATTTGAATTTGAGATACCGATGGCAGACATCATTTGGCCACGTCGCATCCGTGCATGTACACACTATTCTAATTGGAGATGATGGGCGGCTTTCGCATCACATATCTATATCTATACCCCTATATATATATATTATACTTTATATTTTTTATATTGTGTGCGGATAACTTTAACTTTGAAAGATGGCTGTTGGATGAGGCGAATCCGATGGTCCAAAGATGGCAAATTTGAGCACTACTGTCCATTGGATATCATATAGATTCCACAAGATTTCGCCACATGTATAATCTAGAAGACTCCATGGTTGAACTTAAGCATAATCCACAAACATCAAAACACAAGCACTTCTTATTTGTTCTAGAATCTTCTGTATCAGAATTGCCCAAATGTTTTTCTACATGATTTGCCATTATTTGTTTTTACTTTATGTCTTACGATGCACAATTCCATGAATCTTAAAATAGATTAGCTTTCTTATAAAAACTAGATGATTTTGAATGAAATGAACTATAAGAATTAAACGAACATCTACATCATGCATATATGACTCAAAGCTTGCATGCAATAATGTGGTATTTATTCATAATTTGGTTGCCAAATCTCATCCGTGCAATGCACGTGTGCCTTACTCTAGTCTAAATGGTGTTTGTGTGTGTGTGTGTTGTGCGTGTTGAGGTGCAAATTGTCTTTTTTTGGGTACACATTAAGCTTGTTCTTCCGAAATTTCAAGCCGCGCCTTGTTATGCCGAAAATTCAAGCTAGGGTTCTCTGTCTATCATGCTGCGAAACTCCCGCCTCTTTAACCCGCGCCTTGTTAGCCCGAAATATTTAAGACATATCTTTGTCTTGTTGTGCTCCAAAAAATCCCTCCATCTCAACTCGCGCCTTGCTATTCCGAAATTACAACGCGCGCAAAAACTCCCACCTCCTGTGAAATCCCGACATGTGAAATGCTTGTGGTACCCCTGAACAGAAAGAACCGCCTCAAATCGGTGGGGGTACTTTCGTAACTTACCCCACATTTCGGACAAGCGCGTCTTTGAGCAATGGTTCCCCACTGCCATCCCATCCACCCACCCATTCGTACACCGAGGCCGCGAAAACCCGTGACGAAACCCCACACCCTGCTCCGTCCGCCACCCAGCCGGAGCCTCTTCCCAGACGATGTCGTCCACAGTAACACCTCGACGTCCCTCATCCACCGTACCGGATGAGGATCCGTCATCGATCTCATCGTCCCGCCGATTCAGCCACCCCATCCTCCACCTCCAAGGAGCTGCCATGATGTTCCCCTCGTCTTTCGCGCCACCTCCATTCCCACACCGCCGTCTTCACCTGCACCATCGGAAGAGCATCATCATCACCGTTTCCTCGGATGAAGCTGTGGCCTAATCAGCGCCACCAAAGAGGTTGTACACTAATTGCCGCATTTTCTTCTTGATTCGATCTCACGGTGCTGCCGACGCTCGGTCCCGAGCCGACACGATGCGTATCCATCCACGGCGGCATCGCCGGCCACTTCCTCCACGGCGTCGCTCCCTCGGCAGCGACGTCCACATTAGTAGGAGCTGCTGCTGCTTTAGCTCTCGCTCACGCTGCTGCTCTGCTCTTGCTCTCGGTCCCCTGCCTGGTCTTCTCTTGCTATTGCTCTTGCTCGCGCTGCTACTCTCGCTCTTGCTCTTACTGGCGATGCTGCTCCGATTTAGCTACACTTCAGTCGACTGAATCGACTTTTGGGTCAGTCGATTTTCAGGGGGTGGGGGGGCTCACCGGGGTGAAGGAAGAACCAGCCGTAGCGGGGAGGGGGCTCGCCGGAGAGGTACCGCACTATCTATCTTAGGGCTCAGGATGGGGGCGGTGGTCGCCGGCGGTGGCGGGGCGTTGGCGGGGCGGTGGCGTGGGGATCGCCAGAGAAAAAGCTTGGCCTGGGCGGCGGCGGACCGGCGGTGGGGAGTGTTTTCGGGGCGGGCGGGGCGGCGCACCACTGGCCGCGGGCGGCGGGGGCTGCTGTTTGGCCGGTGGTGGCTGGCGGCTCAGGGGGTGGAGGTTGAAGATGAACCGCAGGCCCTTGATTTCGTATCCAATGGCTGGAAAATCGACTGACCAGAGATGAAAATGTCAGTCGACCGACCTTGCTAGTGCGTTTAGTTTCGACAGCAAAATTCAGTTTCGATAGTTAAGTTCAGTTTTGACAGTTAAGTTCGGTTTCGATAGTTAAATTCAGTTTCGACAGTTAAGTTCAGAGATGAGAGGCTAATGTATTTTACATCTAGCACTTTGTGGTTATGTATTTTATGTCATGTATTGGAGATGCTATTAGAATTCCACTCAGGTTAACGTTGTTCGTTGTCTCTCTTGTCCTACTTCAGCCTCGGCGTCGTACAACTCACCGGAGCTGCTCCAGCGATGAAACCGTCCATCACAGTGGAGCAGTACCTCGGGCTCCATCTCCAGATGCCTAAGATCTTCTTCCCCTCCTCCGACAGCCAAGTCAGCCGGAGCATCCTCACCGGCCAACCCAATCACGCTGAGATCGACATGGCTTCACCAAAGAGGTTGTACACTTGTTGCATCTCTTTTTTACTCTACATGTTATATATATTGTCCACTGAGCACTCGTAGTAATGGGAAATACGATTATTTTATCCTACTATATGACAAGCAGTGAGGTACCAGGCAACTTAGCTATCCGTGATGGACTCTCTTGAACGCCATCATTATTTATCTCTACGCGTTTAAGCTGTGCATTTGTCGATGGGCCTGGGAGCTGAGCTAGTATGGCAGCGGCCCGGGTCCAAAGTAATAGAAGTAGCACAAAAACATTTTTTTAGTGTAGGATTTTCCTTGCTCAAGCCTGCCTAATAGAATCGCCAGTGCTTGAAAGGAAAAGTGAATAAAAAATAACGGAATTGGAAAGTTTCCTATGGTACTACTTTTCATGAATTTGATGCAAAAGAATGGAGCAAAGGAAACTATAGGATTTGTTCCTTTAGTGTCTCCTTGAAAGAAAAACCGTAGGAATTCTAATTTCCACTTCTCCTCCTTTTGATATTCCTATTCATCAAGCACAAGACTAAGAGATAGTAGCATAATAGCATTATAACCGTACATTTTCTTGTGGTTTGACTTAATCTCACCATGCTTTTTTGCATCCTGTGATCTTCCAATTGTTGTGAATCAAACACCAAGATTGGCAGAAATCCCGTGTTTTTAAATTCTCTGTTTTGCACGTGCATTCCTATCCTATCCCTGTCTATTTCCTATCCCTGCATTGTTAGAATCCTCAAATTCAAACAAGCCCTTACTCAATTACTTCTGTTACAGATATGTGTTAAAGAAAACCTTGTGTGGTTTGTCCTGCTCCTGCGGCACTGTGTTCCACCCCAGCTCAGCTGCTCCAACGACGGAAGGGTTCACCACAGCAGGGATCCGCTCTCCAGACTGTCTTTCGCCGCCTCAAATCTTCTTCCCCGCCGCCGGCAACCACGACAACTGCATTACCATCATCAACTGAGTAGATGACCTTGAGGACTACACGGTTCCGCAAGCGAGGTCGCACTCTTCCGTATCTGCAAGAGCAGATGATCGTCATGTTCACCTATTATACTACGAGTCAGGTCCAAACTAATGCTGAAACTTGAGTTTTTAAATGGTTGTGGGGTACATATTGGGGCAGCAATCAGTACTATCTGTCTACTATCTGGTTAACCTTCGGTGTCTACTATGAGTTTCATGTTGGGTGCAAACAAACATTAAAGGAGCCATTATCTGTATTTTTTAACTAAAGCTATTATCTGCCTGCTATCATTGGTTTTGGGTCTATCCATAGTTTGCTACCATCACTCTGGATTTGTGCATGCACTCCTTACATAATCTCACTATGTTTTATTCCTATGCATGCCAGTTATTGTATACAATGGAACTGATCATGTGGAGAAAAAGAGACGAGCCTTGCATGGCAATAAAATTTCATGCAGACGTCGTTCCATGGTGGGCGCAAAGGCAGCCCCCCTCCACCCATTTTGGATCGTAATCAAGAGGAAGATAACTGTTCTGAGGGGGATTCAGAAGGAGAAGGCCACTCCTATTTACCCCATGAGGTCTTCGCTCTAACTTGGCATGCTGATGTTGGTAATATCATGCATATGGTGCCTTGCATTGCTTACTGTATACATTAAAGATGTCATCTGCTTAGTTTAGACATGCTTTGTGTCAGTGCCATATGTTTAGTTTCTTTATCGTATATGTGAATCATGCAATGCCATCTTGTCTAGCCAGGCATCATATATGTGAATTTTGCAATGCCACCCTGGTTAGCCAATCATCTTATATGTGAATTATATCATGCCATCATTTTTTTATTACGTGTTAAATTTGTCAACAATTTTAGTACATTCAATTACTCTTCGTGTGCATTAGCCATTCGGCGCGGTCATGGAAAAATATGGAGTGGAAACAAGGTCTTCAGAGCAGACAATGCTATCTGACGAAGCGCATGTCTTGCTGGTTACCGATAGCTCCTCAGAGGAGGATCCAGAGACAGATGACCAGTCATATTTCCCCCCGAGGTGCATGCCCTAACTTGGCAGGGTTATGTTGCTCATATCGTGCGTATGGTATCTTGCATTGCTATGTCATTTGCTTAGTTTAGACATGCTTTGTGTGAATGCCACCTGTTTAGTGTCTAATTACCAGATATGTGAATTATGCAATGCCATCTTGTTGCAAGACATTATATATGTGAATTATGCAATGTTATCGTGTTGCAAGGCATTATGTATGTGAATTATGCAATGCCATGCTGTTTAGGCAAGCGTCATATATGTGAATTATATCATGTCGTCCTTTTTTTGTATTTCTCATTGCTTTTCTCGACAATGTTTGTATATTCAACTACTCTTCCTGTGCATCAGCCATTTGAATTGCTGATGGAGAAATCTGGAGTGAAAACAAGGTCTTCAGAGCAGATAATGCTACCCGCTGAAGCAGATATCTTGCTGGTTACAGATAGCTCTTCAGAGGAGGATTCGGAGGCACATGACCAGTCCTATTATCCCCCTGAGGTGTATGCTCAAACTTGGCAGGGTTATATTACTCATATAATGCATATGTTGTATTGCAATGCTTAGTTTTTACATCATATACACAATATTGAATGCCATCTCCTTAGTTGACACATCATATATGCGATTGCCCTCTGCTCACTTCCTTATATATAAATCATATATTTGAATTATGTCATGCCATGATGTTTACATAGACATCATGTATCTGAATTATGGCATGCCAACCCATTTTCTAAAGACATAATATAGTTATATCATCTCATCCTGTTTACATAGTCATCATATTTTAAATTATGTCATTCTACCCGTGAATTATACCATGCCATCATGTTTCCATCGACGACATGTTTGTGATTTATGGCATGCCAACCACTTTAATAGACACATCGTATAGTTATATCATGTCATCATGTTTACATAGTCATCATATTTTGAAGTATGTCATTTTATCCTGTGTAGTTAGCCATCATAAATGTGGAATTGTGTCATGATATCCTGTTTAATTATCCATCATATATGTGAAATTATGTCCTGCTATTCTGTTTGCTTAGACAACATAAATGTGAATTATTTCATGCCCTGTTTTCTTCCCTACTATCCATTGCACCTGTCTATCTTACAATGTCTGTACATTCAATTACTTTTTTTGTTTATCAGCCATTTCAATTGGAGGGAGTGATGGCAGTATCTGTGGGAGTAAAAACACGGTCTTCAGAAAAGATCGTGCTACCTGTCGATGCAGATAGAACCATGGTTGTACTTGCCCAAGAACCAGCCCCACCACACATAACCCACACTCATGCAGATTGTACCCCTAACCAGTTGGACAGAGAACCATCTACACCCGTTCTAACCCCAACCCCAGCAGATAGACACCCAGTTCCCGTTGACACAACACCGTCTCCACCATAGAGCACCCAAACACGAGCAGTTAGTAAGGCAACTGCAGTGCCCAAATCACGAGGACCACCACTTCGAACCCAAAGTCAACGCTTAAAGCAGAAGAAGAATTGTTCTCAGGTCAGAATGGTTCATAGTACTTTGCTCGTGCATCACTGTATTTACTGATACCAACTAATTTCAAATTTGAAGGATGCAATTAAAACTCCAATGGTGCAACAGGTATGTTTTAAACCTGTTTCTTCAACGTGTTTGGCTGTTTGCTGTTGTAACTTGCTCTATGTTGATTTCAGTTTCAATTGAATAAACAATTATGTTCTCATGCCATGCACATTACAAGTGTTGTTATTGTTGTGTAGTTTCCCACACTTATATTTTGTCTATGCTGCTTTGTCTTAAATAGATATGATTCGAACTGTATCTATCTTGATTTGGCAACATAAACTAGAATGATATAGACCATACAGTGACCATACTACATAGATATATGTTTGTTTCATGCTGTTATCCTATCCACCTTACTACTGACTGGTTTACCAAAATGAGTTTCATATACTACATTGTAAACCTGAGATGTGTTTGTTTGTTTCACTTTTAGAACACGGATTAAATATTGGAGAAGAGTACCCTGTTATGCAATGGTAAAGGAAGTAATGCAGATAAGGTTCAAGATAGTGAGACATCCCTGTTGGTCTCCAAGAAAGCTGATAAAAACTATATTGAAGACACTGAGACAACCCCAAAGTCCTGTCTTGATGTAGGGTTCGAGTTACTGGCTACCACTGCTGGCACCAGCTCTTCGAACTTGTTTCCTGAATCAGTTCGGCTTCTTGAGTCTCAACTTCAAGTTGAAAGACATCGATCAGATGTTATGCGACAAGAAGCTGAAGGACTGAGGAAGTCCTTGCAGAATTCAGATGCATACTTTCTGGTGGAACAGCAAGCGCTGGAGGACTTAAGCGCCAAACAAGAGAAAGTTAATAAGCTTGCTAAGCATCTTGCTAGCATTATGGGTACCCGGGATATTGTTTCTTGAGCTCTTCTGAAATGGTTTCAGTTCTGTACTTGTTTTGCTGCGGCGTTTATATGCTGCCGTGTTCCCTATATTTGCACTGGTGGCGAACTTTGATGCCCAGTGGATGTAACATGTGTAATAGCCATGATAGCCTAGTGTAAGTTGCTTGCTTATTTATTTCCTTGTTGTCTTGTTTATTTTTTTGCTTGTAGTCAGTGCAGTTCTTTTTCTGTGGTTTGCTAGCGGCTGCAATAACCTATTTTTAAAACTAGGCCACAATAACCATGGGCTAATATTTACTATAGTGACACTGGGCCTCCTACGGGTCGTAGAAATAGTGGGCCTTCTACGGGCCGTATAAACAGTGGGCCTTCTACGTGCCGTAGAAACAGTGGGCCTTCTACGGGCCGTAGAAACAATGGGCCTTCTACAGGTCATAGAAACAATGGGCCTTCTATGGGCCGTATCATCAATGGGCCTTATATGGGTCGTATGATCGATTGGCCAAACATGGGCCAAACAGACCGCATTCTGGCCGTAAACGGGCTAGATTTGGAATTGTCTGTTCATGGGCTGACCATAACGGGCCATCGTTAATAGGCCGTATTTGATCACGCTATGAAAACGGCCCAACGTATTAACGGACCACAAACGGGCTGACTGTAACCACAGGCCGAATTTGGCCCACAAGCAGAAAATGACAGTAACGGACCGTAAGTAAACGAATGCTGGAAAATAGCCCAAGAATAAATGGGCTCTAAGAAGGCCGAAAGATAACATGGGCTGGATACGGCCCAACGGAATAACGGGCTGTTAATGGCTATAAAGTGATACACTGTTCTTTACGGGCCAGTTTCACCACGGGCCGTTAATGGGTGTAAAGTGATACACTATTCATTACGGGCCAGTTTCACCACGGGCCGTTAATAGCCAAAAGTTACATAGGGCCTCATATGGGCCGAAAGACGTCATGGGCCCTACATGGGCCAGAAGTGAAAACAGACTAGAATCATATTGGATGGCCCAGATGACGCTACTGGGCCTAATTCGAATAGAGCGTAACGGGCCTTGGGTTAGCGGGCTGTAAACGGGCTATATTAGAACAGGCCGTTAACAGGCTTTCCATGGGCCAGCCCGCCACCTTTTGACCAAGTCAAACGGGCCGGCCTTTTCACAGGAATGGGCCTCTGTTGGGCCGTGCCACGTGTCGACGTATCATAGGCGCCTTCTGTCCAATGAGTGGATGACATTTGTCCCAGCGATGAGCCGACACGTGTTTCCTCCAGCCAATGATGATTTTACATGTGGAAAATCCCCATTGGTCGGGGCTGTTAATGAGTTATCGGATCCAAAACCCGACCCAATAGCTTAACGGCGTTCCGTTACGGTGGATGCCACATGTCGGTCACCCTTGACGAAAGCACTTCTGTGACGCGCGATTTATCGTCATGGAAGTGGACACTTCCGTGATGATAATTTTGGTAATGTCATGGAACACTTCTACGACAGCACATGTATTACTATCTTGATTCTATCATAATATCGTCATGAATGTACATGCATGACAGAAAACGCGACCTACTGTGACAAACACGTATCATCACGGAAGTGTATTTTTTTGTAGTGCGCCCTCCACCCTCGTGGGCCCCTCGTGGCTCCAGCGACCTACTTCTTCCTCCTATATATACCTACGTACCCTGAAAACATCAGAGGGCACCATGAAAACCTAATTCCACAGCCGCAACCTTCTGTACCTGTGAGATCCCATCTTGGGGCCTTTTCCGGTGCTCCACCGGAGGGGGCATTGATCACGGAGGGCTTCTACATCAACACCATAGCCTCTCCGATGATGTGTGAGTAGTTTACCTCAGACCTTCGGGTCCATAGTTATTAGCTAGATGGCTTCTTCTCTCTCTTTGGATCTCAATACAAAGTTCTCCTCGATTCTCTTGGAGATCTATTCGATGTAATCTTCTTTTGCGGTGTGTTTGTCGAGATCCGATAAATTGTGGGTTTATGATCAAGATTATCTATGAACAATATCTGAATCTTCTCTGAATTCTTTTAAGTATGATTGGTTATCTTTGCAAGTCTCTTCGAATTATCAGTTTGGTCTGGCCTACTAGATTGATCTTTCTTGCAATGGGGGAAATGCTTAGCTTTATGTTCAATCTTGCGGTGCTCGACCCCAGTGACAGAAAGGGAAATGACACGTATTGTATTGTTGCCATCGAGGATAAAAAGATGGGGTTTATATCATATTGCACGAGTTTATCCCTCTACATCATGTCATCTTGCTTAAGGCGCGCGTTACTTCGTTCTTATGAACTTAATACTCTAGATGCATGCTGGATAGCGGTCGATGTGTGGAGTAATAGTAGTAGATGCAGGCAGGAGTCGGTCTACTTGTCACAGACGTGATGCCTATATACATGATCATACCTAGATATTCTTATAATTATTCGCTTTTCTATCAATTGCTCGACAGTAATTTGTTCACCCACCGTAATACTTATGCTATCTTGAGAGAAGCCACTAGTGAAACCTATGGCCCCCGGGTCTATTTTCCATCATACAAGTTTTACACAGCTTCTACTAAACATATCTTTGATGCTTTGATGCAATCTTATGAAGAAAAACTTGAGTTGGAAGTTTCTATCCCTAGAAAACTTTATGATGAGTAGGAACCTACTATTAAAATAAAAATTAAAGATCATGAATGCTATGCTTTGTGTGATTTGGGTGCTAGTGTTTCCACGATCCCAAAAACTTTGTGTGATTTGCTAGGTTTCCGTGAATTTGATGATTGCTCTTTAAACTTGCACCTTGCGGATTCCACTATTAAGAAACCTATGGGAAAGATTAATGATGTTCTTATTGTTGCAAATAGGAATTATGTGCCCGCAGATTTCATTGTTCTTGATACAGATTGCAATCCTTCATGTCCTATTATTCTTGGTAGACCTTTGCTACCTCTTGACCACTGCGTTGGTTTTCCCCGAAGAGGAAGGGATGATGCAGCAAAGTAGCGTAAGTATTTCCCTCAGTTTTTGAGAACCAAGGTATCAATCCAGTAGGAGGCTACGCGCGAGTCCCTCGTACCTGCACAAAACAAATAAATCCTCGCAACCAACGCAAATAGGGGTTGTCAATCCCTATAAGGCCACTTACGAGAGTGAGATCTGATAGATATGATAAAGATAATATTTTTGGTATTTTTGTGATAAAGATGCAAAGTAAAATAAAGGCAAAGTAAAAAGGAAAGGAAATAACTAAGTAGTAGGAGATTAATATGATAAAGATAGACCCGGGGGCCATAGGTTTCACTAGTGGCTTCTCTCGAGAGCATACGTATTCTACGGTGGGTGAACAAATTACTGTTGAGTAAGTGACAGAATTGAGCATAGTTATGAGAATGTCTAGGTATGATCATGTATATAGGCATCACGTCCGAGACAAGTAGACCGACTAGTGCCTGCATCTACTACTATTACTCCACTCATCGACCGCTATCCAGCATGCATCTAGAGTATTAAGTTAAAACAGAGTAACGCATTAAGCAAGATGACATGATGTAGAGGGATAGACTCATGCAATATGATGAAAACCCATCTTATTATCCTCGATGGCAACGATACAATACGTGCTTTGCTGCCCCTACTGTCACTGGGAAAGGACACCGCAAGATTGAACCCAAAGCTAAGCACTGCTCCCATTGCAAGAAAGATCAATCTAGTAGGCCAAACCAAACTGATAATTCGAAGACACTTGCAAAGATAACCAATCATACATAAAAGAATTCAGAGAAGATCCAAATATTATTCATAGATAGACTTGATCATAAACCCACAATTCATCGATCTCAACAAAGACACCGCAAAAGGAAGATTACATCGAATAGTTCTCCACAAGAGAGGGGCAGAACATTGTATTGAGATCCAAAAAGAGAGAAGACACTAGTAGACAAAGGGTCAAATGTGAAGCACATTAGTGTCGGTTTGAATTTGAGCCGGCACTAATGTGACCATTAGTGCCGGTTCCAACGGCTAGGCGAGCAGGCATTATTAGTACCAGTTCATGGGCAACCTTTAGTACCGGTTCATGCCACGAACCGGTACTAATGTGGCCAGTGTGGCTGTGGTCAGGCTGGGTCCCCCACGAAGACCTTTAGTATCGGTTCATGCCATGAACCGGTACTAGAGTTTCTTAGTAAGCTGATTTTTAGTCCCACCTCGCCAAGAGAGAGGCAGTACGAGCGGTTTATAAGCCGTAAGTGTAGAGACAATGACGAAGAGGCGCAATGCTCACCCGCACGTTGATTAGCTTCAAGCCTTCCGGAATAGCATAGATTGCACTGAGCTATGTGTAGTGCAGTCTACACTATTCCGAAAGGCTTGAAGCAAATTAACCAGCATTGCACCTCTTTTTTATTTTTAATAACTTATTTGAACTTCGGACTTCTTTTGTGTTCAGTACGCAGCATTCAAAGCGACGTCATCAAATTCCAACATGTTCTGACATCATTTGTTGTTTTTCGGTCATTTACCTAATTGTTTAGAGAGCTAAATGACCGTGAAATTGAAAATCACTACAAAATGAATTCTGAAAATGTTGAAACTTGGCATGGTATCATCATTTCACCCGCATAGCATGTGCGAAAGAGTAGAGAGGGTCACGGCAAAAACTGGACGCACTTCGTGTACAAACTGGACAAACTCTTTCGAAGTATCAGGGTTTCGGCCGAGAACTCATCTGTTACATAGACACTTCAATGTTTTTTTAACTTATTTGAACTTCGGACTTCTTTTGTGTTTAGTATGCAGCATTCAAAGCGACGTCATCAATTTCCAACATGTTCTGACATCATTTGTTGTTTTTCGGTCATTTACCTAATTGTTTAGAGAGCTAAATGACCGTGAAATTGAAAATCACTACAAAATGAATTCTGAAAATGTTGAAACTTGGCATGGTATCATCATTTCACCCGCATAGCACGTGCGAAAGAGTAGAGAGGGTCACGGCAAAAACTGGACGCACTTCGTGTACAAACTGGACAAACTCTTTCGGAGTATCAGGGTTTCGGACGAGAACTCATCTGTTACACGGGCACTTCAATGTTTTTAAACTTATTTGAACTCCGGACTTCTTTTGCGTTCAGTATGCAGCATTCAAAGCGACGACATCAATTTCCAACATGTTTTGACATCATTTGTTGTTTTTCGGTCATTTACCTAATTGTTTAGAGAGCTAAATGACTGTGAAATTGAAAATCACTACAAAATGAATTCTGAAAATGTTGAAACTTGTCATGGTATCATCATTTCACCCGCATAGCATGTGCGAAAGAGTAGAGAGTGTCACGGCAAAAACTGGACGCACTTCGTGTACAAACTGGACAAACTCTTTCGGAGTATCAGGGTTTCGGACGAGAACTCATATGTTACATGGGCACTTCAATGTTTTTAAACTTATTTGAACTCCGGACTTCTTTTGTGTTTAGTATGCAGCATTCAAAGTGACGTCATCAATTTCCAACATGTTCTGACATCATTTGCTGTTTTTCAGTCATTTACCTAATTGTTTAGAGAGCTAAATGACCGTGAAATTGAAAATCACTACAAAATGAATTCTGAAAATGTTGAAACTTGGCATGGTATCATCATTTCACCCGCATAGCATGTGCGAAAGAGTAGAGAGGGTCACGGCAAAAACTAGATGCACTTCGTGTACAAACTGGACAAACTCTTTCGGAGTATCAGGGTTTCGGACGAGAACTCATCTGTTACACGGGAACTTCAATGTTTTTTAAACTTATTTGAACTCCGGACTTCTTTTGTGTTCAGTATGCAGCATTCAAAGCGACGACATCAATTTCCAACATGTTCTGACATCATTTGTTGTTTTTCGGTCATTTACCTAATTGTTTAGAGAGCTAAATGACCGTGAAATTGAAAATCACTACAAAATGAATTCTGAAAGTGTTGAAACTTGGCATGGTATCATCATTTCACCCGCATAGCATGTGCAAAAGAGTAGAGAGGGTCACGGCAAAAACTGGATGCACTTCGTGTATAAACTGGACAAACTCTTTCGGAGTATCAGGGTTTCGGACGAGAACTCATCTGTTACACGGGCACTTCAATGTTTTTTAAACTTATTTGAACTCCGGACTTATTTTGTGTTCAGTATGAAGCATTCAAAGCGACGTCATCAATTTCCAACATGTTCTGACATCATGTGTTGTTTTTCGGTCATTTAGCTAATTGTTTAGAGAGCTAAATGACCGTGAAATTGAAAATCACTACAAAATGAATTCTGAAAATGTTGAAACTTGGCATGGTATCATCATTTCACCCCCATAACATGTGCGAAAGAGTAGAGAGGGTAACGGCAGAAACTGGACGCACTTCGTGTACAAACTGGACAAACTCTTTCGGAGTATCTGGGTTTCGTACGAGAACTCATCTCTTACACGGGCAGTTCAATGTTTTTTAAACTTATTTGAACTCCGGACTCCTTTTGTGTTCAGTATGCATCATTCAAAGCAACGTCATCAATTTC
The DNA here is from genome assembly GCF_056163025.1 of Triticum urartu. Taxonomy (NCBI): domain Eukaryota; kingdom Viridiplantae; phylum Streptophyta; class Magnoliopsida; order Poales; family Poaceae; genus Triticum; species Triticum urartu. The sequence goes on from NC_141875.1 coordinate 51,540,506, forward strand.
CAACATGTTCTGACATCATTTGTTGTTTTTGATCATTTACCTAATTGTTTAGAGAGCTAAATGATCATGAAATTGAAAATCACTACAAAATGAATTCTGAAAATGTTGAAACTTGCAATGGTATCATCATTTCACCCCCATAGCATGTGCGAAAGAGTAGAGAGGGTCACGGCAGAAACTGGACGCACTTCGTGTACAAACTGGACAAACTCTTTCGGAGTATCAGGGTTTCAGACGAGAACTCATCTGTTACACGGGCACTTCAATGTTTGTTAAACTTATTTGAACTCCGGACTCCTTTTGTGTTTAGTATGCATCATTCAAAGCGACGTCATCAATTTCCAACATGTTCTGACATCATTTGTTGTTTTTCGATCATTTACCTAATTGTTTAGAGAGCTAAATGACCGTGAAATTGAAAATCACTACAAAATGAATTCTGAAAATGTTGAAACTTGCAATGGTATTATCATTTCGGAGTATGAGAGTAGAGAGGGTCACAAAAAACTTCTCAGAAATAAATAGAAGAAAATAAATAAAGCATAAAAGAATAAAACTACACAAAAAAAATACTCAAAAATAAATAGAAGAAAATAAATAATGCAGAAAAGAAAAAAACTATATAAAAAATTACTCAAAAATAAATAGAAGAAAATAAATAATGCAGAAAAGAAAAAACTATATAAAAAATTGTTGGGGCACTGCCCAGTGGGCCTGCCAGACCTAGGGGTGCAAATGCTGGCCCTGAAGGGCCAGCAGACTCATAGGGCAGCGCGCCCTAGTTAGGCCCAGAAGCCTGCTATATAGAGAAGCTCGAAGGAGTAGCCGCGGCTGGGTTTAGAAACCAGTGCGGCTGCCCTTCGCTCGGCGAGGTGGGACTAAACATTGTGCACCGTCGGTGGCAGCGCACAACCATTAGTACCGGTTGGTGGCTCCAACCGGTACTAATGATTGGGCCTTTAGTACCGGTTCGTGGCCCGAACCGGTACTAAAGGGGCCATTTCCCGCCCCTTGGCCTGGGGAAAATTGTCCTTTAGTACCGGTTGGTGGCTCCAACCGGTACTAAAGACCCCTCCTATATATATGACACTTACGAAAAAATCAGTTTCATCGACCACCAGTACTTCTTCTCGATCCAACTTCTTTGCCGCGCCCGTCGCACATCGCGCGCCGCCCTCGCCGCCCCCGCCGCCCGTCGTCGCCGTCACCGCCGTCGCCCCCGCCACCCGTCGTCGCCATCACCGCCGTCGCCCCTGCCACCTGTCGTCGCCGTCACCGCCGTCACCCCCGCCGTGCCCGTCGCCGCCGCCTCTCGCCCGCCGCCCGTCCCCGTCGTCGCCCGCCGCCGCCCGTACGCCGCCGCCCCCCGCTCGTACACACACACACACACATTGTTTTTACTTATTTTCTATTTTCTGTTGTTTAGATTAATGTTAGATAAATTACGTAGATAATAATGTTAGAATGTTAATGTTAGATGAATTAGATGGAAAAGATGTTAAATATTAATGTCAAATATATTTAACATGAATTAGAACAAGTTGAACTAGTTGAATTAGTATAGCTAGATATTAATTAGGTATATATATGAGATTTGAACTAGTTGAATTATTATAAGTAGTTTATTTTTAGTATGAAAATTAATAGAACAAGTTTATTTTTAGTAAGAAAATTTAGGTATATGAGATTTGATGATCTAATCAAAATATTACTATATAGAACTACCTACTTTATTTTAGTAAGAAATTAATAGAACTAGTTTATTTTTAGTAAATGGTTAGTTGAATTAATAGAACTAGTTTATTTAGTTGAATTAATAGAACTAGTAAGTGTTTAATGTTTTACCTATATATGAACATATGTTAGATATTAATGTCAAATGTTAGATTAATTAGATATAAATTATATGTTAGATATATATTTAATTTAGTTATATGAGATTTCATTATCTAATTAACATTTTATTATATAGAACTAGCTACCTTATTTTTAGTAAGAAAATTAATAGAACTAGTTTAGTTGAATTAATTAGTTGAACTAGTTAGTTGAATTGGATCAATTAATTAGGTATATTTTTCATAAGTGCTTAGTTGAATTAGTTCAATTAATTAGTTGAACTAGTTGAACTAACAGAATTAGTTGAATTAATAGAACTAATAAGTGTTTAATGTTTCACCTATGAACATAGGAATGTCCTCTGACGACGAACACGATTTCATTATGTGCGAATACTGCGAAGACGAGCGCGGCCTGTGCGGTAGAAATTTTCTAGTTGATGATAGACGCTTCAGCATCAAGCTGGATGAGAACTTCGAAGTGGATACAGTAAGTCACAATGACAAGTCTTTTTTCGTAATTAAGCATGACTTATGCTTCATTTGCTTCAACTTTTAATTTTAATTTTTCACTATTCTACTAGCGTATCCCCTGCCATGCAAGAATTTTTGTCTTGGATAAGATAGGATTCAGTCCTAACGAAATTATGGAGGTAAAAAGAGTTTGCTTGAAGACCGAGCATGGTTATACCTTCAACGTCAAATTATACAATGCAGACACATACACCTATTTTGAATGCAAAACTTGGCAAGCACTATGCAAGGCTTATGCATTTGAGCCTGATATGGTTATCACCTTTGATATTCGTCCGGAAGATGATATTAAAGGTAATAAAGACATCTGGGTCGATGTGCAGACGCCTCCAGCTCTACCATTATGTGAGTTTCTCAACCATATTTATGTCTTTGATATGAGATTATTTGAACCAGTTGAATAATTAATAGATCTCAATTTATATTGATAGCTTACTTCCAATCAAGCAAACATGTCCGGCGCTTGGTAGACAGGACCGTCCACTGTCCCGGGGCTGAACTAAACTGTGAGGAGACAAGTCATTATGTTTCATGGATTGAGGATCTTGATGCTGTCAAGACAAATTTCTTTCCTGCACTTAGAAATGTTAGTACTCAAAACGTGCGACCAATAGTGTTCGTACTAAACTACGGTCACATATATTTAGGAAAGATGGTAAGATTTCTACTATTTCTCCTCAGTGCATCTTTTGCATACATTATTTTTTTAAGCTAAACTTCATTACTAAGTATGTTACTATACGATGTTCTTCAACAGGGACTCCTGATGAATGTTGTGCCTGATTGGATCGAGACTAAAGGTACCATGAATATTGTTAGCTTACGGCCAAGATATCCTACAATGCACTTTAGTGCATTCAGGATTTCTAATAGCGAGGAATGCTTAATAGTAAAAGACTGGAGCAAAATTGTGAACGATCATAGAGAAGTACTAGGGGGCAGCAATTAGAAGCACAACCCACGATTAGGAGATAGGTTCATCTGCATGCTCCAATATGATGAATCAGCAAAGCTATACATGTTCTATGCTATTTTACCTGAGAAAGAGCAGCAGGAGTGATTAATTAGCTAGTTCATGCTCTTAGTACTTGTCCTCTCATGTCCGTGTTCTTCGTCCTGAACTTAATCTCAAAGAGTGATTTGCTTTTGTGGTGTTATGAACGCTTATAATATCATTACCATGTCGAACTCGATGATATCTTTGCTATGAAAACCGTTTGTGATAATATATATGATGCAAGAGTTTTTATATTAATATGATGATGAGTTATTATATCATTTATGAAAGAAATTGCATATTAGTTTCAACTGGATGGATTCTAGCTAAGTGATCAAGTATATGCCATATCCATATTACCTCGATCACTTAAGTAGGTGATCAAGTATATATAATATGGATATGACATATACTTGATGACTTAGCTAGGATCCACGCATCCAGTCAAACTAATCTGCAGTACATTCACCTAATGATTTAACAACTCATTATAATGTAAAACAATCACTAAATTAAATTGAAAACACAAAATTAAAGTAGAAATAAAAAATAAAACCAAAACACACCCAAACATTTAGTACCGGTTGGTGTTTCCAACCGGTACTAATGTCCTACGCGCCCACGGAGCTGGCTCGTGCCACGTGGTTGCCCTTTAGCACCGGTTCATGCTGAACCGGTACTAAAGGCGGGGGCCTTTAGTGCCTACAATTTAGTGCCGGTTACCGAACCGACACTAAAGGGCCTTACGAACCGGTGCTATTGCCTGGTTCTGCACTAGTGAGAAGCCATCTAGCTAATAACTATGGACCCGTAGGTCTGAGGTGAACTACTCACACTTCATCAAAGAGGCTATGGTGTTGATGTAGAAGCCCTCCGTGATCGATGCCCCCTCCGGCGGAGCTCCAAAACAGGCCCCAAGATGGGATCTTGTGGATACAGAAAGTTGCGGCGGTGGAATTAGGGTTTTGGATCCGCACCTGATCATTTGGGGGTACTTAGGTATATATAGGAGGAAGGAGTACGTCGGTGGAGCAACAGGGGGCCCACAAGGGTGGAGGGCGCGCCTGGGGGGGTAGGCGCGCCCCCTACCTCGTGGCCTCCTCTTTTGTGTCTTGACGTAGGGTCCAAGTCTCCTAGGTCTTGTTCGTTGAGAAAATCACGTTCCCGAAGGTTTCATTCTGTTTGGACTCCGTTTGATATTCCTTTTCTTCGAAACCCTAAAACAGGCAAAAAATAGCAATTCTGGGCTGGGCCTCCAGTTAATAGGTTAGTCCCAAAATAATATAAAAGTGGATAATAAAGCCCAATAATGTCGAAAACAGTAGATAATATAGCATGGAGCAATCAAAAATTATAGATATGTTGGAGACGTATCAAGCATCCCCAAGCTTAATTCCTTCTCGTCCTCGAGTAGGTAAATGATAAAAACAGAAATTTTGATCCGGAGTGCTACTTGGCATAATTTTAGTGTAATTCTTCTTAATTGTGGTATGAATATTCAGATCCGAAAGATTCAAGACAAGAGTTCATATTGACATAAAAATAATAATACTTCAAGCATACTAACTAAGCAATTATGTCTTCTCAAAATAACAAGGCGAAAGAAAGTTTATCCCTACAAAATCATATAGTTTAGTCATGCTCCATTTTCGTCACACAAGAATGCTCTCATCATGCACAACCCCGATGAAAAGACAAGCAATTGTTTCATACTTTAGTAATCTCAAACCTATAAACTTTCACGCAATATATGAGCGTGAGCCATGGACATAGCACTATGGGTGGAACAGAATATAACGAGGGGGGTTATGTGGAGAAGACAAAAAGGAGAAAGTCTCACATCAACGAGGCTAATCAATAGGCTATGGAGATGCCCACCGATTGATGTTAATTCAAGGAGTAGGGATTGCCATGCAACGGGTGCACTAGAACTATAAATGTATGAAAGCTCAACAAAAGAAACTAAGTGGGTGTGCATCCAACCTGCTTGCTCAAGAAGACCTAGGGCACTTGAGGAGGCCCATCATTGGAATATACAAGCCAAGTTCTATAATGAAAAATTCCCACTAGTATATGAAAGTGACAAAACAAGAGACTCTCTATCATGAAGATCATGGTGCTACTTTGAAGCACAAGTGTGGTAAAAGGATAGTAGCATTTCCCCTTTTTATTTTCTCTTTTTTATTATTTGGCCTTTTTTGGCCTTTCTTTTTCTCTTTTTTTATTTGGCCTTTTTATGGCCTTTCTTCTTTTTTTGGGGACAATGCTCTATTAATGATGATCATCACACTTCTATTTATTTACAACTCAAAGATTACAACTCGATACTAGAACAAAGTATGACTCTATATGAATGCCTCCGGCGGTGTACCGGGATATGCAATGGACCAAGAGTGACATGTATGAAAGAATTATGAACGGTGGCCTTGCCACAAATACTATGTCAAATACATGATTATGCTAAGCAATATGACAATGATGAATGTGTCATGATGAACGGAAAGGTGGAAAGTTGCATGGCAATATATCTCGGAATGGCTATGGAAATGCCATAATAGGTAGGTATGGTGGCTGTTTTGAGGAAGATATAAGGAGGTTTATGTGTGAAAGAGCGTATCATATCACGGGGTTTGGATGCACCGGCGAAGTTTGTGCCAACTCTTGATGTGAGAAAGGGCAATGCATGGTACCGAAGAGGCTAGCAAGGATGGAAGGGTGAGAGTGCATATAATCCATGGACTCAACATTAGTCATAAAGAACTCACATACTTATTGCAAAAATCTACAAGTCATCAAAAACCTCGGTATTACGCGCATGCTCCTAGGGGGATAGATTGGTAGGAAAAGACCATCGCTCGTCCCCGACCGCCACTCATAAGGAAGACAATCAAATAACACCTCATGTTTCAAATTTGTTGCATAACGTTTACCATACATGCATGGTACGGGACTTGCAAACTTCAACACAAGCATTTCTCAATTTCACAACTACTCAACTAGCACCACTTTGATATTATTACCTCCATATCTCAAAACAATCATCAAGCATCAAACTTCTCTTAGTATTCAAAACACTCTTAAGAAATTTTTACTAACTTTGAATACCTAACATATTAGGATTTTAAGAATATTACCATGCTATTTAGACTCTCAAAATAATCTAAGTGAAGCATGAGAGATCAATAGTTTCTATAAAACAAATCCACCACCGTGCTCTAAAAGATATAAGTGAAGTACTAGAGCAAAACTATATAACTTAAAAGATATAAGCGAAGCACATAGAGTATTCTAGCAAATTCCAAATTATGTATGGCTTTCTCAAAAGGTGTGTACAGCAGGGATGATTATGGTAAAAAAAGTAAAGACTCAAATCATACAAGACGCTCCAAGCAAAACACATATCATGTGGCGAATAAAAATATAGCTCCAAGTAAAGTTACCGATAGAAGTAGACGAAAGAGGGGATGTCTTTCGGGGCATCCCCAAGCTTTGGCTTTTAGGTGTCCTTAGATTATCTTGAGGGTGCCATGGGCATCCCCAAGCTTAGTCTCTTGCCACTCCTTGTTCCATAATAAATCAAATCTTTACCCAAAACTTGAAAACTTCACAACACAAAACTTAAAGTAGAAAATCTCGTGAGCTCCGTTAGCGAAAGAAAATAAAAGACCACTTCAAGGTACTGTAATGAACTCATTATTTATTTATATTGGTGTTATACCTACTGTATTCCAATTTCTCTATGGTTTATAAACTATTTTACTAGCCATAGATTCATCAAAATAAGCAAACAACACACGAAAAACAGAATCTCTCAGAAACAGAACAGTCTGTAGTAATCTGTAGCTAACGCAAGATCTAGAACCCCAAAAATTCTAAAATAAATTTCTGGACGTGAGGAATTTATCTGTTAATCATCTGCAAAAATAATTAACTAAATATCACTTTCCAAACAAAAATGGCAGCAGTTCTCGTGAGCGCTAAAGTTTCTGTTTTTTACAGCAAGTTCAACAAGACTTTCCCCAAGTCTTCCCAGCGGTTCTACTTGGCACAAACACTAATTAAACACAAAAAACACAACCAAAACAGAGGCTAGATAAATTATTTATTACTAAACAGGAACAAAAAGCAAGGAATAAAAATAAAATTGGGTTGCCTCCCAACAAGCGCTATCGTTTAACGCCCCTAGCTAGGCATAACAGGCAAGGATAGATCTAGGTATTGCCATAATAGTAAGATAGATTATTAAAACTCATCTCATATTCTCTACGTTAGGCGGCAAGTTTTCTTTGAGGCAAGAAAAAGTAATCAAAAGGGCTAAATTTAATGGGACAAAAGTCCCCAAGATCAACCTTGGGAGGTATTGGTTCCTCGTTTGGTCCTTCATATTGCACAACCAATTCGTCATTATAAGCATTCTTTTGACAGAACTTTGTGAGCCTATATTCAAGAGAATATCCTAGTTCATTATTTCAAATAGCCAAATCAACATTAAGTTCAGAGATTTTGTCAACTAAAACATTGGTAGGAACCCTTTTTCTAAGATTTTCATTGAAAGCAACATAGTCTAGAGATTGAAAACGCATTATTTCTTCTTGATCAAAGAGGATAACCTCTATGGGAGAACGGCAAGCGTCCACCCTATAATGTGCAAAGATTTCTTTGGCCTCTTTTATTATGAATCTAAACTCATGAACCAAAAAGATAGTAAAGAAATCTTGAATAACTCCTTTTCCAATAATATTACCACTACCAACACGGATTTTTTTGTATGTAAGATGGGTGGTTCTTTAGCAGGAGCATCAGAATTTTTCATGATATTATTATTGTCCATATCGACAATAATTTCCCCAATTTCAGACATAGAGGCAGAAGGTAAAGGACTAGCCGTAACGACAAGCAAACAAACTAACACACAAGCAAACAAAAAGCAAACGGGCAAAAAGAGGCAAATAGAGAAAGAGAGGGAGGATAGAGAGAGAGAGGACGAATAAAAACAGCAAGGGTGAAGTGGGGGAGAGGAAAACTAGAGGCAAATGGAAAATAATGTAATGCGGGACATAAGGGTATGTGATGGGTACTTGGTATGTTAACTTTTGCGTAGACCTCCCCGACAACAGCGCCAGAAATCCTTCTTGCTACCTCTTGAGCACTGTGTTGGTTTTCCCCGAAGAGGAAGGGATGATGCAGCAAAGTATCATAAGTATTTCCCTCAGTTTTTGAGAACCAAGGTATCAATCTAGTAGGAGGCTACGCGCGAGTCCCTCGTACCTGCACAAAACAAATAAATCCTCGCAACTAACGCAAATAGGGGTTGTCAATCAAGGCCACTTACGAGAGTGAGAGCTGATAGGTATGATAAAGATAATATTTTTGGTATTTTTGTGATAAAGATGCAAAGTAAAATAAAGGCAAAGAAAAAGCAAAGGAAATAACTAAGTAGTAGGAGATTAATAAGATAAAGATAGACCCGGGGGCCATAGGTTTCACTAGTGGCTTCTCTCGAGAGCATAAGTATCTATGGTGGGTGAACAAATTACCGTTGAGCAATTGACAGAACTGAGCATAGTTATGAGAATATCTAGGTATGATCATGTATATAGGCATCACCTCTGAGACAAGTAGACCGACTCCTGCCTGCATCTACTACTATTACTCCACTCATCGACCACTATCCAAAACTTTAGTTTAGTTGACGGCAAAATCTTTGCCGTTTGGTCGATGAAAAGCAGACGGCAAAGTACTCTTTGCCGACTAAACTTTGCCGTCTATGTTTGCCATCTGCTAGTTGACGGCAAAATCTTTGCCATCTGTATTACAGCCTTTGCCGTCTGTACTTGCCTGACAGCAAATTGCCTGATTCCTGTAGTGTTGATCATAAACCCACAATTCATCGGTCTCAACAAACACACCACAAAAGGAAGATTACATCGAATAGTTCTCCACAAGAGAGGGGGAGAACATTATATTGAGATCCAAAAAGAGAGAAGAAGCCATCTAGCTAATAACTATGGACCCGTAGGTCTGAGGTGAACTACTCACACTTCATCGGAGAGGCTATGGTGTTGATGTAGAAGCCCTCCATGATCGATGCCCGCTCCGGCGTAGCTCCGGAACTGGCCCCAAGATGGGATCTCGTGGATACAGAAAGTTGCGGCGGTGGAATTAGGGTTTTGGCTCCGTATTTTATCGTTTGGGGGTACGTAGGTATATATAGGAAGAAGGAGTACGTCGGTGGAGCAACAGGGGGCCCATGAGGGTGGAGGGCGCGCCTGGGGGTGGTAGGCGCGCCCCTACCTCGTGGCCTCCTCTTTTGTGTCTTGACATAGGGTCCAAGTCTCCTGGGTCTTGTTTGTTGAGAAAATCACGTTCCCGAAGGTTTCATTCTGTTTGGACTCCGTTTGATATTCCTTTTCTTCGAAACCCTAAAACAGGCAAAAAATAGCAATTCTGGGCTTGGCCTCCGGTTAATAGGTTAGTCCCAAAATAATATAGAAGTGGATAATAAAGCCCAATAATGTCGAAAACAGTAGATAATATAGCATGGAGCAATCAAAAATTATAGATACGTTGGAGACGTATCAACCTTTCCTTAGAATGATTGGTGCATTTATTGATATGAAGGAAGGGAATATTAGATTCCAATTTCCGTTAAGGAAAGGCATGGAACACTTCCCTAGAAAGAAAATTAAATTACCATATGAATCTATTATGAGTGCCACTTATGGTTTGCCTACCAAAGATGGCAATACCTAGATCTATCCTCGCTTTTATGCCTAGCATCATCATCACCATCATCACGCTGTCGTGCTGACGAAGCTCTCCCTCGACACTCAGCTGGATCGAGAGTTCGTGGGACGTCACCGAGCTGAACGTGTGCAGATCGTGGAGGTGTCGTACTTTCGGTACTAGGATCGGTCGATCGTGAAGACGTATGACTACATCAACCGTGTTGTCATAACGCTTCCGCTTACGGTCTACGAGGGTACGTGGACAACACTCTTCCCCTCTCGTTGCTATGCATCACCATGATCTTGCGTGTGCGCAGGATTTTTTTTAAATTACTATGTTCCCCAACAGTTACGACTGTCCATGCAAGCGGGGAATGAAGGGCGACGGCAAAGCTGGAACGTGCAAAGATATATTCCCCTTAGCTGCTAATGTGATTGTGGGTAAGTAAGTATGGTATGACTGATTAATTAATTAAATCCATTTTTGTTAGATACTTGCATTCGAGTGTAAATTTGTTGGGCCATGCAGATTGATAAAGACAATGCTCCACAAAGAATTTCATTACCACCTGCTCTAGAATAACTATGCACATTCAAGAACATGTATTGTGAAAAGAGCACAATGGCTTACATAGGGGTTAACCGTGTTATTAATTGTGTCAACTAAGGAGTAATTAGTAGCTCGTCTAGTGCAAAAATATATCACCAGGCAAAGATAACTAGGCAAATTAATAGACAACTATCTGTATTCTAAAGCAAAATTTAGTCTCTCACCCAAATCATTCAGGTTCATAATGTAGAAATTCAAAGGTTGATTCCTTAAAAAACACAAATGTATATACATCAACTATTCACTTTTTAAAGAAAAATTGGCTTAGTCAGTTGTAAATTGTAACACATATGACCAAATATTTTCAATACACATAAACTGAACTGTCATGATTTATACATATAAACTAAACTGTCAAACTGAGCTCTCGTGATTTTTGTATACGTTAGCCTACAAAAACGTCTTATATTTTGAGACAGTGATAGTACTAGACTAGAGGTGCCGTGGTTATCTTTGGCACACTTGTTTGGAAGTCTCTTACTCCCTCATCAATCTTGATGTTTATTTTTGTGCTACTTCTAGTGCTAATTTACTATAGATTCCAAATAGATAATTGAAAGACCATTTCCCTTTTTACCAAATATCTTTGTCTACTAAGACAATTAATGTAAATTTTAGTTATAAATTGGTTGTGTCTTCTCCATGTAGGTGCAACAGGTTTTATTCTTGCCATGGTTATATTATTTCTTATTATTCTTCAAAAAGAGAGAACAAAGACAAGAGAGTTTTACATAAAAAATGGTGGGCCTATATTAGAGAAGGCAAAAATTATAAAGCTTTTCAAAAAGGAAGAGCTCAAGCCTATTTTAAAGAGTGACAATTTTATCGAAAAAGGTGGCTTCGGCGAAGTTTACAAGGGTCTTCTTGGTAATGAACTAGTTGTAGTCAAGAAGCCGATCAGCGGGAGTGTACTAGAGATAGAACAATTTGCAAACAAAGTCATCATCCAGTCTCAAGTCATACACAAGAATATTTTTAGGCTCATAGGTTGTTTTCTTGAAGTTAACATTCCAATGCTAGTCTATGAGTTTCTCTCTAAAGGTAGTTTGGAAGATATTCTTCACAGTGACAACAAGGTGCCTGTCAACTTGGATCTATGTTTAAGAATTGATGCAGAATCAGAAGATGGTCTAGCTTATATGCATTCAAAAACACAACTAAAATCCTGCATGGTGATGTTTTTTTTCAGAAAGGGGGTGATCCCCGGCCTCTGCATCAGAACGATGCATACGGCCATACTTATTAATAAGCAAATAGGTTCAACATAAGTCGTCCTGTCTCAAACAAAAGAACGATAAATGCTCATAAAGAGCAGTAAAAGTAAAAGTAAAGCCACAACTGGTTGGCATAAGAAAGATAGGGAAACTAATTACCTATCCTATTACATGACCGCCATCCAAACCGGTCGAAAATAGCCCATGCTACCATCTCCCATCGGATAGATCCAGTAACCATACGCTCCCTGGCCTCCGTCGGAGTGAGTAGCGACCACATACGGATCAACGCAGTAGATCGAAAAATAAACTGCAAAAAATGAATGTTTGTTGTTCTATAAAGACCAGATCATTTCTGCAGTTCCAGACTGCCCATAATAAAGCACATACTCCTACATGAATGTGTCTCACTATTTCAGAATCTATCCCGTCAAGCCACGTCCCAAACAACGTGCTGATAGTATTCGGAGGAGTAATATTAAAGGCTACGTGAACCGTCCTCCATAAGATTTTTGCCAAAGGGCGGTCAAGAAAGAGGTGTTTGGCAGATTCATCCCGATCACAAAAACTACATCTTGTAGATCCTGTCCAGTTGCGTTTTGTCAAGTTGTCCTTAGTTAAAATGACTTGTTTATGTACAAACCACATAAACACTTTAAATTTCAAAGGTACTTTGACTTTCCAAACTTGTTTCGAATTAGGGATAGAGCTAGAATTGATAACATCCAGATACATAGATTTAACCGTAAACTCTCCATCCATAGTTAGCTTCCAGCACAACTGATCGGGCCATTGAGAAAGCTGAACATCCATCAGTCTTCTCACGAGATGGAGCGATGCTTCCCAACGGTTTCCGGCTAGCATCCTCCTGAAGTGAATATTGAGAGGAGTGGACTGAAGTACTATTGCAACGTAAGCATCTCTTCATTCAACAATGCTATAAAGTGAAGGATATTGAAGCGTGAGGGGTGTTTCCCCTAGCGATGTATCCTCCCAAAATCTCATAGTGGTACCGTTTCCAACAATAAACTTCGTCCTATTAAAAAAGACTGATTTAACTCTCATCAGTCCTTTCCAAAAAGGCGAGTCCGTCGGCCTCACTGTCACCTGGGACAAAGTTTTGGAGTAAAAGTACTTATTATATAGAATCTGCGCCCATGTGGCCTCTGTCTCAACAGATAGCTTATACAGCCACTTGCTAAGAGGACATCTGTTCTTCACCTCAAGATTTTCAATACCTAGACCCCATTGGTCTTTCGGTCTACAAATAATATCCCATTTAGCAATTCTATATTTTCGCTTTAGTTCATCACTCTACCAGAAGAAGCGTGATCGATAGAAGTCAAGCCTTTTCCGAACTCCAACTGGTACCTCGAAAAAGGACAATAGAAACATGGGCATACTCGTGAGAACCAAATTAATGAGAATTAATCGGCCTCCGTATGACATTAGCTCGCCCTTCCAGCAGCTTAGTTTTTTTTCAAATCGATCATCAATGCACTTCCATTCTCTATTTGTCAGCTTACGATGGTGAATTGGTATACCCAAATACGTGAAAGGTAAAGCCCCCAATTCGCACCTGAACAATTGTTTGTAGGCATCTTGTTCCTCATTGGCTCTTCCAAAGCAGAACAATTCTCTTTTATGGAAGTTAATCTTTAACCTGGTCAATTGTTCGAATAAGCATAATACCAGCTTCATGTTTCGCGCTTTTGCCAAGTCATGCTCCATGAATATGATAGTATCATTGGCGTACTGTAGGATAGACACACCTCCATCAACTAGATGAGGAACCAGGCCACCTACCTGACTAGCATCCTTAGTCCTTCCTATTAGAATGGTCAACATGTCAACCACTATGTTGAACAGAATAGGTGACATCAGATCTCCTTGTCTCAAGCCCTTATGTGTTTGTAAATAGTGGCCTATGTCATCATTCACTTTAATTCCAACACTCCCTTTTTGCGTGAAGGATTCTACCTGGTGTCTCCAGGCCTGATCGAAACCTTTCATACGCAAGGCCTGTTGAAGAAATGGCCATTTGACTTTATCGTACGCTTTTTCGAAATCCAATTTGAAAACAACCCCGTCTAGTTTTTTCGTGTGAATTTCATGGAGTGTTTCACGAAGGACCACAACCCTTCTAGGATGTTTCTGTCCGGCATGAAAGCAGTTTAGGACGGCTGCACCACAGAGTGCACAATCTACGTAAGTCTATTAGTCCCAACCTTGGTGAAAATTTTGAAACTTACATTAAGAAGACAGATCGACCTGAACTGCTCAATTCTCACGGCCTCTGTTTTCTTAGGAAGCAAGGTTATTGTTCCAAAATTCAAATGAAACAACTGAAGCTACCCAGAGAATAAATCATGGAACATCAGTATCAAATCCCCTTTAATAATATGCCAACACTTTTTATAAAACTCTGTCAGAAAACAATCTGGCCCTGGAGCTTTATTATTCTTCATTTGCGAAATAGCATCAAACACCCCTTTCTCCGAAAATGGGGCGGTCAAAATATCATTCTCATCCGCAGCAAGTTGAGGAACATCCTCAACCCTCGACTCATCCAAGGATACGAAATTATCCTCCGGAGGCCCAAACAGCTGCTTGTAGTAATTGGTTATGTATAATTTTAGGTTTTCATGTCCTAAAATCGTCCCCTCGTCTTGCTCAAGCTGAAAAATTCTTTTCTTTCGGTGCTTGCCATTGGCGATCATGTGAAAGAATTGCGTGTTATCGCCCCCTTGGACAATTTGTGAACCTTAGCTCGCAATGCCCACTTCAATTCCTCCTCTCGCAGGAGTTCTTTCAATCTCATTTCCGCGTCCACTTAGTTTCCAGCTCCCTAGTCTAAAGAATTGTGGACTCGGCTTTTAATTCTAGGGACTGAATAAGTGTAAGGAGCCTTTCCTTTTCAACCATATAAATCCCACTCAGATGCTTAGCCCACCCATGTAAGAAACTTCTTAAATGCCTTATCTTATTCTGCCATCTTTCAACCGACGTTCTCCCTCTTGCATCTTTAGCCCATTCCCTGGCTATCAGATCCAAAAACCCTTCTCTTTCAAACCAGCCAATTCGAAAAAAGGTGTTTTTGTTCCCCACATGCGTTGCCTCACCAGAGTCAACCAGCAGAGGGGTGTGGTCGGAGATCGCGTGCGATAACACTTGGACTATTACCAGGGGAAATTTTTGCTCCAATCCGACGCTCGCGAGGACACGATCTAGCTTCTCGCATGTCGGGTTTGGCAATGTATTAGCCCAAGTGAATTTTCTACCCGAAAGCTCTATCTCTCTTATATCCAAGCCTTCAATGATGGTATTAAACAGAAACGACCATCTGACATCAAAGTTATCATTGTTCTTTTCCTCTCTCCTTCTAATAATGTTAAAGTCGCCCCAAACCAAAATTGGAAGCTGCTCACTACCGCAAATATGGACAAGATCAGCCAAAAACTCTAGTTTGGGTTCTGGCTACGCGGCGCCATATACCGCCACCAGTGCCCAATTAAATCCATCGGCCTTCGATCTAACCCGAAACTTAACAACAAAATCTCCCATAACCACACTTCAGACCTCCAACGACTCACATTTAACCCCAAGTAAGATCCCACCAGATCTTCCTCTCGGAGGTAGGCAATGCCAATAAAAGTTGACACCTCTTGATAAAGTACTTAGAAACTGGTGGGTAAAATTGTCCCTTTCAGTTTCAGAGAGGGCGATAACATCCAACTTATATTGGATAGAAGCATCCGCTAGAAACCTTCTTTTAGCCAAGTATGTCAGACCTCTACTATTCCAAAAGATTCCTCTCATATTTCATCATGAAATTTTTTAGTCGTACGGTTCCTAGAACTTCGACGCATAGCCGAAGCTGGATAAATCTTTCTCTTCCACTTGCGTTTAGGCTTGTTTTGATCCTCCACCCAGTCCTCACAACCGGGCTCCATGGACCCAACTGCCTGAGAATCGATAGGGGTAGAATCCCTTAGAGAAATAGACCCATCATCCTCTTCTGTCTCAGGGAGGGATGGGGCAAGATCCGCACAAAAACTATCAAGAGCCCTGACTCCCAACGCATCTATGTCTGAAACGTTCATAGGATTGACTACTGCTAAGTTTCAAAACAGTTCTAAAGCGCGTTCCGCTTCAAGATCCAGGATATCATGAACGGATTTAGATATTTCACTGTCATTACTACCTAGTGAAACTCCTAACTGATTTGCATTATTAATAATCTCATCATTGGAAAATGCAAAATGGAATTGGACATGTTGACCAACATACCAGTAGTGACCTCAATGTCACGAAGCTTGGTCGCCCGCATGGCGCACCTCTGCTGCATGTCATCAACATCCGTCTGGTCCTGGAGGCACCACAACACTTGATTGGGGGCAGTTAGCTGCCGGGAGAAATAGTGGAACAAGGGCAAATGAACTACCGGGACATTTGTTACTGCCGGCATAAGTACCTCGAGGCACAGAAACTGCCGTTAGAACCTGAGCAACGCGGGCACAAACACTGCCGGTACATTTTAAGGCACACAATCTGCCGACACAACCCAAACCTGGCCCATTTACTACCGGGGACCCTCTTGGGCACGAGACCAAAAATATAATGGGTATGAGCGTGTGCTGGCGAGGGAAAGCGCGCGAGAGATGAAATTTTCTAGCCCAAATGAACTATAGACGCGCCGACCCTCCACCCACAGAGGCCGCGGCCGCCCCCAAATTGACGCCCCACTCCTACCCTCGACCAGATCGCATCTACTGTCGGATGCCCCCACCCAACCACTGCAGCCATCGCCCCCACCACAGCTCTGCTGTCGGTCCCCACCCCGACCACTGCCGTTGCTGCCGCCAACTACCCCACAGCAGCGCCGGCAAGCACCGCCGTCCAAACCAACCCACTGCCTTCGACCGTCCTCCACCCAGCCACAGGCGTCATCGCCCCACCACCGCAGCCGCGCCGTCGCTCCCTACCACCCCACCGCCACTGACCGCCCTCTACGCCGACCACTGCCATCATCGCCCCCAAGCACCCCAACTGACACGGACAACAGCCACTCCAACGGCGACGACCCTCCTCCGCCGAACGTGTTCCCTCATGACCACCCTACTTCGCGAGCCCCCCTCCCTCGAGCAAGCCTCCTCCCTAGGTGCGTGGCCACAGAGCAGAATCGAGGGCACAAAGATTGTTAGGCTGGTATATATGGCACGTGCGACGAATACCTTGTTGCCCTCATTTTCAGATTCTGCTTTTGTCCTAGATGATGTTGTTGATGCTACTATTTTTCTTATAATGATCCGCGTACAGTCGATTGAGCCAGGAGTTCTTTAGATGGGATTGGTGAGTGCAATAGTGCTGGAGTGTGTGGACTTTCTTTTTCTCCAGGGAAGTCAAATCAGTGGTGGTTCTGTTAATTGCACTGACGTAATATTTGTATTATCTGAAGGTGACGGTTCTGATTTAATCACTTTGAACCCAAGTGAGGCTGATAGCCTACATAAATGTTTGCTCTATGTAACATAACATATATAACTTTTGTATTTAGCCTTTGGTTGCATCAGGGGCAAACAAGTGCTATCTTGTCTAAGTTTTACTTTCCTATATGGTAGAGTGCTTGATTGTAGGACTACACATGTTGAATCATTATAACTGTGGCATTAGGTTTCTCAAAGCCAAAGTTCAATTTTTACCACCCTACTGAGATGCTAATGTAGATCTGTTGGTGTTACAAATATACCTCGTAGTAGGACATATATAGATGGAACACTCGTTCCTACAATTTAGCAACCAAAGTGTGTTCCTTTTCCTTCCACAGTTACTTGCTTATCTACTTGAAATCTAATCTGTCAATTATAATGTGCCATAATTTTCTTTTAAGGAAAAAGAATGGAAAAAGGGAAGAGATGAAGATGATGCTGAAGCACGAGTGCGAGAGAGGCTAGCAAAACTTATAGCAAGGAATGGCGCAGACTTTGAACGTTTTGGGTCCTAAAAAATTTCAAATACAAATGAAGATCCTGGAGGCCGAGCCATTCAATGACAAACTAACAGGAGGAAGGCGATATAACATGCTTCTATTCGGTTACTGCATCAATTATAAAACTGTATCTACTACTTCAGTCTTGAGGCACTTTATACACCATCTTGTTTGGTTATTTGTAGCACACTGCATAAATGCCTACTGTTGAAGAAACTCGAGTCCTTAGGTCCAAAATGACCAAAGATGTTGAAGACTGTCGGTGTCAAAACCGGTGGATCTCGGGTAGGGGGTCCTGAACTGTGCGTCTAGGCGGATGGTAACAGGAGGCAGGGGACACGAAGTTTTACCCAGGTTCGGGCCCTCTTGATGGAGGTAAAACCCTACATCCTGCTTGATTAATATTGATGATATGGGTAGTGCAAGAGTAGATCTACCACGAGATCAGAGAGGCTAAACCCTAGAAGCTAGCCTATGGTATGATTGTATGTTATTGTTGTGTCCTACAGACTAAAACCCTCCGGTTTATATAGACACCGGAGAGGGTTAGGGTTACACAAGGTCGGTTACAAAGGAGGAGATATCCATATCCATACTGCCTAGCTTGCCTTCCACGCCAAGGAGAGTCCCATCCGGACACGAGACGAAGTCTTCAATCTTGTATCTTCATAGTCTAACAGTCCGGCCAAAGGATATAGTCTGGCTCTCCGGAGACCCCCTAATCCAGGACTCCCTCAGTAGCCCCTGAACCAGGCTTTCAATGACGATGAGTCCGGCGCGCAGTGTTGTCTTCGGCACTGCAAGGCGGGTTCCTCCCCCGAATACACCATGTAAGAATTTGAATACAAGGGTAGTGTCCGACCCTGCAAAATAAGTTCCACATACCACCGTAGAGAGAATAATATTTCCACAAATCCAATTTGCTGACTTGTTTTGGCGACACGACATTATGTCATGGCCCGGTGATTATTTAAACCGTTTCCTTTAACTAGCCCCGCACATAATGCGAGGCAGTTTTTTGACACGTCTTGTCAAAGTAGAGATCGTGTCCCCTTATCGCGGGATTCTCATCAATATGGGCGTGGGTAACCCAACCGCGCCATCGGTTACGGCGCTTGGAGGATAGTCTAGTGGGGACGCATAGTTTCGTCCGCCCATATAAAGGGATAAGGATTCACCTCTTCATCCACGCCTTCTTCCTCCTTTGCTCATCCACTTTCGGACACTCGAGCTCCAGCGCCCAAGTCTGCATTTCCTACCTCGACCTTCTCCAACCATGTCCGGAGCGGGAGGCAGGTGGATGGTCTCCTCCGTCATGGAGGGAAACATCAAGAAGCTGAGGAGAGTCGGATACCTGCCCGACGACATCGCGCACCGGCTCCCAGATGAAGGGCAGCTCATCCCCATCCCCAGGCCCCATGAGAGGGTAGTGTTCCTTACCCATTTCCTCCGCGGACTGGGATTCCCTCTCCACCCATTCGTCCGGGGGATCATGTTCTACTACGGCCTGGATTTCCATGATCTGGCCCCGAACGTCATCCTCAACATCTCGGCGTTTATCGTCGTGTGTGAGGCCTTCCTCCGTATCAAGCCCCACTTCGGCTTATGGCTGAAGACCTTCAATGTCAAGCCGAAGGTAGTGGGCGGCCTCCAGGCGGAGTGCGGAGGCACCATGGTGGGCAAGATCCCCAACGTTACATGGCTCAAGGGCTCCTTCGTGGAGACCATAAAGGGGTGGCAATCGTGTTGGTTCTACATCACCGAGCCGCGTGACCCTGCATGGGCAACGGCCCCCGAGTTCCGATCTGGCATCCCCACGTGGCTCATCTCCTGGAAAGAGAAGGGCCTGTCCTGGGGTAGTTCGGGAGAGCTGACCGGACTCCAAACATGTATTCAAAACATGGTGAACAAGAAGCTCAAACTTGTCAACGTAGTCCAGGTCATGCTCATCCGCCGGATCCTCCCGTGTCAACAACGGGCCTTCAACTTGTGGGAGTTCGACCCGGCCTAGCACCAAACTCTGAATAGGCTCTTCGATACAACACACGAGGATGCCTGGAAGGTGCTATTCAAGGGCGTTGAGGTTCCTCCTCCTATTACCAAGGATCGCGGATTCTGCGCGAAGCGCCAAGCCAGCGCGGTAAGCTGTTTTACCTCTTACAGGATACTTGTTTTTCATAGTTTGACTCTATGCGGGATCTAAGCTCCCGTTCCTTTGACAGGACTGGCAAGAAACGGCTGGACAGATCGATTGTCCGGATCCTTTGCCCGAAGGCCCAGCAAACACTCTC
Organism: Triticum urartu; assembly: GCF_056163025.1. Taxonomy (NCBI): domain Eukaryota; kingdom Viridiplantae; phylum Streptophyta; class Magnoliopsida; order Poales; family Poaceae; genus Triticum; species Triticum urartu. The sequence continues at coordinate 51,560,704 of NC_141875.1, forward strand.
CTAACGGAGATGCAGACTCCGGCTCCTTACAAGGTGCCGGAGAAGACCAAGAAGGCCAAGGGAACCCAAAAGAGTTCCCGACGCCCGGTGTTATCGGACTCATCGTCCGATGACTCTGCGGCACACTCCACCCCCGAAGACGAGGAGGAAGAAGAAGATGCTCCCCCTTCAGTTGGGGGAGACAAGAAAAGGAAGGCCACCCCAACTGGGGGGCCGAAGGGTCCAAGAAGGGAAAGACTCTCCTTCTGGACAGCTCCACCGCCGCCGCCGAAGGCAAAGATGAGTGGTTGCCCAGGGCCAAGCCCCTGGGGAGGTCGTAAGTATTCGGATACTAGAGTAACTCATAGCATTCCTTTGTCGCATTGCTTTCCACAACGCCGAATATGATTATGCAGGCCGCCACGAGCCCATATCAATGTATCGTCGGACGACGCCGAGGTGTTGTCTCAAGAGGCATCAGGTCGAGGGGAGACAGTCCTGGAGGCACCTCAAGGCGACCTTCCGGACTCCAGGAGCCGAGGGGACAAGGCCCCTGAAGGCCCCGAGTTCGGCCCTCAGCCGAACACCGCACCGGAACCTCCAGCGGTTACGGACTCGGGCAGGCGGCCTCCTTCCAAGAGGGGCAAGATGCATGTGCCAGTGACCTCTGTCCATCCAGAGGCGCCGGACAATCTACTGGAAGCGCTTCGCAGCGCTTTCATCGATGAGGAGCACCGTACTATTGCGAGTGCGGTGGTCCAGAAGGTTCAGTCCGCCCAGAGCGGATTGACTGAAGCATGTGCCAGCCTTCTAACAGGCTTTGAGGTAAGTGTTAAAATATAGTAAAAATATTACCGCATAGACAGTAGCCCCTGATGCTCTGTTCGATGTTCACGAAGAAAAGCCGAACAGAGGATCAAACAATATCGCAGGAGTCTAATATAAGTATGTCAATATGCGTATGCAGGCTACGCTGCTGGCATCTGCCGCACTGACTGCGGAGGTCGCCGCACTGAAGCAGGACCTTAAAGGGTCCAAGGACGAGCTCGTCCTTGCCAAGAGGCAGCTCGAGGAGAACCAAGGTAAGTAATACCATGTCTATGGATATGTATATATAAAAGAAGACGCGGTTGCAAAATGATAGGATCATCTTATATTTGCCAGGGGCCACGACCGAGGTGGCGTCCCTGAAGCAAGCGCTATCCGAGGCCGAAGACAAAGCGGCCAAGGAGCGCGCCGAGCGGGAAAGGCATTAGGCATGGGTGGGCGAGGTGCAGCAAGAGCTCCAGGCTCTCGTGACGAAGCACGAGGCGTTGGAGCTTGACTCAAAGACGCGAGAGTCTGAGCTTGCCATGGCCCTCGAGAGCACGAAGAGTGACAAGGCCGAGGCCCAAAAGGCCCTCCAGGAGATTGACGCGATGAAGAAAATAGCGGCGGGTAAGGCATTCTATATGCAAAGAAAGCATGTGAAAGTAAATTACCTATTACTTACCCGGATCCGGAGCTCTCCAGGAGCATTCACAGATTTGCCCCGCAGCGTGTCGGATGCCGCACAGTTTTACCAGGCCGAGGAGGGAAGCTCAACGGAGAAGCTGTTCTGGTCTCAGTATACTGGGACCGAACACCCGGTGCCTATGAGCGACCAGCTGAAGCAGCTGGTCGAGCTACACAAGGCGGCCGAATAGGCCATGAAGGGCTTTATAGTCCGGCTGTGGCCTGGCGACGCCCTTACGAACAGCTACTTCGTCCTGGTAAGGCGGCTAGGGGAAGCCTGCCCACAGCTGGAAGTCGTCAAGCGGTCCGTCTGCATTGAAGGTGCACGCCGGGCTTTCGCCCGTGTGAAGGTGCATTGGGCCAAGCTAGAAACCGTGAAGCTGATCAAGGAAGGACCGCTGCAGGGCAAGGAGCATCGCACCCCCGAAATTTATTATGAGGGTGTCCTGAAGGGTACCCGTCTTGTAGCGGACGAATGTTCCAAGGATGTAATATTTGAGTAAACTTGCTCGTGTGATCCTATATGATGAAAACTTGTTTCATATGCGCTATGCAACGATTGTTTGAATTTAAAATATTACCTTCTGTTTGGCTATTTATCCAATCTGAGAGATGGCTAGTCCTCGGCTTCTGCCCCCATGCCACGAGTGCTGGGGTGTTCGGGATAAACCAGAGCACTCTTGTTCCCATTTTCGGGTCCTTCGAGGGAGGTGCTTAGCACAACTAACAAGGCAACCAGATTAATAATGCTTTATCACTCTCACTTAGCCATAGAATTCTATAATTTTAAATTTTGGCGAAGCCCCTGGTATTTGGAAGGCCGAATTCGGGGCGCGATACACGCCTTTAAGCCGGACAAGACCGGCTCCTCGCTCTAAGCGGCATAAGTCTTTAGGGACTCGAAACCTCGCCGAATAGCGACCAGTCTCTCGCCTTATCATGACACTCAGTTTTAGCTTTCTCTACTGAGGTTCTTAGCCCAGCAGAACCGGGGCACAATCGCAGTAGTTCTCCTAGCGCTACCTTAGCCGATAGAGCGGAACGTAAGGTACCAAAACATAGGAGCCGGGCAAACCCAACATTTGACCAAAGACATGATTCGGAGATGATGCATATAATGCTATAAGTTCAGGGTGCCGCACTTGTGAAAGTGTTCGGACTTCTCACACCAGATTGTGGGGTAGTTAAGCCCCTGGTGTGTTGGCCGTACCAAAGTGTACGGTTGCAAGGCGTCATTAAGGAACACATATATAAAAAAGAAAAATGCAATAATAGTCTTAATGCTATGCATTATTTATTCAAATAGATGCGTTAAAGCAGAATGATACAGATAGTGCGATAAGCAAAAAATAGGACTATGTCCCTTCGAAGGGCAAGCTGAGGAATAGTACTAAAGCAAATATTTCACTCGTTACCGTAATCCACCTGGGAGTTCCGTGGTGTGATGTAGCTTTTTGCCTCCTTGGTTGCTGCATCATGAGTTTGGAAATCATGCTGCCGGACAGGGTTTCTAGAGATTAAATTCCTGAAAGAGAAAAATAACAAAGCGGGATGCCCCTAGTACGGTTTAAGCCGCGTATCGGGGCGTGCTGTAGTTGTGCCCCCCTCCCCGCCTGTACCCATGGTATTTTTAATGCGTAATTATGTACGCGTGGCATGAATTTCTTCATTTGGCTGGGACTGGGGTGGGGGCCGCATTGCTATGCGAGCTCAGATCGTGCCAAGCCGTCTAGTTGCCGATTACTCCGAGCGTGCTTGAAGGTGTCCGGGTCTTGAAACACCGAACTGGTGGATTGCCTTGAGAGGCTGCTTTGCGCTTCTGCTGCGAGGGCCGCAGTGTGCTCCTCCGTACAGAGAGAGCGCTCTGTGTTTCCATTGACTGTGATGACCCCCCGAGGTCCTGGCATCTTGAGCTTGAGGTATGCATAATGCGGTACCGCATTGAATCTCGCAAATGCGGTTCGCCCGCGCAGTGCATGATAGCCACTGCGGAACGGGACTATGTCGAAGATTAATTCTTCGCTTCGGAAGTTATCCGGTGATCCGAAGACCACTTCCAGTGTAATTGAGCCTGTGCAATGGGCCTCTACACCTGGAATGACGCCTTTAAAGGTTGTTTTTGTGGGTTTGATCCTTGAGGGGTCTATACCCATTTTGTGCACTTTGTCCTGGTAAAGTAGGTTCAGGCTGCTACCGCCATCCATAAGGACTCAAGTGAGGTGAAATCCGTCAATGATTGGGTCTAAGACCAGTGCGGCGAATCCGCTCTGACGGATACTAGTGGGGTGGTCCCTGCGATCGAAGGTGATCGGGCAGGAGGACCATGGGTTGAACTTTGGGGCGACTGGCTCCAACGCATATACGTCCCTGAGCGCACCCTTCCGCTCCCTCTTGGGGATGTGGGTTGCGTATATCATGTTCACCATCCGCACTTGTGGGGGGAACCACTTTTGTCCTCCGTGTTCGGCTGCCAGGGCTCCTCTTCGTCATCGCTGTGTGACCCTTTATCTATATCCTTGGCAACTAACTTGCCGGCCTGCTTGAACACCCAGCATTCCCTGTTGGTGTGGTTGGCTGGCTTGTCAGGGGTACCGTGTATTTGACATGAGCGATCGAGTATGCGGTCCAAACTGGACGGGCCCGGAGTGCTTCTTTTAAATGGCTTTTTCCGCTGACCGGGTTTAGAGCCTTTGAATCCGGCATTGACTGCCGTATCCTCAGTATTATCGCTGTTAATGCGGCTCTTATGTTTGTTGCGACGTGACCTGCTATTGCCGTCCTTGGTATCTGAAGTACCATGGTTTTTTGATATGTTGTTACTGCGAGCCAGCCAGCTGTCTTCTCCCGCACAAAAGCGGGTCATGAGTGTCGTGAGGGCTGCCATAGATTTCGGCTTTTCCTGTCCAAGGTGCCGGGCAAGCCACTCGTCACGGATGTTATGCTTGAAGGCTGCGAGGGCCTCTGCATCCGGACAGTCAATGATTTGATTTTTCTTTGTTAGTAACCGTGTCCAGAATTGCCTGGCCGATTCTTCTGGCTTCTGAATTATGTGGCTCAAGTCATCGGCGTCTGGTGGTCGCACATAAGTGCCCTGAAAGTTGTCAAGAAATGCGGCTTCCAGATCTTCCCAACAGCTAATGGACTCTGCTGGCAAGCTGTTAAGCCAATGCCGTGCTGGTCCTTTGAGCTTTAGTGGGAGGTATTTGATGGCATGTAAGTCATCGCCATGGGCCATGTGGATGTGGAGGAGGAAATCCTCGATCCATACCGCAGGATCTGTTGTGCCGTCGTATGATTCAATATTTACGGGTTTGAAACCCTATGGGATTTGATGATCCATTACTTCGTCTGTGAAGCATAGGGGGTGTGTGGCGCCTCTGTATTGGGCTATATCATGACGCAGCTCAAATGGGTCTTGCCCGCTGTGTTCGGCCCGGCTGGATTGACCTTTACTGTATCTGGCATGACGTTTATCGTCTCGCATAGTGGCGTGCCCTCGTGACCCGTAGATCGATCTTGCATGTTTTGCTTTGTCCTCCAATACATCTCACAGGTCTGGCGTGTTTCCCCATGCTTTTTTATTTGAATGGAGTCGGGGTGCAGGCTGAGATTTTGGCTGGAATGCCTCTCTATCACGGCCACGAGGTGGCCGATCAGCCGCATCATACGCTTCTTCCTCTAGTCGAGGTAGCAACCTGCATTTTGGGTAACTCTGTGAGGGGCGCTCGAGTTTATATTCCTCGGCCGTGAGGACTTCAGTCCATCTGTCAGCTAGCAGATCTTGATCAGCTTGAAGCTGCTGCTGCTTTTTCTTGAGGCTATTTGCCGTGGCCGTAAGCCGGTGCTTGAACACTCTTGTTCGACGGGATCCTCTGGCATGGCGAATTCGTCATCATCGAGGCTTGCCTCGTCTTCGGAGGGGAGCATGTAATTATCATCCTCTGCTTCTCCATCTGCCGCTCTCTCAACAGGGCTGGCTCCTCCATCCTCCTACTCTAAATCTTGCTGGAGGGGATTATTGTTATCTTCGGCACTATCCAGAGTGTTATTATCTCCTGTGCCGGTATCACCACTTTTGCTTTGGCGGGACTTAGAGCGGCGCCGCTGACGTCCGCACTTGGTTTGCTTCTTGGAGGGGTCATCCTCCGTTGTGACGTCGCCATTGCCTTCTTTGGGTGTGTCCACCATGTATATATCGTATGATGAGGTGGCTGTCCAGTGCCCTGTGGGCAGTGGTTCATCTTCATCTCCCGCATCGTCGTCCATACCGTCGATGTCTTCGGAGTCGAAGTCAAGCATGTCGGTTAAGTCGTCGGCAGTGGCTACTAAGTGGGTGGTGGGCGGGCCGCGAATTTCTTCGTCGTCCGCATCCCAATCCTGCCGGACATAGTTCGGCCAGGATCCTCCTGACAAGGAGAGAGACCTTAACAAGTTTAGTATGTCGCCAAAGGGTGGGTGCTAAAAAATATCCGCGGAGGTAAACTCTATGATCGGAGCCCAATCGGATTCTCTAGGAATGGGCGCAGGCGGTTCAGAGTCCGTGGCCGGAGAGAGATCCGGCAGTTTGTTGACACGGCTCTCGTGCGGAGTAAGGTCGATGCTCGGCTCGATCGCCGATGAGGGTAAGGCCTCCGTGGCGGGGTCCATCCACCCGTCCATGGGCGGCGCAACTGGCTCCGAATTGAGGGTCGGAGCGGCTGCCGGTGCGATCTCCTGAACACTGTTGGATGGTATAGCTAAATCGTACTCATCATGACCGCGCGACGCGCAAGGCAGAGGCTCGAATCCGTCGAAGATCAAGTCTCCGCGGATATCGGCCGTGTAGTTTAAGCTTCCAAACCTGACCTGATGGCCAGGGAAGTAGCTTTCAATATGCTCCAGATGGCCAAGCGAATTGGCCCACAGTGCAAAGCCACCGAATACAAAAATCTGTCCGGGGAGAAAAGTCTCACCCTGGACTGCATCGATAACGATGGTAGAAGGAGCCATCAAGCCTAATGGCGACAACACAGAGGAACTCTCAATGAAAGCACCAATGTCGGTGTCAAAACCGGTGGATCTTGGGTAGGGGGTCCCGAACTGTGCGTCTAGGTGGATGGTAACAGGAGGCAAGGGACACGAAGTTTTACCCAGGTCCGGGCCCTCTTGATGGAGGTAAAACCCTATGTCCTGCTTAATTAATATTGATGATATGGGTAGTACAAGAGTAGATCTACCACGAGATCAGAGAGGCTAAACCCTAGAAGCTAGCCTATGGTATGATTGTATGTTATTGTTGTGTCCTACGGACTAAAACCCTCCGGTTTATATAGACACCGGAGAGGGTTAGGGTTACACAAGGTCGGTTACAAAGGAGGAGATATCCATATCCGTACTGCCTAGCTTGCCTTCCACGCCAAGGAGAGTCCCATCCAGACACGAGACGAAGTCTTCAATCTTGTATCTTCATAGTCTAACAGTCCGGCCAAAGGATATAGTCCGGCTGTCCGGAGACCCCCTAATCTAGGACTCCCTCAAAGACAAATACATGGTAAATGCAGGAATGTGACCACAAGCAAGCTAGGAGGTATATACATGTTTCTCTTGGCTATCACCATGTGATACTATTTCTTTGTTGTTTGACATTCAATCGCTATCTTGATAAATTTGGAAGGAACTCAAAGCCTCTCAATCATGATAATACTATTTCTTATAAGGAATACCTTATAAGATGCATTGATCACTTCAGAAAGAGCTAAGCTTATAAGATGCATTGCTTATACTGCATGCACCTTTGTTTGTGATGTTAGGCGATTTAAAATATTGAAATAGGAAATATTGGCCAAGTCAGACCTCTTACTTTTGCTTGTCAGGTCGGTACCCTACTCTGTTAGCTTACTACTAGTATTACCTCGTAGAATCAAATTGGAAGTGATAAAATACAGATTTGAATGGCAGTCTATCTAGATAGCGATGCTTTGCTCATTTCCTAAAATTTTCTCTATGAGTTGGTCCCTGATCTTGTTTATCTTCTGCTCTGGGTTGTGTGATCTGTACTGTACATTTGTTCTATGGAGAACTCTATCCCTTTATTTTCTCTGTATTCTACCCTCATGGTTCGTAGGGTAACAAGCACAGTATTTGGATGAGATGGCATTAACTATTGGTGGCTTATTTGTATGCCTAACAAGTTGGGTGAAAAATGCTCATTTGGTAAAAAAATCTTCATAGGTAGGTCTTTGATCTTGTTCATGTGCTAGTCTGGGTTAGGTGACAAGCTTGTTTTCTTTGCTTAATAATATTAGTAGCTTCGCAAAACATAGTTCTCTATTTATTATCTGTTATTTTCACTTGTCCAGTTTTCCATCTGATGTTCACTTGTCCAGCTTAATAATATTAGCAGCATCGTAAAACACAGTTCTCTATATTGATATTCTATCATTATTTTTCTTGATTGATGTCTATTTTGGCATAATATGCTTACTTAGGCCATGTTAGGCAACATACCACAACCACAAATCCTCAACTTGATCACTCATAACCAACGGCCAGCTTCCTAGGCAAAAACTCGGTTTGAGGGGATGAGTAATAGTTTTCCCCCTATTGTTCTCCTATTTAACTATGTACATAGAGCATACATGGAGCTTTTGATCACTACAAAATTGTACTCTTGCAAAGGAAATATATACATAAATTTTCAAAGTACATGACAAATATTGAGAATCATGAACATCCAGTTTTGGACATGTCATAGAACAAAGGCCTCACATTTAGCATCGTGTTTATCTTGCTTTCTCAACTTCTTCCTTATGCTTCCATAGCTATAATCTCCAGCAATTGCTTCCTCCAGATTCCCTGTGGTCTCGGTCAATGGTTGCTTTGAAACTAAATTACTCTGTATTGAATATTTAGATTGGTTGCTGAAAGTAAAAATATGTACTATGCACCGAATATTAACTTGTGGTTATGTTTTTTAGAAGGGAACAATATCGATGTTAGAAGTAGTAATAGGAAGCTATATCAGCCTATCCTACATCCACTAATGTCACTTAAATCCCAAAAGGACTTATATGCCACTGATGAAAAAAAACTTTCACTAGTAAGTTGTAACTTGACATATTGTTTTGCCATGGAATCCTGCTTATATTCACTAGGTATTACTTTGTCTACTTAGAATTAGCTCTTGGTATGTTTGGTGTAAATCAATTATGTACGAATTTCTGGTTTGCGATATTTGACGATGGATAATCTTTGTATGTGCAGGGCAAATCATTCTTGCTTGATCTAATTATGTGATTTTGCTTGCTGTGATGATGAAGTGCAACACATTTAGAAGAGTTTTATTTATGCTGATGATTTAAATTGCTACATGTCAAAATCTTTAATTTGTCTCTTCAAAAATCTGAAACCAGAGCTTCATTTTGAGTTTCCAATCTGTTGCAGGTTTCCGAAAGGCACACAGGTTGACGGACGTTTGAAAGACCTTCAAGCCGTTGAAGATTTGGAAGACCTATAATTAAGTTGGTGGGGGTGATAATGTCATATGCCTTGTTGAACCTGGAGACTTACTCTGCCCATTTTGGTTGTGTGGCACATTTAGAAATATATGTACTTCTCCATTTGTGGCACTACTTCATTTTGGTTGTGTGGCACATCTAGAAACATATATGTACTTCTCCATTTGTGGCACAACCACCTTATATATGATTGTTATATATGTTTATTGAATCAACTTTAAGGTTTTTGATGAGGCCTATATGTTACTTTGATTGATGAAGTGAATGTATAAATTGTATGGCACGTCATGATTGCTTGAATAAAATGAATGGATATTACATTAGGGATGCCTAGAACAGCTGGCATAAAAACTACTGGGTAAAGATACTTGTGCTGGCAGTAGAACTGCCGGTAATTGTAGCTGCATGTCCCTTGACAAATCTGCTGGGAGAAAATGGACTGCCGGCAAATAGATGGGCAAGGGCAAACAAACTGCCGGGACAAGTAATCCCCGCTAGCCGTTCTCGTGGCGGTTCTATCTGCCGGGAGAAACACTGTCCCGATAGTTTATCTTCCCTCTAAAGTGTCTTTTCCTAGCAGTTTTTCTGTCCTTGCATCAGTGTTGTGATGTAGTGGGCGGTAGCTCATCCGTCGCCCCTCAGTTACAGGATCCAGAACCCCAACATAGGCGATGATCTCATCCCGAGTGGGCCCGTTTGGGGTAAGGACTCCAGCCCCACCCCCAACATGGTAGAGCCGGGTTGAAGCAACCGGAGAAGCGCCATGAGCCATCGCAGGCACCGTCGAGGCTCCCAACGCACTCAGCATAGTCAGCCGACAATCGGCGCCCGGGGACGCAGTGGGGGGCGCCCCATCCAAAGGTGCGCAAAGGGAGGTGGGTGCGGGGCTACCTTCCCCACTCGACCCGCCCCCTGGCTGGATGGAGACGCGGCCATCAGCACGGCCGGCGTTGATAACCCACAAGTAAAGGGGATCGCAACAGTTTTCGAGGGTAGAGTATTCAACCCAAATTTATTAATTCGACACAAGGGGAGACAAAGAATATTCTCAAGTATTAGCAGCTGAGTTGTCAATTCAACCACACCTGGAAACTTAATATCTGCAGCAAAGTATTTAGTAGCAAACTAATATGATTGTAGTGGTAACGGTAGCAAAAGGTAACAGTAGTAGAAGTAATGTTTTTGGTATTTTGTAGTGATGATAGCAATAGCAACGGAAAAGTAAATAAGCGAAGAACAATATATAGAAAGCTCGTAGGCAATGGATCTGTGATGGAGAATTATGCCGTATGCGGTTCATCATGTAACAGTCATAACCTAGAGTGATACAGAACTAGCTCCAGTTCATTGATATAATGTAGGCATGTATTCTGAATATAGTCATACGTGCTTATGGAAAAGTACTTGCATGACATCTTTTGTCCTACCCTCCCGTGGCAGCAGGGTCCTTACGGAAACTAAGGGATATTAAGGACTCCTTTTAATAGAGTACCAGAACAAAGCATTAACACATAGTGAATACATGAACTCCTCAAACTACGGTCATCACTGGTAAGTATCCCGATTATTGTCACTTCGGGGTTAACGGATCATAACACATAATAGGTGACTATAGACTTGCAAGATAGGATCAAGAACACTCATATATTGATGAAAACATAATAGGTTCAGATCTGAAATCATGGCACTCGGGCCCTAGTGACAAGCATTAAGCATAGCAAAGTCATAGCAACATCAATCTCAGAACATAGTGGATACTAGGGATCAAACCCTAACAAAACTAACTCGATTACATGATAGATCCCATCCAACCCATCACCGTCAAGCAAGCCTATGATGGAATTACTCACGCACGGCGGTGAGCATCATGAAATTGGTGATGGTGGATGGTTGATGATGACGATGGCGACGGATTCCCCTCTCTAGAGCCCCGAACGGACTCCAGATCAGCCATCCCGAGAGGTTTTAGGGCTTGGCGGCGGCTCCGTATCGTAAAACGCGATGATTTCTTCTCTCTGATTTTTTTCTCCCCGACACACAATATATAGAGTTGGAGTTGGAGTCGGAGAAGCTCCAGGGGGCCCACGAGGTAGGGGGGCGCGCCCCCACCCTCGTGGACAGGTGGTGGGCCCCCTGGCCTTCATCTTTTGCAGGTATTTTTATATTTTCCAAAAAGTTGCTCCGTGAAGATTCAGGTCATTCCGAGAACTTTTGTTTCTGCACATAAATAACATCATGGTAATTCTGCTGAAAACAGCGTCAGTCCGGGTTAGTTCCATTCAAATCATGCAAGTTAGAGTCCAAAACAAGGGCAAAAGTGTTTGTAAAAGTAGATACGACGGAGACGTATCAACTCCCCCGAGCTTACACCTTTGCTTGACAAAACTGAAAGTGATAAAGAAAAACTTTTACAAACTCTGTATGCTCTTGTTGTTGTAAATATGTAAAGCCAGCATTCAAGTTTTCAGCAAAGATTATAACTAACCGAATTCGCAATAACGCTTAGGTCTCAAGTTTACTCATATCAATGGCATAATCAACTAGCGAGCAATAATAATAAATCTCGGATGACAACACTTTCTCAAAACAATCATAATATGATATAACAAGATGGTATCTCGCTAGCCCTTTCTGAGACCGCAAAACATAGATGCAGGGCACCTTTAAAGACCAAGGATTGACTAGACATTGTAATTCATGGTAAAAGAGATCCAGTCAAGTCATACTCAATGTAAACTAACAATAATGAATGCAAATGACAGCAGTGCTCTCCAACTGGTGCTTTTTAATAAGAGGATGATGACTCATCACAAAAGTAAATAGATAGGCCCTTCGCAGAGGGAAGCAAGGATTTGTAGAGGTGCCAGAGCTCGGTTTTGCAATAGAGATGAATAATATTTTGAGCGGTATACTTTCATTGTCAACATAACAACCAAGAGATGGAGATATCTTCCATGCTACACACATTATAGGCGGTTCCCAAACAGAATGGTAAAGTTTATACTCCCCCTTCCACCAACAAGCATCAATCCATGGCTTGCTCGAAACAACGAGTGCCTCCAACTAACAAGAGTCCCAGGGGGAGTTATGTTTGCAATTATTTTGATTTAGTTTGCATAAAGCATGGGACTGGGCATCCCGGTGACCAGCCATTTTCTCGTGAGTGAGGAGCGGAGTCCACTCCTCTTGAGAATAACCCGCCTAACATGGAAGATACGGACAACCCTAGTTGATACATGAGCTATTCGAGCATACAAAATAGGATAATTATTTGAAGGTTTAGAGTTTGGCACATACAAATTTACTTGGAACGGCAGGTAGATATTGTATATAGGTAGGTATAGTGGACTCATGTGGAATAACTTTGGGGTTTAAGGGATTGGATGCACAAGCAGTATTCCTACTTAGTACAGGTGAAGGCTAGCAAAAGACTGGGAAGCGACCAGCTAGAGAGCGACAACAGTCATGAACATGCATTAAAATTAATCAACACCGAATGCAAGCATGAGTAGGATATAATCCACCATGAACATAAATATCGTGAATGCTATGTTGATTTTGTTTCAACTACATGCGTGAACATGCGCCAAGTCAAGTCACTTAAATCATTTAGAGGAGGATACCACCCTATCATACCACATCATAACCATTTCAATAGCATGTTTGCACGCAAGGTAAACTATTATAACTCATAGCTAATCAAGCATGGCACAAGAATTATGATCTCTAGTTTTCATTGCAAACATGTTTATTCATAATAGGCTGAATCAAGAATGATGAACTAATCATATTTACAAAAACAAAAGAGGTCGAGTTCATACCAGCTTTTCTCATCTCAGTCAGTCCATCATATATCATCATAATTGCCTTTCACTTGCACGACCGAATAGTGTGAATAATAATTATAGTGCACGTGCATTGGACTAATCTGGAATCTGCAAGCATTCAATAAACAGGAGAAGACAAGGCAATATGGGCCTTTTTGTCAGATCAACAATTATGCATATAAGAGCCACTTCAACATTTAATCATGGTCTTCTCCTATCGACCCCCAAAGAAAAAGAAAAGAGATAACACTATTTACACGGGAAAGCTCCCAACAAGCAAAAGAAGAACATGAAATCTTTTTGGGTTTTCTTTTTAATTACTACTACAAGCATGGAAAGTAAACTAATTAAAAGCTACAACTAATTTTTTTGGTTTTTCTTAAGGTTTATTAAACACACAAGAAGAAAGCATAAAAAGGAAATAAACTAGCATGGATGATACAATGAAAAAGTATGAGCACCGACATCTAGCAATGAGTGTGTGAACATAAATGTAATGTCGGTGGAAAATACGTACTCCCCCCAAGCTTAGGCTTTTGGCCTAAGTTGGTCTATGGCCACGGCTGGCCTGGCGGATATCCATAATAGTAGTTGGGGTCATACTGCGATGCAGCGGCTATCGCCTCCTGAGCTGCAGCGTGCCGACGAGCGGCCTCAGCCCTCCTCTCGTACTCATCTGCCTCCTCTCTGGTAATAACATATCTTCCTTTTGCCTGACAATCAAAGAAGGCGGGAGTAGGGAGAGTAATACGGACAACACGCCGTCTGTCAAAGATTAGTCGATACTGGAGAGGTGATTCATTCCTCTCAACAAACTGGTGGTGAACCATAGCATTAAAATCTAGGTAAGTAGGAGGTAATTCAATTGCATCTTCGCGATGGCTATACCAAGAAAATTAGCTGTGCAGGTTGCATAAATTCCACCAAAGAAATCTCCATTAAATCTATTAAGATGCAACCTACGTGCAACAATGGCTCCCAAATTATAAGATTTGTCTCCTAACACAGCACTCCTAAGAATACTGAGGTCAGGAACACACATATGACATGCTTCATGAGGGAGTCCTAGATTAGGGGGTCTCTGGACAGCCGGACTATCTCCGTTGACCGGACTGTTAGACTCTGAAGATACAAGATTGAAGACTTCGTCTCGTGTCCGGATGAGACTCTACTTGGCGTGGAAGGCAAGCTAGGCAGTACGGATATGGATATCTCCTCCTTTGTAACCGACCTTGTGTAACCCTAACCCTCTCCGGTGTCTATATAAACTGAAGGGTTTTAGTCCATATGACAACAACCATAACACACAATCATACCATAGGCTAGCTTCTAGGGTTTAGCCTCTCTGGTCTCGTGGTAGATCTACTCTTGTACTACCCATATCATCAATATTAATCAAGCAGGACGTAGGGTTTTACCTCCATCAAGAGGGCCCGAACCTGGGTAAAACATCGTGTCCCCTGCCTCCTGTTACCATCTGGCCTAGACGCACAGTTCGGGACCCCCTACCCGAGATCCGCCGGTTTTGACACCGACATTGGTGCTTTCATTGAGAGTTCCTCTGTGTCGTTGCCGTTAGGCTTGATGGCTCCTACTATCATCGATAGCGATGCGGTCCAGGGTGAGACTTTTCTCCCCGAACAGATCTTCGTATTCGGCGGCTTTGCACTGCGGGCTAATTCGCTTGGCCATCTGGAGCAGATTGAAAGCTAAGCCACTGGCCGTCATGTCAGATTTGGAAGTTTGAACTATACGGCCGACATCCGCGGAGACTTGATCTTAGACGGATCCGAGCCACAGCCGTGCGCGCCGCACTGTCGCGATGCGTATGACCTAGCTCTGCCTCCGAACAGTACCCCAGAGGCCGCGTCCGCATCAGCTCCGACCCTTAGCTCGGAGCCAACTGCGCCAATCGAGGACGGGTGGCTAGACACCGCCTCAGGGGCTGTAGTCTCGACGGTGATCGAGCCAAACACCAGCATAATCCTCTGTGCAGCCCATGACTCCAAGGTGTCGGACTCTTTTCCGGACACCGAACCTTCCGCGCCCCTGCCAATCGAATCCGATTGGGCGCCGGTCATGGAATTCAATGCTGCGGATATCTTTCAACACTCACCCTTCGGCGACATTCTGAATTCACTAAGGTCTCTCTCTTTGTCAGGAGAGCCCTGGCCGGATTATGGCCAACAGGATTGGGATGCGGACGACGAGGAAATTCGACGCCCACCCACCACCCACTTCGTAGCCACTGTCGATGATTTAACCGACATGCTCGACTTCGACTCCGAACACATCGACGGTATGGATGACGATGTAGGAGACGAACATGAATCAGCACCTATAGGGCACTGGAAAGCCACCTCATCATATGACATATACATGGTGGATACACCCAACGAAGGCAATGGCGACAAGATAGCGGAGGATGACCCCTCCAAGAAGCAACCCAAGCGCCAACGTCAGCGGCGCCACTCTAAGTCCCGCCAAAGCAAAAGTGGTGATACCGGTACAGGAGATAATAACACTCCGGATAGTGCCGAAGAAAACAACAATCCCCTCCAGCAAGGTTTAGAGAAGGAGGATGAAGGAGCCAGCTCTCCTAAGAGAGCGGCAGACGGAGAGGAGGAGGATGATCACATGCCCCCCTCCGAAGAGCGCTTTAAGCGCCGGCTTATGGCCACGGCAAGGTTTAGAGAAGGAGGATGAAGGATCCCGTCGAACAAGAGCGCTTTAAGCGCCGGCTTATGGCCACGGCAAATAGCCTGAAGAAAAAGCAGCAGCAGCTTCAAGCTGATCAAGATGTGCTAGCTGACAAATGGACTGAAGTCCTCGCGGCTGAGGAATATAAACTCGAGTGTCCCTCCAAGAGTTACCCAAGGCACAGGTTACTACCCCGGCTGGAGGAGGAAGCGTATGATACGGCTGATCGGCCACCTCGTGGCCACGATAGAGAGGCATTCCAGCCAAAAGCTTAGCCTCCCCCCAACGCCATTCAAATAAAAAGGCATGGGGAGATACGCCAGACCTGCGAGACATATTGGAGGACAAGGCAAAGCATTCAAGATCGATCTATAGATCATGAGGGCGCACCACTCTGCGAGACAACAAACGTCACGCCGGATACAGTAAAGGCAAATCCGGCCGGGCCGAACACAACGGGCAAGACCCATTCGAGCTGCGTCGCGATATAGCCCAATACAGAGGTGCCGCACACCCCTTATGCTTCACAGATGAAGTAATGGAACATCAATTCCCAAAAGGTTTCAAACCTGTAAATATTGAATCATACGACGGCACAACAGATCCCGCAGTATGGATTGAGGATTTCGTCCTCCACATCCACATGGCCCGCGGCAATGACTTACACGCCATCAAATACCTCCAACTAAAGCTCAAAGGACCAGCGCGGCATTGGCTTAACAGCTTGCCAGCGGAATCCATTAGTTGTTGGGAAGATCTGGAAGTCGCATTCCTCGACAACTTTCAGGGCACTTATGTGCAACCACCAGACGCCGATGATTTAAGCCACATAATTCAGCAGCTAGAAGAGTCGACCAGGCAATTCTGGACTCGGCTCCTTACAAAGAAAAATCAAATCGTCGACTGTCCGGATGCGGAGGCCTTAGCGGCTTTCAAGCCCAACATCCGAGATGAGTGGCTAGCCCGGCACCTTGGTCAGGAAAAGCCGAAATCTATGGAATCTCTCACGACGCTCATGACCCGCTTTTGTGTGGGAGAAGACAGCTGGCTGGCTCGCAGTAATAACATATCAAAGAACCATGGTACCTCAGATACCAAGGACGGCAATAGCAGGTCACGTCGCAACAAGCATAAGCGCCGCATTAACAGTGAAAATACTGAGGATATGGCAGTCAATGCCGGATTCAAAGGCTCTAAACCCGGTCAGCGGAAAAAGCCATTCAAACAAAGTACGCCGGGTCCGTCCAGCTTGGACCGTATACTCGATCGCTCGTGTCAAATACATGGCACCCCAGACAAACCAGCCAATCACACCAATAGGGATTGTTGGGTGTTCAAGCAGGCCGGCAAGTTAATTGCCGAAAACAAGGACAAGGGGCCGCATAGCGACGACAAGGAGGAGCCCCGGCAGCCGCACACTGGAGGACAGAAGGGGTTTCCCCTGCAAGTGCGGACGGTGAACATGATATATGCAACCCGCATCCCCAAGAGGGAGCGGAAGCGTGCGCTCAGGGACGTATATGCGTTGGAGCTAGTCGCCCCAAAGTTCAACCCTTGGTCCTCCTGTCCGATCACCTTCGATCGCAGGGACCACCCCACTAGTATCCGTCATGGCGGATTCGCCGCACTGGTCCTAGACCCAATCATCGACGGATTTGACCTCACTCGAGTCCTTATGGACGGCGGCAGCAGCCTGAACCTGCTTTATCAGGACACAGTGCGCAAAATGGGTATAGACCCCTCAAGGATCAAACCCACAAAAATGACCTTTAAGGGCGTCATTCCAGGCATAGAGGCCCATTGCACAGGCTCAATTACACTGGAAGTGGTCTTCAGATCCCCGGATAACTTTCAACGCGAAGAGTTAATCTTTGATATAGTCCTGTTCCGCAGTAGTTATCACACACTGCTCGGGCATACCTCAAGCTCAAGATGCCAGGACCTCATGGAGTTATTACAGTCAATGGAAACACAGAGCGCTCTCTTCAAACACAGGAGCACACCGTGGCCCTCGCAGCAGAAGTGCAAAGCAGCCTCTCAAGGCAATCAACTAGTTCGGCGTTTCAAAGCCCGGACACCTTCAAGAGCGCTCGGGGCAATCGGTAAATAGACCGCCTGGCGCGATCTGAGCTCGCGAAGCAATACGGCGGCCAGCCCAATCCCAGCCCAACGGCAATATTCGTGCCGCGCAAACATAATTACGCATTAAAAATACCATGGGCATAGGTGGGGAGGGGGCACAACTGCGGCACGCCCCAAAACGCGACCTAAGCCGCACTAGGGGCTTCCCGTTTGGTTATTTTTCTTGTTCTTTCAGGACCTTAATCTCTGGAAACACTGTCCGGCAGCACTATTGCTGAACACATGATGCAGCAACCAAGGAGGCAGACAGCTACGTTATACCACGCAATTCCCAGGTTGATTACAGTAACGAGCGAAATATTTGATTTCATATCATTCCTCAGCTTGCCCTTGGAAGGGACATAGTCCTACTCTTTGCTTATCGCACTATCTGTATCACTCTGCTTTAACGCAATTTTTCAATAAACAATGCATGACATTACGACTATTATTGCATTCTTGTTATATATATATATATGTGTGTGTGTGTGTGTTCATTAATGACGCCTTGCAACCGTACACTCTGGTACGGCCAATACAGCAGGGGCTTACGTACCCCACAATGCGGTGTGAAAAGTCCGAACACTTTCACAAGTGCGGCACCCCGAACTTATAGCATTATATGCATCAGCTCCGAATCATGTCTTTGGTCAAATGTTGGGTTTGCCCGGCTCCTATGTTTTGGTACCTTACGTTCCGCTCTATCGGCTAAGGTAGCGCTAGGAGAACTACTGCAATTGTGCCCCGGTTCTGCCGGGCTGAGCACCTCAGTAGAGAAAGCTAAAACTGACTGTCATGATAAGGCGAGAGACTGGTCGCTGTTCGGCATGGTTTTCGAGTCCCTAAAGACTTATGCCGCTTAGGGCGAGGGGCCGGCCCTGTCCGGCTTACAGGCGTGTATCGCGCCCCGAATTCGGCCTTCCGAATACCAGGGGCTTCGCCGAAATTTAAAATTATAGAATTATATGGCTAAGTGAGAGTGATAAAGCATTATTAGTCCGGTTGCCTTGTTCGTTGTGCTGAGCACCTCCCTCGAAGGACCCAAACATGGGAACAAGAGTGCTCAGGTTTATTCCGAACACCCCAGCACTCGTGGCATGGAGGCAGAAGCCGAGGACTAGCCATCTCTCAGATTGGATAAACAGCCAAACAGAAGGTAATATTTTAAATTCCAACAAGCGTTGCATAGCGCATATGAAACAAGTTTTCATACATACAGGATAAAACGAGCAAGTCTCATTCAAATATTACATCTTTCGAACACTCGTGCGCGATGAGACGGGCGCCCGGCAGAACACCCTCATAGTACATCTCAGGGTGGCGGTGCTCCTTGCCCTCTGGTGGCCCCTCCTTGATCAGCTTCACGGCGTCTAGCTTGACCCACTGCAATTTCACACGGGCGAAAGCCCGGCGTGTACCTTCAATGCAGACAGATCGCTTGACGACCTCCAGCCGCGGGCAGGCATCCACGAGCCACCTCACCAGGCCGAAGAAGCTGTTCGGAAGGGCGTCGCCAGGCCACAACCGGACTATAAAGCTCTTCATGGCCTGATCGGCCGCCTTATGTAGCTCGACCATCTGCTTCAGCTGGTCGCTCATTGGCACCAGATGTTCGGCCTCAGCATACTGAGACCAGAACAGCTTCTCCGTCGAGCTTCCGTCCTCGGCCTGGTAACATTGTGCGGCATCGGACACACTGCGGGGCAAATCTGCGAATGCTCCTGAAGAGCTCCGGATCCGGGTAAGTAATCGGTAATTTACTTTTACATGCTTGCTTTGCATATAGAAAGCCTTACCCGCCGCTATCTTCTTCATCGCGTCGATCTCTTGGAGGGCCTTTTGGGCCTCGGCCTTGGCACTTTTTACACTCTCGAGGGCTGCGGCAAGCTCAGACTCCCGCGTCTTGGAGTCAAGCTCCAACGCCTTGTGCTTCGCCACAAGAGCCTGGAGCTCTTGCTGCACCTCGCCCACGCGAGCCTCGTGCTTCTCTCGCTTGGTGCGCTCCTTGGCTGCTGTACCTTCGGCCTTGGTCAACGCTTGCTTCAGGGTCGCCACCTCCGTCGTGGCCGCTGGCAAACATACAATGATCCAGTCATTTTGCAATTGCGTCCTTTTTATATATAGATATCTATAGACGGGGTATTACTTACCCTTGTTCTCCTCGAGATGCCTCTTGGCAAGGCCGAGCTCTTTCTTGGACCCCTCGAGGTCCTGCTTCAGTACGGCGACCTCCGCAGTTAGTGCGGCTGACGCCAGCAGCGAAGCCTGCATATGCATATTGACATACTTATATTAGACTCCCGCGATATTATTTGATCCTCTTTTTGGGTTTTCTTTGTGAACACTGAACAAAGCATCAGGGGCTACTGTCTATGCGGTAATATTTCTACTACATTTTAAAACACTTACCTCCAAGCCTGTTAGAAGGCCGGCACAGGCTTCAATCAATCCGCTCTTGGTGGACCGAACCTTCTGGATCACCACACTCATGATAGTGCGGTGCTCCTCGTCGATGGAAGCGCTGCGAAGCGCTTCCAGCAGATTGTTAGGTGCCTCTGGATGGACAGAGGTCACCGGCACAGGTGTCTTGCCCCTCTTAGAAGGAGACCGCCTGCCCGAGCCCGGAACCGCTGGAGGCTTCGGCACGGTGTTCGGCTGAGGGCCGAACTCGGATCTCTCAGGGGCCCCGTCCCCGCGGCTCCCGCAGTTCGGAAGGTCGCCTTGAGGCGCCTCCAGGACTGTCTCCCCTCAATCCGGTGCCTCTTGAGACAGCACCTCGGCGTTGTCGGCAGGATGAGGGGAGGTGGCGGTCGAGACTGGATCGCTATCCATGTCCGACAAGCCCAACGAGCCATCCGATGATACATAGATACAAGCTCGTGGCGGCCTGCATAATTGCATTCGGCGTTAGGGAAAGCAGTGCGACAAAGGAATCCTAGGAGTTACTCTGGTATCCTAATACTTACGATCTCCCCGAGGGCTTGACCCTGGGCAACCACTCGCCTTCGCCTTCGTCAGCGACGGTGGAACTGTCCGGAAGGAGAGTCCTTCCCTTCTTGGACCGTCCGGCCTCCCCAGTTGGGGCGGCCTTCCTTTTCTTGTCTCCCCCAGTCGGTGGGGGAGCATCTTCTTCTTCTTCTTCCTCGTCTTCGGGGGAAGAGTGGGCCGTAGATTCATCGGACGGTGAGTCCGACGACGCCTGGCGCCGGGAATTCTTCCAGGTTCCCTTGGCCTTCTTGGTCTTCTCCGGCACCTTATAAGGGGCCGGAGTCAGCATCTTCGCCAGAAGAGCGTCTGCGGGGCCTTCGGGCAAAGGAGCCAGACAGTCGATCTGTCCGGCCATGTTCTGCCAGTCCTGTCAAAGGTACGGGAGTTTAGATCCCGCATAGAGTCAATCTATATAAAAAATAAGTATCCTATGAAAGGTAAAGCAGCTTACCGCACTGGCTTGGCGCTTCGCGCTGAATCCGCGATCCTCAGTAATAGGGGGAGGGACCTCGGCACTTTTGAACAACACCCTCCAGGCGTCTTCATGAGTTGTGTCGAAGAGCCTGTTCAGAGTTTGGTGCTGCGCTGGATTGAACTCCCACAAGGTGAACTCCCGTTGTTGGCACGAGAGTATCCGACGGATGAGCATAACCTGGACTATGTTGACAAGCTTGAGCTTCTTGTCCACCATGTTTTGAATACATGTTTGGAGTCCGGTCAGCTCTTTCGAACTACCCTAGGACAGGCCCTTCTCTTTCCAGGAGGTGAGCCACATGGGGATGCCAGATCGGAACTCGGGGGCCGCTACCCAGGCGGGGTCGCGTGGCTCGGTGATATAGAACCACCCCGATTGCCACCCCTTTATGGTTTCCACAAAGGAGCCCTCGAGCCATGTTATGTTGGGCATCTTGCCCACCATGGCGCCTCCGCACTCCGCTTGGCGGCCGCCCACCACCTTCGGCTTGACATTGAAGGTCTTCAGCCATAAGCCGAAGTGGGGCTTGATGCGGAGGAAGGCCTCGCACACGACGATAAACGCCGAGATGTTGAGGATGAAGTTCGGGGCCAGATCGTGGAAATCCAAGACGTAATAAAACATGAGCCCCCGGACGAAGGGATGGAGAGGGAATCCCAGTCCATGGAGGAAATGGGTGAGGAATACCACCCTCTCATGGGGCCTGGGGGTGGGGATGAGCTGCCCCTCATCTGGGAGCTGGTGCGCGATGTCGTCGGGCAGGTATCCGGCTCTCCTTAGTTTCTTGATGTCTCCCTCCGTGACGGAGGAGACCATCCACTTGCCTCCCGTTCCAGACATGATTAGAGAAGGTCGAGGTGGGAAGTGCGGACTTGGGCGCTAGAGCTCGAGTGTGCGAAAACGGATGGGTAAGGGAGGAAGAAGGCGTGGATAGAAAGGTGAATCCTTATCCCTTTATATGGGCGGACAAAACTAAGCGTCCCCACTTACCTGGTAAAACTCGTGTATCCCCCAAGCGCCGCAATTGATGGAGCGGTTGGGTTACCCACGCCCGTATTGATGAGAATCCCGTAATAAGGGGACACGATCTCTGCTTTGACAAGATGTGTCGAAAAACTGCCTCGCGTTATGTGCGGGGCTGGTTAAAAGAAACGGTTCGCATAATCACCGGGCCATGACGCAACGTCATGCTTCCAAAACAAGCCAGCAAATTAGATCTGCGAAAATATTATTCTCTCTATGGTGGAATGTGGAACCTATTTTGCAGGGTCGGACACTATCCTCGTATTCAAATTCTTCTGCGGTGTATTTGGAGAAGGAACTTGCCTCGCAATTCCGAAGACGATACTGCGCGCCGGACTCATCGTCATTGAAGCCTGGTTCAGGGGCTACTGAGGGAGTCCTAGATTAGGGGGTCTTCGGACAGCCGGACTATCTCCGTTGGCCGGATTGTTAGACTATGAAGATACAAGATTGAAGTCTTCGTCTCGTGTCCGGATGGGACTCTACTTGGCGTGGAAGGCAAGCTAGGCAGTACGGATATGGATATCTCCTCCTTTGTAACCGACCTTGTGTAACCCTAACCCTCTCCAGTGTCTATATAAACTGAAGGGTTTTAGTCCGTAAGACAACAACCATAACATACAATCATACCATAGGCTAGCTTCTAGGGTTTAGCCTCTCTGATCTCGTGGTAGATCTACTCTTGTACTACCCATATCATCAATATTAATCAAGAAGGACGTAGGGTTTTACCTCCATCAAGAGGGCCCGAACCTGGGTAAAACATCGTGTCCCCTGCCTCCTGTTACCATCCGGCCTAGACGCACAGTTCGGGACCCCCTACCCGAGATCTGCCGGTTTTGACACTAACACTTCATCTTTACCATTAATGCATCTACCTATGAAGAGAGCAAAATAATGTATAGCAGGAAAGTGAATGCTCCCTATGATTGCTTGTGTTATATCTCTGGATTACCCCACAATTATACTGGCAAGAAAATCTCTAAATTCAGATTTGCGAGGGTCCCTGATACTACCCCATTGCGGAAGTTCGCAAGCAGTGGTAAAATCCTCTAAGTCCATAGTGTAAGAATTTTCATAAAGATCAAACAGGACAGTTGGAGAATTACGTGAAGATGAAAATTCAAACCTCCTCACAATGGAACTAGTGAGCTGGTGATACTGGCTGCACTTCTCTTCCTCGAAGCTCACAAGATCAGTGTTACGCAAATATGCGTTAAATTCTTCCTTAATTCCTGCTCGATCCATAAAGTTCTCAGAAGGCCATTCACAAGGACGCACTGGAGCGTCTCTTGGTGGCTCATCATCAGCATCACGCATTGCAAGCCTGGGTCCTTGTTTCCTTGAAGAACCACCTTGGAACATTTTCCTAAGCATATTTCTTCCTTTGAAAAATTCTGAAAATTTTTAGTAACTTCAAAATAAAAGTAGATCAAACTCAATAATATTGATAGCAACTACTCCTACAAGTGCCTAGAGCCTATATCATGCATCAAAACTACTTGGAACCACATAAATTTGACATGCAAGCTCAAGAACATGGTCACCTAGGCAGCAAAAATTTGCAATGATTAAAGCACTAGAACAAAAACTAATTGGACCAATGGAGGAGTCACATACCAAGAAACAATCTCCCCAAGCAGTTTTGTGAGAGGTGCTTTGAGCAAGGAGATCGAAAATGGCAGCAAAGCGAGCTTGGACTCGGGTATGAACTGGATATTCGTGTTTGTGGGAGGAAGAAGAAGTGTATGTGTGTGTGTGTGAAAGGATAAGTGGAGGAGGGCCACCGTGGGCCCACGAGGCAGGGGGGCGCTCCCAGGGGGTAGGGCGCGCCCTCCACCCTCGTGGGCAGGTGGGTGACCCCCTGCTGTGTTCTCAGTGCCAAATATTCTAAAATATTCTGGAAAAAAATCATATTTAAATTTCAGGGCATTTGAAGAACTTTTATTTTCGAGGTATTTTTATATTGCACGGATAATCAGATATCAGACAGAAAAATACTATTTTTATTTTTTTTAATATAAATAACAGAAATTAAAAGGAGGGTACAGAAGGTTGTGCCTTCTAGTTTCATCCATCTCATGCTCATCAAAAGGAATCCACTAACAAGGTTGATCAGGTCTTGTTAACAAACTCATTCCGAATAACATGGAACCGGAGAAATTTCGAATAACACTATGTTACCTCAACAGGGATATGCACATCCCCAATAATAAGAATATCATATTTCTTATTGACAGTAGGGAGAGGAAATTCAAAACCTCAAAATATAATCGATGGAATTTTTCCAATAGAGTTGATAATATGGACTTGAGGTTATTTCCTCAGAAAGTGTACCGTATGCTCATTATCATTAACATGAAAAGTGACATTGCCTTTAGTGCAATCAATAACAGCCCCTGCAGTGTTCAAGAAAGGTCTTCCAAGAATAATAGACATACTATCGTCCTTGGGAATATCAAGAATAACAAAGTCCATTAAAATAGTAACGTTTGCAACTACAACAGGCACATCCTCACAAATACCGACAGGTATAGCAGTTGATTTATCAGCCATTTGTTAAGATATTTCAGTAGGTGTCAACTTATTCAAATCAAGTCTACGATATACAGAGAGAGGCATTGTGATGGCCTGGCTTATTAGGGATGATAGACTACTCATATCAATAAGGAATTCCTTCTTTTCCGGGAGCCCATTCGGACAGAACTCCAAAGTTAAGCGTGCTCAGCTTGGAGTAGTGCAGGATGGGTGACCGACCGGGAAGTTGCTCCCGGGTGTGCATGAGTGAGGACAAAGTGTGAGAAAAGACTAGTATTGATCTGTGGGGCCAGTCTAGATCCTGCCAGGAGTAACGATCACCGGCGGGTGTGTTCGGGGCGTTACAAGTTGGTATCAGAGCCGACCCTCGCGGTTACATAGATGGTTGCGGACAGGTAAGTGGTCGTGTTGTTCGTGACGTTTGTGACCCGTCGTGGCACATGACATGGCACATGTACTGGACTGGAAGCACAGACCTATGTGCCACGAGGGAACATTCCTGTGGCCCGACGAGGACGTCGGTTCCTCTGAGTGGGGGTGTATATGATGGCCTGGCTTATTAGGGATGATAGACTACTCATATCAATAAGGAATTCCTTCTTTTCCGGGAGCCCATTTGGACAGAACTCCAAAGTTAAGCGTGCTCAGCTTGGAGTAGTGTCAGGATAGGTGACCGACCGGGAAGTTGCTCCCGGGTGCGCATGAGTGAGGACAAAGTGCCAGAAAAGACTAGTATTCATCTGTGGGGCCAGACTAGTATTGATTTGTGGGGCCAGTCTAGATCCTGCCAGGAGTAACGACCACCGGCGGGTGTGTCCGAGGCGTTACAGGCATAACACTAACACTGGCTTCAAGATAACATAAAGCAGTTTTAACATAGTTTCTTTTAATGGAGCATGGTATAGTGGGTACTCCTAGATCTCCAAGTTTCTTTGGTATTCCACCCTTAAAAGTATAATTAGCAATCATGGTGGAAATTGCAGGTTCCGGTATCTTTCTTTTATAAGTGACAATATCTTTCATATACTTAGCATAAGGATTCATTTTGAGCATATCAATTAATCGCATACGCAAAAAGATGGGTCTAATCATTTCAGCAAAGCGCTCAAAATCCTCATCATCCTTTTTCTTGGATGGTTTGGGAGGAAAAGGCACGCGATTCTGAACCCAAGGCTCTCTTTCTTTACCATATTTCCTAGCAACAAAGTCTTTCTTATCATAACGTTGATTCTTTGATTGTGGGTTAGCAAGATCAACAACAGGTTCAATTTCTATATCATTATCATTACTAGGTTGAGCATAATCATGAACATTAT
This sequence comes from Triticum urartu, assembly GCF_056163025.1. Lineage (NCBI taxonomy): Eukaryota > Viridiplantae > Streptophyta > Magnoliopsida > Poales > Poaceae > Triticum > Triticum urartu. Next base: position 51,586,661 of record NC_141875.1, read on the forward strand.
CATTAACATTATCACTAGTTTCAGGTTCATTACCAGATTGTGTTTCAGCATCAAAGATAGAAATAGCATTTGGGTTCTCAGGTGTTTCAATAACATGTTCACTAGAAACATGCAAAGTCCTATCATTTCTCTTTTTCTTCCTATTAGAAGGACTAGGTGCATCTACATTATTTCTCTGAGAATGTTGCTCAATTCTCTTAGGGTGGCCTTCAGGATACAAAGGTTCTTGAGTCATTCTACCAGTTCTAGTAGCCAATCTAACAGCATTATCATTATTCTTACTATTCAATTCATTGAGAAAATCATTTTGAGCTTTAAGTACTTGTTCTACTTGAGTGGTAACCATATAAGCATGTTTACTAATAAGTTTAAGTTCACCTTTAACATTAGCCATATAATCACCAAGTGTTCAAGCATATTTGAATTGTATTTCAATTGCCTACCAAAATAAGCATTAAAATCTTCTTGCTTAGCCATAGATTTATCAAACTCATCTAAGCATGGGCTAGCAAACTTAGTAAATGGGATTTCAGCTTTATCATATCTATAGAGAGAATTTACCTTTACTACCTGTGTCGGGTTATCAAGACCATGAGTTTCTTCAATAGGTAAAGGATTAAGATCATATGTTTCTTCAACAGGCGGTAAATTAAGACCGTGTATTTCTTCAATAGGAGGTAAATTCTTAACATCTTCAACTTTAATACCTTTTTCTTTGATAGATTTCTTTGCCTCTTACATATCTTCAGGACTGAGAAATAGAATACCCCTATTCTTCAGAGTTGGTTTAGGAATAGGCTCAGGAATTGGCTCCGGAGGTGTCCAATTATTTTCATTTGTCAACATATTATTCAATAAAATTTCAGCTTCATCCGGTGTTCTTTCCCTGAAAACAGAACCAGCACAACTATCCAGGTAATATCTGGAAGCATCGGTTAGTCCATTATAAAGGATATCAAGTATTTCATTATTCTTAAGAGGATGATCAGGAAAAGCATTAAGTAACTTGAGAAGCCTCCCCCAAGCTTGTGGGAGACTCTCTTCTTCAATTTGCGCAAACTTATATATATCCCTTAAAGCAGCTTGTTTCTTATGAGCAGGGAAATATTTAGCAGAGAAGTAATAAATCATATCCTGGGGACTACGCACACAACCAAGATCAAGAGAATTAAAACATATCTTAGCATCACCCTTTAATCAGAATGGAAATATTTTAAGGATATAAAAGTAGCGAGTTCTCTCATCATTACTTAATAGGGTAGCTATATCATTTAATTTAGTAAGATGTGCCACAACAGTTTCAGATTCATAGCCATGAAAATGATCAGATTCAACCAAAGTAATTATATCAGGATCAATAGAGAATTCATAATCCTTATCAGTAACACAAATAGGTGAAGTAGCAAAAGTAGGGTCAGGTTTCATTATAGCATTTAGAGATTGATGATTCCATTTAGCTAATAACCTCTTAAGTTCATATCTATCTTTGCAAGCTAAAATAGCTAAAGAAGCTTCTTTATCAAAAACATAACCCTCAGGAATAATAGGAAAGTCTTCATCATCAATATCATCAATATTATCAGATTCAATATTTTCATACTCTCTACCCTAGAAAGTTGTTCATCAAGAAATTCACCAACTGGCACAGTAGTATCAAGCATAGAAGTAGTTTCATCATAATTATCATGCATAGCAGAAGTGGCATCATCAATAACATGCGACATATCAGAACGAATAGCAGAAGCAGCTTTAGGTGTCTCAAGCTTACTCATAACAGAAGGTGAATCAAGTGTAGAGCTAGATGACAGTTCCTTACCTCCCCTCGTAGTTGAGGGATAAATCTTGGTTTTTGAATCTCTCAAGTTCTTCATAATGATAAGAAGATATAAATCCTAAGTGACTCAAAGAATAGAGCTATGCTCCCTGGCAACGGCGCTAGAAAATAGTCTTGATAACCCACAAGTATAGGGGATCGCTACAGTTTTCGAGGGTAGAGTATTCAACCCAAATTTATTGATTCGACACAAGGGGTGCCAAAGAATATTCTCAAGTATTAGCAGCTGAGTTGTCAATTCAACCACACCTGGAAACTTAATATCTGCAGCAAAGTATTTAGTAGCAAAGTAATATGATAGTAGTGGTAACGGTAGCAAAAGGTAACAGTAGTAAAAGTAATGTTTTTGGTATTTTGTAGTGATGATAGCAATAGCAACGGAAAAATAAATAAGCGAAGAACAATATATGGAAAGCTCGTAGGAAATGGATCAGTGATGGAGAATTATGCCGGATGCGGTTCATCATGTAACAATCATAACCTAGGGTGATACAGAACTAGTTCCAGTTCATTGATATAATGTAGGCATGTATTCCGAATATAGTCATACGTGCTTATGGAAAAGAACTTGCATGACATCTTTTGTCCTACCCTCCCGTGGCAGCAGGTTCCCTACGGAAACTAAGGGATATTAAGGCCTCCTTTTAATAGAGTACCGGAACAAAGCATTAACACATAGTGAATACATGAACTCCTCAAACTACGGTCATCATCGGTAAGTATCCCGATTATTGTGACTTCGGGGTTAACGGATCATAACACATAATAGGTGACTATAGACTTGCAAGATAGGATCAAGAACACTCATATATTGATGAAAACATAATAGGTTCAGATCTGAAATCATGGCACTCGGGCCCTAGTGACAAGCATTAAGCATAGCAAAGTCATAGCAACATCAATCTCAGTACATAGTCGATACTAGGGATCAAACCCTAACAAAACTAACTCGATTACATGATAGATCCCATCCAACCCATCACCATCCAGCAAGCCTACGATGGAATTATTCACGCACGACGGTGAGCATCATGAAATTGGTGATGGAGGATGGTTGATGATGGTGATGATGGCGACGGATTCCCCTCTCTAGAGCCCCCAACGGACTCCAGATCAGCCCTCCCGAGAGGTTTTAGGGCTTGGCGGCGGCTCCGTATCGTAAAACGCGATGATTTCTTCTCTCTGACTTTTTTCTCCCCGAAACAAAATATATAGATTTGGAGTTGGAGTCGGAGGACCTCCAGGGGTCCCATGAGGTAGGGGCACGCCCTAGGGGGCAGGCGTGCCCCCCACCCTCGTAGACAGGTGGTGGGCCCCCTAGCCTTCATCTTTTGCAGGTATTTTTTAAATTTTCCAAAAAGTTGCTTCGTGAAGTTTCAGGTCATTCCCAGAACTTTTGTTTCTGCGCATAAATAACATCATGGTAATTCTGCTGAAAACAGCGTCAGTCTGGGTTAGTTCCAATCAAATCATGCAAGTTAGAGTCCAAAACAAGGGCAAAAGTGTTTGGAAAAGTAGATATGACGGAGACGTTTCAGGCGTCGCCTGGACCTGTAGCTCAGCAGGCGTCAGCCGGCTCTAGGAGCCTGTGAACGCCGTGGGAGCGGCCACCCTGACTGCCACAGGAGAAGTAGGGGCCGAGGCCTCCTGCCCGGGCCCCCTCCCAAACCAGACCCATCACAGATCCACGACACGGTCAATGCCACGCCCGGCATCATCGGGCTCTTCATTCGCGGCGACACAACAGAAGGAGTGGGGGAACGGAGAGCCGCTTGCCCATGATCGTCCCCACCCTCAACCGAAGTCATCTCAGTGATAGTCGCATCCAAACAACCATCCACAGAACCATCTGCAGCTGCAAAGTCCAGGGAGGTAGCGTGTGTTCTAACACATCATCACACTCCACCCGATCACTCTATAGTATGGGAGGAGCAGAAGAAGGCTCAAACGATCCAAATCTCAGAGTGTTCATAGGCACAGTAGTTGATGGTACAACCCCATTCCCGGGCGTCTGCGAAGCAGAGCCTGGTATGTTGGCAACTCTCGCCCATGATCCTCCTCCCGCGCCTCCTTGTTACTCGAACCATCATCCTTATCAAGCATATCAACATCAGGCCCTGCCAAAGCCTCGGCGAATAGACCGGTGTCCTCAAACTCAATCTCAAGGTTGTATAGCAGGCCCTTATGTGTCCACTTAACAATGTCTGGCACAAACTCAATGTCCAGAATACTCACCAGCAGTCTGGCCACCCCGTTAGCTCGGGTAAGGCCATATCCACCCTCTCAGTTTTCCCAACCAGTGTCCCAAGCTAGCAGCGACTCGAGCATCATTCAGCGGCTTCGAAGGATCCCCCAAGAATCATAACCAAACCTGAGTAAGAGGCTTGCCCTTTGGCTCAACCTTCTTCCACTCATGGAACTCGAGGATGCACTCTTTGCCAGGCACTCTGCACAACCCAAAACTCAGAAGTCGCTGCAAGTCCTCAGCTGTAGGGAAGTCAACCTTATACATGTTGGCCTCAAGTTTGATAAGCTCCCACGAAAAGTTACCTGGAGCCAACTCATTAAGCCTCTGCAGAATCTGATCCTCAGGAAAATCACCTTTAGTGACTTCGACAACCCTCGTGGTCATGCTCTGAGGCGCCTCTGGGATCTCCATCGCACTAGAAGACCCAAAGAACATCAACTCGGCACAACAAACAGGGCCGTCCATAGGCATGTGCCAAGTGTGCGACCGCACAGGGCCCCCAATTTTCAAGGGCCCCCAATTTAATCAATCTCTCTAGGTATTTTCTAACATGGCTTTCATTTTAGTTTCTGCAGCCCAGTTCGCACGGGCGCACAGCAGCTCAGTCGAATCCAGTCCAATCTATTCGCTTTGTTCGCCCGGCCGCGTGGTCCACCTGCCCGCTAATTGCTACTCCGTCCGTCCGCCGTCATGCTCGTCAGCTCAACACCCCGCGGAGGGCAGGCTGCAGGCGGCGCGTCGCACATCCCATGGCAGCGCCAATGCAAGGGGCTCATTAATTCCTGGTCAGCCGCATCACCATCTTTCCAGCACTCCATCAGGTACGACCAAGCAATAAGCTATCCCTAAATCTATTTAATCTAGCCCTGAATAATTATGTTGATGATGATTACATCAATTCACGTGCATCAATTAATTTTGTTCCTTTCTTCTTCTCCTCTGTTCGTGTGCATCATCATTTGTCTAAGCCATGTCTTCCACAAATCGGATTAGAAAATAGAGAACCATTTTAACATGTATTTGCACGACAGTTGCGTGACGCCAGATGGGCAATACTACCATCGCGCCAGAGCATCACCGATCAGTTCAGCATTCTAACATGTGCGCGTAAGCCACAACCATATTTAATTTACATGAAAGAAGTGTACATAACCCCCTGAACTTTCACGTTTGGGCTACATCACCCCCTCAACTCAAAAACTAGTTACTTAGTGGGTGTTTGTTTCCAGGGACTTTTTTGTGTAGGGACTAGAAAAAGTCCCTCTTAGAGACTTTTTTTACCAAATGGGAGGGACTTTTTAGGGACTAAACTAGGCATTTGGGACTAAATGAAGAAGACTCTTAAGGAGAGTCTTTTTGGAATTTTCCAACAATGCACCTCCATGCACCCATTGGCCCGCCACCCCATGGTGTTGTTTGATTATTATTTTTCTATATACTAGGGGGAACATGGTCATTTAATAACCTTTAGGAAGGGACTACGGATTTTTTAGTCTCTGGAAACAAACAGGGAGGAACTTTTTAGGGACTAGGGACTTTTTAGTTGGGACTAAAAAAGTACTAGGACTAAAGAACCAAACATCACCTTAATCCCACAAACTTTGCAATACCAGACAAAACACCCCCTAGCGCCTTGATTAGTGGGTTTTGACGATGGTTTGCTGATGTGGCAGTGAGCCAATGCGGAAAAGTCTCACTGTGTTCTTCTTGTGCGTTGCGGCTAGCATCCGCGTACAAATTTGATTGGTGCCCTCGGCAAGCTAGTTGTTTAGTGCAATTAACATCTATCTAGCTAACTGCTTACACGCTTGGTCAGCTAGCTGCTTACACACGTGAGCTGACCTCACCTGCAAACTGACCATGGCGGATTGCCCGTGCAGGACCTTGGCAGCACCTTGCCTACCTCGAAACTAATGCCTTGCCGACCTGCTCATGTACAGACGTGCGACCCTTGCGCCATGTCGCTTCTCGTAGCTGTGGCACACCACCACCAGCACTCTCGCTCTAGACCAGGCTGCTACCAGGACCAGCGATCCGTCCCGCCTCCGTGCGTCGACCTCCAGTGCACGCAGGTGTAGCAGCCTCCCGTGCACCGAGCGGCTAGGGCGAGGGTGTTCTCGCCGCGGTCTCCCGTGCATAGAGCGACAGCGACGTGAGTGAGGACGTGCTTGTGGCTGCCTCATGCCGTGCGTCAAGTGAGGAGGGCGATGAAGGGGCTCGTGACCACCTCTCGGGCGTCGAGCACGAGGCTCGTGGCCGCCTCCCGGGCGCCCAGCGACAACGGCGAGGGCTAGGCTAGTGCCGGCCACTCGTGCGCCCAGGGACGGTGGTGAGGGTGAGACCCATGGCGGCCTCCCGTGTGTCAAGCGACGGCGGCGAGTGTGAGGCTCATAGCGGCCTCCCGTGCGTGTGGCGTGGGTGAGGCTCATGGTGGCCTCTTGTGCTCCAAGCGGCGACGACGAGCACTCCGCGCTGCCACTCCCGGTGTTCGATGCACTCGGAGCAGGGGCTCGCATAACTGTGCTTGGCGAGGCAGATGGTCCTGGGAAGAAATAGCACTTTGTTACATTGACATGTGGGTCACTGCATGAGGTGGCAGTATAAGTCAACCAACTAAACCGGGTCAGTGCACGACGTCGGCGAAACCATCCTCTATACCAGCTTGAAAGTATCTCAGGGTTTTTTTTATCTGGTATTGCAAAGTATAGGGGATTAAGTGACTGGTTTTTGAGTTGAGGGGGTGATGTAGCCCAAACGTAAATGTTTAGGGGGTTGTATACACTTCTTTCAGTTTACATTATAATTTATGTCGAAACATCATTTTAATGAATATTATAGTGAATGTGCACATATTTATCTTAGCAAGCACTATATTGACTAATTATATTCTTTCCATTCATCTTTGTAAGGTAAGCACTATATTGAATAACCAAATCTTCTCATCGATTTATCTTGGTGAACACATGAATAATTATACTCATTTTTTTCGTCATTTATCAATCGATTTGCGAATTGCTCAAGCAGACACACATATTTTCAAAGATAATATGGAATAATATGTATATAAGCTTATATAACAAAGTGAGAGTATATAAGAATTCTTAAATTTTAGGGCCCAGTTTTCCATTCCGCACCGGGCCCCCAAATTTCCGGAGACGGGCCTGACAACAAACTCCATAGATGGTAACACCCGGCATCGGTTCACGCAATATCGGTGTCAGGACCCCGATTCCAGGTCACATCGATCTAGCCGGTAACACCCCATATCATTTTGCGGCCTCACACACGGTATTCCCACGGGTGTCGCCTTACCATGGACCGGGACCGTTTGCGCCTTTTGGCCCACATATACGATAGTGTCGCTAGCATCCATATGATAGAGAACCCGGGCCGACATGGCTAGTCGTGAACCCAAAACGGCACCAACCTATGGGGACAGGCATACATGAATCACATCGAGCATGTCGGTCGGCAGCGTGTGAGTCAGGGCTGTAGCACTGGCCTAATAGGACTCCGGGAACCCGGGCTGTAGCAGGCTAGGCAGGACTCCGGATGTCACCACGTGACATTTCCCCGAAGGGACAGACACAGGAACGAAGTGAAACACATGCCGGCCAATCAAGTGCCCTGAGCAGTAGTGCTGGGCTAGTAGGACTCCGGTGAACCGGGCTGTAGCGGACTACTATGGCTCATGGAAGCACTAGACTACATTTCCCCATAAGAGAGGCTGCCAAGGATAAACAACTAGATTGTCGGATCTCACACATACCAAGCATTTCAATCATACACACAATATGCTCGATATGTGTAAGTACAACATGGCATCACAACATAACTCTATGACTCAAGTATTTATTCATTAGGCTCCGAGGAGCCAAGTATTACAAACATGGGTCTCATGACCTAACATACAGAGCATACAAGCAACAAGCACATGCTGAAGCTTAACTTGTCTGAGTACATACAACTACAAATGAAGAAGGTTCAGAAGCCTGACTATCTTCAAGACCCTGCCGAGGGCACAAGATCGTAGCTGAGGTAACAAGCTAAACGTCGAAGTCCACACGGAACTACTAGCGAGACTAACGTCTCTCTGCAAAACATAAATTAAGGAAACGTGAGTACAAATGTACCCAGCAAGACTTACATCAGAACTAGCTGCATATGCATCAATATCAACAAGGGGGGGTGGAGTTTAACTACAGCAAGCCAGCTTTGACTCAGTGGCTAACCTGAACTACGACTGCAAGCAACTCCTTTGAGGTGGCGCACACGAGTCCACATATTCACCATTCAATACACCACTATGGATCCGCTCCCGTCTCCCTACGAGAAGGCCATCCATAGCACTCACACTTATCTTGCGAGTTTTAGAGTATCCACTTTCACTTGTCTATGAATTGTACAGGCAACCCAGAAGTCCTTTACCGCGGACACGGCTATTCGAATAGATCATTTATAACCCCGCAGGGGTGTACTTCTTCACACACGCTCTCGCACTTACCACCATGTACACGTTGTGTATCTTGGCAACCTTCACGCAGAAGCCTGGCGAGGGAGTCGGCCACGACCTAACTAACCACACAAGTCTCTAGTCCAGGTTTATCTCCTATTCGGGTTCCATCCACGAGGAGATCCGGCTGGAGTTTCGCTCACAGACCCGAACGATGTGTGCAGGGTTCCCGAGACACCAAACGGGCGCCCGGTACACCGTGCGATGGTGTATCTACCGCATCATAGCCCACCCCTAGGGTCAGCGCTATGCACGGCCGCCAACACATATCCTAAAAACACCAGAAACTAGTTGCAACTCCTGGACAAAGGGCAAGGGCAGTTAATAAGCCGAGAGGGTCCATTGGTTTCGGGCCCAATGCGTGGTAGTAGCTGTTCATGGATCACAAACACAGAACTCAGTTCCTGAGAACGGTTTCAATGAGACAACCCACCATGTACTCCTACGTGGCCTCTCACCGCTACCTTTACCAAATCGTGTTCACACACTTAGCTCACACACAGTAGGACATGTTCATCACTATTCCAATTCATCCCCGATGAATCAGACCTGACTCAACTCTAAGTAGTAGCAGGCATGACAATCAAGCATGAATGAGTAGGCACATCAGGGCTCAAAGAACTCCTACTCATGCTAGTGGGTTTCATCTATTTACTGTGGCAATGACAGGTCATGCAGAGGATAAGGGGTTCAACTACCGCAGCAAGTAACAGATGAATCGTTGTTGTCCTAATGCAGTAAAAGAGAGCGGGAGCGAGAGAGTGGGATTGTATCAGAATGAACAAGGGGGTTTTGCTTGCCTGGCACTTCTGAAGATAGTAATAGCTCTTCATCGGTGTCATCGAACTCATCGTCGGAACCACGTTTACCGAGAGGGGACAATACCGGCAAACAAGGAAGAAACACAATCAATGCAATGCAACAATATGAAGCATGCTCATGACATGGCAATATGCTGTTGATTGAACTAATGCAACTAGCAACCATATTAAATGAAGTTGGTTTGAACCCTAGGTTCAAATTCAAACCCCATATGTGCTTTCTTAAATGCCCTGAATAAGTTGCTCTAACATGCATGCAAATGCCATAAACAGATTCTTTGGATTTTTCAGATCATTTTTCATATATAATTTATTTCATTCTGAGCTACGGTTGATTTTCTATGAATTTTTAAAGTTTTAAACATTTTCTGGAATTTCCTGAATTAAATTAAATCCAGAAAATAGCTTATTGCGTCGGCATGACATCAGCAGGTCAACACGCTAGGTACAGGTCAAACCTGACCAGTGGGTCCCACTGGTCAGTCTCACAGTGATGGCTAGGCTCACAGACATGTGGGCCCGGTCAAAGGCCACGTCAGCACGGTCAATGCTGACGCGTGGGTCCACTAATTTTATTAGTTAACCTAATTATTATTGTTATCAAGTAAACTAACAAGGCGGGTCCCACTGGTCAGTGTCTTGTGTTAAATTAATAGGGTTAGTTAGCCCCTAAACTAATGACGGCCATGTCGGCTAACCGGTGATTAGCCGCCGGCGCTAAGCAGGACACGGCGGAGGTCCTCGTCCGGCCGTTTCCGGCGACGAGAGGTCGTGTGGATGGGTTCTGTGGAATCAGCGTGACGAGGCGCATCGGACGGTGGCAGCTGCGGGTGCTGGGGTGGCGTGCAACGGCGGCGGCGACGAGCCGGGGGGTGGCCGGAGCTCGGGACACACGGGCGCGGTTACTGCAGTGTGTGGGAGGAGCTGGTGGGCGCTACGGGCTCCAGGAGCCATGCGGAGCGCAGAGGTGTGCTTGGATTCGAGCCACTGTGGCTCTAGCCACGATGGCGCCGAGGCACAGCGGCGGTGAGCTTCGGCCGCGGTGGTTAGTGAGGCTAGAGGAGGAAATAGACGGCGGGGAGAGAGGGGCTCGGTAGAGGAGCTCACGGCGAGGTCGAAGCGGAGCTCAGCAGACTCTGGGAGGCGGCGGAGACGGCGAATCGGACGGCGGCATCCGGCGGCCGTGGTCGGGGAAGAAGGCCACAGGCGTCGTCATGGGACCGTCCTGGCTTGTGTAGCTCGGCGAGGAGGGAGAAGAGGTTGCAGCTGAGCCTTTGGGCTCAACGGCAGGGCGAGGGGTGGCCGGTGGTCACGGGGGTGCTCGTCGGCCTTCTTGGGCGGTCACGGCGATCGTGGGAGAGAGAGACAGAGGACAAGAGGAGGACGAGGGAGAGTAAGAGAGGGTCCAGGGGTCGCGTGGCGATGCCAGAGTCGTCCAGGGCGTCGGGGGTGTGCACGCATGCAGGCAGGAGGTGACCGGCGCGCGTTGGGCACACGCCCGCTTCCTCCTAGCGCGGCGGGGAAGACGACTGGCAGCAGGGCTGCACAGTAGCGGGCCGCGTAGGTGGGCTGCACAGGACCTGGGCCAGCCAGGTAGGTTTTGGCCAGGTATTCTCTCTCTCTCTCTTTCTAGTTCTGTTTCTGTTTTTCTATTCTTGTTATTTTGTTTTGATTTAGTTTATAACCCAAATCATTTTAATAAATCCTGAAAATAATTGTGGGCATTAAGTTAATTATTACAGAGGCCCTTAACTATTTTCAGAATCGTTGGAGCATTTAAAAATATTAATAGTATTTAACTGCCCCAATTCAAATACAATATGGGTTATTCAAAAATCCAGAATGGCCTAAAAAATATTGGCATCATTTTCGGCAGAGGTTTTCACCTTTATCAAAAATCATAAACATTTTCAAAGGCATTTTGGGTTCATTGGAAATATTGTTTATTTGAACCTAGTTGAATTCATTTAGTGCTAGGGTTTCAACATGCCCATTTCAAGTTTTCTTTGGGAAATACACATGATGACATGATGAGCAAGCAAAGTCAAACAAGAGCTGATCTGAGGCTATGACAGCTCACCCCCACTAAACAAGAATCTCGTCCCGAGATTCAAGTCGTGAGGTAAGAAGACAGAGGAACACAAGCTAACACAATCTTCCCGATCCAGATGTCTTTCTCGAGGGTGTTGACTCATTGCATCACCTTGATCTCGACGTCTTGCTTTGAGAACTACATCCAGCATGACAACTAGAAGAAAGGAAAAACTCTAGAAGAACCGATCTTCTCGAAGATCGAGCAACTGACAAACAACTCACGGAATGAGACATAGACCACCTCTTGAGCTGAGACACAAAACACACATCAGGGTGATGGGAAGAGATAGATGTCAAGGGTTCAAATTGGTAGGCAATAATTCCACGCAGTAGTAAGATGGTGCATGATTCCAAAGTAGCGAGGGGATAATTGCCATGATTCCATAACGGAGCACCTTAGGGAAGGTGACTCGTAGAACTATTCCCTTAAGTGGCAAAAAGAATTACTTTTGATACAAAGATCATTGAAACTCTCTATACCAGCCTAGGGCAATTCTCAAACGATCGTCTGGAAGAGTTCGAAGGAGTGGCATACTCAGACTAGGATGGATGATGTGGACTACCTTGTTGAAGACAACGCAATGGATGATTTTTGCTTATCATCGGAAATGGATGGGACCCATGGTAAGTCCTCTTTTGAAGATGATATTGGAGAAAAACTACCGAGAAGGGCAGCCTATGGGGAATTGGCACAATGGCGGTGCAAGCTGGAAACAAAATGCAACTGTTGGGAATGTTCTAACCATCATATCTGCCTGAGATTCAGATCCGATTGGTGATAGGATACTTCAGACTCAGCCTGTCTGAAGAGAAAGTTTGCAACACAATTCGACGAGATGACGTTGCGAGATTCTCGAGGAATGAACTAAGATAGCAAGCTCCAAAACATGAGCTGGTCCTGCTACATACAAGTGAACACACTGTCCCAGACAAGCATGACCACGTAGTAATCTTATAATAAAACACTACCTAGTTCAGGTGGGGCACCATCAACGAGGATATCGAAGTCTTGTGCATGAACTAGTATTTGCACAACAACTCCTTTTTTGTGAACAAATCAATCAGTGGCTTGGGGTGCTAGGGAATACATATGGGTTAAAGGTTGCAAGTCTTCAAACCATAGAATACTTCGCACATATGCATGACTGACTTGGGATGGTTCCGAAGGAAGCAAAAGCAAGCTTTCTCGAATTCACGACGGCAACTTACATCAAATGCACGTGAATTAGAGGAAGTCACTCCTTTCATCCAAACGTATACCTCATGAGCAGAATATGAAGGCAATGCTTACAAAGTTTCCAATACTAGTGTAATGTTCAACATGAATCATGGGGGAGACAAAATGCTGCTGTTGGGCTCAACAACAACTCATCGGAATTTCCATATCACTGGACTTCCACCATCATGTGAACACGGTGATAGCATTGGTTAGACCAAAAGATGTAATGGTGTATGCTCGGGGATCAACCACGAGTAAGACAACATTACGAACATCGTTGGTTCTGATTTGACTTGACGATAGCCCATACTCAGGTCAAAATTTTGACAAGGCAATAGATCCAACAACTGATCACGAGGACCAATCGATGGAGATATCATAATCCTTCAACACGTACACACAGAAGATATCCCTTAGAGATGAACTAAGTTAATCAAAGCTTCTACCTTCTAACTCTCCAAGTTGTTGTCTAGCTCAACCAACTAGCTCAGGGATATCCAACACAGATTCTTGGAGAAGGGGTGATTTAGAGGAAAAACCAACATGATCACGAAATCAACATAGCGGTCAGGTGACAACCTGGTAATACTTCCGACAAGATATTCGGAACATCACGAACCACTGATATGTTACTAAGCTCGAGAACAATCTTGCCTTTCAGAGCAAGAAGATAGGATCAAAAGAGCTAGGGATTAATAATCCTAACTCATTTATCAAAGTGTGAACCAGAAATATGGACATAGGTGGCACGATCAATCTTAGGATGATGATTTAATAACCAACACGCTAAGAATGAGAATATTGTCCATTAATTATCAGGTAACATGGTTGCTAGGAGTATAGAGTTCACACATCATGATTCATTAGTCGGCATTCCGATTGCGACAACACGACACCGAGGAATGAATAATGATGGTGGAAAGCATCACTACATCAAGAATTCATAAGAGGTGGTGCAATTCTCATGACAATCTGGGCATAAGATGGTAATACTTCAGAATAGACAGAACAAAAGTTGAATTGGCATTTTGATCTGCGGCATACAACTACTTTGACCCAATCCTAGAAATGGATGAGGTACTGGAGTTTGTTTCTCCTAGTCATTCTGAACTAGAATGGCTTGACGGACCACAAGAATAATAGGCATCGATGAACACGAATGCACAACTATTCCTGACTATCAATTGATAGACTAGGGTTGGAATACAACTAAGGAGGGTCAACTCAAGGAACATATAACTTTCTGAGTTTTGGATGCATAGATTAGTATGTCGAACCAAGTTCAACATGTTTCTTCCGGATAACCCATGCAGAAAGGTAGGATTGGCAGAGTCACAATATGAATGGAGTACTCCTCAAGAGAACCATGATTGTGATCTTTTGATCCAACAAACTTCTGTCATAAGTGGTTCATAGTATTTGGAAGATGGAAATACCATGGACATCGAGTTCTATCGCAAAGGTTGCTAATATCCTAAAGGAACGAGCAACACTATCAACAGAAAGTAAGTAGAGCGAATCTTGGGTTCAGGAACCCAGAGATGGAATACCTACTAGCTAATAACATCACGAGATGCTTTCAAGAATGGTGGCCAGATTCACCACATTGGGAACACAAAACATGGCTAGATTGCCAGGTGATCCTCTAAGACACCTAGGGTCATAATAATAACTCCAACATATATGTCGAGGCAATAGAATACCTCAACTCAGCAATTAGTGTGATTAACCTGGCCCAAAGGGACTTCGAGAACAGAAATAAGGGATTTGCAAATGCATTAGACTATTTAGAAACTTGGGATGACTCGGACAGCATAACGGCTGTAAATGCTCAAAAATATTTGAGACATCCTGCCAAATGGTGGCATAACCACTCAACAACATCATATCAAGCTTCCGAGGCCAGCTATGAACACATGGAAGTAGTAGAGACTGAACTGAGGCTTGAATCCAGCAATCCTATAAGTCTCTAACATAGTAACTCGTCATCCTGATAGATAGATGAGAAGACCTAGTTCTTAATCCCCGTAGAAGAGAAGAGGATGACTCAGATCAGAAGGGCATAAGGTAAAGGAGTAAAAAGAGCCTTACGTTCCCTTCCACAATCAATTCCCCTACATAACTAAAGCATTTCTAGACACAACTTCGACCGGTTTGGCTTGGTAATCGTACAGGCAGTCAGGCTCTGATACCAACGCTGTCAGGACCCCGATTCCAGGTCACATCGATCTAGCCGGTAACACCCCATATCATTTTGCGGCCTCACGCATGGTATTCCCACGGGTGTCGCCTTACCATGGCCCGGGACCGTTTGCGCCTTTTGGCTCACGTATATGATAGTGTCGCTAGCATCCATATGACAGAGAACCCAGGCCGACATGGCTAGTCGTGAACCCAAAGCGGCACTAACCTATGGGGACAGGCATACATGAATCACATCGAGCATGTCGGTCGGCAGCGTGTGAATCCGGGCTGTAGCACTGGCCTAACAGGACTCCGGGAACCCGGGCTGTAGTAGGCTAGGGAGGACTCCGGATGTCACCGCTTGACATTTCCCCAAAGGGACAGACACAGGAACGAAGTGAAACACATGACGGCCAGTCAAGTGTCCTGAGAAGTAGTGCTAGGCTAGCAGGACTCCGGTGAACCGGGCTCTAGCAGACTACTATGGCTCATGGAAGCACCATGGGAGCACTAGACTACATTTCCCCATAAGAAAGGCTGCCAAGGATAAACAACTAGATTGTCGGATCCCACACATACCAAGCATTTCAATCATACACACAATATGCTTGATATGTGTAAATACAACATGGCATCACAACATAACTCTACGACTCAAGTATTTATTCATTAGGCTCTGAGGAGCCATGTATTACAAACATGGGTCTCATGACCCAACATACAGAGCATACAAGGAACAAGCACATGCGGAAGCTTAACTTGTCTGAGTATAGACAACTACAAATGAAGAAGGCTGAGAAGCCTGACTATCTTCAAGACCCCGCCAAGGGCACAATATCGTAGCTGAGGTAACAAGCTAAACGTCGAAGTCCACACGGAACTACTAGCGAGACTGACGTCTCTCTGCAAAACATAAATTAAGCAAACGTGAGTACAAATGTACCCAGCAAGACTTACATCAGAACTAGCTACATATGCATCAATATCAACAAGGGGGGTGGAGTTTAACTGCAGCAACCCAGCTTTGACTCAGTGGCTAACCTGAAATACGACTGCAAGCAACTCCTTTGAGGTGGCGCACACGAGTCCACATATTCACCATTCAATACACCACTATGGATCCGCTCCCGTCTCCCTACGAGAAGCCCATCCATAGCACTCACGCTTATCTTGCGAGTTTTAGAGTATCCACTTTCACTTGTCTATGAACTGTACAGACAACCCAGAAGTCCTTTACCGCGGACATGGCTATTTGAATAGATCATTTATAACCCTGCAGGGGTGTAGTTCTTCACACACGCTCTCCCCACTTACCACCATGTACATGTTGTGTATCTCGGCAACCTTCAAGCGGAAGCCTGGCGAGGGAGTCGGCCACGACCTGACTAACCACACAAGTCTCTAGTCCAGGTTTATCGCCTATTCGGGTTCCATCCGCGAGGAGATCCGACCGGAGTTTCGCTCACAGCCCCAAACAATGTGTGCAGGGTTCCCGAGACACCAAACGGGCGCCCAGTACACCGTGCCACGGTGTATCTACCGCATCATAGCCCAGCCCTTGGGTCAGCGCTACGCACGGCCGCCAACACATATCCTACAAACACCACAAACTAGTTGCAACTCCTGGACAGAGGGCAAGGGCAGTTAATAAGTCGAGAGGGTCCCTTGTTTTCGGGCCCAATGTGTGGTAGTAGCTGTTCATGGATCACAAACACAGAACTCGGTTCCTGAGAACGGTTTCAATGAGACAACCCACCATGTACTCCTACATGGCCTCTCACCAATACCTTTACCAAATCGTGTTCACACACTTAGCTCACACACAGTAGGACATGTTCATCACTATTCCAATTCATCCCCGATGAATCAGACCTGACTCAACTCTAAGCAGTAGCAGGCATGACAATCAAGCATGAATGAGTAGGCACATCAGGGCTCAAACAACTCCTACTCATGCTAGTGGGTTTCATCTATTTACTGTGGCAATGACAGGTCATGCAGAGGATAAGGGGTTCAACTACCGCAGCAAGTAACAGATGAATCGTTATTGTCCTCATGCAGTAAAAGAGAGCAGGAGTGAGAGAGTGGGATTGTATCGGAATGAACAAGGGGGTTTTGCTTGCCTGGCACTTCTGAAGATAGTAATAGCTCTTCATCGGTGTCATCGAACTCATCGTCGGAACCACGTTTACCGAGAGGGGACAATACCGGCAAACAAGGAAGAAACACAATCAATGCAATGCAACAATATGATGCATGCTCATGACATGGCAATATGCTGTTGATTGAACTAATGCAACTAGCAACCATACTAAATGAAGTTGGTTTGAACCCTAGGTTCAAATTCAAACCCCATATGTGCTTTCTTAAATGCCATTTAATTGAATTGTCCTAAACAGAGGATATAAGTTGCTCTAACATGCATGCAAATGCCATAAACAAATTCTTTGGATTTTTCTGATCATTTTTTCATATGTAATTTATTTCATTCTGAGCTACGGTTGATTTTCTATGAATTTTTAAAGTTTTAAACATTTTCTGGAATTTCCTGAATTAAATTAAATCCAAAAAATAGCTTATTGCGTCGGCATGACATCAGTGTGACATCAGCAGGCCAACACACCAGGTCTAGGTCAAACCTGACCAGTGGGTCCCACTGGTCAGTCTCACAGTGATGGCTAGGCTCACAGACATGTAGGCCCGGTCAAAGGCCACGTCAGCACGGTCAATGCTGACGCGTGGGTCCACTGATTTTATTAGTTAACCTAATTATTTTGGTTATCCAGTAAACTAACAAGGTGGGTCCCATTGGTCAGTGTCTGGTGTTAAATTAATAGGGTTAGTTAGCCCCTAAACTAATGACGGCCAGATCGGCTAACCAGCGATTAGCCACCGGTGCTAAGCAGGACACGGCGGAGGTCCTCGTCCGGCCGTTTCCGGCGACGAGAGGTCGTGTGGATGGGTTCTGCGGAACCAGCACAACGAGGTGCGTCGGACGGTGGCAGCTACGGGTGCTGGGGTGGCGTCCAACGGCGGCGGCGACGAGCCGGGCGGTGGCTGGAGCTCGGGACACACGGGCGCGGTTACTGCAGTGTGTGGGAGGAGGAGCTGGTGGGCGCTACGGGCTCCTGGAGCCATGCTGAGCGCAGAGGTGTGCTTGGGTTCGAGCCACTGTGGCTCTAGCCACGACGGCGACGAGGCACGGCGGCGGCGAGCATTGGCCGCGGTGGTTAGTGAGGCTAGAGGAGGAAATAGACGGCGGGGAGAGAGGGGTTCGGTAGAGGAGCTCACGGCGAGGTCGAAGCGGAGCTCAGCAGACTCGAGGAGGCGGCGGAGACGGCGAATCGGACGGTGGCATCCGGCGGCCATGGTCGGGGAAGAAGGCCACATGCATCGTCATGGGACCGTCCTGGCTTGTGTAGCTCGGCGAGGACGGAGAAGAGGTTGTGGCTGAGCCTCTGGGCTCAACGGCAGGGCGAGGGGTGGCCGGTGGTCACGGGGGTGCTCGTTGGCGTTCTCGGGCGGTCATGGCGATCGCGGGAGAGAGTTACAGATGACGAGAGGAGGACGAGGGAGAGTGAGAGAGGGTCCACGGGTCACGTGGCGATGCCAGAGTCGTCCAGGGCGTCAGGGGGGGGTGCACGCAGGCAGGCAGGAGGTGGCCGGCGTGCGTCGGGCACACGCCCGCGTCCTCCTGGAGCGGCGGGGAAGATGACTGGCAGCTGGGCTGCACAATAGCGGGCCGCGTAGGTGGGCTGCACAGGACCTGGGCCGGCCAGGTAGGTTTTGGCCAGGTATTCTCTCTCTCTCTCTTTCTAGTTCTGTTTCTGTTTTTCTATTCTTGTTATTTTGTTTTGATTTAGTTTATAACCCAAATCATTTTAATAAATCCTGAAAATAATTGTGGGCATTAAGTTAATTATTACAGAGGCCCTTAACTATTTTCAGAATTGTTGGAGCATTTAAAAATATTAATAGTATTTAACTGCCCCAATTCAAATACAATACGGGTTATTCAAAAATCCAGAATGGCCTAAAAAATATTGGCATCATTTTTGGCAGAGGTTTTCAGCTTTATCAAAAATCATGAACATTTTCAAAGGCATTTTGGGTTCATTGGAAATATTGTTTATTTGAGCCTAGTTGAATTCATTTAGTGCTAGGGTTTCAACATCCCCATTTCAAGTTTTCTTTGGGAAATACACATGATGACATGATGAGCAAGCAAAGTCAAACAAGAGCTGATCTGAGGCTGTGACAATCGGGCACTCCCCCGTAGCATGCGCTGGTTTGAGCCAAGTGTCACATAACTGAGTAACGCACTCAGCAATAAAATGACCCTTGTCACCACAACGATAACAAAGCATCTTCTCCTTTTTACTAGCCCACTTGGAAGCTCTATCACTCTCTAGCTTGTCAGTTGTACCGACAGTGCCCGTCGCCATGGGCTCAGTCGGAGGCACCTCAGCATTAGCTAGACCCGTCATCGCATCCATTACCTGACCGGACAACTCCGACGTCTGCCCGGAAACAGCCACCTTCAAGGAAGCCGTCGGCTCAACAACGGCGGGCGGTGGAGGCTGGCGATAACGGTTCCTCCCACCGTGACCACCACGAAAACCTCGGTATCCACCTCTCTGCCGGTAATCTGGGCCAGATGCCCCCTCAACAAAACCACCCGGAGGGCCGTAAAAAGGCCGGTATGTCGTTCCATCACTCTGCCATGCATATCCACGCCCGCCGCCCGCCGACGATGAGCCCCGATGCTGGCCATCACCGTACGCGTCGTAACCACCATCACCCCATTGTCCCCGGGGCGGTCCATGACCATCGCGGTTTGTAGGGAAGTGAGGATGTCCTGTGCCACCAGTACCCACATGCGCCGGCGGCCCAGTCTGAGACGCGGGTGGCAGCCCTGCACTCTGAGTCGGCAGTGCATGCGTCGACTGTGCTGGCCCTGCCCGTTTCTGCGGTGGCTACACGATGATATGAGGCGGCGGCGCTGCCCGAGGCTGCTGCACCCTCGCCTGTGTCTGCTGCTTCCGAGGCTCCGCCACGACCGTCCCGGGCACCGGCGGCCGAAGCCCCCGTGCTCCACCGCCACGACCCGCAGCGGTCGGCGCGGGCACCGGAGGCCTCTGTCCCGGCGGACCAGCACCTCCACGCCCAGCCATGGCCGCTAGGGGGGGGGGGGGGGGAATTCGAGCGGCGTGACCCGGTCCACACGCAGGGAAGCCCGGCACCGCGCAATGACGGGAAACCCTAGGGGGAGGCGGAGAAGCGCAACGAGTACGACGATCGAGCAACAACATGCATGGGTCGACGTACACATCCGAGATGGAGTCCGGTTTAGCCTGGGCCTCATACCCAGCTAACCCCATCCCACTCGGTTTCAGCGCATTTTGGGCCGAATGCCCATCAGCACTCCGGCCCACAGTCGCCGTATCCACATCCAGCCCATCTGGGCATAGCAAAAATTTCAAACGCTGGATCCGCGCTTCGCGAATCTTAGCCGACCGGCCGGCCGCCGGCGCCAGCACCACCGCCGCCGTAGGCCGCCTCTTCTTCTTTCTCCGGACCACTTTCCAAGCTCCTGCCTCGAAATAATCTGACAAAGTAGGTTTCGGGAGACTCACCTTAGGTAAAGGACCGCACCAAGGACGAATTGCCGTTGCTGCCATACGTCGATGGACGACTCGCCGGACGATCTCGACCTTATCCTCCTCCTGCAGACCCAACCTTGGCGGATGGTCTGGAGGGATTGCCAAGTCCACGAGCAATGCCACCTCATCTTTAGAGTACCCAACCCTGAACGCCTCGCAGATCGCGTCCAACGGCGTTGGTGATCCCGCTGTCGGTGTCAAAACTGACGGATCTCGGGTAGGGGGTCCCGAACTGTGCGTCAAGGAAGGATGGTAACAGGAGACAAGGGACACGATGTATTTACCCAGGTTCGGGCCCTCTCGATGGAGGTAATACCCTACTCCTTCTTGATTAATATTGATGATATGGGTAGTACAAGAGTAGATCTACCACGAGATCAAGGAGGCTAAACCCTAGAAGCTAGCCTATGGTATGATTGTTGTATATGGAGTTGATGTCCTACGGACTACAACCCTCCGGTTTATATAGACACCGGATAGGGTTAGGGTTACACAGAGTCGGTTACAATGCTAGGAGATCTTGAATATCTGCATCGCCAAGCTTGCCTTCCACGCCAAGGAAAGTCCCATCCGGACACGGGACGAAGTCTTCAATCTTGTATCTTCATAGTCCTGGAGTCCGGCTGAAGGTATAGTCCGGCTACCCGAACACCCCCTAATCCAGGACTCCCTCACGCATGCTCCTAGGGGGATAGATTGGTAGGAAAAAACCATCGCTCGTCCCCGACCGCCACTCATAAGGAAGACAATCAATAAATAAATTGTGCTCCGACTTCATCACATAACGGTTCACCATACGTGCATGCTACGGGAATCACAAACTTCAACACAAGTATTTCTCAAATTCATAACCACTCAACTAGCATGACTCTAATATTACCATCCTCATATCTCAAAACAATTATCAAGCATCAAACTTTTCTTAGTATTCAACACACTCATAAGAATTCTTACAAATCTTGTATGCTTAGCATATTAAGATTATTTAAGCAAATTAGCATGCTATTTAAGACTCTCAAAATAATATAAGTGAAGCATGAGAGTTCATCTATTTCTTTAAAATAAAACTACCACCATGCTCTAAAAGATATAAGTGAAGCACTAGAGCATCGACAAACTACTCCGAAAGATATAAGTGAAGATCAATGAGTAGTTGAATAATTATGCAACCATGTGAAGACTCTCTAACATTTAACAATTTCAGATCTTGGTATTTAATTCAAACAGCAAGCAAAGCAAAATAAAATGACATTCTAAGAATGGCAAACATCATGTGAAGAAGCAAAAACTTAGGATCAACCGAAACTAACCGATAATTGTTGAAGAAGAAAGGTGGGATGCCAACCAGGGCATCCCCAAGCTTATGATTGAGACTTCTTGAAATATTATCTTGGGGTGCCTTGGGCATCCCCAAGCTTGAGATTTTGTGTCTCCTTAATTCCTCTCATATCAAGGTTTCCCTAAATCTCAAAAGCTTCATCCACACAAAACTCAACAAGGACTCGTGAGATAAGTTAGTATAAACCATTGCCAAAACCTTATCATACTCTACTGTAGCAAATCACTAAAATAATTATTCAACATTGCATACTAAATGCCTCTGCATATTTAATAGTCCTATCCTCAAATAGAATCATTAAAGAAGCAAACATATGCAAACATAACAGCAATCTGCCTAAACAGGACAGTCTGTAAAGAATGCAGCAACATCCATACTTCCCTAGCTCCAAAAATTATGAAAGAAAATTCCCACTGTAGTAAATTTATCAGATCTTAATATGCAAAGGTTTTCAACATTTTACCACATTCTGTCTTTTCTAGGGAATTATTGCAACAGCGGTAAACTTCCTGTTTTCCAACAGCAACATGAAGACTTGTAACATAGGCATAGTAAAGACTATCAATGCCACTTTTATTGAAATAAAATATGCAAAACATTGTTATAAATAACAGAAAGCAAATTCTAACAAAATAAATTGACGCTCCAAGCAAAACGTATATCATGTGGCGAATAAAAATATAGCTCCAAGTAAAGTTACCGATGAACAAAGACGAAAGAGGGGATGCCTTCCAGGGCATCCCCAAGCTTAGGCTCTTGTCTATCCTTGAATATTACCTTGGGGTGCCTTGGGCATCCCCAAGCTTAGTCTCTTTCCACTCCTTATTCCATAGTCCATCGAATCCTTACCCAAAACATGAAAACTTCACAACACAAAACTTAAAGTAGAAAACTCGTGAGCTCCGTTAGTATAAGAAAATAAATCACCACATCAAGGTACTGTAATTAACTCATTCTTTATTGATATTGGTGTTAAACCTACTGTATTCCAACTTATCTATGGTTCATACCCTTCGATACTACTCATAGATTCATCAAAATAAGCAAACAACTCAAAGAAAACAGAATCTGTCAAAAACAGAATAGTCTGTAGTAATCTGGATCAAACGTATACTTATGGAACTCATAAAATTATAAAATAAATATTTGGACCTGATGAATTTATCTATTAATCATCTTGAAAAAGAATTAACTAAATATCACTCTCTAAATAAAAATGGCAGCAATTCTCGTGAGCGCTAAAGTTTCTGTTTTTTTACAGCATGATCAACAAGACTTTCCCAAAGTCTTCCCAAAGGTTCTACTTGGAAAAAACACTAATTAAAATCATAAAACCACATCTAAACAGAGTCTAGATGAATTATTTATTACTAAACAGGAGCAAAAAGCAAGGAACAAAAATAAAATTGGGTTGCCTCCCAACAAGCGGTATCGTTTAACGCCCCTAGCTAGGCATGATGATTTCAATGATGCTCACATAAAGGATAAGAATTGAAACATAAAGAGAGCATCATGAAGAATATTACTAGCACATTTAAGTCTAACATGCTTCCTATGCATAAGGATTTTGTGAGCAAACAACTTGTGGGAACAATAATCAACTAGCATAGGAGGGCAAAACAAGCATAACTTCAAACTTTAAGCACATAGAGAGGAAGCTTGATATTATTGAAATTGCTAGAAGCATATATTCCTCCCTTATAATAATATTCAGTAGCATCATGAATGAATTCAAAAATATAACCAGCACCTAAAGCATTTCTTTTCATGATCTACAAGCATAGAAATTTTATAACTCTCCACATAAGCAAAATTCTTCTTAATCAGAATAGTGGGAGTATCATAAGAGACTTGAATACTATAAATTGTTTCCACATTAAAAGAGTAATGTTCAGAAAAAGGGTAATCATAATCATGACAAGTTTTATAAATATAATCACTACTTTTTATAGCATAAGTATCATCACAATAATCATCATAAGTAGGAGGCACGCTATCATCATTATAAACTTGCATATCAAAACTTGGGAGACTAAAAATGTCATCTTCATTAATCATAGCTTCCCCAAGCTTGGGACAAACATTAATTGCAGCAAATATATTCTCAAATATGTCATCCTCATCAAACATAGCTTCCCCAAGCTTGGGCCTTTTCATATCATAAGCATAATCACTCTCATCATTAATAGTATGGATAGCACCAATATTATAGCAATTATCATATTATTCCAAGCAAGTGCCAAAAATATTTTCAAGATCATAAGAAGTATCATTATCTTCCACAATTATATTTTCCTGAGGCACAATAGTAATAGGAGCAGCATTATTTGGGAGAGATATCTTTTTACCTCTCTTCCTTTTTCTTTTCTTATTCTTCACCACATCATGTGTGGGTTCAATCCTCTTTTTGGAGCTCCTTATAAATGAGATTGGTTGAATAGGAGGCTCTTCCTCGTTACCTGATTCATCATAAGAAATAATAGGAGGGTATTGGGAAGTCTCTTCCCTTTCATTAGTATTCACTTCATCTTCTACTTGTTTTCTTTTCTTTATGTAGTTAGCAATATAAGGATTTTCAATGCAATTCACCGCACAATACATATAAATTTTCTCTAGATCAAAATGAAGAACTCTATCAAGATTAAATTTTGGAATACCCTCAGTGATACGTTTCATTTCTTCATAACCCAAAACAAGGCTAAGCTCTTTATGATTCTCAAGGGTAATCAAATTATCACAATTTTTGGACACGATACGGTCATGGAACAATTTGCATTTGATATTTAAATGACCATGTTCATTGCAAAGTTCGCAAGTATGGGTAAGATATCTTAAATTTTCAGCACATTCATCTAGCTCTTCTTGCAACAATTTGGTTTCTAAGTACTTATGCCTCTTGCAATATCTATCTTCCCTATTTGGTGTGTACTTGCAAACCCAGTCTACTCCACAAAAATTGACATGTTTATAGGAGGCATTTTCATTATAACTAGTGCAATCATCATTAGCATCATGGATATTCAAAGAATTCGTACTAACAACATTGCAATCATGCTCATCATTCAAATATTTAGTGCCAAACATTTTAGAGATCTCTTCTTCTAGCACTTGAGCACAATTATCCTTTCCATCATACTCACGAAAGATATTAAAAAGGTGAAGCGTATGAGACAAACTCAATTCCATTTTTTATAGTTTTCTTTTATAAACTAAACTAGTGATAAAACAAGAAACTAAAAGACTCGATTGCAAGATCTAAAGATATACCTTCAAGCGCTAACCTCCCCGGAAACGGTGCCAGAAAAGAGCTTGATGTCTACTACACAACCTTCTTCTTGTAGACGTTGTTGGGCCTCCAAGTGCAGAGGTTTGTAGGACAGTAGCAAATTTCCCTCAAGTGGATGACCTAAGGTTTATCAATCCGTAGGAGGCGTAGGATGAAGATGGTCTCTCTCAAGCAACGCTGCAACCAAATAACAAAGAGTCTCTTGTGTCCCCAACACACCCAGTACAATGGTAAATTGTATAGGTGCACTAGTTCGGCGAAGAGATGGTGATACAAGTGGTATATGGATAGTATATAAAGGTATTTGTAATCTGAAATAATAAAAACAGCAAGGTAGTAAGTGATAAAAGTGAGCATAAACGGTATTTCAGTGATAGGAAATAAGTCCCAGGGTTCATACTTTCGCTAGTGTAAGTTCCCTCAACAATACTAACATAATTGGACCACATAACTATCCCTCAACATGCAACAAAGAGTCACTCCAAAGTCACTAATAGTGGAGAACGAACGAAGAGATTATGGTAGGGTACGAAACCACCTCAAAGTTATTCTTTCCAATCAATCCGTTGGGCTATTCCTATAAGTGTCACAAACAGCCCTAGAGTTCGTACTAGAATAACACCTTAAGACACAAATCAACCAAAACCCTAATGTCACCTAGGTACTCCAATGTCACCTCAAGTATCCGTGGGTATGATTATACGATATGCATCACACAATCTCAGATTCATCTATTCAACCAACACAAAGGACCTCAGAGAGTGCCCCAAAGTTCCTACCGGAGAATCATGACGAAAACGTGTGCCAACCCCTATCCATAGGTTCATGGGCGGAACCCGCAAGTTGATCACCAAAACATACATCAAGTGAATCACGTGGTATCCCATTGTCACCACAGATACGCACGGCAGGACATACATCAAGTGTTCTCAAATCTTTAAAGACTCAATCCGATAAGATTACTTCAAAGGGGAAACTCAATTCATTACAAGAGAGAAGAGGGGGAGGAGAAACATAGGATCCAACTATAATAGCAAAGCTCGCGATACATCAAGATCGTGCCAAATCAAGAACACGAGAGAGAGAGAGATCAAACACATAGCTATTGGTACATACCCTCAGCCCCGAGGGAGAACTACTCCCTCCTCGTCATGGAGAGCGCCGGGATCATGAAGATCGCCACCGGAGAAGGATTCCCCCTCCGGCAGGGTGCCGGAACGGGTCTAGATTGGCTTTCGGTGGCTACGGAGGCTTCTGGCGGCAGAACTCCCGATCTATTGTGCGTTCTGGAAGTTTTAGGGTACGACGATATATATGGGTGCAGGAAGTACGTCGGAGGAGCCACGGGGGCCCCACGAGGCGGGGGGGCGCGCCCCCCACCCTCGTGAGCACCTCCCGTATCTCCTGACGCGAAGTCCAAGTCTATCCGGTGGCTTTCGTTCCAAAAATAAGTTCTCTAGTTGATTTCGTTCCGTTTCGACTTTGTTTGATATTCCTTTTCTTCGAAACACTGAAATAGGCATAAAACAGCAAATCTGGGCTGGGCCTCCGGTTAATAGGTTAGTCCCACAAATAATATAAAAGTGGAAAATAAAGCCCAATATTGCCCAAAACAATAGATAATATAGCATGGAGCAATCAAAAATTATAGATACGTTGGAGACGTATCATACCACACACGGCTAGAAGATCCAAGAGATCAATTGTTGTGTCTATGGGGTGCCCCTCTCCTCCGTAAATAAAGGAGGGGAGGAGAGGGCCGACCAAGGGGAGGAGGCGCGCCCAAGGGGGGAGTCCTACTCCCACCGGGAGTAGCACTCCTCCTTTTCTTATTTGGAGAGGGAGAGGGAAGGAAGAGGAAGGAGGGAGGAAGGAAAGGGGGCCCAGCCCCCCTCCCAATTCGGATTGGGCTTGGGGGGGCCCTCCCTTACTCCTTTCCACTAAAGCCCATTAAGGCCCATATACCTCCCGGGGGGTTCCGATAACCTCCCGGTGCTCCGGTATTATCCCGATCTCACCCAGAACCATTCCGGTATCCAAATATAGTCGTCCAATATATCGATCTTTACGTCTCGAACATTTCAAGACTCCTCGTCATGTCCATGATCACATCCGGGACTCCGGACTACCTTCAGTACATCAAAAACCATAAACACATAATATAACCGTCATCGAACTTTAAGCGTGCGGACCCTACGGGTTCGAGAACTATGTAGACATGACCGAGAGATGTCTCCGGTCAATAACCAATAGCGGAACCTGGATGCTCATATTGGCTCCTACATATTCTACAAAGATCTTTATCGGTTAAACCGCATAACAACATACGTTGTTCCCTTTGTCATCGGTATGTTACTTGCCCGAGATTCGATCGTCGGTATCTCAATACCTAGTTCAATCTCGTTACTGGCAAGTCTCTTTACTCGTTATGTAACACATCATCCCGCAACTAACTCATTAGTTGCAATGCTTGCAAGGCTTAAGTGATGTGTATTACCGAGTGGGCCCAGAGATACCTCTCCGACAATCGAAGTGACAAATCCTAATCTCAAAATACGCCAACCCAAAAAGTACCTTCGGAGACACCTGTAGAGCACCTTTATAATGACCCAGTTACGTTGTGACGTTTGGTAGCACACAAAGTGTTCCTCCGGTAAACTGGAGTTGCATAATCTCATAGTCATAGGAACATGTATAAGTCATGAAGAAAGCAATAGCAACAAACTAAACGATCAAGTGCTAAGCTAACGGAATGGGTCAAGCAAATCACATCATTCTCCTAATGATGTGATCCCGTTAATCAAATGACAACTCTTTGTCTATGGATAGGAAACATAACCATCTTTGATCAACGAGCTAGTCAATTAGAGGCATACTAGTGACACTCTGTTTGTCTATGTATTCACACATGTATCATGCATGTTTCCAGTTAATAAAATTCTAGCATGAATAATAAACATTTATCATGATATAAGGAAATATAAATGACAACTTTATTATTGCCTCTAGGGCATATTTCTTTCAGTCTCCCACTTGCACTAGAGTCAATAATCTAGTTCACATTGCCATGTGATTTAACACCAATTGTTCACATCACCATGTGATTAACACCCATAGTTCAGATCATCATGTGACCAACACCCAAAGGGTTTACTAGAGTCAATAATCTAGTTCACATCACTATGTGATTAACACCCAAAGAGTACTATGGTGTGATCATGTTTTGGTTGTGAGAGAAGTTTAGTCAACGGGTCTGCCACATTCAGATCCGTATGTATTTTGCAAATTTCTATGTTAACAATGCTCTGTACGGAGCTACTCTAGCTAATTGCTCCCACTTTCAATAAGTATCCAGATTGAGACTTAGAGTCATCTGGATCAGTGTCAAAACTTGCATCGACGTAACCCTTTACGACGAACCTTTTGTCACCTCCATAATCGAGAAACATATCCTTGTTCCACTAAGGATAATTTTGACCGCCGTCCAGTGATCTACTCCTAGATCACTATTGTACTTACTTGCTAAACTCAGTGTAGGGTATACAATAGATCTGGTACACAGCATGACATACTTTATAGAACCTATAGGGAATGACTTTCATTCTCTTTCTATCTTCTGTCGTGGTCCCGTTTTGAGTCTTACTCAATTTCACACCTTGTAACACAGGCAAGAATTCTTTCTTTGACTGTTCCATTTTGAACTACTTCAAAATCTTGTCAAGGTATGTACTCATTGAAAAAACTTATCAAGCGTATTGATCTATCTTTATAGATCTTGATGCCCAATATGTAAGCACCTTCACCGAGGTTGGGATCACCTACGGATTAAGCTTTTTCACATAAGCATCGCAGCCCCAAACTTTAAGAAACGACAACTTTGGTTTCTTGCCAAACCACAGTTCATAAGGAGTCGTCTCAACGGATTTAGATGGTGCCCTATTTAACATGAATGCAGCCGTCTCTAAAGCATAACCCCAAAATGATAGTGGTAAATTAGTAAGAGACATCATAGATCGCACCATATCTAGTAAAGTACGATTACGACGTTCGGACACACCATTACGTTGTGGTGTTCCGGGTGGCGTGACTTGCAAAACTATTCCGCATTGTTTCAAATGAAGACCAAACTCGTAACTCAAATATTCTCCTCCACGATCAGATCGTAGAAACTTTATTTTCTTGTTATGATGACTTTCCACTTCACTCTGAAATTCTTTGAACTTTTCAAATGTTTCAAACTTATGTTTCATTAAGTAGATATACCAATATCTGCTTAAATCATCTGTGAAGGTGAGAAAATAACGATACCCGCCGCGAGCCTCAACATTCATTGGACCACATACATCAATATGTATGATCTCCAACAAATTAGTTTCTCGCTCCATAGTTCCGGCAAACGACGTTTTAGTCATCTTGCCCATGAGGCATGGTTCGCAAGTACCAAGTGATTCATAATCAAGTGATTCCAAAATTCGATCAGTATGGAGTTTCTTCATGCGCTTTATACCAATATGATCCAAACGGAAGTGCCACAAATAAGTTGCACTATCATTATCAACTCTGCATCTTTTGTCTTCAACATTATGAATATGTGTACCACTACTATCGAGATTCATCAAAAATAGACCACTCTTTAAGGGTGCATGCCCATAAAAGATATGACGCATATAAATAGAACAACCATTATTTCAGATTTAAATGAATAACCGTCTTGCATTAAACAAGATCCAGATATAATGTTCATGCTTAACGCTGGCACCAAATAACAATTATTTAGGTCTAAAACTAATCCCGAAGGTAGATGTAGAGGTAGTGTGCCGACGGCGATCACATCGACTTTGGAACCATTTCCCACGCACATCGTCACCTCGTCCTTAGCCAGTGTTCCCTTAATCCGTAGTCCCTGTTTCGAGTTGCAAATATTAGCAAAAAAACCAGTATCAAATACCCAGGTGCTACTGCGAGCTCTAGTAAGGTACACATCAATAACATGTATATCACATATACCTTTCTTCACCTTGCCATCCTTCTTAACCACCAAATACTTGGGGCAGTTCCACTTCCAGTGACCAGTCTGTTTGCAGTAGAAGCACTCAGTCTCAGGCTTAGGTCCATACTTGGGTTTCTTCTCCTGAGCAGCAACTTGTTTGTTGTTCTTCTTGAAGTCCCCCTTCTTCTTCCCTTTACCCTTTTTCTTGAAACTGGCGGTCTTATTGACCATCAACACTTGATGCTCCTTTTTGATTTCTACCTCCGCAACCTTTAGCATTGCGAAGAGCTCGGGAATTGTCTTATTCATCCCTTGCATATTATAGTTCATCATGAAGCTTTTGTAGCTTGGTGGCAGTGATTGAAGAACTTTGTCAATGATACTATCAACAAGAAGATTAACTCCCAGTTGAGTCAAGTGATTATGATACCCAGACATTTTGAGTATATGCTCACTGACAGAACTATTCTCCTCCATCTTGCAGCTATAGAACTTATTGGAGACTTCATATCTCTCAATCCGGGCATTTGCTTGAAATATTAACTTCAACTCCTGGAACATCTCATGTGCTCCATGACGTTCAAAGCATCCTTGAAGTCCCGGTTCTAAGCCGTAAAGCATGGCACACTGAACTATCGAGTAGTCGTCAGCTTTGCTCTACCAGTTGTTCATGACATATGGTGTTGTTCCTGCAGCAGGCTTGGCACTTAGTGGTGCTTCTAGGATGTAATTCTTCTGTGCAGCAATGAGGATACTCCTCAAGTTACGGACCCAGTCCGTGTAATTGCTACCATCATCTTTGAACTTTGCTTTCTCAAGGAACACACTAAAATTCAACGGAACAACAGCACAAGCCATCTATCTACAACAAACATAGACATGCAAAATACTATCAGGTACTTAAGTTCATGATAAATATAAGTTCAATTAATCATATTACTTAAGAACTCCCACTTAGATAGACATCTCTCTAATCATCTAAGTGATCACGTGATCCAAATCAACTAAACCATAACCGATCATCACGTGAAATGGAGTAGTTTTCAATGGTGAACATCATTATGTTGATCATATCTACTATATAATTCACGCTCGACCTTTCGGTCTCAGTGTTCCGAGGCCATATCTGCATATGATAGGCTCGTCAAGTTTAACCTGACTAATCTGCGTGTGCAAAACTGGCTTGCACCCGTTGTAGATGGACGTAGAGCTTATCACACCCGATCATCACGTGGTGTCTGGGCACGACGAACTTTGGCAACAGTGCATACTCAGGGAGAACACTTTTATCTTGAAATTTAGTAAGAGATCATCTTATAATGCTACCGTCAATCAAAGCAAGATAAGATGCATAAAAGATAAACATCACATGCAATCAATATAAGTGATATGATATGGCCATCATCATCTTGTGCTTGTGATCTCCATCTCCGAAGCACCGTCATGATCACCATCGTCACCGGCGCGACACCTTGATCTCCATCGTAGCATCGTTGTCGTCTCGCCAACTTATGCTTCTACGACTATCGCTACCGCTTAGTGATAAAGTAAAGCATTACGGGGCGATTGCATTGCATACAATAAAGCGACAACCATATGGCTCCTGCCAGTTGCTGATAACTCGGTTACAAAACATGATCATCTCATACAATAAAATATAGCATCATGTCTTGACCATATCACATCATAACATGCCCTGCAAAAACAAGTTAGACATCCTCTACTTTGTTGTTGCATGTTTTACATGGCTGCTACGGGCTGAGCAAGAACCGTTCTTACCTACGCATCAAAACCACAACGATAGTTCCTCAAGTTAGTGATGTTTTCACCTTCTCAAGGACCGGGCGTAGCCACACTCGGTTCAACTAAAGTTGGAGAAACTGACACCCGCCAGCCACCTATGTGCAAAGCACGTCGGTAGAACCAGTCTCGCGTAAGCGTATGTGTAATGTCGGTCCGGGCCGCTTCATCCAACAATACCGCCGAACCAAAGTATGACATGCTGGTAAGCAGTATGACTTGTACCGCCCACAATTCACTTGTGTTCTACTCGTGCATATAACATCTACGCATAAAACCAGGCTCTAATACCACTGCTGGGAACGTAGTAATTTCAAAATTTTCCTACACACACGCAAGATCATGGTGATGCATAGCAATGAGAGGGGAGAGTGTGTCCACGTACCCTCGTAGACCGAAAGTGGAAGCGTTAGCACAACGCGGTTGATGTAGTCGTACGTCTTCACGATCCGACCGATCAAGTACCAAGCGCACGACACCTCCGAGTTCTGCACACGTTCAACTCGATGACGTCCCTCAAACTACGATCCAGCCAAGCTTTGAGGGAGAGTTCCGTCAGCACAATGGCGTGGTGACGATGTTGATGTTCTACCATTGCAGGGCTTCGCCTAAGCACCGCTACGATATTATCGAGATGGACTATGATGGAGAGGGGCACCGCACACGGCTAAAAGATCCAAGAGATCAACTGTTGTGTCTATGGGGTGCCCCTCTCCTCCGTATATAAAGGAGGGGAGGAGAGGGCTGCTAAGGGGAGGAGGCGCGCCCAAGGGGGAAGTCCTACTCCCACCGGGAGTAGGACTCCTCCTTTTCCTATTTGGAGAGGGAGAGGGAAGGAAGAGGAAGGTGATACGTCTCCAACGTATCTATAATTTTTGATTGCTCCATGCTATATTATCTACTGTTTTGGACATTATTGGGCTTTATTATCCACTTTTATATTATTTTTGGGACTAACCTATTAATCGGAGGCCTAACCCAGAATTGCTGTTTTTTGCCTATTTCATGGTTTCGAAGAAAAGGAATATCAAACGGAGTCCAAACGGAATGAAACCTTCGAGAACGTGATTTTCTCACCGAACGTGATCCAGAGGACTTGGAACCTACGTCAAGAAACAAAAGAGGAGGCCACGAGGTAGGGGGCGCGCCTACCCCCCTAGGCGCGCCCTCCACCCTCGTGGGCCCCCTGTTGCTCCACCGACGTACTACTTCCTCCTAATATACCTACGTACCCCCAAACGATCAGATACGGAGCCAAAACCCTAATTCCACCCCCGTAACATTTTGTATCCACGAGATCCCATCTTGGGGCCTGTTCCGGAGCTCCGCCGGAGGGGGCATCGATCACGGAGGGCTTCTACATCAACACCATAGCCCCTCCGATGAAGTGTGAGTAGTTTACCTGAGACCTACGGGTCCATAGTTAGTAGCTATATGGCTTCTTCTCTCTTTTTGGATCTCAATACAATGTTCTCCCCCTCTCTTGTGGAGATCTATTCGATGTAATCTTGTTTTTGCGGTGTGTTTGTTGAGACTGATGAATTGTGGGTTTATGATCAAGTCTATCTATGAACAATATTTGAATCTTCTCTGAATTCTTTTATGTATGATTGGTTATCTTTGCAAGTCTCTTTGAATTATCAGTTTGGTTTGGCCTACTAGATTGATCTTTCTTGCAATGGGAGAAGTGCTTAGCTTTGGGTTCAATCTTGCGGTGTCCTTTCCCAGTGACAGTAGGGGCAGCAAGGCACGTATTGTATTGTTGCCATCGAGGATAACAAGATGGGGTTTTCCTCATATTGCATGAGTTTATCCCTCTACATCATGTCATCTCGCTTAAGGCATTACTCTGTTTTCATTAACTTAATACTCTAGATGCATGCTGGATAGCGGTCGATGAGTGGAGTAATAGTAGTAGATGCAGGCAGGAGTCGGTCTACTTGTCTCGGACGTGATGCCTATATACATGATCATACCTAGATATTCTCATAACTATGCTCAATTCTGTCAATTGCTCAACAGTAATTTGTTCACCCACCGTAGAATACTTATGCTCTCGTGAGAAGCCACTAGTGAAACCTATGGCCCCCTGGTCTATCTTCATCATATTAATCTTCCAATACTTAGTTATTTCCTTTGCTTTTATTTTACTTTGCATCTTTATCACAAAAATACCAAAAATATTATCTTATCATATCTATCAGATCTCACTCTCGTAAGTGGCCACGTAGGGATTGACAACCCCTTATCGCATTGGTTGCGAGGATTTATTTGTTTTGTGCAGGTACGAGGGACTGGCGCGTAGCCTCCTACTGGATTGATACCTTGGTTCTAAAAAACTGAGGGAAATACTTACGCTACTTTGCTGCATCATCCCTTCCTCTTCGGGAAAACCAACGTAGTGCTAAAGAGGTAGCAAGAAGGATTTCGGGCGCCGTTGCCGGGGAGGTCTACGCAAAAGTCAATATACCAAGTACCCATCACATACCCTTATCTCCCGCATTACATTATTTGCCATTTGCCTCTCGTTTTCCTCTCCCCCACTTTACCCTTGCCGTTTTATTCGCCTTCTCTCTCTATCCCCCTTCTCTTTCCCGTTTGCCTCTTTTTGCCCGCTTTTTGTTTGCTTGTGTGTTAGTTTGCTTGCTTGTCATGATGGCTCAAGATAATACTAAATTGTGTGACTTCACCAATGCCAACAATAATGATTTTATTAGCACTCCGATTGCTCCTCTTACCGATGCTGAATCTTGTGAAATTAATACTGCTTTGCAGAATCTTGTCATGAAAGATTCGTTTTCCGGCCTTCCTAGTGAAGATGCCGCTACCCATCTAAATAGCTTCGTTGATTTGTGTGATATGCAAAAGAAGAAAGATGTGGATAATGATATTGTTAAATTGAAGCTATTTCCTTTTTCGCTTAGAGATCGTGCTAAAGCTTGGCTAAAAATAGTATTGATTCATGGAATAAGTGCAAAGATGCTTTTATCTCTAAGTATTTTCCTCCCACTAAGATCATCTCTCTTAGAAACGATAATATGAATTTTAAGCAACTTGATCATGAACATGTTGCACAATCTTGAGAGAATGAAAATAATGATACGTGATTGCCCTACTCATGGTTTAAATTTGTGGATGATTATACAAATTTTTTATGCCAGATTGAATTTTGCTTCTAGAAATCTTTGAGATTCGGCCGCGGGAGGCACTTTTATGGAAATCACTTTAGGAGAAGCTACTAAACTCCTAGATAATATTATGGTTAATTATTCTCAATGGCATACTGAAAGATCTACTAATAAAAAGGTGCATGCGATAGAAGAAATGAATGTTTTGAGTGGAAAGATGGATGAACTTATGAAATTATTTGCTAGTAAGAGTGTTTCTTCTAATCCTAATGATATGCCCTTGTCTACCTTTAGTGAGAATAATAATGAATCTATGGATGTGAATTTTGTTGGTAGGAACAATTTTGGTAAAAACGCATATAGAGGAAATTTCAAACCTAGGCCTTATCCTAGTAATCCCTCCAATAATTATGGTAATTCCTACAACAATTCTTATGGAAATTATAATAAAATGCCCTCTGATTTTGAATCTAATATTAAAGAATTTATTACTTAGCAAAAGAGTTTCAATGCTATGATTGAAGAAAAATTGCTTAAGATTGACAAGTTGGCTAGGAACGTTGATAGGATTTCTCTTGATGTTGATTCTTTGAAACTTAGATCTATTCCACCTAAGCATGATATCGATGAGTCTCTCAAAGCCATGAGAACTTCCATTGATGAGTGCAAAGAAAGAACCGCTAGGATGCGTGCTAAGAAAGATGCCTTTATAAGAGCATGTTCTTCTAGTTCCTATGAAAATAAAGATGAAGATCTAAAAGTTATTGATGTGTCCCCTAGTAAATCTTTGTTTTGCAATATGAATCTTGATAATGATGGGACTAAATATGATCCACCTTTACCTAGAAGGTGTTCCAAGAATTCGGAATTTTTTTATCTTGATGCTAAAATTGATAAAAGTGGGATTGAAGAAATTAAAACCCTAGATGTTGCTAAACCCACTATTATGGATTTCAAGGAATTTAACTATGAAAATTTCTCTTTGATTGATTGTATTTCCTTGTTGCAATCCATGCTAAATTCTCCTCACACTTATAGTCAAAATAAAGCGTTTACTAAACATATCGTTGATGCCTTGATGCAATCTTATGAAGAAAAACTTGAATTGGAAGTTGCTATCCCTAGAAAACTTTTTGATGAGTGGGAACCAACTATTAAAATTAAAATTAAAGATCATGAATGCTATGCTTTATGTGATTTGGGTGCTAGTGTTTCCACGATTCCAAAGACTTTGTGTGACTTGTTAGGTTTCCGTGATTTTGATGATTGCTCTCTAAACTTGCACCTTGCGGATTCCACTATTAAGAAACCTATGGGAAAAATTAATGATGTTCTTATTGTTGCAAATAGGAATTATGTGCCCGTAGATTTTATTGTTCTTGACATAGATTGCAATCCTTCATGTCCTATTATTCTTGGTAGACCTTTCCTTAGAACGATTGGTGCAATTATTGATATGAAGGAAGGAAATATTAGATTATAATTTCCATTAAGGAAAGGCATGGAACACTTTCCTAGAAATAAAATTAAATTACCTTATGAATCTATTATGAGAGCCACTTATGTTGCCTACCAAAGATGGCAATACCTAGATCTATCCTTGCTTGTTATGCCTAGCTAGGGGCGTTAAACGATAGCGCTTGTTGGGAGACAACCCAATTTTATTTTTATTCCTTGCTTTTTGCTCCTGTTTAGTAATAAATAATTTATCTATCCTCTGTTTTGGTTGTGTTTTTTGTGTTTAATTAGTGTTTGTGCCAAGTAGAACTATTGGGAAGACTTGGGGAAAGTCTTGTTACACTTGCTGTAAAAAACAGAAACTTTAGCGCTCACGAGAACTGCTGCCATTTTTATTTGGAAAGTGATATTTAGTTAATTATTTTTGTAGATGATTAATAGATAAACTCCTCACTTCCATCAATTTATTTTAGAATTTTTGGGGTTCCAGATCTTGCGCCAGCTACAGATTACTACAGACTGTTCTGTTTTTGACAGATTCTGTCTTTCGTGTGTTGTTTGCTTATTTTGATGAATCTATGGCTAGTAAAATAGTTTATAAACCATAGAAAGTTGGAATACAGTAGGTTTAACACCAATATAAATAAATAATTAGTTCATTACAGTACCTTTAAGTGGTCTTTTGTTTTCTTTCACTAACGGGTCTCACGAGATTTTCTACTTTGAGT
Source organism: Triticum urartu (assembly GCF_056163025.1). Lineage (NCBI taxonomy): Eukaryota > Viridiplantae > Streptophyta > Magnoliopsida > Poales > Poaceae > Triticum > Triticum urartu. The sequence goes on from NC_141875.1 coordinate 51,623,966, forward strand.
TTTGTGTTGTGAAGTTTTCAAGTTTTGGGTAAAGATTTGATGGATTATGGAACAAGGAGTGGCAAGAGCCTAAGCTTGGGGATGCCCATGGAACCCCCAAGGTAATCTAAGGACACCTAAAAGCCAAAGCTTGGGGATGCCCCGGAAGGCATCCCCTCTTTCGTCTACTTCTATCAGTAACTTTACTTGGAGCTATATTTTTATTCACCACATGATATGTGTTTTGCTTGGAGCGTTTTGTATGATTTGAGTCTTTACTTTTTAGTTTACCACAATCATCCTTGCTGTACACACCTTTTGAGAGAGCCATACATGATTTGGAATTTGTTAGAATACTCTATGTGCTTCGCTTATATCTTTTGAGTTATATAGTTTTTCTCTAGTACTTCACTTATATCTTTTAGAGCACGGTTGTGGATTTGTTTTACAGAAACTATTTATCTCTCATGCTTCACTTAGATTACTTTGAGAGTCTTAAATAGCATGGTAATTTGCTTAAAATCCTAATATTCTAGGTATTCAAGATTAGTAAAATTTTCTTATGAGTGTTTTGAATACTAAGAGAAGTTTGATGATTGTTTTGAGATATGGAGGTAATAATATCAAAGTCGTGCTAGTTGAGTAGTTGTGAAATTGAGAAATGCTTGTGTTGAAGTTTGCAAGTCCCATAGCATGCACGTATGGTAAACGTTATGTAACAAATTTGAAACATGAGGTGTTATTTGATTGTCCTCCTTATGAGTGGCGGTCGGGGACGAGCGATGGTCTTTTCCTACCAATCTATCCCCCTAGGAGCATGCGCATAGTTCCGAGGTTTTTGATGACTTGTAGATTTTTGCAATAAGTATGTGAGTTCTTTATGACTAATGTTGAGTCCATGGATTATACGCACTCTCACCCTTCCATCCTTGCTAGCCTCTTCAGTACCGTGCATTGCCCTTTCTCACATTGAGAGTTGGCGCAAACTTCGCCGGTGCATCCAAACCCCGTGATATGATACGCTCTTTCACACATAAAACTCCTTATACCTTCCTCAAAACAGCCACCATACCTACCTATTATGGCATTTTCATAGCCATTCCGAGATATATTGCCATGCAACTTTCCACCATTACGTTTATCATGACACATTCATTATTGTCATATTGCTTAGCATGATCATGTAGTTGACATATTATTTGTGTCAAAGCCACCATTCATAATTCTTTCATACATGTCACTCTTGGTCCATTGCATATCCCGGTACACCACCGGAGGCATTCATATAGAGTCATCTTTGGTTCTAGTATCGAGTTGTAATCATTGAGTTGTAAATAAATAGAAGTGTGCTGATCATCATTTTCTAGAGCATTGTCCCAAGTGAGGAATTATAAAAAAAAGAGAAAGGACATATATAAAAAAAGAAAAGAGAAAGGCCAAAAAAAGAAAAAGAGAGAAGGGACAATGTTACTATCCTTTTCCACACTTGTGCTTCAAAGTAGCACCGTAATCTTCATGATAGAGAGTCTCTTGTTTTGTCACTTTCATATACTAGTGGGAATCTTCATTGTAGAACTTGGCTTGCATATTCCAATAATGGGCCTCCTCAAGTGCCCTAGGTCTTCGTGAGCAAGCAAGTTGGATGCACACCCACTTAGTTTCTTTTGTTGAGCTTTCATACATTTATAGCTCTAGTGCATCCGTTGCATGGCAATCCCTACTCCTTGCATTAACATCAATCGGTGGGCATCTCCATAGCCCATTGATTAGCGTCGTTGATGTGAGACTTTCTCCTTTTTTGTCTTCTCCACATAACCCCCCTCATTATATTCTATTCCACCCATAGTGCTATGTCCATGGCTCGCGCTCATATATTGCGTGAAAGTTTATAGGTTTGAGATTACTAAAGTATGAAACAATTGCTTGGCTTGTCATCGGGGTTGTGCATGATGAGAGCATTCTTGTGTGATGAAAATGGAGCATGACTAAACTATATGATTTTGTAGGGATGAACTTTCTTTGGCCATGTTATTTTGAGAAGACATAATTGCTTTGTTAGTATGCTTGAAGTATTATTATTTTTATGTCAATATGAACTTTTGTCTTGAATCTTTCGAATCTTAATATTAATACCACAATTAAGAAGAATTACATTAAAATTATGCCAAGTAGCACTCCGCATCAAAAATTCTGTTTTTATCATTTACCTACTCAAGGACGAGCAGGAATTAAGCTTGGGGATGCTTGATACGTCTCCAACGTATCTATAATTTTTGATTGCTCCATGCTATATTATCTACTGTTTTGGACATTATTGGGCTTTATTATCTACTTTTATGTTATTTTTGGGACTAACCTATTAACCGGAGGCCCAGCCCAGAATTGCTGTTTTTTGCCTATTTCAGGGTTTTGAAGAAAAGGAATATCAAACGGAGTCCAAACGGAATGAAACCTTCGGGAACGTGATTTTATCACCGAACGTGATCCAGAGGACTTGGACCCTACGTCAAGAAACAAAAGAGGAGGCCACGAGGTAGGGGGCGCACCTTACCCCCCCCCCCCCCAAGGAGCGCCCTCCACCCTCGTGGGCCCCCTGTTGCTCCACCGACGTACTCCTTCCTCCTATATATACCTACGTACCCCCAAACAATCAGATACGGAGCCAAAACCCTAATTCCACTGCCGCAACTTTCTGTATCCACGAGATCCCATCTTGGGCCTGTTCCGGAGCTCCGCCGGAGGGGGCATCGATCACGGAGGGCTTCTACATCAACACCATAGCCCCTCTGATGAAGTGTGAGTAGTTTACCTCAGACCTACGGGTCCATAGTTAGTAGCTAGATGGCTTCTTCACTCTTTTTGGATCTCAATACAATGTTCTCCCCCTCTCTTGTGGAGATCTATTCAATGTAATCTTCTTTTAGCGGTGTGTTTGCTGGGACCGATGAATTGTGGATTTATGATCAAGTCTATCTATGAACAATATTTGAATCTTCTCTGAATTCTTTTATGTATGATTGGTTATCTTTGCAAGTCTCTTTGAATTATCAGTTTGGTTTGGCCTACTAGATTGATCTTTCTTGCAATGGGAGAAGTGCTTAGCTTTGGGTTCAATCTTGCGGTGTCCTTTCCCAGTGACAGTAGGGGCAGCAATGCACGTATTGTATTGTTGCCATCGAGGATAACAAGATGGGGTTTTCATCATATTGCATGAGTTTATCCCTGTACATCATGTCATCTTGCTTAAGGCGTTACTATGTTTTCATTAACTTAATACTCTAGATGCATGCTGGATAGCGGTCGATGAGTGGAGTAATAGTAGTAGATGCAGGCAGGAGTCGGTCTACTTGTCTCGAACGTGATGCCTATATACATGATCATACCTAGATATTCTCATAACTATGCTCAATTCTGTTAATTGCTCGACAGTAATTTGTTCACCCATCGTAGAATACTTATGCTCTCGAGAGAAGCCACTAGTGAAACCTATGGCCCCCGAGTCTGTCTTCATCATATTAATCTCCCAATACTTAGTTATTTCCTTTGCTTTTTTACTTTGCTTTTTATTTTACTTTGCATCTTTATCACAAAAATACCAAAAATATTATCTTATCATATCTATCAGATCTCACTCTCGTAAGTGGCCATGTAGGGATTGACAACCCCTTATCGCGTTGGTTGCGAGGATTTATTTGTTTTGTGCAGGTACGAGGGACTGGCGCGTAGCCTCCTACTGGATTGATACCTTGGTTCTCAAAAACTGAGGGAAATACTTACGCTACTTTGCTGCATCATCCCTTCCTCTTCCGGGAAAACCAACGTAGTGCTCAAGAGGTAGCAGAAGGAAAGGGGGGCCGGCCCCCCTCCCAATTCGGATTGGGCTTGGGGGGGCGCCCCCTCTCTTGCTCCTTTCCCCTCCTTTCCACTAAAGCCCATTAAGGCCCATATACCTCCCGGGAGGTTCCGATAACCTCCCGGTGCTCCGGTATTATCCCGATCTCACCCGGAACCATTCCGGTATCCAAATATAGTCGTCCAATATATCGATCTTTACGTCTCGAACATTTCGAGACCCCTCGTCATGTCCATGATCACATCCGGGACTCCGAACTACCTTCGGTACATCAAAAACCATAAACTCATAATATAACCGTCATCGAACTTTAAGCGTGCGGACCCTACGGGTTCGAGAACTATGTAGACATGACCGAGACACATCTCTGGTTAATAACTAATAGAGGAACCTTGATGCTCATATTGGCTCCTACATATTCTACGAAGATCTTTATCGGTCAAATCGCATAACAACATACGTTGTTCCCTTTGTCATCGGTATGTTACTTTCCCGAGATTCGATCGTCGGTATCTCAATACCTAGTTCAATCTCGTTACAGGCAAGTCTCTTTACTCGTTACGTAACACATCATCCCGCAACTAACTCATTAGTTGCAATGCTTGCACTTCTTAAGTGATGTGTATTACCGAGTGGGCCCAGAGATACCTCTCCGACAATCGGAGTGACAAATCCTAATCTCGAAATACGGCAACCCAACAAGTACCTTCGGAGACACCTGTAGAGCACCTTTATAATCACCCAGTTACGTTGTGACGTTTGGTAGCACACAAAGTGTTCCTCCGGTAAACAGGAGTTGCATAATCTCATAGTCATAGGAACATGTATAAGTCATGAAGAAAGCAATAGCAACAAACTAAACGATAAAGTGCTAAGCTAACCGAATGGGTCAGGCCAATCACATCATTCTCCTAATGATGTGATCCTGTTAATCAAATGACAACTCTTTGTCTATGGCTAGGAAACATAACCATCTTTGATCAACAAGCTAGTCAAGTAGAGGCATACTAGTGATACTCTGTTTGTCTATGTATTCACACATGTATCATGTTTCCGGTTAATACAATTCTAGCATGAATAATAAACATTTATCATGATATAAGGAAATATAAATAACAACTTTATTATTGCCTCTAGGGCATATTTCCTTCAAATATAAGAACATTTTTAACACTATACTAGTGTTAAAAACGTTCTTATATTTTGAGACGGAGGGAGTAGTTAAATAGATAGTGGTTGGAATCAGAACTTCGGAGGTATTGGGAGGCCACGTTTTGGAGATATTGGGTTAGTGAATTGTTTTAGTCCTACAAGGAACTGACCAATGGTCAATATCAACTTCCAGAATGTATGGCACCCCATCGTCAAAATCGGCAATTTTCAAGAGCAACACAATATACCATATCATAGTCAGGGATATATGGTCTGTAGAAAAGCCTACTGACTTGTGCATTTTCGTACATATGTGCATCAGTGTAGTGAGGGGATGCCTGCATTGGAGGAGGTATCGATAGCGTGGGGGGAGGAGTTCGAACCATCACAACGACAACGACAGATCCTCCTTTAATAGTAGAGATTGGTACATATGTGCATCAGTGTAGTGAGATTTATTTGTAGTGTAGCGCAGTAAGATAGAGCCATGCTAGGGGTTGTTTCAGGCCCTAAATTCGAATAATCTGTCGGCTGAAAGACCACAATGGTTTAAGAGAAACCACTTAGGATGGTCCTTATCAAGTCAAATCCCAGAATAAAAAACATGTTCAATTTTCCAATGTCATATGTTAAGTTTTGTCTAGGATACACAGATTTACCTCTCGCAAGCTCTATACAGGAATACAAACTGACAAATATTACTTGCAATATTACTGATCGGCAAATTGTTCACAATCAAGAATCAAGTAACTAAGCAAATATATGGAAGCTATAAAATGAAGGACAACAGAATGAATGGCTGGTACCATACCAGGAGTGTAGAAGCCCATGTAAGGTGAAACAGAATATATAGTAGACGAGCCCTGCTCCGGTGCTCCCCCCTAACCTAATTTCCGACGGGTATTTTTGTCCCCGTGAATTTGTTCTTTTCCTGGCCCGCCGCAGCCCAGATCCAAGCCCTGTCTAGCCTTGTATAACCCAGAGCGTATACGTACAGTACCCTGGTCCGAAAAAAACATAGATACGACCCCACGTCCACGTAAGACCTGCCGATTCCAATCATTCACGCGAGCAGCTCCATTAATCTCACGAGCATTGACGCAGCTCCATAAGTAGTAGATCTCCACCGGCGGCTATCTCGTCGCCGGCGATCTCGTCGGACAGCGGGCGCGACAACGTCGTGAATCTCCAATGATCACGCACAGGTACCACATCCCGCGTCCCCCCTCTAGTCTCGCTCGCAGCAACATCGAACGAACTGCCGCCGTGCCAGTGGCAGTGGTTAACCTAGCTACCCGGCAGCGCATGCGATCATGGATTTTGTTCCGGTAGTGCTGCTCCTCGTGATCTGGGTTCACGTAGCGTCGGTTGCCGTCGGCTATGCGCACCACTAGTATCGTTATTTGATGTGGCGGCTAACCTAGGTATCCGGCGGCAGAGGTAATCACAGATCTAGCTAGGTTTTGAGGTCGTGCAGTTCCTCGCGATTGAAAGTGATCACGACGAGTGCCGTGGCCATCTTCCTTACTATGTTTGGCAGATCTGAATGGCCTCGATTGCGGTTGTTTACATAACATCTGTGATCGTGTGCTATGTGTTTTATATTTCATCATTGATAATGTTTGCACATGTGATGATACATATTATTGGTTGTAGGAAATGGCAGAAGAGGAGTTAACTGATATCATGGTAGACATGGAGTATGGAGAACTGATGAAAGACTGGATAGAAGATTGGTCAGATGATGAAAATTTAGATTGTGAAGATCGGTCAGAGAATGGGAACGAATGGGACGATCTTAATGTGAGTGGCATTGTCATGTTGTAATTTTTTGGTGGCATCCGACAACATTAATTCTTTGTGTTGAAAATCTATAGATCAATGAGCTTGATGATGATCAGGCAAACAACTCGGAGCTCTCGAATGAAGATTACATTAGTCAGGTACGTAAGTGAAAATTTTTGTTGGCATGAAAATCGAATTTCTTCTGGAATATTATATGATAAGTAATTATGTATTTGTGTTGTATTATTCAGTTCATTTCCGAATGTCATAATGCGTACGACTATTACGGTGAATCCGACGCGGAGACATGCCTTAACGATGAATCATTAGATGCACCTGGTTCTGGGGAGTCCGAGTCGTCGGTCATCATGAGTGAGGTATGTGTGTAATCAATGTTCTATGGAAGTAAGTAATGTTAAACCATAGAAATCTATTTTTATGGCTGTGGTTTGATTGTGTAGGTGACACAAGATGATGGTGCAAAGAATGTCCAAGATACTGCCAGTGCAGATGATAAGAGGGATATGTTCATGCAGATAATGGAAATGACCTTTACGTCTCACGATGCTGCGTATGATTTCTACAACAGCTATGCTAGAGATAATGATTTCAGCATTAGAAAGAATAAGGTCAAGTATAGAAAAACAGCGTCACATCATATGCGTTATAGGCGGTTTGTTTGTTCAAGACAAGGGAAACGTGACAGCAAGTTGCTAACCGAGGAAGGACACAGCCGTAGGCTCAGACCCGAGACACGCTGCTTTTGCAAAGCGCACCTGACCGTCAAGCTTGACCAAAAGCGTGGGGTTTGGTATGTTGAAAGTTTTGAGGACAAGCATAGCCATATGTTGGCAGGACCGGACGAGGTACCTTTTCTTTGGTCCCACAGAAAAATCAAAGAGTACCAGAAGCATGATATAATGTCCATGGGAGCTGTAGGAATTACAATTCACGACATGATGGATTGCTTCATCAGCAAGCATGTATGGTACGGCGGTGTTGGTTTTACTAGGCATGAAATATACAACCTTTGCGCCAAGGAGAAGAGGAAGCTGCTTTCAAAAGGTGATGCTGCCACAGCCATAGGCATCATGGCCAGTAGGAAACAGAGGGATCCTAGCTTCTTTTTCGAGTACAGGCTAGATAAGGAAGGACATTTGAATAGGATGTTCTGGTGCGACTCCCAGTCTCGTCGTGACTATGAGGACTTCGGCGACGTGCTTGTATTTGACAGCACGTATAAGATGAACCGCTATGGTATGCCATTCATACCTTTTGTTGGTCTTAACAATCACCGGAAGACCATTGTTTTTGGTTGTGCCATAGTTTCGGATGAGACGGAGGAGACATACGTGTGGCTTCTGCAGACGTTTTTGAGGTCCATGTGTCAAAAGATGCCTAAGAGTGTAATCACAGACGCCGACGCTGCGATGATCAAGGCAATTCGCGAAGTCTTGCCAGACGTGTGGCACCGTATATGTACGTGGCACATAGAGAAAAATATGAAGATTCACCTCAGTCACAAGTCCTTGAAGGAGTTTCGAACTCTTCTGTACTACAGCAGGTCCACGGCAACGTTTAGGGAGAGATGGCACGCATTTTCCAAAAAATGGAAGTCAGAAAAAACTGTAACATGGTTGAGGCGGATGTATAAGAAGAGAAGACTGTGGGCCGCGGCATATCTAACAGAGGGGTTTTGGCTTGGCATGAAAAGCAACCAGTGGAGTGAAAGCCTGAACTCATGCCTTCACCTCCACCTAGACGGTGAAATGACCCTGGTGGATATGATTTTGCACTATGAGAACGCCGTTGTGCGTATCCGTGAAAACGAGGCGCGAGATGACTGCACGGCCTCATAGAGTTTACCGGTGCCAGTTACTAGCTCGAGGGAACTTGAGATAGCTGCTTCTCACGTCTTCACTCCAGCAAACTTCTATATGTTGCAGGATGATCTTAGAAAAATTGACGGCATGGAGATTGTAGAAATTAAGCTGGGAGACGGATCACAGCAGTACATCGTGGCCTGGAAGAATAACCGGAAGCGCCGTTTTTGGGTGGAGTATACACCAGTAAATTCTGCAGAAACTATAAGGTGCAGATGCAGAAGAATGATTCGAAAGGGTCTACCTTGCAAGCACATATTCCATGTACTAAAGCACTTGAACATATCTGAAATACCAAAGTGTTTAGTTCTTATTCGGTTCACGAAAGAAGCAAGGTTGGGACTGCCCGCGAGGCGCACAAGTGATCTGTTGGGATTTGGTTGGACTGGGGCCGGGGAAAGAATGAAATATAGCCAGGTCAGTGTGTTAGCGTCTGAAGCTATGCATGCGGCATGCAAACACCCTGCTTTGTGGGATCAGTTACAGTAGAGTTTGAAGGCTGTGATAGCTAAGAGTCATGAGTATGATCTGCTAGAGGAAAATTTGTTGAAGCAAACAAATGACATCAGTAAGTGTGCAGTTGAATATGTGGACGATGGTGAAGGCAACATGGTTGAGGTTAAAGATCGTATGAAATTGTCAAGCAAAGGTGCAACAAAGGTAGATGAGAGCCGCCCTGTCTCGAAAAATGGTAGACCACTCTCTTTTGATGAGTTGAAAACCCGGTGCGGCGCTTGCAAATTGGTAGGACACACTAGACGTAGCAAGAAATGCAAACTAAATGAGAAGTAAGTGTTTGTATGCATTATGGATTATTAAAGTTTGTATCATCCATTAACTTAGCTTGTCTTCTATCAGGTGCAGAAAAGTGGAGAGGGAACAAGAGTAGAACACTTGCTTCAAATATTTACTGTGTTAATTGGCCGGCTCATACTTGGAGGCTTTGGCCCCCTGATTGTATCCTTAGTGTATTAGCAGACGAGATCCCAGTCTTTGTTTAAATAAAGTAAGATGTTTCCCTGTAAACAAAAATCAAAAAAATTCTTTACTGTGTAATGACCGGGGCGGGAGGTAGAAAGAATATTATTGTACGTTTCCCCTGCCCACGTCCTAAATGCCATTAAATAAGTAACTGTACCACTCTCCTCCCCACCACACACTCACCCACCTCCCACGGGCGCCAGTTCGAACTCCCCTCTTATCCCCACCTACAGTAGATCGAGAATACCCTCGCCGGCGACCGCTGCAACCGCCTCCATGGAGAGAAGCCTCGGCTGGCAGAGAGCGATGGTGAACCTCGCCGGCGATGACGAGGGGTGGCACGCGCAGTTGACGGAGGTGTGCGGCTGGTTCCCCAGCACGGAGATGTTGGTCAACCACGCGCGTGGCCTCGTCAAAGTCCTCACCGACGCTGAGAAGAAGCGCGCCTTCCCCTACGGCCGCGGCGTCCCGCCGGCTATCCTACTCGTGTGGGCAATGCGAGAGGCCACGCTGAGCGACTCCCCTATTTAGCGTGCAAGGTGATGGATGTACCGCTCCACCACCATGACGTTGCGGCCAGATTCAGCACGCGTCGCGTCGAGGGCGGGCCGCGTCGACGTCGAGCTCGCTGTCCCTGCGCCCGTCACCCCGGACTACCAGGTCCGCCATGTGTCGAAGCCAGTGTTGCGGTTCGGCTCTGACGTCGTGGAGGACGACGTGGAGGAGGTACTGGTCATCCCTGATGAGCATGAGGAGGGCGAGGAGGACGCTGTGCAGATGGTAGCGCCGGTCGCCGTCGAGGGTGGCAAGACAATGCCCATCGACGTCGAGCTCCTTCCCCTCCTCCCTAACATAGTGAAGGTGGAAGCAGAGGAGGTGGCTCAGGATCAGGTGGCGCAGCTTTCCAACAGAACGGTGGTCAAGAAGAAGGCTTCTCCGTGTGTGGTGCGCCGCACACGCCGCCTCAAATTTCTGAAGAAGTGAAGATGGGCACATTTGCTGAAGGAGGAGGAAGTTGCTGGTTATATTAAGTTAGGTATGCTGTTATATGTTTCAACATATAAGTTAACATTATTTTGGGTTTGATGTTGGTTAGGTATGCTTTTATATGTAAGCATATAAGTTATGCAATCGGTACGGTTTGATCGGGTTCTTTGTAGCTGAAGAAATGAATATCTACTGCTCACCCTAAGTGCCAAGTTCAGTTAAATTTCTGATTATTGAATAGGTATTGTTGCTTTGCTTCAGTGTTGCATGGAAGCTGCTAGATGTTGCTCCTATGTTGCAACAAGACAATGAACTAGTCTGCTACATAAATCAGTAGTGTTGCTAGGTGATGTGCCCATGTGCATCACATACCAAATATAGAACATGCCAAAAGTGCATTGTCTGTCAAATACAGGACATGCCAAAAGTGCATTGTCTGCCAAATATAGAACATGCCAAAAGTGCACTATCTACCAATCATGATGGCCCCATGTTATTTATGCTGCAATCTCTGTTACACTTTGCCCATAAACTGAATAGCAAATAATTCAGCATCATTTCATCATGTCAATTACAATGATGTCAATAACTTTATGAACAATCTACTTGCTAACTATGACATCAATCATAATGGCAAGCAGGCCAAGATACAGAAGACCTCCAAATCCTAAAATCCTATCCCTATAGAGCAATATCTCCTTGTGCATCTTAACCATTGCCCTCTTTTCTTTCTCATTCCTTTTTAATTTCAGCTTCATATTCTGTAATCTTAGTCTCCAGTTTCTTGTTCTTCATGGCAAGATACTTAATGACTGACTTTGCTTTGCTATCCCACTCCCCATCAACCCATTCAACATACTCAGAAGTGATATCATCCTAAATAAATCATGAGCAATTCAAGTCATTTTATAACTGAACTTGTTGCTGCAAGCGTTAAACACTGAACTTTTTTGCAGCTTGACCGCAATAGCGGTACTAGTTTGAAGATCATGGTCAGTAGACTAACCTGAAACACACATCCCCCGAGTGCACTGCCAAAATTGTCTGCATCTATGCAGACACAGCCACTAGGAGTTTCCTGATGACCACATAGATGAAGCTTGTCATGGCCACAGGTGATGAATTATGGGCGATAATGCTGGGATGTAAAGAACAACGGTAAAGAACTTACCTTTTCGCCACCAAAGTGTAGCACTGAAGAAACCCTAGCCGTGGGTTCTCCCGGCCCGCCACCGCCCACGAAACCCCCATCCCCTGTTCCACTAGATCCGCCGCCGCTGCCTCCTGTGCCACTTAATCCGGACCACCTGCTTGCAGGACCCAGGGTTCGACCTAACTTGCGGTCGCCATAGCTCTTCTCGCCGCCGCCGCCCGACGCCCAGCTCGCTGTCATGCTTTCGCCGTCGAGATTTGGATGCGCAAATAGAGAGGGAGGGCTAGGGATTTGGAAAGCGAAACGAGAAAAGCGGAAAGATCGATGTGAACCTGGCAAAATGGGCTGGTGTAGCGCTGCCGGGAAGATAGCCCGCCTGTGGGGCCCCTCACGTGGTTAGATGGGCCATGCCTGGCATTATGATGAGGACAGAAAAAGTTAATTATACATATAATTAAAAAACGACGGGTTTGTAAAACAAACCAGAAAAACATGATGCCTGATAACACGCGATAGAGCCAACGAGCTGACATGACTTTGATGAGTGTAATATTACATTATGGCTCGATATCTTTACTTATCTACCATGACTACTTTTCATAATAATGTGATGAGGGGGAATTACTAGGAGATTATGCAAGATGATGACATGCACATAGCTAAGGCAGAATGCTAAGCTTGGTAGAGTTTTAAAAAAAGTTAAGATTGTGAAAATTTTAATATGAAACTTACGAGAGTAGTTGAAGAGAAAAATAGACTATTATAAAAAATTGGAGAGGGAGAAAAATATTAATCAAGAACACTTGATAAGTGAAGCCATGAAAAATACAATTATAAAAAATTGGAGAAGGAGAAAAATATTAAGCAAGAACAATTCATAAGTGAAGCCAAAACTTTATTAGTACGACCAAATTGTCTTCTCCGAGCGAACTTTATGACCGAATTGTCTTGTACGAGCGAATTGTCTGACAGACACAATACACATGCATGTTCCCTGTTTATTACATAAAAATGATAGAACCCCTAAGATAATCATGCCGTCGAAACCTTCGACCGGACTAAATCCAAACCACTAAAACTTCAATCTTGCATGCCACATGAATTCTTCAGGCGCGTTTTGCTTGCGATTTCGCGAATTTTGTTCTTCACACACTCCATCGAGTTTGAAGGTGACATAATCAACTCTGCGACGAAACGTCCTATCCTTGCGTTAACGGTGGCTTGCAAAAAATGACATAAAGGTTGCATGAACCGAAGTTGCTACACCACCATAGTAGCTAGTCTACAAACGAAAATAATAGCATACCTGTGTAAATTTGCGGGTGATTTTGTCCCCGTCCCAATGTTCTAGACATTCTGTGACAAAAAGGCCACAAGAGTTCCTGGTACATATGCAAACATTAGCGGTGGGCAATACAAACATGTGTGTTGTTGTTTGATTGTGCATAGTGTCCTAATAACTCACCCATCCTCTTGCTGGGGTATGTCATACTCCTTGATAGGCCACTTACTTACGTCCGGATATTTCCCTGGTGTAATAAGATTTGCCTGACGCATATCGTGTGCTATAGCCATTCGCTATAAAGAGGATAGTGTTAAAGATCAATCATAAACAATATGTAAGAGCAATGGTACAAATGTTGGTTACATTACCAGTGCTTTAACAGTCCTCTCAGTCAGGTCCAGAGGATAGAGCGAATCGAGAGCTTGGAATTCTTTCTTGATCATGTGCATGACCACGGTCATCCAGTGGCTATTGTCGATATTCAACGCAATATACGTCTACAGTGCAAAAAACCATTACGGATCAAAAGAAATACTTGATGAACTATCATGTAGTGAAGAATCACAAACATTACGTACCTTATCACGCACAGTATACTCTTTCGTGACTCTATTAACTGCCCCAGCTTTGGTCAAAGCACTATCCATGTTGCAGCTCGATGGCAATGGATCGTCATGTGCGATAGCACGATCTACAAGGAATTTGGACCTCCACGCTGGACAGAGGTAACGATCATGACCAACACGCAGCTCCAAATGTCCCATATAAGCATCAATAACCTGCATAGGATATCAACGCATTACATGTTGAGAGTTGAGACATAGATTTTTGAGCATCTTATAAAGAGGACATGCAAGTAGTACTTACATCGTCCGACAGCCATCTATGAGATAGTACCGGTAGAATCCTTTCGGAAGTCAGAGTTATGCCACGGCCTTCACTGTAGTAAATTTTTTTGTTCTTGTTCTTCTCAGTGCTAGCAGCTAACTTCACAAATGAAACAGCCGCATCAATTATTTCCGGCGTCAACTCATCTGCCACATCCTCCGGCACATTATTGTTTGAAAATAGAGCTGCATGAAATAATATGAACGTCAACAATGGTGATCATATGCATTGGTAGTAAATAAAAAAATTAAGAATGTTAGTTACGAGACCTCTAGTAGCAGTACTAGTACAAGAGGTTCTCTGACCATGGCTAGTACGCCTGCCGGGCTTGTCAAGTGCGTAGGGGGAATCAAATTTCTTGGGAACGGTCCGCTTCCGCTTACCGGGCATAACCTCCTCATCCTTATCGATTGTTCCACCTTTTTTCCATTCGCCCTAGCCATGAACTTGCCGACAGAAGATGGAAAAATGTCTATGTCCAATGAAGGTGCTTGAGTAGAAGTACCAACCATCCAAGGGTTTTCCGGTGTACCCCCACATACATCATTACGCTTAAGAGGTGAAGCTTCCTTGTGTCCTTTCAGCTTTGATGGGGTTTTCTGTTTCGCAAACTAAATCGTGTGAAAATTTCTAGACGAAAAAAATTAAACGAGAAAATTATAGACAGAAAGATAAATACATAGTACCTCATGTACGGTTTTATGGTCGGGAAGCACTTCAGGCTGCGTCATGTCAATGATCGGCTCTCCATCACTGTCCATGTCTTCCTTGTACACGAATTCCTTCTTTTCATATGGACCATTCTCGAACAAATCCACTTTGTCCGGATCATTCTCTGTGGATGGCACGGCAGCAGCCGGCTTGTACATGACACCTTCTTTGTTCAACTTCTCCAACAACCTCTGCAATAGAAATATAAACTTAGTAATGGTAGGATGGTTTAAAACAGGAAACATACTATAAAGTATAAAGTTTGGGTGTGATACCTCAGCTGCTTGATTAGGGATTTGCCTCATCTCGATGTGTATGAAGTCCATGCACCGCTTCATTAGAAGCTCCATCAAATCTTCTGACAATGCGGCTGACATCGACTTCTTTGCGTTTCCAGTTGCAGGCTTGATTTTTGGCTTCATGGTAGGCGCATTATTTGGGATGTTGGGCTCCTGAGCCCTATACTCCTGGGTGATATTATTTTCGGTCTGCATGCGATATTGAAGTACATGTGATGAATAAAAAATAAATAGTATTAAGTTACAAAACATTTAATAAAGACGAAACACAATGACTTACCCTTACGTTACCACGGCCGCGCCCATTATCATAGTCGAACCTATCTCTCCTAGTGGCTGCGCCTTCTGTCCAGTTCCTCATAAGAGGTTGTATGGACAAGTTGGGATTATAGGCGCATTCGCCTTCGACCGGTTGCACCTTCTCCTAGTACAAGTACTACAAAAAAATATAAGGATTTAGAGTTAGTAAAATACATCACATAAAATTTGCAATGATATGATAATTGACATTATGCAACAGGTCTGATATGTGTACCTGCAAGAGAGCCAAATTGCCTTTCGGCCATTAGCGGAGGTGTTTGCCTTTCTTCACTATGCGAAGGCAATCAAGGAGAACACGCATGGTGAAGGCATTCCAGTTAATCTTTGAAATACGTTTCACATCGTAGACCAAAGCGTAGTACTGCTTTGGCACAATCTTGCTCGACATGGGAGCAATAATTGTTCCTAACAGGACCAGCACTACTTTGCGAAGGAAATCGTCATCGGTGGCTTTACTTTTAATTATGTCCTCAATGAGATTATCTATCACTATGTTTTCTGACGTCTTATTGAGAAATTGTGGCGGCACCCGCTCCTTCATGTCCTCGCCTTCTTCAGTCAGAATGTCCGAAGCGGACAGTCCTTGGTTCTCGAGGTTAAAGATGCACTCGACGTCGACCGCACCGAGAGTCACCTCCCAAACCTGCTCTTGTATAATGAATCTGCCCGTGCTGGCCTGAAAATTCTCAATCATATACCTAATCAGTAGGGTACGCATCTTAATAGATGGTATTTGCATCATGCTGCGCAACGATGTATCAGCCAGTCTAGCGCGTTGACCGCTCGATAGATCTGCAACAAGCTTGCACCATTTCTCAACTGCGCATACTATTTCTCCATTCAACTCGTCCATCCTGTTGAAAGAAAATATATAACTTCGTGACATTAGCTAACACTAAAGCAAAAATAACAATAGGCATGCAAAAATATAAAACTTTCTGGCAGTAGCTAACACTAATGCAAAAATAACACTAATGGAAATACAATACTATCACCATGTATACTGCAACATGCAGCCAAGTGTGTGCTGACATGAGGCAATAAAAAAATAACTACAATTGGTAATTGAATTTACTTGCATCTGATCAAGTTCTTTGAGTATCATTTAAATTATATAATCAATAAATTTAATATGGTAAACTGTTACTTATTCGTCTGGTTGTCTTACTAACAGGGTGACAAATTGTTCACCTGTAAATAAACTAGAGTCTATAGCAATGGTACCTATTAGAGGTTCATCAACATCTAATGTTAATAACTCTTTAATGTTCTATGTGCACAACAATATAATTGAATCGTGTGACAAAAATATATTTGGATCTTGTGACAACAAATGTATTGCATCATGCTTCTCGAGAAACAACATCTTATTCTACCATGCTATGAAAGAACCAAAGAATGATTTCATCTATGCCATCTGGTCAGAATGCATCTAGTCCAGTTCATACTAGTTGAAAATATGTGGTAAACCTAAGTCCATCAAAGCAACGAGACAGAGGAAGTAGCTTGCTATGAAAGCGCGAGGGAAGGAGGACAATTTACTTGATCGGTCGACAAAGATGAAAGAAGTCAGCGATGCGTTCTCGACGTAGTTCGTCGAGATCGGCCTGCACGTGCGGACGACCTTGATCTTCTCGGGGTTTTTGTGGCATGTGGGATGCGGCGGACGGAGCTGTCGACGCCTCACCGCGAGGAGTCGATCTAGTCGACGACATGTGCGAGGAGGAGTAGATTATATACGAGGTCGACGCCTAGGTCATCGTAACTTCCCTATGGACAATCTCGTGATCTATATTTTCCTCCGTTGAAGCGAGGCTGAACGTGGTCCTCAATCGTAGGGATTAGGAACATATGGATTAGCACGATCCCAGAATTGTGTAACAGAACGGCAACTACTCCCGTGATCGACGTCCGTGTGATCGACGTGCATGGAAAGCGCAGCATTGTGGGCTCCACAATATGGATCCGACACTTATTTGCGGTCTGGGCCGGCCCACCTACCTGCATTGTTTCTTCCCTCAAAATAAATATCATCGGTTCATCCGTAAAAAAACTATTTGTGACATGTATTAGTTATTGTATACTTGTATATGTTCAACAATATTTATAGTATCTCTATCATTTCTACAATATTATACATGCATCGAGTGTTTGGGATCATTTCGTGAGATCGTAGGTTACGCATAAACCACTTTCAGACCTGCCCTCCGGACACAAAACGCACGTTGCGTCACGTGGGGGCAGTGTTGTAGGGTTTTCTCGCAAGAAAACCCTAGAAATTGCATCGAGTGTCGCAAATGAACGGTACTTGTCACGCATGCAAGCCATGGTCATCATAGGGTATGCATGTAGTTTGGGATCATTTGGTGGGACCATCAAGGAAAACCAATTTCAGACCTGACCTCCGGCAGACCTGAATGGTCCTGCTTGTACATGGTGCATGTGGAAGCATGCATGAGATGACCCCAACTTTTGGGAGCTTGTGGGCTTGGCCAATGTGGTCCCCCAGGCAAGGTGTGCACGAATTCGGACACAAAACGCACGTTGCGTCACGTGGGGCCAGTGTTGTAGGGTTTTCTTGCAAGAAAACCCTAGAAATTGCATTGAGTGTCGCAAATGAACGATACTTGTCACGCATGCAAGCCATGGTCATCGTAGGGTATCACTACAAGAAATATGTCAACTTATGACCTTCTGTCAGTGACCCTCGAAGAATTGGTCATAAATTTATGACCATTTTAGACCAATTGGTCAAAAGCTCTTCAGGGGGCTCCAAACCCTAAACCATTGCGACCATTTTGGTCAGAAAGGTCGTAATTTCCTTACACGAAATGGTCACAAAGCAAACAGTGCTAGTCCGCTGCCTTATTTCTAGTTGTTAATGACCAATATAGATGGTCATAGCCTTGTAGATTGTGGTGGGTTGTGATGACTAGGCGCCATCTCATCAGTTTTGCCTATGTGTCATGTCCATGTGGCAGTTTTTGCCCTAGGTTGTGAAGCAACCTATATTTCTATCATTCCCAAAATTCCCAAAAAAATCTCATAAATTCTTTGGGGCATATCTTCATCAAATATGTAAAAATCCTTCCTTGCCTAGTTCAAAACTAATTCAACAATATTCATTTTCCTATTCTGTTCACAACAACACTTTATGAAAGAAGTGCTATTTATATATTCTTGATTGCCCTCGGAATTTTTGGGCCCTCTTTGCTATCCAAATTATTACTGCATGACAAAATTCAGCTCCATTTGCCTAGCAAATCTTCCTCGGCAAATTTCCAAAGTTTTTGTCCACCTAGAAGCATTGTGAAGGAAGTACCTTTTTTATATATCTAAATGACATGTAATTTATACAGTTCCTTCATGTGCCCAAATTATCAACCTCCTCCAAATTGCAGCTCAGTCAAATCATCTATGTGAGCCCAGGTTCAATTTATATTTCATGGCCAATTTGGCACATTGCAAAGCAAGTGTTATATAGACCCCTCCTATTACCCTCAAACTTTTCGGGCACTCTTCCATACCCAAATCATTGCCACATGATAATATTCAGCTCAATTTTCCTAGTAAATCTTTCTCGGGAAATTTTCAAAGTTTCTACCTCGAGAGAAGCTTTGTGAAGTAAGTACTAGCTAGGCTTACCCAAATGATCTGAAAATTTACCAAAGCATGACCATACCTAAGTAACTTACCTACACCAATTTTGAGCTCATTTCATTCATCCAATCTCTCTCACTAGTTTTCCCAAGTTTCTGTCCATAGAAGAGCATTGTGAAGGAAGTACTACTTTCGCATGTCCAAATGGTATCAATTTTCTACAATGCTTTCCTATGCCCAAATAACCATCCTCCACAAAATTTCAGCTCACTCGATTCATTATTTTGAGCCCAGCTTCAACATTCATATTTTTGTCCAGCGTGGTACTTTGCAAAGCAAGTACCACCTAGGATCCTCCTTTTGAGCTAAAAATTTGTGAAGACATTCTCCTTAGTAGATGATCATCCTAAGCCAAAACTCACGCCCATTGGCCATGTGCATTTCCCGTACCGCTAATCAAACACTTGGCTGCTAATTCATGTTTGAGCATCGATCGGTCTCCTCGTGAGAATCTTATGTTGTAATTTTCTTCCTAGCACCAACCTGGGGAGTGCCCAACCCACTAGACATTCCTAGGCCGCCCAGAACACATGGCAAGATTACGGTCACGCGGTGACCACGCGACGGGCATGCGAGTTTACGCGCTCTAGAGTTGGGGCCCTCGGCCACCGCCCAAACCTCGACGTATCGCCAACAAACCATGTATTTATGATTAAATAGGTCCTTATGTAACTAGAAATGATTTTTGGAAAAAATAAATAGCAAACTATGAGACAGCTGCAGTTCAAATTTGACCCGCTTCCAGCTGAATCGGCGGAAATTTGTCTTTTTCACGAGAGGTGGATCAAAAAATTTTACACCCAACCATTTTGTCAATTGTGCATTAAATATGGCCTAGTATTTTATAAAAATGATTTGGTCCAATTTTGCAACAATTATTTGGTAGTTCCTTCACAAAAAAACCTCCTTTCGGGCACTCGAAAAATGGAAAATGGTTTTTTCGTCCAACGAAAATGAAAACTTCCTTGGGCAACATTGTTTGCCATTCCAATATGCACCCTTGTGCACAATATGAGATCATTTGAACAAACTATGCCATGGATGTGGCCATAAGATTGATCATTTGGCTTGAAAGCCATTGATCTCCACACGTGATAGCTCGTTTCTGAGAACACTTTTTTAAAATAATTACCGTATTACAAGTTTATTATTTTTCCTAGGAACTTGGCCACATATAATGACACAATGCGAAGGTTTCCCAATTTTTTGATTTTTTTGAATTTTTTATGCCCGTTTCAAAATGCGGTCAAAACGGCGGGAATGACCGTTCCTAGCTAGTGGTTGAATCTTGGAATTTTTTTGGTGTTTCTATGATTAAATAGATACTTACGTACCTAGAAATTATTTTTGAAAAAAATAAAGAGCAAACTACAAGGTAGCTATAGTTCAAATTTGACCCGCTTCCAGCTGAATCGGCGGAAATTTGTCTTTTTCATGAGAGGTGGATCAAAACTTTTTACACCCAACCATTTTGTCAATTGTGCATTAAATATGGCCTAGTATTTTAGAAAAATGATTTGGTCCAATTTTGCAACAATTATTTGGGAGGTCCTTCACAAAAAAACCTCCTTTTGGGCACTCGAAAAATGGAAAATGGTTTTTTTCGTCCAACGAAAATGAAAACTTCCTTAGGCAACATTGTTTACCATTCCAATATGTTCCCTTGTGCACAATATGAGATCATTTGAACAAACTATGCCATGAATGTGGCCATAAGATTGATCATTTGGCTTGAAAGCCATTGATCTCCACACGTGATAGCTCGTTTCTGAGAACACTTTTTTAAAATAATTGTCGTATTACAAGTTTGTTATTTTTCCTGGGAACTTGGCCACATATAATGACACAATGCGAAGGTTTCCCAATTTTTTGATTTTTTTTTGAATTTTTTATGCCCATTTCAAAATGCGGTCAAAACGATGGGAATGACCGTTCCTAGCTAGTGGTTGAATCTTATAATTTTTTTGGTGTTTCTCTGATTAAATAGATACTTATGTACCTAGAAATGATTTTTTGAAAAATAAAGAGCAAACTATGAGGTAGATGCGGTTCAGATTTAACCCACTTCCACCTGAATCGGCGGAAATTTGTCTTTTTCACCAGAGGTGGATCAAAACTTTTTACACCCAACCATTTGGTCAATTATGCATTAAATATGACCTAGTATTTTTTGAAAAATGATTTGGTGCAATTTTGCAATAATTATTTGGTAAGTTCTTCACAAAAAAATATCATTTGGGGCACTCGAAAAATGATTAAAAATAGCTAGAAAGATGAGAAATGCGTACAAATTGGTCCTTATCCATAAAATGTGGTCTAACTCTAGTGAAAATTTGTGTGGTACCATTTTGCAAAATATTTTTGATAGCTACTTCACAAAATCCCTCTAGTTTTTGTACTTGGAAACTCTTTTAAATCACTGATTTTCCGAACCAATCAGAACCATTCCCACGGATCGATGACATGGCACTCATCCATCCATCCATCCTTCTCACCATCCCACATCCATCCGTCCATCCATCCGTCCATCCACCCCACCGCAGCACAAACCCTAGCTCACATCACACCCCTTCCCCCATCGCACCCTTCTCCCCCCATCTGCTCGCCGCCGCAGCCACCTCCCGATCCAATCTCACCCCGCCGCCTCCCGATCCTCCGCCGACCTCGCCGTCCTTCTCACTCACCGCCGACCTCGCCGTCCTCCTCACCCACCGCTGCCGACCTCATCCCTCCCTCCCCTCACCATCTCTCCCTCGTCTCACCTCACCGCGAGCCCCGCAACCCAATCCATCGCCGCCTCCCTTCCAGATCCATCACCGCCACCGCCACCTCCCTCCGGCGGAGCTCGCCGTCGTTCATGGCCTCCCCCACGCCCCCCACCTCTCGCCCCTCCCCTTCCCTCACCACCCAACCGAACCAACCAGCCCACCAACCCGAAGAGAAAAGCGAGCGGAGGCGAGATGGTGACCGGACGCGAGGCCGGCGAGGCGGCGCCGGGGGAGGAGGAGGAGCAGAGGGAGTGGGCAGATCTGACTTCCCACTCCCAGATCCAACTTCCCACCGCCGCCTCCGGCGCCCAATCCCGGCGACCTAAGGCGGGATTCGACGGTGCCCAGCAGACCTACACCCGTCACCGGCCATGGAGGCGGTGGCCCTCTCCGCCGGCGACGCGCGGACGAGACCTACACCCATCCCGTCCTTCTCCTTTCCTCTGTCTCTCTCTCTCTCCCTCATGCATCTTCCCTCTCTCTCAGGTACATCTACAACAGCCCTGCCATGGATGGCCTCTTCACGAGCTCCTGCCGCCGCTGCAGTTCGTCCGCGTCGTCGCCCCGCAGACCACCCCTGCACCTCTACCGCGGACCTGCTCCACATCTCCTACAACCATGACTACGTCTGCTTCACGACGAGACGCTCGCGGCAGCGCGGGCTTCCGACGCCATCCTGCTCGGCGCGATAGGAGGGTGAGTGGAAGCGATCTGGCAATAGTAATTAGTTCAGAAGTTGTGATGTGCATCTATGACTTTCAGTTTCAGTAAATGGACGCTGATGCTGCGCTTGCAGGTATAAGTGGGATAGCAGTGAGAAGCATCTCAAGCCTGAGACCGGCTGCTCAACATCCGTGTCGGGCTCGGCGTGTTCGCCAATCTGCGGCCAGCCACGGTGTTGCCGTAGGTATATATCCCTATCTTGTTTCAGCTTCAGTGCATTTCACATAAGTACTATGCTTTACTCGACAGCACTGCCTTTCGTACTCTAGTTTGCTAGTTGCATCCAAGGCCATGTATCGAACACATCAGATTGTCTCCTGCATCCCCGATGTAATCTCTAGTAGCGGCGCATAGTTTAACCAAGCAGCAAAATACTAGCAAATGTAGCCATAGCTGCAGGATTTGGGATGGGTGGACTTGTTTAATTCACTTAAGAATAATAATGTCCTGTGTAAATACTTCCCTCTCTGCTCAGTTAACTAGCTAGCTCACTGGTTGTTGCTGTGGTGGTTTAGGGTCCTAGAGAACGCTTGCAGGGACGACGAGGAGATGCGTGCCATCCTTGGCGACAGCATCGGCAACCTGGAGCTCATGAAGCAGAGGGTGCGTTTTTTTGTAATAATAAATTACCGGGGTCTTGATTCTTGGGGCCTCAAAGTGCAGTGCATCTGCTGTGCTAAAATTGTAGAGCTTTGTGTGCTTGCTGTGCAGATACAAGAGAGGGTGCGCGCGAAAGGCGGGGAGGGGTTCAACAGGCCGAAGACGGGCTCCGTCGCCGCGTTCAAAGTCAGCTTCCGAGAGTGAGTTGTTGCGTAGATGATGAACACACATGTATTGTTATCTTCTAGGCATGCATGATAGCTGAAAGTGATTCTGGACAGCTTCAATGACTTCGTTGACTGATTCGTTGTTGGTGAACTTGGTGATATTGTGCATGTAGATCATGATGTACCAGCTCTGCAATGGCGTTGCTTTCTGCCACGAATGCGGTGTCCGGGACCATGACCTCGAGCCACACAACCTGCTCATGGGTGGATTCGCTGGTATCCTCTGGTTTGATCCCAGCAAGAGGTAGTCTTCTCTTCTCTTTATCAACCAAAGGCACTTTCTTTTCTCATGGATGGATGGGACTCCATTAATTTAGTATCAATTTAGGTGTTAGTATGCTATTGATGCTCGTGTTGATGCCATTCTTTTTGTCTTGTCATGTCTTGAAATTAAGTGGCAGCATCAAATGCAAATCTATTAGTGTTGCTAAACTGCTGGTAGGCTAGCTACAAACTGACTTGTTATTTTCTTCTCTAGCAAATTGTATACATGAATCTCTAGTTGGCCATAAATTTGACATATTGATTTACAAATGCATACACATGACTATTTCTGTACACTCAATATTTAAGCTTCTGCCTAGCTTACCAAAATTATGTATACAGAGCTGCACGTTTTAACACTAGAAATCAGTTTCTCTAGCAAATATAATAGAAATACAGAAGTGCTTCTTTCCATATTAGAGCTGTGCTTGGCTAATTTTTCCATGTGATGACTACCACTTTTACAGGTAACGCTGATGGTTTCGGAGATACTCGTAAAGAAGAGTTGTACAATGCATGTGCTACTCTTAAGGTACTTGGGGTCCTTCACTTCTCCATAGTAGATTGTTTCCAGCCTTTGAACTCCTAGGAGATTTTAACACAAATTGTAACAGATGATTCCCTTAATAAACAATGCATGTGCTACTCTTAAGAATTTAATAAGTGCATGTTATACTGTTGCTTACTAGGCCAGAAGTGTTTTTTATGCTAGAAGTCATTAGTAGATCATGAGCAGAGTGAAGCCTAGAATTGCTGCTGCACAAATAGATTGCTTGCCACTTTGCTACCTGAAATAGAGCCTCGATTCCATTCAGACGCTTTTCTGACTCTTTATTTATTAGCGGCCCGTGTAAGAACAAAAAAAATAAAGCTCCAATTAAGTATGGTATTTTGTTTTTATTTCATGCTCTTTGTAGCTGACGGGTTGGGCTGTGCTTGGATGGGCCATGTTGTAGCTTACAGACATTCTGCGTACTAACTCAGCCTCCGTATTACAAGTTTAAAAGAATTGCTGTGTAGTTCACAAACCTGGGACTAAACATTTCATTATTTTTGCTCTTGACGACTTTTACTTGGACTTTTAGTTTCAATAAGCCACATCCTTGTATAAAACTTAACACTGTCATGCACCTGTTTGCGCATATGCCTATGATAGGGTTAGGACCTGCCACACCTTTAGAGTTGAAAATGTGATGATTTAGCTCACTTTCTTAACGTGATGTTGCTGCTGTACTCCATAAATTACTAAACATTTGTTAAAACTCCAAAAATATATTATTTGCTACTGGCCTATTAGTGTTAGCAGTATTTGCAGCTGGAGTAAGATTTAGTTTCCTACTCCAAATTTTGTATGTTTTTGATGTGAAACGCTTATGCATGACTAAGTGTTAAGTTGATACAATTTTGAGTCTGCACTGCTGTATGTTTTTGATGTGAAACACTTATGCATGACTAAGTGTTAAGTTGATACAATTTCTTTGGTAGACAAGCATGGAAATATGTATTAACTTTCCTGAAAGTAGACAAGCATGACCATTCTGTTCAATTCTGATTTCTTTTGTAGTCAATTATGTTCAACTGATTTCTGAATATTTTTGATGTGACCTGTGGCCAAGTACCAGAGGCGATCGGCATCCTCCTGGTGGCGCTGCTCCTCACAAAGTGTTGAAGTTGGATTACCGCCTCATGTTGATGGCATTGTTTCTTTTTGGTGATCTAATGTCGCTTAGGTTGCTGCTGCTGTGATGGAAGCGCACCACAACTTTAGTTGATGTGTATCTGTTTTTGCTTGTTTTAGTTGAGGTTGGACGTGCAGACTTGTATGTGCTGTTGTGTGTATTTGGATGAATGATTTCTGAATTTAATCATTTAATTGAGAGAATTATTGAGTGTCTGTTGTTCAAATGTGTAAACTGGAAATCAGTGAATAATAAAAAGACCAAATGGTCTACTGGATCAAAAATGCTACAGCCCAAATAATAGTGGACTGGAATATTGTGCATTTCTGTAAAACCTTACAAAAAGGCCTAATGAAATGGTTTGCAAAAGGGCCATGGCCTAGAAAATTAAAAGGCCGAATTGTAGGGCGTGGCCCATGTAGCCGACCAAAAATTCACATGAAAAAAACAATAAAAAGGCCGAATTGTTGGGCTAGGCCCATGTAGAAAACTGAATTGGACCGGGCTGAATCTTGTGCCACATCAGCTTGCCACGCTGGATGCCTACGTGGCCTGGGGAGGTTGCTAGTGACCAAAACGCCACCGTAGACGTATTTTGGTCATAAACGTCTACGACCATTCCAGAAGAAAGGTCGCTATAGTCAGTTTACGACGCCCAACTTTTGACCTTATGTTTTTGATCACAAAAAGGTCATAAATGGAAATTTGTGACCATTCAGTGACCAATAGTGGTGGTCATAAGTTGACATATTTCTTGTAGTGTATGCATGTAGTTTGGGATCATTTGGTGGGACCATCAAGGAAAACCAATTTCAGACCTGACCTCCAAAACTGGCTTAAGTAGACCAAATGGCCCCTCCGGAATGCGGTCATTTTTTCGACCACCTCCAAATGACCTCAACTTTGGCACACATGATCTATTGCACAAACAAAGGTGGGTTCCAAAGGTTTTATATTTTTTTGAATTTTTTATTAATTTATGATGCCCTCTAGACTGACCGGTTAAAACATCGGTCTATACCTCAGGGGGGCATTGTAAATAATTCTTTTTCCAAATTTTCTTTCACAGCCATGATTGGCACATGTGGGTCACCATGTTCAAGAAAGTTTGTGTGATTTGGAGGTGGTGGGAAAAATCACATTTTTTTCAAAAACTGGCTTAAGTTAAAAGACCAAATGGCCCCTCCGGAATGCGGTCATTTTTTCGACCACCTCCAAATGACCTCAACTTTGGTACACATGATCTATTGCAAAAACAAAGGTGGGTTCCAAAGGTTTTATATTTTTTTGAATTTTTTATTAATTCATAATGCCCTCTAGACTGACTCGTCAAAACATTAGTCTGTACCTAACCTAAGGGGGGCATTGTAAAAAATTATTTCTATATTTTTGAAATTATTGGAATTTATAATGCCCTCTTAAATTTGTTTACCTTTTTAATGCCCTCTTATTTTTTTTGAATTTTTTATTTATTGAACTAGGTTTACAAGATGGCTAGGATGGCCCATGCTTTTTCCTTTTTTTTATTTTTTTCCTTTTCCTTCACTTTACATAAAAATTACCTGAGCACTCCAAAAATAACATAAAAATTACATGACCCCTCAAATAATAACATACAAAAAATTCAAAAGGTATTTTTATCAAACACATCTTTTTGAATATGTATATTTTCTTTTCTTCTAAATTTATATTTAATTCCTTCACACTTTGATGATGGAATATTTGCTCTGTAATTGCAACATAGGTTCAAATGATGGAACATTTGATCTTTTTGCTTATTCAAATTATGAGTTGGTGGAATGTGTGAGGATGAACAATTATCAGTAACTTTACTAAACCCCATGTACTATAATTCATGACAGCCATTTTGGAACATTGCGACATTCAATATTTGGTATAATTGGCACATGGGCACAGCATGTTGCACTTGCCCACAGCATAGACAAGTGTTGCATCATGTCTCAAGCAACACTGAAGCGCCATTTGTTTTTTTCGCACCATCGAAACAACAACTAAACATGAAGGAAGCATTCACCACCATTAAAGATAAGGCCACACATATATAGATTGCATTCTAATAGGTAGCAGGCAGTTCACAACAGATCCAGTTCAACCACACAATACATTACATTACATTAATATATCAAGTTTTCTCACAGCTCAGACCCAGATGCAGCTTTCAAAAGTAAAACATCATCAAATATACTGATGATGAGTACGGCTTCCAGCTTCCGATGATCAGCATGATGTACGACTACAGGTTAGGGTTTCTCAGGACCTTCAGGAGCGCCTTATGCTGACCAATGATCCTGTAGTCATGACTGGAGATCGATGTAGCCCGGCAATGTTCCATCAGATGCTCCAATAACCCAGACCTGGGCTTGGGCTTGCTGCAGTAGGGGCATCGGTACTTTTCATTCCTCCAGTTGTAGTACTTGGCAGGTCCTTGGGCCCTGATCTTCAACACCTCCTTCTCTTCAAAGGACTCGAAGTTCCCCTCGACCACATCATCTCCAGATTCATACTGCACAAATTAATGACTGACATTAATACATTATGCATTCAAAAACTATAAACACATAATACTAACTCAATGCAGAAATAACATTTGAACTAGGCCTTACCTCGTACGGCTCATCTTCATCAGACTCATATGGGTAGAACCCAGTCTTGTCCCACTTCCTCTTGTTGCCCACAAGATCCTCCTCCTCCTGCTATATTGTCAAACAAGCACATCAATTACAATGAATTGAATTGCAGTTCACAGAATGTCATTACAAACAAAATTGTGAATGTGAACCACATTGGTATGTTGCAAGTGACCAAATGCTTTCCTTATAAATACAGAATCTAAGCAATCAATCAACAGACAAATGATGTCCTTCATAAATGCTAATGAAAATGCAAGCTGGATTCTTGACATTCCCTGGATAAACCCAACACTTTACTTTTGAGGGAATTACCCCCCCACACACACTACTTAATGGAAACATATAGTATATTTTGTTGCTAGGATCCTGCGTTGGAATGTTTACTTCACACTTTACATATAGTATATACTAATTACAGAAGCCAACTACAAATTTTAATATGCACAAATTACTGTTTTTGGGACAATGCAGCAAAGCTCCTACACATATTAACATAATGCAGTAGTTAATTAGGTACAACTTCAACTATAAATGCATACATCTCCAACAAACATCTAAAATTTCATTACTTACCTAAACAACAACAAATTATAATATAGATGAATCTTGTATCATCTAAATCAATTCATTGGCACATCTTAATTAATGCATTCCAAATCAAATATGTTTCCATCCAGTATCATTGAACCACAGATCAAATCAAATAATCATAAATGTGAGCAGCATTGAACTACAGATCTAATAATCATATGACGTCTATCTGACCTTAAATTCCCCCTTAAATAAGGTATTCATCCTCATACTAATTAAATTCTAACAAGCAAAAATTCAACTACTAATCTAATAAGCATCTGAAAAAACCCCAAGATGCTTTTATCTCTGAAGCAACGGCATTGCAGAGGACGTTCAATGCTGTCAACATCTCTGAAGCAACGACAAAATTCCTCTACTAACCCAAAGTAAATAAGCATAGACTGCCCCTTCCCCTCGACCACGCTTCCCCTCTCCTTCAGAAGCCCCAATCCAGCACAAAAAAATCCAGCCCTTGAGAAGCTCTTTTTGATTAACATGACAACACCCAGTACATGAGCACATCCTTCACTATATTTACAACCAAACTAATGCACCATCTAATCACCTCACGTAGAAAATTTCCAAAAACACAAGGCCATGCACAACCCATCTCATAGCCTCTGCCTGACAGGCATCAATCAAGCATCAAATAGCTGCAACTATGACAACATGCGTCAATCAAGCATCTAAGAATTGCAACTATGACAGCCATAATCCCTAGAACTAAGCATCCATTTAATTAATCATCAAGCCAAAGAACTAAAGCAGGCACCAACCCAAACCAATACAGAAGTATATATTTGACTCCAAACACCTAAAGAATTGCAAAAATTCCAGTACTAATCTAATAAGCATCTGAAAAAACCCCATCCCTCAATCTGGCTACTTCTAACCTAATCTAATAATCATATGTGGTCCACCATTCTTGCACGAATCAAATACAGGAAAACCCTAATGCAGAGAAAACCCTACCTCCAACAAATCTAACCAAGCAAAGTTCTGGCCACAAACCCTACAATCTAAAAACTACCAACTAAAAGTTAGCCGCAGATACCTTCTGCTCCGCTTCCTCCTCGCCGGAGCCGGCCTCCACCTTCTGCGCCTCGCCAGAGCCCGCCTCCACCTTCTGCGCCTCGCCGGAGTTGGCCAGAGCGGGCGCATCTAGCTGGACCGCGCCGCTGCGGCCCGCCCCCGCCTTCTCCAGATCTCCAGCTGAGGGAGCACCGCTCTGGACGCCGGCACGCCCCCTCACAAAGGTGCCCGCAGCGATCTGCCGCGCCTGCTCCACCAGATCTGCACCCCAATCGGGGCGCTCGCCTCCTACGTCCGCCATTGCGATGGAGAGGATGCGGTGAGGGAGACGAGGAGGTTGGAGAGGAGAGGGAGTGGGGAGTAGAGAGAGGGAGACGATGCGGCGGGGGGAAATGGTGGGCGATGCGGCCGGAGGTGGTTGCCGTCCACATTTATATGATGGGACAGTTTTGGCAACTACCCGTGACACGTGCTACCCCACGCGCGGGCGGCTTCTTTTTTTTGCAGGGGAGGGGGGGCGCGGGCGGCTTCACGCGTGCACGAAAGGCCGCCGTATACGGACGGGCATACGTATACGGCCGGGCATATGATCTAACCGGGCCCATACGGGCCTCCCAGGGCTCCTCAACGGCTATACGCGGGGGCAACAAAGACGATCGTGCCCCTCGTTATGAACCGTTTTTGGTTCATCCTGGCCATCGATGTGTTTTCCCACCCCGCGTTGAGCCCAGGGGGGGGGCACCGGAGCAGAAACGATAGTAGACCCCAGGTTCTTGAACCCTCTTCACCGGTCGAAAACTTGAGCTCAATCATCAATAAGCCAACATTTATGGTGCAGAAGATGACATCCACACCTTCTGCGAAGCCAACCCCATGTGCTCCATTGCTGTCGTAGGGATTGGCCATGTACATGCTTTTCTCCAGGTCAATGACCATACATTGTACCCATTTTGCAGCTCTCTTCACCTTCCTTAACCAGAGATGCAGTCCTTAATGCCAGCAAGCCCCAGTGTAACTGTCCTCTTTGTGGCTTTGCCATCGACAACTCCAGACGTTAGGGACAAAGGCTCCTGTCCGCGTCTCCACCTCTAATCTTCTTTGCTGGACCATCAGCTTCAGCCTCTTCTTCTAAAAAACAGTACAACTATGGGTTAAATAACTGAGAGATGCTTCTATTATGCTATCTTCAGTGTTACAAATTTTATTTTTCAAATCAATTATTTAAGCATCTCGTTTCAGCATGGCTCCATGTATACATCGTGCGTTGCTGCTACTTAAGAATTATTATTATTCTAATATTCAGATAATCAGAAGTTGCACATCCATCAGCCGGATACACCACAGAATATAGATGTCCTATGCTAATTTGTTAGCATCCAGTATACATGTCATTTTTTTCCGAAAGAATTTTGCGTCTTCTTTGCCTACAGCTGGACCATATACTAAATAAATATTGGATAATCAATTAAATCATTCTTTTGGACACCTGAGGTATACTAAAGCACAATTGCTAACTGGGAATAATATCCTGCAAGCGACACACAGAACTGTTGGTAATGAAATTAAATATCCTGTGTTATTGCAAAACATGGTAGTAGAAAGAGCGGCTCATGAAGTAATTGATACTTCAATAAATTTATATGTAGGAGACCTACCCAAAACATGATATCCAGAAGGTAGTTGCCTGGGTTGGCATTTTCCCTGGCATAAATACAAAGAAATATGAGGCGATCTGATTGAAGGAGCTCTATACATTTCGGCCAACTACAAAGTGGGTAATCTATGCAGCTGATGGAGAGAGAGAGAGAGAGAGAGGTACCCAGTCGAGCATACAAATATAGTCTTCTAGGTCGGAGAAGGACGTGGGTGACCTGCGGTTTTTCTAGTGCCCCAGCTAATTCGGGAGTTGCGTGCCGGTATGAATCTGTGAGAGGAGGTCAAAGTGAACATGTCGTTTCCTCGTTTACTCGCCGCTGGTTTTGGGAGGGTAATTGGAAAAAAGCGGGACGTGAGTGCCTCATGGGAGGAGGTATCGATAACCTGGGGAGGAGGTCGAACCATCACGACGTTCAATTCTCCTTTAATAATAGAGATTATTTCAACCAAGACTCTGATGACCGCCTAAATTGCCAATTGTGCTAAAAGGATGGTCGACACAAAGCAGCGGACTGCTGGAAGCACTTCGAGCGCGACTATTTGGGCCAGAAGAGAGGGTCGTCGATCGGATCTGCTCCACGTATGGGGTAGACACCAACAGGTTCATGGACAATGGAGCCACAAAAAGATCACCGGGGAACGAAAGTTGACCGCCAGCAACACATATCAAGGGCATGACCGAAGTTCATGTCATCAATGGTACTATGAGCATGATCATGTTCATGTATGTAACATGGTATAACGACAGTGAAAATGTTTAGCAAACATCCACTATGAAGAGTCTTACTGAAATATTGGTTCACCATAGGAAAATAAATAATGAAGGAGCATCGAAGTCTCCAAACTACGTGCAAAGCCATGCATGACTTGCGGCAGCAAAATGCGACAGAGGATCATGATTGCAATTATTATACGGCCATTAATGTTGATAATTAAAATTCGCAGAAAGAAAAAGAACTATGAAATCATACGTACACGATGCTTGGATTGTATGGTTCTAGAACTAAACTTGCTTGGCACTGTGCTCGTGCGTCTAGACATCCAAGAACATTGCAATCTCGTCTCCGCGCAACGCATAATTATTCCAAATAATTCAATACCCAATAGAATTCAAATCCCTATCCCTAGTGCCCTAGGGTTAGAGAAGAATTGGAACTTATAGGATTATAATAGAGGCTTATCATATATCCGTATATGTGGTTTGGTGCAGGCGTGCTGCATACTGACCTTTTCTGCGTGGATCTGGCGACGGCCGTCGAGCATGTGAACTGGCGAGTGGTCGCCAGGGGCACGAAGAGCCGCGCTGGTTTATGTTTCTCGTGGGAAGAAGCCGAATGAACACGCCTTTGATCGATTGAACCACGTAATATATTTGTTGCCTCGATCGCCTATGGACCGGGCCTGTTTGTTCGCGTCTCGACCGGGCCTTTCTCGCAGGCGGCTTGCTGGGCTGAGTGGCTGACCTGTGTCCTTGTACTGAAACAAACATCGCGCATGGAGTGATGATTTTGAGCATATCTTCTTCGCCATGAAGAAGAAAATTCGAACAAGAAGGCACACAATTTAGCTCCTAGGGCTCTACGTGAGGAATTGAGATGTCGTGTGACTAAAGAGTACGCCTTCGCCTTGCCCAAGGTGACAGCCTGCATGTGAATATGCTCTTCATATCTTCATCCTCAGTCCAGCACCGTTCAAATTTGGGTTGCGGTATCGCCGTTGGACCCGATCTCCATCGATGAAATTTGGGACGCCAACCCCCTTCCGCCCTGCATCCTCAGCAACGGCATCTGGTCTTCTGCGGCGCTTTCCATTTCGTGGAAAATTTGAGACTCCGAAACACTATTATCTCTTCCTCAACAAACGACACTCTCTGGTTATAACTATTAGGAACATAGTCTCATACTTTACCCTATGGTGTTTAGATTCAGGAATGTTATTCCAAAGGATGCCGCTATGTCTTGGTGGCATTACCTTGCCTCATGATCTAGCACACTCTTGTAAACACCTACTACTTGTCTACTCTTTAGCATTTTGAGTAATACATTCAATGGGGACCCTCTCTCTCCCTTCCCCTCTGCTAAGCGAGCATGCTCATTCATGGTGATTGAGAGTTGGCTGGATTTCTTCCTTCCTTCCTAGTTAGTAGCATGATGACTGACTGTACTAGGTGTGCTTTTGTTGAACTACTAGTAAACGTGTACGGTGAAAAATTATCACCATTCATGCTAGGAAGAAAACATATCAATAGAATGAACAAAAATATAATAGTGTACTCTCATATTTATTATCAGCCATAAATGAACCGACTATGTTCGAAAGATAATTTGGAAATTTCTATCCCAATTGTCCTTCCGGAATCCTTGCCACCAATGATTGACAAGTGGTATAGATGCAACAGTCACTGCCTTCTGCGTTAGCTGAGTCGCATGCGTGATCACGCATGTAACCAACAGGATTTCAACGACAAGATCAGGGGCAGAGCCAGCATGTAGGCGACTTGCTAGCGCTAGCAACAAGGTTGATCGATCTATTTGATCTAGGTGAGAGGCTGAGAGCACGGGGATCTGGTGAAGTAAATCCCCTCAAAACAATATGGGTGGAGTAAAATGAAAATTGAGGTATTAGGCCACGCGATTAAGTCATAACAGAGTGCAATGCGTATTTAGATAGTTATAGATTATATTTGTAGGTACAAATTTTTTCATAATGAATGAAATTTTAACCATGTTTAAATAACCTCTATAAGAACTTTCAGAAAAGGCTGTCAAACAAACACTAAGAATAGCTCTGCAGGTAAGCCGAACAAGACATATTATCTTATTGTGATGAACAATTCATGTGAATATTATCTTAGATATTGATTAGAAATTGATCTGATCTCTTCCCATAAATTATTGTGTTATTAGAGATTGATTGATTCCTTCTCATAAATTTATTATTGTGTTACCATATATACATAAGATTAACCTGATGATTAGAGATTAATTTGTGACCGTGATCGATTCTTTCCCATAAATTTGTAATTGTGTTACCAAATATACGTAAGATTGATTTGATGATGATTAGAGGTTGATTTCCGGCTGTGATCATTTCCTTCCATAAATCTATTATTGTATTACCAAATATACATAAGATTGGTCTGATTTGGCAGTCCATATAAGAACTGGTTTAAATATACTACTGGAAGGATGGCGCAAATCAATCTGTGTGTGTGCATAGCATACGCATGGTAAGCTGGTCGTACGTGGGAGAACAAACAAATAAGATGAAACCTTACGTTCTTTGTAAGTAGTATATAAAGATTATTATTATAGTTCACATTTAGATTGGGATCACTACCAAATGTATTCCTCTTTCCCACAAAAAGAAATTTTCTCTTTCTTATGAATTCAGACCTTCTTATCGTAATAACAGAGAGTTGATAGCTTCCTTGTTTATGTAATAACCCTAAGCCAGAAAAGTAATTAGTTATTGTTGCACTCCCCCGGTAGATGGAAGTTGGGCCTAGACTTATCGGTACAATAGTCGTAGGTCATGGACTTGCTCTTGGCGTTCTTGTACGCCGCCTCCTGCGCGGGCGTCAGGCTCCGGATCGCGTTCCACGACAGGCTCAGCGAGTCACACGGCGCGCCTCCGGTGGCGGGGCAGCCATAGACGTCGAAACCCTGTAACACGGCGGTGAACGGCGCACGGTTATAGTCGACCCTGTATTTGCCATTGTCCGTCGCCCAGTCGGAGCCGTCCCAGAGGCTCCCGCGGATCTTCATCGGCCTCACCAGGAACTGGCCTGGCGTGAGGTTCTTCAGCACCCGTATGGGGGTGTTGTCGACGAACATCCTGTGGTCGATCAAGGTGCACGTGATATACATATATATACATTGATCCGTTAGAGCAGATTGGAGAAGGATTATGGATGATGGATGGGCTTACACGAGCTGGTAGGGGTTCCAGAGTATCTTGTAGTCATGGAAATCGGCACTCGGGTCGAACCAAAGGTCGAACTTCTGCTCCCTCTCGCCTTTGCCGTTCAGGAAGATGTTGGTCTGCAGAGCGACCGGCTTGCCCTCCACGTTGCCCAAGAACTCGAAATCCACCTCGTCGTGGTCACCGTACTCGGGCTCCGACGTGAGCTACAAGAATACATAAAGTACATCTCAGTTCTAGTTTTCATCAAACGGAATGAAATGACTATACAAAATGTGGCAACACTAACATAGAAGGCCGTTACAACCCCGGCAGTGTACCCGGCGGGTATCTTGATCCTCATTTGGATCAACCCTGAACCATACGCCAGCTTGGAACTAAATCCAGCCCCTGCATCCAACGCAAACAAACAAATTTTGGGTCAAATTCAATCAAACTACGTCAGCTTTTCCGTGCATCACAATTAGGGCCAACTTAATTTAGTCTACTTATATAAAACCACATGATTAGCTTTTTCTCCTGATCGTCGATGTGTAGGAGAAAAAGATGATACGTACCGGAGCTCCTATCCAAGACGAGGCGAACTGATGTCCCCTGATTAACTAGGTGATTAGCATCTGTACCCCCTACTGCCACGAAGTTGTCGTTGAACACCGCCGCAGGCGCTGCTGTGCTGAGCAGCAAAGAGAGGAGGGGGAGGATGAGGAGGAGAAGCCATGGCTGCAAACTGGAAGCCATTGTTAGGTGCATTGGCCAAGAGATTGATCTACCTACGCGTGCTTCCTGCTTAACCAGGTTCTGAGCTCGTTCCCACAATGCTTCACTCACGCCATGACCCTTATATAAGGGTATAGATGTGCCACACATTCACGGCATGCATGCATGCATGTTTGTACGCTATTTTGAAAATTGATCGACTAAAAATGGCAGTAAATAAATAGTTGGCGAAAATGAAAATTACTGGGCATTTAAAACGGTTAATTGCCACGCACTAGAAAGTATAGACGTATCTTATATAATCCTTTTTTGCTAAAATTAGCATATCCTCAAACATTGCATTTTTGGCACACAATAAATTAATGATATGTATTGTTTAATAGTTTCACAGTTATTTTGCCATGCACTTGTAAATTCACAATAAGATTTCTTTGCTATATTTGGCATATTGTTATCGTTGATTTATTATGAATTGTTGCCTATAGTTTAATATTTGGACCATCCCTTGCGCTTGTATGAAGTTGGAATTGAATTATAAAATGGGAACACTAGTAGAAAACAGGGCTTTGGTCCAGGCCGGGTCAGCCCATTAGTCCCGGTTCAGTCTAGAATCGGGACCAATGTGGGCATTGGTCCCGGTTCGTGAGCCCAGGGGGCCGGCCGGGCCACGTGGGCCATTGGTCCCGGTTCATCTGGACCTTTTGGTCCTGGTTGGTAGGATGAACCGGGACCAATGGGCCTCGCTCCTGGCCCACCACCATTGGTCCCGGTTG
Organism: Triticum urartu; assembly: GCF_056163025.1. Lineage (NCBI taxonomy): Eukaryota > Viridiplantae > Streptophyta > Magnoliopsida > Poales > Poaceae > Triticum > Triticum urartu. Next base: position 51,660,490 of record NC_141875.1, read on the forward strand.
GTGGCTTGAACCGGGACCAAAGGCTCCCCTTTAGTCCCGGCTCATGTCACCAACCGGGACCAATGAGGTGCCTATATATACCCCCTAGCGCAAGAGCAGAGCACAGTGCTCTGTTTTTTCTGGCCGAGGGGGAGAGGGCTTTGTGGTGCTCTAGCTCACCTCCTATGCACATGAGGTGTTCGATGGAATGCCCGAGCCACACTACTTAAGCTTTCTCCTCTCGAAGCTCGACCTCCAAACTCCATTTTCCTCGAGATTTGTCTAGATTTAGCGGTCTGTCACGCCCCGTTCCCGTCTTCACCGCCGTCGATCACCCGCGCCGATCTCATCACCGACACCACCGTGGTGAGCCTCTTGTTCTTATCTTCTTTCTGAAAGGAAAAATATTCTTACTTGTATGTTTAGATAGATACTTGTATCATTTTCTTACATTTATTATTGCATCTTATATAGTGCGATGGTTTTGGTATCCGCCCCCCTCGGCCCTCGTCCTGTCTATGATTCGGATGTGGTATGTATATTATCTTTATAACTATTGGTTCATTTATTGTTTATGAAAATTATGCCGACCAACGTGACATAGATTTTATTTATCTAGGATGTATGTGAATCGAAAATGCCAACCGACCATATTGTCGAGAGGTTAAATTTAGTTGAAGAAGAAAACAATTTGTTGAAGGAAAAAATAAAAAAAATTGAGGAGGAGAAGATGATATTGGAGTTGCATGTTGCGGATGTCGTCGATAATCACAAGATCAAGATGGATGCAATGCGCTTGAAGATTAGAAAGATTAGAAAATATGCCATTCATACCGAGGCTTGGTATCATTATGCCGTTGGATCAATTGTTACCTTGGTTGCGATTATGATCGCATTTGTTTTCGCATTGAAATGTTTTACATAGTTTCAATGTATGATTTAATTAATTACATGCTCTGGAGAGCTATATGTTGTTAGATGAGAACTATATATGCACTTTGGTTTTAATGTGATGATGAACTTCTATTAATTTGGACACTTAATTATATATAATGCACGCAGATGAACCGGCAATGGTTGTACGGTGACAGACACACCCGCGAGTACATTAAGGGCGTGCATGAGTTTCTCGATGCGGCTGAGGCAAACAAGCAGAATGGTTTTATGTGTTGTCCATGCACTGAATGTGGGAATACGAGGTCTTACTCTAACCGGAAAATCCTTCACTCCCACCTGCTTTACAAGGGTTTCATGCCACACTATAATGTTTGGACGAGGCACAGAGAAATAGGGGTTATAATGGAAGACGACGAAGAAGAAGACTACGATGACAACTATGTGCCCCATGAATACGGTGATGCTGCAACGGGGGGAGCTGGTGAAGATCAAGAGGAACCAGACGATGTGCCCAATGATGCTGCAACGGGTGAAGCTGCTGAATATAAAGAGGAACCAGACGATGTGCCCGATGATGATGATCTCCGCCGGGTCATTGTCGATGCAAGGACGCAATGCATTAGTCAAAAGGAGAAGCTGAAGTTCGATCGCATGTTAGAGGATCACAAAAAAGGGTTATACCCCAATTGCGAAGATGGCAACACAAAGCTCGGTACCGTACTGGAATTGCTGCAGTGGAAGGCAGAGAATGCTGTGGCTGACAAAGGATTTGAGAAGCTACTGAAAATATTGAAGAAGAAGCTTCCAAAGGATAACGAATTGCCCGACAGTACATACGCAGCAAAGAAGGTCATATGCCCTCTAGGATTGGAGGTGGAGAAGATACATGCATGCCCTAATGACTGCATCCTCTACCGCGGTGCATACAAGGATCTGAACGCATGCCCGGTATGCGGTGCATTGCGGTATAAGATCAGACGAGATGACCCTGGTGATGTTGACGGCGAGCCCCCCAGGAAGAAGGTTCCTGCGAAGGTGATGTGGTATGCTCCTATAATACCACGGTTGAAACGTCTGTTCAAAAACGAAGAGCATGCCAAGTTGATGCGATGGCACAGTGAGAACCGAAAGAAAGATGGGAAGTTGAGAGCACCCGCTGACGGGTCGCAGTGGAGAAAAATCGAGAGAAAGTATTGGGATGAGTTTGCAAAGGACCCAAGGAATGTATGGTTTGCTTTAAGCGCGGATGGCATTAATCCTTTCGGGGAGCAGAGCAGCAATCACAGCACCTGGCCCGTGACTCTATGTATGTATAACCTTCCTCCTTGGATGTGCATGAAGCGGAAGTTCATATGATGCCAGTTCTCATCCAAGGCCCTAAGCAACCTGGCAACGAAATTCATGTGTACCTAAGGCCATTAGTTGAAGAACTTTTACAGCTGTGGAATGAAAACGGTGTACGTACGTGGGATGAGCACAGACAGGAGGAATTTAACCTTAAGGCGTTGCTGTTCGTGACCATCAACGATTGGCCCGCTCTCAGTAACCTTTCAGGACAGACAAACAAAGGATACCACGCATGCACGCACTGTTTAGATGACACTGAAAGTATATATACCTGGACAAATGCAGGAAGAATGTGTACCTGGGCCATCGTCGATTTCTTCCGACCAACCATCAATGTCGAAAGAAAGGCAAGCATTTCAAAGGCGAGGCAGATCACCAGAAGAAGCCCGCCATGCGCACCGGTGATCACGTGCTTGCTATGGTCAATGATTTACACTACGTAATCTTTGGAAAGGGTCCCGGTGGACTAGCTGTTCCGAATGACGCTGAGGGACACGCACCCGTGTGGAAGAAGAAATCTATATTTTGGGACCTACCCTACTGGAAATACCTAGAGGTCCGTTCCTCAATCGACGTGATGCACGTGACGAAGAACCTTTGCGTGAACCTGCTAGGCTTCTTGGGCGTGTATGGGAAGAAAAAAGATACACCTGAGGCACGGGAGGACCTGCAACGTTTGCACGAAAAAGACGGCATGCCTCCGAAATAGTATAAAGGTCCTACCAGCTACGCTCTTACGAAAGAAGAGAAAGAAATCTTCTTTGAATGCCTGCTCAGTATGAAGGTCACAACTGGCTTCTCGTCGAATATAAAGGGAATAATAAATATGCCAGAGAAAAAGTTTCAGAACCTAAAGTCTCATGACTACCACGTGATTATGACGCAACTGCTTCCGGTTGCATTGAGGGGGCTTCTACCGGAAAACGTCTGATTAGCCATTGTGAAGCTATGTGCATTCCTCAATGCAATCTCTCAGAAGGTGATCGATCCAGAAATCGTACCAAGGCTAAGGAGTGATGTGGCGCAATGTCTTGTCAGTTTTGAGCTGGTGTTCCCACCATCCTTCTTCAATATCATGACGCACGTCCTAGTTCATCTAGTCGACGAGATTGTCATCCTGGGGCCCGTATTTCTACACAATATGTTCCCCTTTGAGAGGTTCATGGGAGTCCTAAAGAAATATGTCCGTAATCGTGCTAGGCCAGAAGGAAGCATCTCCATGGGCCATCAAACAGAGGATGCTATCGGGTTTTGTGTTGACTTCATTCCTGGCCTTAACAAGATAGGTCTCCCTAAATCGCGGTATGAGGGGAGACTGACTGGAAAAGGCACTCTTGGAAGAGACTCAATAATATGCAGGGACGGATATTCTTGGTCTCAAGCACACTACACAGTTCTACAGAACTCTACCTTGGTGAACCCCTATGTCGATGAACACAAGAACAGTCTGCGCTCCAAACACCTGGAGCAGTGCGATGACTGGATTACATGTGAACACATCAGGACTTTCAGCAGTTGGTTGGAAACACGTCTCAGAGGTGACAACAGTGTTTGTGATGAGTTGTACTTGTTGTCCAGGGGACCATCTTTGACTGTATTGACTTACAAAGGATACGAGATAAATGGGAATACATTTTACACGATCGCCCAAGATCAAAAGAGCACCAACCAAAACAGCGGTGTCCGCTTTGATGCAGCAACCGAGAGCGGAAAGGACACATATTATGGTTACATAGTGGACATATGGGAACTTGACTACGGACCTGATTTTAAGGTCCCTTTGTTTAAGTGCAAATGGGTCAATCTGTTAGGCGGCGGGGTACAGGTAGACCCACAGTACGGAATGACAACAGTGGATCTGAAAAATCTTGGGTACACTAACGAACCGTTCGTCCTAGCCAATGATGTGGCACAGGTTATCTATGTGAAGGACATGTCTACCAAACCGAGAAAAAGAAAAGATAAGAAAGCGAATACATCATACGATGAGCCAAAGCGCCACATAGTTCTTTCAGGAAAAAGGGACATCCTGGGAGTGGACGGCAAGATAGACATGTCTGAAGATTATGAAAAGTTTCATGAAATTCCTCCCTTCAATGTCAAGGCTGACCCAAGCATCCTGATAAACAATGAAGATTATCCATGGTTACGGCGCAATAAGCAAATGACACAAGCGAAGAAAAAGTGAAGACTTTCTCCCGCAACTTTGTAACACACGAACATGCTACCATTGTCCGTTTTGTACATGCACATGCTATGTGGGTGAAATTATGATACCATCCCAACTTTCAACTTTTTCAGAGTTCATTTGAAATGTTTTCATGTCTTATGGTTCGGCCCTCGTAATACCATGACCATTAGTCCCTGGCCCAAGCCAACTTTCAACTTTCAACTTTCTAAAACTAATGGCACTAACAGAAAGTTTATAATTTTTCTCCTCGCCCCTGGCCCATGACCATTAGTCCCGGTTTGTGCCACAAACCGAGACTAAAGGGTTGGTCCTCGTTGCGGGCAGAGTTTAGTCCCACCTCGCCAACCGAAGGGGGCTTACACCGGTTTATAAGCCCTTCCCTCTCTGCCTTGTTGAGCTCCTCTCAAAGTGAAAATAGATGCCCTAATAGAGAAAAGTTTAACCTAAATTCATACAAATTTACTAGGAATTAAGGTTGAATTTTCTCTATAAGCGCATCTATTCTCATTTTTTAGTAAGTTAATCACAAACTTGTGATTCAAACAATTTTCAAAGAATTCAAATTTTAACTATTCAAATTTGAAAACTAATGGCACTAACAGAAAGTTTATAATTTTTCTAAAACTAATGGCACTAACAGAAAGTTTATAATTTTGCTAACCTAAAAGCAAACGGAATTAAAAATTAAAGCAAAAAACAAAAGAAAATAAATAATGCAAAAAACAAGAAAAAACTATTTTTATAGTAAAGTTAATCAGAAAATAAACTAAATAAAGCAACAAAGAAAACAAAATAACTAAAAAAGTGTTTTCAAATTTGAAAACTAATGGCACTAACAGAAAGTTTATAATTTTTCTAAAACTAATGGCACTAACAGAAAGTTTATAATTTTGCTAACCTAAAAGCAAACAGAATTAAAAATTAAAGAAAAAAACAAAAGAAAATAAATAATGCAAAAAACAAATCAAAAAAACAGGAAAAAACTATTTTTATAGTGAAGTTAATCAGAAAATAAAATAAATAAAGCAACAAAGAAAACAAAAAAAACTAAAAAAGTATTTTCAAATTTGAAAACTAGTGGCACTAACAGAAAGTTTATAATTTTTCTAAAACTAAAAGCAAAAAAATTAAAAAATAAAGCAAAAAACAAAAGGAAATAAATAATGCAGAAAACAAAACAAAAAAACTGGAAAAAAATAGGGCTCACCCCTATAATATTTGTTATGACTAACTAAAATTACCAAATCGAGTATAATGATAAAACACAGTAATATTAAATAGCAGGAAAAAGATTGACTCAAAAATCAATTTTTATAGTAAAGTTATTCATAAACTAGTGATTCACACAAATTTTAAAAAAAATCAAATTTAAACTATTCAAATTTTAAAACTAATGGCACTAACAGAAAGTTTATAATTTTTGTGACCTAAAATAAAAAAGAAATCACTACAAAACTATAAGTATTTAGTTCTAAGTAGAAACAAAAAAAACAAAAAAAAGTGCCACCTACTGGGCCCCCACGGCCTGAATACGACTAGAAACCCTACCATGGGCCAGGATTTAGGCCCGCGGGAGGCCCAGTAGGCCCACAGGCACAGATTGCAGTGTTAGGTCCGAAAGCCTGCTTTAGAGAGGAGCTCGAGAGAGAAGGCGCACCGCACCTTATAAATAGGTGCGCCTCCCTCTCAACTAGCGAGGTGGGACTAAATATTTGGGTTCGGGGCAGCACAGGCCTTTGGTCCCGGTTGGTGGCACCAACCGGGACTAAAGAGGGGCATTGGTCCCGGTTGGTGCCACGAACTGTGACCAATGCCCCTCTTTAGTCCCGGTTGGTGCCACCAACCGGGACCAAAGGCCGCCGCTTCCCGCCCTTTGGACTACTGAAAATTGGCCTTTGGTCCCGGTTGGTGGCACCAACCGGGACTAAAGGGGGCATTAGTCCCGGTTTGCGCCACGAACCGGGACCAATGCTGTCAGTATATAACCTGGACTTGTGAAAATTTCACAACTTCACCGTCAGTTCGTGCCCGACGCCCCAGCGCTACTCCTCGTCGCCGTCGCCATCATCGCCCCTGCCTCCGACGCCATCGCCGCGCCGCCCCTGCCCCGACGCCGTCGCCGTGCCGCCCCTACCTCCGACGCCGTCGCCGCGCCGCCCCTGCCTCCGGTGCCGTCGTCGCGCCGCCCCTGCCGCCGACCACGTCGTCGCCGCACCGGCCCCTGCCCCGCGCCCTAGCCCCTTCCCGCGGCCCGCCCCCGCCCGTCGGCGCCCTTGCCTCCCCCGCCGTCGCCATCGCCAGACGCCCCCGCTGTGAGCCGCCGCGCCGGTCCGGCTCTGTTTTGATTTTGTATTAGATTAATTTTTTGTTCATATATATATATAATGTATATTTGTATGCATGTGGCTATATGTAAGTTCAGAGCATGTTTTTTATTAGATTAATTTCTTATTAGATTTATTACATTAATGTTTTTGTTCACAGCATGTTTTTGTTCATATATGTATTTTTTTGTTCATATGTGTATTACTGTTTTTGTTGCATATATGTAATTTTTTTCAATGTATATATGTATGTGGTAGCTATATATGCATGATGAGGGGGGTGGGGGTCGATATACCCCCTCCCCGATAATTTCAACATGAGCGGAGGTCGATATACCCCCTCCCCGACAACATGAGAGAGGGACGAGGGGTCGAGAGAACTAAATAAGAAGAAGAAGAGGAGAGGAAGAAGAGGAGAAATAAATAAGAAGAAGAAAAAATAAGAAAAAGAAGAGGAGAAGAAGAAAGGAATAGTGGAGAAGAAGAGAAAATAGAATATATTCTATTTTTTCTTCTTCTCCACTATTCCTTTCTTCTTCTCCTCTTTTTTTTCTTCTTTTTTTTCTTTGATCTTCTCCTCTGGCTATTCCTTTCTTCTTCTCCTCTTTCTTCTTCTTCTTCTTCTTCTTCTTCTTCTTAATTTTTATCGGGAACGAGGGTGTCGAGGATCGCCGAGGGGTCGAGGGTCGGGAACTAGGGTAGAGGGTCGTTAAGGGGTCAAGGGTCGATGGTTTTAGGGTCGAGGGTTCGAGGGTTCTATAGGGTCGAGGGTCGAGGGTTCCAGGGTCGTCTAGGGGTCGAGGGTTCCAGGGTCGTCGAGGGTTCGAGGGGTCCAGGATCGCCGAGGGGTCGAGAGAGGTTTCCTAGTGTCAAAGTATTGAAGAAATCCATGCCTTCATCATTAGCCGGAAGTAACCAGGGCATGTTGGTACGAAGTTCTGTAAAGTTGTTCTGTAATGGAGTCCCGGATAGGATAATCCGCCTTTTGGTACGAGTTCAGCAAAGGCCTTCCAAATAGCGATATTCGGAAGGCTCTTGCTGAACTTTGTACCAAAAAGTGAATTATCCTATCTGGGACTCCGTTCCAAAACAATTTTGAAGAGCTTCGTACCATCATGCACATGTTACTTTCGCCTAATGATGAAGACATGGTTTTGTTGAATCCTTTGACACTACACAACCTCCCGATCCCTCGGCGATGCTCTCGAACATGAGAGGAAGAAGAGGATAAAAAAAGAAGAGGAAGAAGAAAAAAAAAGAGGAGAAGAAAGAATAGAGGAGTTCTTCTCCTCTATTCTTTCTTCTCCTCTTTTTTTTCTTCCTCTTCCTCTTTTTTTTATCGGGAACGAGGGTCGTCGAGGGACGTAGATGTAGTGTCATCGTTGTCGATATATACCCCCTCCCGATAGCTTACTATGATTAGGTAGCTAGTTCTATGTTTGGCACTAATATATCATGTTTGAATAATAATTGCCATGTTGTAAATATTTGTAGAAACTATGGACACTGCCCGAGACGAAGCAAAAGAAGCGTTGTTGAGGGACATAATTGCAGAAGGAAGTGATGCCGTCTCGTTGTTTGTCAACGACACCGATGGTCTGGAAGGAGAGGGTGAACAAGCTGGCTACGGTGACCTAATGCCGGTGCAAGAAGAAGAACATGAGGACGGCTCCGGTGACCCAATGCCGGTGCAAGAAGGAGACCGTGATGACGGCTCCGGTGACCGAACCGAGTCCGGCCAGCTATATATATTAGTTAAGCATGTGCTGACTAGCTGATTGATGCATTCATTGTTTTGGTATGTACACATATTAATTAAGTCTTTGTTCTTTTTTCTAGCCCTCTGGATCGAGCACAACTTCGGTAAAGAGACGAGGCCCGAAGAAAAAGTTGAGCTCGGATGAAAAGCTTGAGATCATAGCAATCGCGCCCGACGGCCAACCGATTGAACCCCTCCGGACAAAGAGCGCATTTGTTGCTCAGTGCGGGGTTCTGGTTAGGGACAAGATCCCGATAAGCATCCAACAATGGTTTAAGCCGGCTACAGAAGACCCTGAGGTGTCTTATGTCAATGATATGCAGAAAAATGATCTTTGGACTGAGCTGAAGTCAAATTTCACCCTACCCCCAGAGGATGATCCGGAGAAGCCAGTTAAAGAGCAATTAATCAAGTCTTTTGCTCTTAAGAGGATGGCAGATCTATTCAGGAGGTGGAAGAAAGAGCTGAATAGGTTTGTCGATAAAAAAGAGACACCAGAATTCAAGGGCAGATATGAGAAGATCAGAGATCACTAGCCCGCATTTGTGGCCCACAAGACATCGGAAAAGAGTAAGAAGATGTCGGCGACAAATAAGCAAAATGCTGCGAAGAAGATGCTTCACCATCGCACGGGGTCAAGTGGGTACCTCGTAGCCCGGCCTAAGTGGGCCAAGACTGAGAATGATCTGGTTGCTAAAGGGATTGAACCAGAGACAATTAGCTGGCCAGACCGTTGCCGGACTTGGTTCTTCGGGGCTGGCGGAACCTTGGACCCTGTAACAGGGAAGTGCATTTGGACGAACGATCAAATGGACATACCAGTCAGGAAGCTTAAGCAGTATATCGAAGCAGCGCAGCAAGGGAAGTTCTTTCCAGACAGAGAGAACGACGAGCTCACAATGGCCCTCGGGAATCCTGAGCACCCTGGACGGACGCGAGGCATGCCAGGCTCCATTCCGTGGAAGATTGGGTTTCCAGACGCAGGCGGTTACAAATCCCATGAGAGGAGGAAAAAAGTGCAGCAGACCCAAATGCAGGCGCTGCAAGCAAGGGTAGATGCGATAGAGGAACGAGAAGCAAATCGCAGCAAACGTACTGCCGAAGCTTCCCCCGAAGCTACCTCGCCACCTCAGCGCAGAAGCAGCGTGGCTTCCACCGAGCTACTTCAGCCGGAGCATGCCTTGACGGCTCCTGCCAGCTATCCCGTGGATGCTATAACGGAGTCTCAAAATTGCCACCTTATGACGCAATGGATGAATTTGAAGGTCAAGGCGGCTGTTGGCTCTGTTTATCCTACTGAACCCGGCGCAACTTTTTACTGCTGGCCGATTCCAGAAGGATATGCTAGGGTGATGGTGGATGAAATAACGGAGGGATTTGAGGACCTCCAGCTTGACCACCCTACCGGTGAAGGGGAGACTCGGCTGGGGTCTGCTCTGAAGACTCCATGCCTATGGCCGAAGGAGCTCATCAACCTTCCGAACTGGACGCCTCCGCCTCCTCCTCCTCCGGCAAGTCAGGGCACTCCACCTCCTCCACCGCCTCCTCCTCCGGCGAGTGACGATCAGGGCCCTCGGCCGGCTCCTTCTCCGGCGCGTGGCGGCACTCCGCCTCCTTCTCCGCCTGCGCCGACGCGCCCGAGCAGCCAGCCTCCTCCTTCTCCGCCTCGTCAGCAAGGGCGGAAGAGACCTGCCGCCGCTCCAGCTGCTCCGACACGTCGTAGTCCTTCTCCTCCGCCTCTTAAGCAAGTAAAGAAGACAACCGCTCCGTCTGCTCGGTCGACGTCTAGCAGTACAACCAAAGGCGGGAGGAAATACAAATTCGGTCCTTCTCTGAAGACTCCAGAGAAGTTACCATATGAGAGGACCCCGGAGGAGAACGCCGAGATCGCGCGAACCGAAGTGGATGACTGGTTTCAAGGGTTGAGAGCAAAGAGACATCCATCTCCGGAGGAGAAGGTAGATCCGGTGAAAGTGAAGCGCACTCTGGCTGCCCTGACAAAACCACCGAAGTCTCCGCCGAAAGGAAACTATGAGCGCATTATTGGAAAGGAATTTGCCGAAGCGGAGCGGTCGGGAAGTACTGTCAGTGATCAAAGGCTGAAAGAACGACGAGCTGGGAAACAAATTGCCCAGCTCGGCGAACAAGCAAAGCAATCGTGCCCCCCGCTCAAGGTGCCTAGCCACAACATCGCTAATGATCCGAGGATGGTGCCCGATTATAGCAATCTTGCAGATTACCCGCCTGGCGATGTACATTATGAACCCATGGACGTGCAGATACAAAGATACGAGTACGGGAAGCCTCTCGTCAAAGATGAAAGATCTCTATCAATGATGATGCAAAGATTGCATGATTGGTACATGAAAATCTGCAGAGACTCTGGGGGGAGGAGTACTTTGTATGTGAAAGTTAAAAAGGAGCATGATCTTGTTGGAATTGAACTATTGCCTGTTCCATTTGAGGAGTTCTATCAGTTTTTCAATCAATTGGCCCTTGATAAAACAACGGTCGCCTGCTACTATCTGTAAGTAGTACTACTTCTGTCATTAAGTTTCTCTATATAGCTTAGCTCTTTCATTGCATGTATTTATAATCATCCTCACTATATTATGCAGATTGAAGATCGCCGAATTGATGAAAAGACAAGTCGGTGATATTGGGTTCATTAACACATATCTCATAGATGCAACTCAGGTTAAATTTCATGCCGCAGCTATCGAGGCCAACTTGCTACGATCATTGGTAATAAATGAAAACAAAGATATAATACTCTTTCCTTACAATTTAAAGTGAGTGTTACTGTCTTGTGCGTATTCGGTTTCCCTTATATATTAGTCAAGGTTATAGTAATGTAATTGATGAGTTATGCATGCGTGTGCAGTTTCCACTATATTCTCCTAGAGATTAAGCTTGAGCAGGGACTAGTAACCGTCTTAGACTCAAGACGAAAAGATCCCCAGGACTATGCAGACATGACTCAAATACTCGAGAAGTAAGTTAAATCGATCATTATCCACCATATTAGCAACTTTGTTCATTTCCTGATATATCAAGTAATTGTTTTCTTTGTCCGGCAGGGTTTGGAGAAAATTCACCAGAAAAGCTCCGGGACTGCCGAAGGAGCTGCAATTTAGACACCCGAAAGTAAGTACTATAGTAGCATTTTAAGCGCATCTACTAGTCATTCAAGCGCTAGTTTCATCAATACCATTTGGCATTCTTGCTTATTAGTTTGATTAACCTCTATTTCTTGTAAAGTGGTTGTGGCAGGAACAAGGGAATGATTTCGGTGGATACTACGTTTGCGAGTCCATCCGCCACACAACCTGTGAGCGGGGCTACACTGACGAACAATATGAAGTACGTAAATAACAACATTCACAATTTTATTTTATTACCATCATTTGTGTTGAGTTTCATTCATATATATATATATGTATTGACCCCCTTCTTTAAATTAGATGTTTTGGAAGCGGGATGAACTCCTAGCACCAGCTCGCATGCGAGCAATTCAAGAGGAATTGGCGGCATTCTTTCTTGACCACGTGATCCCTGAAGACGGAGAATTCTATGTGAACCCTGAGTCCGTATGATTATATTTGTAAGAGATATTTATTGTATATATGTAGCCGGTAGTGTCAGATAGATATACGAGAACTTGTTCGACCAATCTCTCGGAGAAGGAGATGTGGTCGATATCACTTCTCTCTGTATGCATATATGTTCATGACGATCTTCTGTTTCCTTCGTTTGCTTACTAGCTAGCTAGCGTGTCTAGTCCTCTCTATACGTATGTATAGTACGTAGCGTCGACCAAGCACGAACATAAGAGATGACACTTCTCTTTATTAATTATAGCTAGCTAACACAATATATGAAACACCTAAATTAACCCCCAAAAACCACCAACCCCCCCCCCTTTCAAAAAAAAACAAAAACCCCAGCCACAGAAATACTGACGCGTGGATGCCTATTGGTCCCGGTTGGTGCCACCAACTGGTAGGGCCGGGCCGACAAAATCCGGGGCCCTGTGCGGAACTAAAAAAGAGGCCCTATCTAACCAAAAAATATGAACTAACGAACAATTATAATATATATATCGAAGAAAAAGTTTGTATAGATAAGAAAATGTCTTACATAATAATTGAACATATTAAAAAGTCATACCTATCCAACTCCCCTAATTGAATTTATACGGTAGTGTATATCAATTGAAGGTCATGCGCCAATATTTGGCAATAAGACGAACTGTCTAACTCATCTAATTTTCGGTCCTGTGATATTTAACCGAGGAGATAAAAACCAATCTCTAATGAAGTAACGATCCCTGCCGATAGTTAATTAGAAAAGTAGGAACTAGGAGTAGGAACCGAAATTAATCAAAATCGAGGACTCGTTAAGAACCTGGAGACTAGAATTGTTCATCGATCAATCCAACAGCGGCACCGCGGCAGCGGTCTGTCGCCCTGAATCCGAATACCGATGGATCTAAGGACCGAGCCACCGAGGGAGGAGGCGTTAGGGCTCGAGGCGTCAATGGCTCCATGCGACGAGACTTTTTCTTTTTCTTGAGCTGTAATCTAAGCGATCCAGTTTTTTTTTCTTGAGCAAATGTAGCGATGGAGGAGGAGTCCAGGAGAACGATCCGTCATCGCTCTCGCTCGATGGCCTCGTCTCCAGGCCCAATAGCGCTTAACTATAAAACTAGGCCTATATAAAAAATTTGGGGCCCTCCAGAATTTTAGGCCCTGTGCGGACCGCACATATTGCATCACTATAGGCCCGGCTCTGCCAACCGGGACCAAAGGGTCTCATGCCTGGACTCTGCGCACTGCCCACGTGGAGGCCCATCAGTCCCGGTTCTGGATTGAACCGGAACTAAAGGGTCGGGGCATTAGTACCGACACTTTAGTCCCGGTTCAGGAACCGGGACTAAAGACCCTTACAAACCGGGACTGTAGGCCCTTTTTCTATCAGCGGAAATATAGAACTTCTCTGTTCATCTCAAAACCATAGTGCCTTCTCTATTTCTTTACATATATTATTATCTAAAAATGATGTAAGGTTCCATTTTACGTCAATTTTTGAAAATCTAAAAAATGACGTAAGGTTCCATCACAAAACCATAGCGCCTTCTCTACCTTTTCTATTATTATATATTATCTAATCTAAAATCTAAAATAGACGTACCCCTAAAAAAAGATGTAAGGTTCCATCTAATGTATTTTTTTCCATCCATCGGTCCTTTGTCCACCCTCCCTTCGTTTTCCATCCCTCCTGATTTTATTTCGTAACGGTTTTTATCTGACCGGTCAAATCAGATCAATATTTGGTAATCCGGTAAATTCACAGTCGGCAATTAATCTTTTTTTTCTTTGGCAAAATAAATCTCTACTTCTCTACTTATCTACTTATTCTACTTATTACTAATAAACAAGCAAACAAGAACTTCGTTAAGTACACCCAGCAATTTGTCCCACACAATTATACCCGTACATCTAAATCTAACAGCCATCATTCATCTACTGCCTCTACGGTGTGGACTTAGCAAATACCCTTGACTGACCGTGCTCCACCTCCACCAGCCCCGCGTCCAGACCCTACAATCACGTCGTTCTCCTGGAGAAATAAGGAAACTAAATTAATTCGGCCCTGCGTCCAGCCCCTACAGTCACGTCGTTCTCCTGAAGAAATAAGGAAACTAAATTAATTCGGCTACCATCGCCCTTAACCTCCACGCCGGCCACCACCGCCGCATCCTGCCTGCACGCCGACCTCGCGGCACTGCGCCATAACGTCGCACCATCGCCATCATCATCGCCATTGTTGCCGAGCAACGTCGAGTCCGTCCGCAAGCAGCGTTGCATCCTTCTGCGAGGTCGCCACGGCAGGGAGTCCTGCGCTCCAAGCCACGGAACGCCCAGGACCCTGCCCTCGCAGCGTGGCATCCCTACGCGAGATCCCCACTGCTAGGAGCCCGCCCTGCCCGTCCCAGCAACCAGCCGGATACATGCAGCTGTAATTCTTCCCTCTACTTTTGTCTCAACTTCTTTCTTTGACCTGTTGCAGCATTACTCGGAATTATAATTATCATAATATAGTTCTAAAATATAGACATGTGCATGTCACAATACTACAAGCCGTTTGTTTTACATCTGTAGCTAATGGTTAGTCTTTTGCCTACTGTGATTTCCAACCTAACTGATACATGCATCCTATCTCCTATAGCTGGTGTCAACTAAAATTGCCATTCATATTTTAGATAACATCTAAAGATATGTCATGATAAAGAATATAACTTCATTGTCCCAAGCATATACGTCAGGATAAAGAATAGAAGTTCATTTCCCCACCAATAAATCACAATTTATGTACCTGTCAAAGCAACACTCTATGATTGCGGCTCAACAGCAGGGCCAATATCATCTTCTGCCTTTTCTGTCTCCGTCGACGTCAACATCGGGGCCAACCACTGAGTTTGCTCCTGCAAGGGGACCTGTCATTACAACTTCCTATTAATATTTTAATGACAATTTTTAATGACATGAATATCTCTGATGGAGCACATTATCAACTTCCCAATTTTTAATGACATGAATATTCACATGAAGGCCAAGGGTATGTCATCTCCCAAAAGTGCGGGAGCCCGCACCCCATTCCAGGATCTAAGTAACAACCGATTATTGGGTAATTATCGTCAGCCTTTTCCTAATTTGTGATAATGCACAGCTTGGTGTTTATATCCTAACTTGCGGTATGTACTTATGCAGACCCCAAAGAATTGAAGAGGCAGCGGAACAGAGAGTATTATGCATGCAATAAAGATGACATCCTTAAAAGACGACGTGAGGCCCGTGAGAAGAAACAGGCTTCAACTACACTGCTTAATGTCGATCAAAATGTACCTCATACACCCCTGGCCATGTCCCGAGGTAAAATTGCCCTTATACAGCATTCTTGTGTATTTTTCACAAGACTGATTACATGCATGCACCAAACTAACAATAATATGTCATAGATGTGAACCCTAACGAAATGCAGAGCCAACTGGTTGGGGAACAGTATTCACAGAACATTGATGGTGTCTTCGAGAGACAACATCAAGCCTTCAGTGATATAGAAATGACCGTTGTGGTTGCCGATGTCAATGAGCAAGAAAATGCAACACAAATACCGGTGCCCATGTACATCGGTAATGGTGATCAACACATTATTTACAGCCCTATGTGTTCATACTAATTAACTTTATTAAACATATATGCAGACTCTAAGGAGTTGAGGAGGCAAAGGGACAGGGAGCGGTATGCACAAAACAGAGATGAGATATTAAAACGACAACGCCTCTCCTGTGAAAAGAGAAAGATTACTACTGGCCGCAACAATGATAACACTGTGTCACACACACCACCTACAGGACAATCCAGTGTCACCCAGCTACAGAAGTTGACAGGTTGGGGTGTACCATAACATAGTGATTGCATCTTCTTACCTCATCTAATATGCCAAAAAAATGGGTACTCATGTGCTGCTGAAATTTTGTGGCAGGCTTGACAAATATTATGAGTTCTTCTCATGAACAAATCCCTCACGACAAGGAAAATTATTTACATGCGAGGATGAATCCAATTGGTTGCACAGGAATGATGCGTATCAGAGGCAACTAATAGCTGGAAGCTCAAAAAGAGCTATTGCTGTGACTCGAGTACAGAAAATGCAAAACCCCCTCATAGATATTGCACGAGGTATATTTAACTGGCTTTGTCTACTTACTAATAAACAAGCAAACAAGAACTTCGTTAAGTACACCCAGCAATTTGTCCCACAAAACGCACGGAACAATCAGCACCACACAATTATACCCGCACATCTAAATCTTGTTGGAAATATGCCCTAGAGGCAATAATAAAAGCATTATTATTATATTTCCTTGTTCATGATAATTGTCCTTATTCATGCTATAATTGTGTTATCCGGAAATCGTAATACATGTGTGAATAACAGACACCAACATGTCCCTAGTAAGCCTCTAGTTGACTAGCTCGTTGATCAACAGATAGTCATGGTTTCCTGACTATGGACATTGGATGTCATTGATAACGAGATCACATCATTAGGAGAATGATGTGATGGACAAGACCCAATCCTAAACATAGCTTAAAGATCGTATAGTTCGTTTGCTAGAGTTTTTCCAATGTCAAGTATCCTTTCCTTAGACCATGAGATCATGTAACACCCGGATACCGTAGGAGTACTTTGGGTATACCAAACATCACAACGTAACTGGGTGACTATAAAGGTATACTACGGGTATCTCCGAAAGTGTCTGTTGGGTTGACACGGATCCAAACTGGGATTTGTCACTCCGTATGACGGAGAGGTATCACTGGGCCCACTCGGTAATGCATCATCATTATGAGCTCAAAGTGACCAAGTGTCTGGTCACGGGATCATGCATTACGGTACGAGTAAAGTGACTTGCCGGTAACGAGATTGAACGAGGTATTGGGATACCGACGATCGAATCTCGGGCAAGTAACATATCGATTGACAAAGGGAATTGTATATGGGGTTGCTTGAATCCTCGACATCGTGGTTCATCCGATGAGATCATCGTGGAGTATGTGGGAGCCAACATGGGTATCCAGATCCCGCTGTTGGTTATTGACCGGAGAGTCGTCTCGGTCATGTCTACATATCTCCCGAACCCGTAGGGTCTACACACTTAAGGTTCGGTGACGCTAGGGTTGTAGGGATATGTATATGCAGTAACCCGAATGTTGTTCGGAGTCCCGGATGAGATCCCGGACGTCACGAGGAGTTCCGGAATGGTTCGGAGGTAAAGAATTATATATAGGAAGTGCTGTTTCGGCCATTGGGACAAGTTTCGGGGTCACCGTATTGTACCGGGACCACCGGAGGGGTCCCAGGGGTCCACCGGGTGGGTCCACCTGTCCCGGGGGGGCACATGGGCTGTAGGGGGTGCGCCTTGGCCTACATGGGCCAAGGGTACCAGCCCCAAGGGGCCCATGCGCCTAGGGTTTCCAAAGGGGAAGAGTCCCACAAGTGGAAGGCACCCCTAGGTGCCTTGGGGGGGAGGGAAACCTCCCTCGGCCGCCGCCCCCTAGGAGATTGGATCTCCTAGGGCCGGCGCCCCCCCTAGGCCCTCCTATATATAGTGGGGGAAGGAGGGCTTTTTACCCCATGCCTTTGGTTGCCTCCTTCTCCCTCTCCAACACCTCCTCCTCCTCCATAGCGCTTGGCGAAGCCCTGACGGAGTACTGCAGCTCCATCACCACCACCACGCCGTCGTGCTGCTGCTGGAGCCATCTTCCTCAACCTCTCCTTCCCTCTTGCTGGATCAAGAAGAAGGAGACGTTACGCTGACCGTACGTGTGTTGAACGCGGAGGTGCCGTCCGTTCGGTGCTAGGATCTCCGGTGATTTGGATCACGTCGTGTTCGACTACCTCATCCCCGTTCTTTGAACGCTTCCACTCGCGATCTACAAAGGTATGTAGATGCATCCGATTACTCGTTGCTAGATGAACTCATAGATGGATCTTGGTGAAACCGTAGGAAAATTTTTGTTTTCTGCAACGTTCTCCAACAGTGGTATCAGAGCTAGGTCTATGCGTAGTTCTTCTTGCGCCAGTAGAACACAATTTGTTGTGGGCGTAGATGTTGTCAACTTTCTTGCCGTTACTAGTCTTATCTTTCTTCAACGGTATTGTGGGATGAAGCGGCCCGGACCAACCTTACACGTACGCTTACGTGAGACCGGTTCCACCGACTAACATGCACTAGTTGCATAAGGTGGCTGGCGGGTGTCTGTCTCTCCCACTTTAGTTGGAGCGGATTCGATGAAAAGGGTCCTTATGAAGGGTAAATAGAAGTTGACAAATCACGTTGTGGCTTTCACGTAGGTAATAAAACGTTCTTACTAGAACCCTATTTTAGCCACGTAAAACTTGCAACAACAATTAGAGGACGTCTAACTTGTTTTTGCAGCAAGTGCTTTGTGATATGATATGGCCAAAGTTGTGATGAATGATGAATGATCTATATATGATGTATGAGATGTTCATGCTATTGTAATAGGAATCACGACTTGCATGTCGATGAGTATGACAACCGGAAGGAGCCATAGGAGTTGTCTTTATTTTTTGTATGACCTGCGTGTCATTGAGAAACTCCATGTAAATTACTTTACTTTATTGCTAAACGCGTTAGCCATAGTAGTAGAAGTAATAGTTGGCGAGCAACTTCATGGAGACACAATGATGGAGATCATGGTGTCATGCCGGTGACAAGATGATCATGGAGCCCCAAGATGGAGATCAAAGGAGCTATGTGATATTGGCCATATCATGTCACTATTATTATTTGATTGCATGTGATGTTTATCATGTTTTGCATCTTGTTTACTTAGAACGATGGTAGTAAATAAGATGATCCCTCATAATAATTTCAAGAAAGTGTTTCCCTAACTGTGCACCGTTGCGACAGTTCGTTGTTTCAAAGCACCACGTGATGATCGGGTGTTTGATTCAGACGTTCACATACAACGGGTGTAAGACAGATTGACACATGCAAACACTTAGGTTGACTTGACGAGCCTAGCATGTACAGACATGGCCTCGGAACATAGAAGACCGAAAGGTCGAGCATGAGTCGTATAGAAGGTACGATCAACATGAAGATGTTCACCGATGTTGACTAAACCGTCTCACGTGATGATCAGACACGGCCTAGTCAACTCGGATCATGTTATACTTAGATGACTGGAGGGATGTCTATCTAAGTGGGAGTTCATTGAATAATTTGATTAGATGAACTTAATTATCATGAACTTAGTCTAAAATATTTACAATATGTCTTGTAGATCAAATGGCCAACGTAGTCCTCTACTTCAACGCGTTCCTAGAGAAAACCAAGCTGAAAGACGATGGCAGCAACTACACGGACTGGGTCCGGAACCTGAGGATCATCCTCATAGCTGCCAAGAAAGATTATGTCCTACAAGCACCGCTGGGTGACGCACCTGTTCTCCCTGCAGAACAAGACGTTATGAACGCTTAGCAGGCACGTACCGATGACTACTCCCTCGTTCAGTGCGGCATGCTTTACAGCTTAGAGCCGGGGCTCCAAAAGCGTTTTGAGAGACATGGAGCATATGAGATGTTCGAAGAGCTGAAACTGGTTTTTCAAGCTCATGCCCGAGTCGAGAGATATGAAGTCTCCGACAAATTCTTCAGCTGTAAGATGGAGGAAAATAGTTCTGTTAGTGAGCACATACTCACTATGTCTGGGTTACATAACTGCTTGACTCAGCTGGGAGTTAATCTCCCGGATGACGCGGTCATTGACAGAATCCTCCAGTCGCTTCCACCAAGCTACAAGAGCTTTGTGATGAACTTCAATATGCAGGGGATGGAAAAGACCATTCCTGAAGTATTTTCAATGCTGAAATCAGCAGAGGTAGAAGTCAAGAAGGAACATCAAGTGTTGATGGTCAATAAAACCACTAAGTTCAAGAAGGGCAAGGGTAAAAAGAACTTCAAGAAGGACGGCAAGGGAGTTGCCGCGCCCGGCAAGAAAGCTGCCGGGAAGAAGCCAAAGAATGGACCCAAGCCCGAGACTGAGTGCTTTTATTGCAAGGGAAGTGGTCACTGGAAGCGGAACTGCCCCAAATACTTAGCGGACAAGAAGGCCGGCAAAACAAAAGGTATATGTGATATACATGTAATTGATGTGTACCTTACCAGTATCCGTAGTAGCTCCTGGGTATTTGATACCGGTGCAGTTGCTCACATTTGTAACTCAAAGCAGGGGCTGCGGAATAAGCGGAGATTGGCAAAGGACGAGGTGACGTTGCGCGTCGGGAATGGTTCCAAGGTCAATGTGATCACCGTCGGCACGCTACCTCTACATTTACCTTCGCGATTAGTTTTAAACCTTAATAATTGTTATTTAGTGCCAGCTTTGAGCATGAATATTGTATCGGGATCTCGTTTAATTCGAGATGGCTACTCATTTAAATCTGAGAATAATGGTTGTTCTATTTATATGAGAGATATGTTTTATGGTCATGCTCCGATGGTGAATCGTTTATTCTTAATGAATCTCGAGCGTAATGCTACACATATTCATAGTGTGAGTACCAAAAGATGTAAGGTTGATAATGATAGTCCCACATACTTGTGGCACTGCCGCCTTGGTCACATAGGTGTCAAACGCATGAAGAAGCTCCATGCAGATGGACTTTTAGAGTCTATTGATTATGAATCATTTGACACGTGCGAACCATGCCTCATGGGTAAAATGACCAAGACTCCGTTCTCAGGAACAATGGAGCGAGCAACCAACTTATTGGAAATCATACATACTGATGTGTGCGGTCCAATGAGTGTTGAGGCTCGCGGTGGCTATCGTTATGTTCTCACCCTCACTGATGATTTGAGTAGATATGGGTATGTCTACTTAATGAAACATAAGTCTGAAACCTTTGAAAAGTTCAAAGAATTTCAGAGTGTGGTTGAGAATCAACGTGACAGGAAAATCAAGTTTTTGCGATCAGATCGTGGAGGAGAATACTTGAGTCACGAATTTGGCACACACTTAAGGAAATGTGGAATAGTTTCACAACTCACGCTGCCTGGAACACCTCCGCGTAATGGTGTGTCCGAACGTCGTAATCGCACTCTATTAGATATGGTGTGATCTATGATGTCTCTTACCTATTTACCGCTATCTTTTTGGGGCTATGCTTTAGAGACTGCCGCATTCACTTTAAATAGGGCTCCGTCGAAATCCGTTGAGCCGACACCGTATGAATTATGGTTTGGGAAGAAACCTAAGCTGTCGTTTCTAAAAGTTTGGGGATGCGATGCTTATGTCAAGAAACATCAACCTGAAAAGCTCGAACCCAAGTCGGAAAAATGCGTCTTCATAGGATACCCTAAAGAAACTATTGGGTATACCTTCTACCTCAGATCCGAAGGCAAGATCTTTGTTGCCAAGAATGGATCCTTTCTAGAGAAGGAGTTTCTCTCGAAAGAAGTAAGTGGGAGGAAAGTAGGACTTGATGAAGTATTACCTCTTGAACCGGAAAATGGCGCAACTCAAGAAAATGTTTCTGAGGTGCCTGCACCGACAAGAGAGGAAGTTAATGATGATGATCAAGATACTTATGATCAAGCTCCTACTGAAATTCGAAGGTCTACAAGGACACGTTCCGCACCAGAGTGGTACGGCAACCCTGTCTTGGAAATCATGTTGTTAGACAACGGTGAACCTTCGAACTATGAAGAAGCGATGGCGGGCCCGGATTCTGACAAATGGCTAGAAGCCATGAAATCCGAGATAGGATCCATGTATGAAAACGAAGTATGGACTTTGACTGACTTGCCCTTGAACGGCGAGCCATAGAAAATAAATGGATCTTTAAGAAGAAGATAGACGCGGATGGTAATGTGACCATCTATAAAGCTCGGCTTGTCGCTAAGGGTTATCGACAAGTTCAAGGGGTTGACTACGATGAGACTTTCTCACCGGTAGCGAAGCTAAAGTCCGTCCGAATCATGTTAGCAATTGCCACATTCTACGATTATGAGATATGGCAAATGGACGTCAAAACGGCATTCCTTAATGGTTTCCTTAAGGAAGAATTGTATATGATGCAGCCGGAAGGTTTTGTCGATCCTAAGAATGCTGACAAGGTGTGCAAGCTCCAACGCTCGATTTATGGGCTGGTGCAAGCATCTCGGAGTTGGAACATTCGCTTTGATGAGATGATCAAAGCGTTTGGGTTTACGCAAACTTATGGAGAAGCCTGCGTTTACAAGAAAGTGAGTGGGAGCTCTGTAGCATTTCTCATACTTTATGTAGATGACATACTTTTGATGGGAAATGATATAGAACTTTTGGACAGCATTAAGGCCTACTTGAATAAGAGTTTTTCAATGAAGGACCTTGGAGAAGCTGCTTATATACTAGGCATCAAGATCTATAGAGATAGATCAAGACGCCTCATAGGTCTTTCACAAAGCACATACCTTGATAAGATATTGAAGAAGTTCAATATGGATCAGTCTAAGAAGGGGTTCTTGCCTGTATTGCAAGGTGTGAAATTGAGCTCAGCTCAATGTCCGACCACGGCAGAAGATATATAAGAGATGAGTGTCATCCCCTATGCCTCGGCCATAGGGTCTATTATGTATGCCATGCTGTGTACCAGACCTGATGTAAACCTTGCCGTAAGTTTGGTAGGAAGGTACCAAAGTAATCCCGGCAAGGAACACTAGACAGCGGTCAAGAATATCCTGAAGTACCTGAAAAGGACTAAGGAAATGTTTCTCGTTTATGGAGGTGACGAAGAGCTCGTCGTAAAGGGTTACGTCGACGCTAGCTTCGAGACAGATCTGGATGACTCTAAGTCACAAACCGGATACGTGTATATTTTGAATGGTGGGGCAGTAAGCTGGTGCAGTTGCAAGCAGAGCGTCGTGGCGGGATCTACATGTGAAGCGGAGTACATGGCAGCCTCGGAGGCAGCACATGAAGCAATATGGGTGAAGGAGTTCATCACCGACCTAGGAGTCATACCCAATGCGTCGGGGCCAATCAAACTCTTCTGTGACAACACTGGAGCTGTTGCACTTGCCAAGGAGCCCAGGTTTCACAAGAAGACAAGGCACATCAAGCGTCGCTTCAACTCCATTTGTGAAAATGTTCAAGATGGAGACATCGAAATTTGTAAAGTACATACGGACCTGAATGTAGCAGATCCGTTGACTAAACCTCTCCCTAGAGCAAAACATGATCAACACCAGAATTCCATGGGTGTTCGATTCATCACAATGTAACTAGATTATTGACTCTAGTGCAAGTGGGAGACTGTTGGAAATATGCCCTAGAGGCAATAATAAAAGCATTGTTATTATATTTCCTTGTTCATGATAATTGTCTTTATTCATGCTATAATTGTGTTATCCGGAAATCGTAATACATGTGTGAATAACAGACACCAACATGTCCCTAGTAAGCCTCTAGTTGACTAGCTCGTTGATCAACAGATAGTCATGGTTTCCTGACTATGGACATTGGATGTCATTGATAACGAGATCACATCATTAGGAGAATGATGTGATGGACAAGACCCAATCCTAAACATAGCTTAAAGATCGTATAGTTCGTTTGCTAGAGTTTTTCCAATGTCAAGTATCATTTCCTTAGACCATGAGATCGTGTAACTCCCGGATACCGTAGGAGTGCTTTGGGTATACCAAACATCACAACGTAACTGGGTGACTACAAAGGTATACTACGGGTATCTCCGAAAGTGTCTGTTGGGTTGACACGGATCAAGACTGGGATTTGTCACTCCGTATGACGGAGAGGTATCACTAGGCCCACTCGGTAATGCATCATCATTATGAGCTCAAAGTGACCAAGTGTCTGGTCACGGGATCATGCATTACGGTACGAGTAAAGTGACTTGCCGGTAACGAGATTGAACGAGGTATTGGGATACCGACGATCGAATCTCGGGCAAGTAACATATCGATTGACAAAGGGAATTGTATATGGGGTTGCTTGAATCCTCGACATCGTGGTTCATCCGATGAGATCATCGTGGAGTATGTGGGAGCCAACATGGGTATCCAGATCCCGCTGTTGGTTATTGACCGGAGAGTCGTCTCGGTCATGTCTACATATCTCCCGAACCCGTAGGGTCTACACACTTAAGGTTCGGTGACGCTAGGGTTGTAGGGATATGTATATGCAGTAACTCGAATGTTGTTCGGAGTCCCAGATGAGATCCCGGACGTCACGAGGAGTTCCGGAATGGTCCGGAGGTAAAGAATTATATATAGGAAGTGCTGTTTCGGCCATCGGGACAAGTTTCGGGGTCACCGGTATTGTACCGGGACCACCGGAGGGGTCCCGGGGGTCCACCTGTCCCGGGGGGCCACATGGGCTGTAGGGGGTGCGCCTCGGCCTACATGGGCCAAGGGCACCAGCCCCAAGGGGCCCATGCGCTTAGGGTTTCCAAAGGGGAGGAGTCCCACAAGTGGAAGGCACCCCTAGGTGCCTTGGGGGGGAGGGAAACCTCCCTTGGCCGCCACCCCCATAGGAGATTGGATCTCCTAGGGCCGGTGCCCCCCCTAGGCCCTCCTATATATAGTGGGGGAAGGAGGGCTTTTTACCCCATGCCTTTGGTTGCCTCCTTCTCCCTCTCCAACACCTCCTCCTCCTCCATAGCGCTTGGCGAAGCCCTGACGGAGTACTACAGCTCCATCACCACCACGCCGTCGTGCTGCTGCTGGAGCCATCTTCCTCAACCTCTCCTTCCCTCTTGCCGGATCAAGAAGAAGGAGACGTTACGCTGACCGTACATGTGTTGAACGCGGAGGTGCCGTCCGTTCGGTGCTAGGATCTCCGGTGATTTGGATCACGTCGTGTTCGACTACCTCATCCCCATTCTTTGAACGCTTCCGCTCGCAATCTACAAAGGTATGTAGATGCATCCGATTACTCGTTGCTAGATGAACTCATAGATGGATCTTAGTGAAACTGTAGGAAAATTTTTGTTTTCTGCAACGTTCTCCAACAAATCTAACAGCCATCATTCATCTACTGCCTCTACGGTGTGGACTTATATACTTACTAATAAACAAGCAAACAAGAACTTCGTTAAGTACACCCAGCAATTTGTCCCACAAAATGCACGGAACAATAAGCACCACACAATTATACCCGCACATATAAATCTAACAGCCATCATTCATCTACTGCCTCTACGGTGTGGACTTAGCAAATACCCTTGACTGACCGTGCTCCACCTCCACCAGCCCCGCGTCCAGACCCTACAATCACGTCGTTCTCCTGGAGAAGTAAGGAAACTAAATTAATTCGGCCCCGCGTCCAGCCCCTACAGTCACGTTGTTCTCCTGGAGAAATAAGGAAACTAAATTAATTCAGCTACCATCGCCCTTAACCTCCACGCCGGCCACCACCGCCGCATCCTGCCTGCACGCTGACCTCGCGGCACTGCGCCGTAACGTCGCACCATCGCCATCGTCATCGCCATTGTTGCCGAGCAACGTCGAGTCCGTCCGCGAGCAGCGTTGCATCCTTCTGCGAGGTCGCCACGGCAGGGAGTCCTGCACTCCAAGCCACGGAACGCCCAGGACCCTGCCCTCGCAGCGCGACATCCCTACGCGAGATCCCCACTACTAGGAGCCCGCCCTGCCCGTCCCAGCAGCCAGCCGGATACACGCAGCTGTAATTCTTCCCTCTACTTTTGTCTCAACTTCTTTCTTTGACCTGTTGCAGCATTACTCGGAATTATAATTATCATAATATAGCTCTAAAATATAGACATGTGCATGTCACAATACTACAAGCCGTTTGTTTTACATCTGTAGCTAATGGTTAGTCTTTTGCCTACTGTGATTTCCAACCTAACTGATACATGCATCCTATCTCCTATAGCTGGTGTCAACTAAAATTGCCATTCATATTTTAGATAACATCTAAAGATATGTCATGATAAAGAATATAACTTCATTGTCCCAAGCATATACGTCAGGATAAAGAATAGAAGTTCATTTCCCCACCAATAAATCACAATTTCTGTACCTGTCAAAGCAACACTCTATGATTGCGGCTCAACAGCAGGGCCAATATCATCTTCTGCCTTTTCTGTCTCCGTCGACGTCAACATCAGGGCCAACCACTGAGTCTGCTCCTGCAAGGGGACCTGTCATTACAACTTCCTATTAATATTTTAATGACAATTTTTAATGACATGAATATCTCTGATGGAGCACATTATCAACTTCCCAATTTTTAATGACATGAATATTCACATGAAGGCCAAGGGTATGTCATCTCCCAAAAGTGCGGGAGCCCGCACCCCATTCCAGGATCTAAGTAACAACCGATTATTGGGTAATTATCGTCAGCCTTTTCCTAATTTGTGATAATGCACAGCTTGGTGTTTATATCCTAACTTGCGGTATGTACTTATGCAGACCCCAAAGAATTGAAGAGGCAGCGGAACAGAGAGTATTATACACGCAATAAAGATGACATCCTTAAAAGACGATATGAGGCCCGTGAGAAGAAACAGGCTTCAACTACACTGCTTAATGTCAATCAAAATGTACCTCATACACCCCTGGCCATGTCCCGAGGTAAAATTGCCCTTATACAGCATTCTTGTGTATTTTTCACAAGACTGATTACATGCATGCACCAAACTAACAATAATATGTCATAGATGTGAACCCTAACGAAATGCAGAGCCAACTGGTTGGGGAACAGTATTCATAGGACATTGATGGTGTCTTCGAGAGACAACATCAAGCCTTCAGTGATATAGAAATGACCGTTGTGGTTGCCGATGTCAATGAGCAAGAAAATCCAACACAAACACCGGTGCCCATGTACAGCGGTAATGGTGATCAACACATTATTTACAGCCCTATGTGTTCATACTAATTAACTTTATTAAACATATATGCAGACCCTAAGGAGTTGAGGGGGCAAAGGGACAGGGAGCGGTATGCACAAAACAGAGATGAGATATTAAAACGACAACGCCTCTCCCGTGAAAAGAGAAAGATTACTACTGGCCTCAACGATGATAACACTGTGTCACACACACCACCTACAGGACAATCCAGTGTCACCCAGCTACAGAAGTTGACAGATTGGGGTGTACCATAACATAGTGATTGCATCTTCTTACCTCATCTAATATGCCAAAAATATGGGTACTCATGTGCTGCTGAAATTTTGTGGCAGGCTTGACAAATATTATGAGTTCATCTCATGAACAAATCCCTCACGACAAGGAAAATTATTTTACATGCGAGGATGAATCCAATTGGTTGCACAGGAATGATGCGTATCAGAGGCAACTAATAGCTGGAAGCTCAAAAAGAGCTATTGCTGTGACTCGAGTACAGAAAATGCAAAACCCCCTCATAGATATTGCGCGAGGTATATTTAACTGGCTTTGCCTTACGGTCCAGCCACCATTCTAATTGTAATCATCTTCTCTACGAAAATTAATTGTACATGCAGGACCTCGCACCCAACTTTCAGGAGTTGAGGTACCGCAACTGAGCATAATACGTGATCCAGATTGCACAACTGAGCATGCTGGTTAGTTCGTCAGTATAGTTATGTTGTTGGGGTGCCGACAGTGTATATTTCATAATAAATCCCTGATTTTCGATTGTTTCTTCAGGTATACACACTTTTAGCGGATCCAACCAACTTGAAAAAATGCCAGAATATGATACGAGCGGGCCTGCGCAACTGGCTCCACTAGGTACTCAGATCACTAATAATCTGATATGGGATTTTGACGATCCAGCATGGTTATGCTGTACTGATCTTATGTTGTACTGATCTGATGATTTTCCATAGTGGGCAATGACCAAAAAGATGATCCATATGGAATTTTTGAGCCTGTTGTTGAACAAAACAATTTACAAGGTATATTGTATATACTATCATACACACATAAAAGGCCATCGTACTTAATTTAGAATCATTTCTGTATGACCAATATATTCCCTACTAGACTGCTTGGAGCCATTGCATAACGGAGAAGCTGCATACCATGAGTCTGATAAAGAAGCTAGAATTTTTATGGATCAGGGTATGTGCTCAGCGTATTTTCATATTTAGAAATCTAAAATGCACATATTATTAGTGTTCTCTGATAATACATGTGTTGTCCTGTGCTAGATGTTGCTTTTGAATCGTACCAAATTGGACACCATGCTACACGAGCAGTACCCGTAGCAAATACTGATGACTTCATATACCGAAACCTACCTACAAAGCACCATGTCCTAAGAAAGGTTGTGGACTGTCGCCACTGTGGGGCGTTGCGGTTTCCATTCGAGGGGCCAGCATTTTGTTGCAGAAAAGGAAAAGTCGATTTGTTTACTCCAGATGTTCCAGAAGAGTTGAAACGGTTGTTTACAAGTCAAGATGATGAGGACGCTAAGTATTTCAGAGAACATATACGGTATTTCAACTCGCACTTCTCATTCACAAGTCTAGGCATCACCCTAGATCGACGAGTAAGCACTGCGGCAGGAACTGGCATATATACATTCCGTGCGTGTGGTGGGCTGTACCACGCTCTTGACAATCTGGTGCCGGCTGATAATGGCCCTGGGCATTTGCAACTCTATATTTATGATACAGATCCAAACTTGGTTCACAGGGCTAATAGGTCTCCAGATCTTAATATAGACCTCATACGGCAGATTCTGAGAATACTACAGCGTAACCCTTATGCGCAAGTTTTTAAGAGCCTTGGGTCTGTTCCGAATCTACATGAGTATAGAATCTCGATAAACACGGATATCAAGTTGGATCAACGAAGGTACAATGCCCCAACAAGTTCCCAAGTGGCAGCCATATGGGTTGAAGGGAGTGACCCACATAACTGCTTTGACAGGAGTGTTGTTGTGCATGGAAAAACAGGAAAACGGCCCCTGTATATTAGAGCATACTATGGGTGCTATGAACCATTGTCATACCCACTATTCTTCCCACGTGGAGAGACTGGCTGGAATCGTTGCATGCCATATATTCGAGCCCCAGATGACACGGCCCAAAATTCAGTACATATGTCTGCACTCCAAGGAAACCAAGCCTCTGATTTGCACATAGGTATGATGTTCACTGTTATATTTAAATTTATGCTATTTTTGAATGATGATGAGAGCTTTTATGTATCAGTTGAAGACTTGATTAGAGAAAGAGAAGAACATGGTAATTTTGCAGCGCATGAAGCCGATAATCCTGCACCACAAGGAAACCAAGCCCCTAAATTATATACTGGTATGATGTAATACCATATAATTTATATACTTTCTATTTTTCAGGGGCTTGGTCAAAACTTGTGTTTTCATCTACATCTATCATATCTATCAGATGTGAACTTCATTAGAGAAAGAGAACAAGATGGGAATTTTACACCACATGAAGCCCATGGCACTGATTTACCTTCAGGTATTAATCATCATTCCTTATTCTTCAAATATTATTTTGTCGATCATTACAGGTCCACCCACCATATTGATATTGATGTTCTCAATCTTGTAGATGACAATGAGGATAACCCAGATGACGATTTTGGTGACAATGAGGTCAATGCAACACAATCCAGAAAATTTGTTAGCGCAAGGGAATACTACTGTTTCAAGCTGCAAGTCAGGAGGAAGCTTTTTAACATCGTCTTGTTTGGGGGGCGCTTTTTCCAACAGTGGGCTGTTGACATGTATATCAAGATTGAGACTATGCGGCTTGATTGGTACTCAAAGCCAGAAAATCAGAAGGTTATACGCGCTGACCTGTACCAGGTAGTGTGCTTGTGTTTATTCTAATACATCATAATGCAATGACATTAGGTTTGTTCCATGAGTTTCTATAACGTTCTATGCTATTATAGGGTCTTGTTGACACCGTCGTTGTCGGCGAGTCACGCGGAGATCGAATTGGCAAAAGAATTGTGCTTCCACGTACATTTCCTGGTGGTGATCGCGACATGCAGCGGAGGTTCTTGGATGCTATGGCAATAGTGCAGCGCTGGGGTAAACTGGATTATTTTATCACGATGACTTGCAACCCCTATTGGGAGGAGATAACCGAGAAACTGTTGCCTGGACAACTGCCGCAGGACCGTCCAGACCTGGTGGCGAGAGTATACAAGGCTAAACAGCGAGATATGATGGACTTACTAACTAAGGGTAAGCATTTCGGAGAAGTCGCAGCCTATGTACATGTAACTGAGTTTCAGAAGCGAGGTCTCCCTCATGAGCATATACTTCTAATCATGAAGTCAAAAAGCAAGTTAGCGACACCAGATGACTATGATCGAGTGATATGTGCAGAGATACCAGACTAAGAAAAACACCCCGTTCTACATGATTTGGTCGTCAAACACATGTTGCATGGACCATGTGGCGAGTTGAAAAAAAGTTGCCCTTGCATGATTGATGGGCAGTGTCGGTTTCATTACCCGCGAGATTTTTGTGATGCCACACAACAAGGGAAAGACTCATATCCCATCTATAGGCGGAGGGACGATGGGCGTCGAATTAGGATGAGAGGAGCAGATTTGGACAATAGGTGGGTGGTCCCTTACAACCTTTCACTACTTATGCGATACAACTGCCACATTAATGTCGAAGCATGCTCGAGCATCAAGGCAGTCAAGTACTTGTTCAAGTACATCTACAAAGGGCATGATCGTACATCCTTTGCATTCGAGCAGGAAATCATCAATGATGGTGGAATCATCAATGAAATCCGACAATATAGGGATGCACGCTATGTATCTCCTCCAGAGGCTATTTACAGGATTTTTGGTTTTAAAATGTTTGGTGTCCGTCCATCTGTGCTACAACTCCAGCTTCATTTGCCAAATATGCATACAGTTGCATTTAAAGCATGTGAAAATCTTGCAGATGTTGTAGCTCGACCATCTTCTTCCAAGTCCATGCTTACAAAATACTTTGAAATGAACCGGAAGTTGCCAATAGCACGAAAATGGTTGTATAGAGAGTTTCCAGAACATTATAGATGGATACCTGGAAATAAGAAGTGGCAGAATAGAAGAAATAAAAGATCACAGATTGGAAGACTTGTGCATGCACACCCTGCTGAAGGAGAGAGGTACTACTTGCGTGTGCTCCTAAGTCATGTCCGAGGTGCCACTTCATTCGATGATTTAAAAAACAGTAAACGGCAAGCCATGCAATTCCTTCAGGGAGGCATGTGAGCACTTAGGCCTCATTGAGCACGACAGGACTTTTGATGATTGCATGACGGAGGCAGCCACATTTCAGATGCCTTCTGCCCTGAGACGGTTATTTGCAACTATACTGGTGTTTTGCGAGGCAACAGAAATCCGGCAGCTGTGGGACAAACACCTGGCATCAATGTCTGAGGATTACCGTCTTAATCAATCCAATGAGGCAACACTTGAGCAGATGGTCCTCAGAGATATCAGGGATATGTTGCAATCCATGGGAAAAGATATTACAAGCTATGGACATCCGGATTTGGTTGAGAACGATGGTTCTTATGACGGTGAGTATAAAGAGGTAACAGAGGAGAGGCAAATCAGCATGGACAAAGAACACCTAGATTTATTTAGCAGTTTGAACAATGAGCAGCTGGCTGGTTTCAATGAAATAATGGATCATGTGATGAAACAAAAAAGCCAGATATTCTCTGTTGATGGTCCAGGAGGCACTGGGAAGACATACTTGTACAAGGAATTGCTTGCAAAGGTGCGTTCGATGGGCCAGATAGCGATCGCAACTGCTACATCAGGTATAGCGGCGTCGATAATGCCCGGAGGACGAACTGCGCACTCCATGTTCAAAATTCCAATCAAACTCACTGACAATAGCATGTGTAGTTTCACAAAGCAGAGTGGTACAATGGAGTTGCTTAAACAAGCGTCCTTGATAATTTGGGATGAGGTCGCTATGACAAAATGTCAAGCAGTTCAGACGCTTGATAGATCCCTGCAGGACATAATGGACTGTTCTTTGCCGTTTGGGGGAAAGGTTGTCGTATTTGGTGGGGATTTCAGGCAGGTCCTTCCAGTTGTGACACGTGGGACAAGAGCACAGATCACGGATGCTACACTTTTTAGATCCTATCTGTGGGAGAAGACCCGGAAGATACGCCTCACGCGCAATATGCGAGCACAGGCTGATCTTTGGTTCTCCGAATACCTCCTACGGATCAGCAATGGAACAGAAGAGACAATTGGCGACGACTATGTGCGTCTCCCTGATGACATTGTGATCGGCTATACCAAGGATGAGAAAGCTATTAACACACTCATCGACAATGTCTTCCCATCGTTGCATGCTAATGGTAGATCGAGAGAGTATATGAGCACACGTGCTATTCTTTCCACCAAGAACGATCATGTCGATCACCTGAATGACAAGATGATCTCTAGGTTTCCAGGCAAAGAAAAGTTATACCATAGCTTCGACTCCATCGAGGATGACTTGCAGAATAATTACACGATTGATTTTCTAAACTCGATCACACCAAATGGCTTGCCCCCGCATGTGTTGAGATTAAAGGTTAACTGCCCGGTCATTCTGCTCCGGAACATCGACCCTCATAATGGCCTATACAATGGGACACGACTTATGATTAGAGCCTTCCAGGATAATGCTATCGACGCAGAGATAGTTGGTGGTCAGCGGCTGGAAAGAGGGTGTTCATACCTAGGATCCCTATGTCGCCCTCGGAGGACATCTCACTTCCTTCCAAACTTAAGAGAAAACAGTTCCCCATTCGCCTGAGTTTTGCGATGACAATTAACAAGGCGCAGGGTCAGACTATCCAAAACGTCGGTATTTACCTTCCCGAGCCAGTATTCTCACATGGTCAGCTATATGTTGCATTGTCAAGGGGAGTGTCCAGAGAGACGACGCGAATTTTGGCCAAGCCAAACAACGAGGTTGATATTTCTGGGAAAAGCACCAAGAACATTGTCTACAGAGATGTTTTGGGGAGATGAGGCAGGTGCATTATTCCATTATTTATTTGCACCTTGTTATTGTATCTATAACTACTCATGGATCTAACTTTATTTGTTTTTATTTGCAGGTTTAGCGAAGGAGAATAAGCAGCAGAAGAGGAGGTAAGGTATATGAACACAAGGGTATCTTCTTCGATCGAGCAAAAGGTGAGAGCTTTGCTCTGCTTCTCCATCTGATCCCCCTCTGATATGTATGTAATGACCAGATGGGGTATGCACATGATATGTAATGATCAGATGGAGTAGGCATAGATAAAATAATAGTGCCTACACCTTTTTTCACATGATAAGAGCAAAAAGTATGCTACTGTGTTCTTTTTGAGCTTCCATGCAAAATATTTTTCTATGAGCAGAATGTGCTAATGTACTAATGTATTGCAATATTTCAGGGAGTTTAAGCGTGTCAGGTGAGAAACCTGCAAAGAAAAAAGGTTGAATAGACATTCATGCCAGGAAGAGGCAGAGGACAAATTGAGTGTCGAGGTACTCCGCGAGAAAGAGGAGAAAGAAAGGAGACAACACATGAAGAGAGGCACCTGAAGTTAAAATGATGCAGTCTTAATAACATCAACAATCTAGCATAGTTATTAGCTTTTGCTATTCACTCGCTGATTAGCCTATAGTTGAGCTTCAGCTAAGATTGTGCTCCACTTTTGGGCCATCAGATTTCCATGTTTTGATAATTCACCGAATGGGTTATGTTTTAATGTAACTGATTTGGTGTATGCAACTGTTCATGCATAAGAAAACTGAAGAACACACTTCAGTTCTGTTTATAATATATTTTAGCAGACTTGCTAAGTGATAATGTCAAGCATTATTACTACTATATTAAACATATGTCCAGGACAGAAGTTTGCTTTACCAGAAATATTTAAGCTTGCTGAAATAACTAGCATGTACTCATTGCAAAATTTTATTTTACACGTGAGCAGCAATAATATAATAATAAAACATAGTACGAAACTCACCACAGTGGAAATCTGCTATGTCACCGTTTTATCAGGCTCACATTTCTTGGAACAACTTAAAGCACTTCCCTGGCCCCTCTTGTCCAGCACGGCCACTGAGGTAAACTTTCTATATATAAAAAGGTAAGAGAAAACACACACAAAACCAAAGATACGTTCCAATGAGCTGAAACCAATATTTCTGTATAAAAATGTATTGCGAAAATAACTCCATTAATTTTGTATGCATGGGGTATAAAAAAGAAAACGAAATGCTTTGGGCCTGAGATAAATCCAAGGAAAAAAAGCATTAGGCCTAAGATAAATTAAAGGAAAGTGTGGGGCCTGAGATAACGCTCATGATTCCCTTTCCTCACGCTATGGAAGGAATTCCCGTGATTTCTGCCTTCCATATTGGTGGCAACAAACGATCTCTCGATCATCAAGAGCATAAAGAAGCAACGGGTTTTGCACCGTAGGGTTTCCTTCCACCTCTACTTCATCATCTCTCGCAAAGGACTGCTGCATCTCACACCCCTCCACCGCGCCTGCCTCCTCCACCGCAAGACTCTCCAGCATCTGTCCGTGGTGAACTACCATCGTCCTCCATGTCTGGGTCACAATCCCCGGTGGCCTGTGCCGATCAATCTCCTATCATCACGGTAATGATATGTCTCTGTAATTAAATCCTATTCATGATTTCACATCTACAAGGCAACATAGTAGGGATTCCAACAAAGTGAATCAACATGCCCTGTATGACCACACAAAATTGCCAAGATGCTTGACTATAGAAATTCTTTGGGCAACATCCACCTGATTACTTGAGAGAATAGTCACGCAAGTGAATGTCAAAATATGTGCACCCAGTTGTGATGTACTCCCTCTGTCCCAACATATAAAATTGTTTTTCAAGGTAACAGAACTTAGGGGCCTCATGTTAACAGCGTGACATTAATATGTGCTTGGTTTTCAGGAAAACATCGACGGGGGAGGCAAGGACGAGCATAAAACCAAAGACAAGGACAACACCGAGTCAACAAATGCAATAGAAGAACAAACCATCATCGATGATACAGAAAATATGCAAATTGATGAGGTCATAGCCTAAGACAAGCATACAAAACCCCAAGTCGACAAAGGCGGTTTTTATTTTGACATGTCACTATTATTTTTATTCTCCTGGGACAAAACAATATGTAGTTTGTAGAATATAATAATATCATGCCTATAATTCTTTACTCAACTTAATAATAATTGCTATTTTATAAGTACTGGATAATATTATATTATTGTGTGTTTCAGTTAGTAAGCGAGGAAGAACCAGATGGAATAGACGACAAAGACGAAGTAGAGAAAAATAATAGCATGCAGGCCACTGATTGCGAAGTGACAAAGGCATGCTTTCTTTTCAACTATCCCAAATAGTTCTAATTCTAATTATATTATATATCCTGCATAGGAATTATTCTTCTTTGTAATATTGCTCTCAGGAATTAAACTTCAAGGAAACAAGCGAACAAATGCAGCCACCTCAAGACGATAAATTAGCACAAACATTCAACACCAAAGAGGCAGAAACTATAGGGGACAAGCTGGCAGAATCAAATGAAATAGCCGACAAAGGAGAAGTCGAGAAAAAGAAGAACACGTGGAGCACTGGTTCCGAGGTGATAGAGGCATATTTTATTTTCCAACTATGTCTCAAATAGTTCGAATTCTAATTATATTATATCTTGCATACAAAATATTCTTTGTAATGTTGCTCCCAGGAATTAACCTTCGACGAAACAAGTGAACGAATGGGGCTAGCTCAGGATGAGGAATTAGCACAAACATTGGGCAACGAAGGGGCGGAAACTATAGGGGACACTCTGGCATAATCAAATGGAATAGCCAACACAGAAGAAGTGGAGAAAAAGCAGAGCACGCAGTCCACTGATTCTGAAGTCTCTGAAGTGACAGAGCCATCTTCTCTTTTTCAACTATGTCCCAAATAGTTCTAATTCTAATTATGTTATATCCTGTATACCGATTATTCTTTGTACTGTGGCTTTCAGGAATTATCCTTTGATGAAACAAGTGAACAAATGGTGGCAGATGAGGACGAAGATTTAGCACAAACATCCGGCATGGAAGGGCCACAAATAGGGAAGCCTATCCGACTACATAACAAACCCAAGAAGGCACCAGCCTATGTGGTGGCTCCAGAAGGCACGGACAAGTCCTTCTATGCCTTGCTTTTGCTACATTTATTTTCTTCGTTATTAATAAATGTTTTGACTTACATCATGATAGATTATGCCTGCACCGGCGATGATTGGTCCGTGATTGAAAATATCATGACTAAAGCAAGCGATAAAAGAAATTTAGTGAGCGTCAACGACTCATATCTCAAAAAATTACAATTAGTACGCCTTTTAACTGAAGGAGAATTTGTTGGCGACGAAGTAAGTATATGTAGCTTTATGAGAAGAGGATGTTATTAACATGAGTTCCTGTTATCTCTTAACCAAGGTGTGCACTTGATATTGTAGATCATAGACACATACATACATTGCATAAGTGCTAAACAGCATCTACATATGAGGTCAGGTGAAAGTGTGTTCTTAGAGAATGCATGCATCTCTAAGATGATAAAGGAATTTAGCTCTATACGGGATGACGCACCAAGATGGGTATTACAGAGAGCTAAAACTTATTTGGAACATGATATGGTGAGTCTCAGTTCCGTACATATTACTATGAATTCAACAGAGGACAAATGTTTGTATACATGGGACCTAAACTAGCAAAAAACCTATTTTCAGATATTCGTTCCAATTAACATTGAAGAGTTTCATTGGTACCTAGCAGTTATAAACATGGGGAAGCGATGTATCCAGGTGCTCGACTCGGTAGGCCCAGGAATGAACCGCAAAGACCTCACTGCTATGGTTAGTTATTAGTCCCACTGCACCATCTTTTGATAAGACAATTTTCTGTTATTCTTCGGTTGTGATGCTAATACTTTGTCATTTATTCATGCAACATCTGAAAGGACTGGAAAATGTATTCCAATATGCTAAGCTTCAAATGGAACTAAAATCTTATAAGTGGAAAGACTTAAACATCAGTGCATGGCCAAGGGAAGAGTGTATTAAGAGGAGACTGTAGACAGA
Organism: Triticum urartu; assembly: GCF_056163025.1. Taxonomy (NCBI): domain Eukaryota; kingdom Viridiplantae; phylum Streptophyta; class Magnoliopsida; order Poales; family Poaceae; genus Triticum; species Triticum urartu. The sequence goes on from NC_141875.1 coordinate 51,697,712, forward strand.
TGGGTATACCTTCTAACTCAAAGCAATCGACATTATGTGTTTTTTGTATGTCCCCATTAGTTGCATCACAAAAGAAATTTCTCCACAATAAGAATAAAGTATACAAGTTGAAAGGATATAGACTGCAGAATAAAATGAGGGTATGCACCGATTTGACGGGGACAAGCAGGGGTTGGAGAGACTAACCTGGACCCGGACGAGCGATGAGAAGCATAGGGAGGGTCCCGAGCAGCAGCACATCACGCAGAGGTCTTCGTAGTCATCCATGGAAGGAAGGAACTTCAGATCGCGAGCTCCTGCTCCGGACCGAATCGAACAGCCAAATAAAGTTGTGGTCGGAGAGCAGAGCATCCGGATCGAGGGGATGAGAGTTGAAACCGGACCTTGCTGGCGTCCCGAGCAGGGGGGAAGGGAAGTTCATGGCGCACGGGAGAAGGTGGAGACGCTCATGGCAGCGACGGCGAGTGCGTCAAGAGGAGGGAGGGCCCCGGCATCGCCGGCACGCATGCCGAGCTCGAGCGCCTCCTCGAGCACCTCGGCGACCTTATATGAAGAAGGGGCGGGGCAGATCAAGGGCCTGCGCGCCCGCTGCAGTGGTGACGGAGAGGAGGGGCGGGGCACATCACGGGCCTCCGCGGCGGCCGACAGTGGTGACGAAGGGAAGGGAAGGGGCACATCAGGGACCTCCGCGGCGGCTGGCAGTGGTGACGAAGGGGAGGGGCAGCCACCACAGATCGCCGGCTGTGGATGGGGAATCTGGCGTGTGCCAGTGAAGGAGGAGGGAGGGAGGAGGAAGAATGGGGAATCTGGCGTGTGCCTGTGAAGGAGGGAGTGAGGGGGCGGTGGAAGGTTCACTAACTGAGTTTTTTATTTAATACTCTACTACTTTACTAATCTCCACTATTAAGCACGTTTCGCAGAGGTATTATGAGTGAGTGCTGGGTTGTCCAAACCAAAATATATCAACTTCTTACATTATTGAGATTACATTCCCGAGAGGGATTATGAGTGAGCACAGGATTTTCTTTATCATCACTTCTTTGTTACAGTCATGATCATTTGATGATTTTAAAAGTCTTCTTATATAAATATATATATAATTGATTAAAAAAGTTATTGAATATCTTTAAATTTTGTAATCATGCAGTTCATCTTGTGGTTTGTGGATGGTTAATTTTATGGAGTACTTCACAGGAGAAATTTTGTCTGACTCTCCTACACAGGTATTTTTCGATGTGTATCATTATACTTACATTCTATGGTGTATCACTATTTAACTATGAGTTCTATTTTAGTAGGATCATATCACAGATTTTAGAACGAAACTAGCAGTCATTTTAGTGGACTCGAAATTGAATGATGATAATATAAGAAATCGAGACATTGAAGATGACGAAAACAACACAGATCCCACGGATTGTATGATTCTGGACACACCCCCTGAGAACCTCAAACCATCGAGTACATTGTCAGAAGTAGAGCTCATCTCGCAATCATTTATCCTTTCGCCCTCTCTCACTCCAACAAATGACGACTTAATAGATGAACTTTGTTTGTTCATCAGTATGGTTGATGATGTCGCTCTACTAGAGTAAGCCATATTTTTTAAGTTCATTTTGTATTGTAATAAATTACTGTGATTTTATTATAATTGACAGAATTTCAATTTTATAGAAGCGAATGGGTGAAAAGCTCTGATCCTTATCCCATTAGTTTGAATTTGAGACAAATAAAAAACATATTAAATAATGATGAATGCATGGATGTTGATTGCTTCAATATGGCTATACGGATACTAGCGCGCCACGAAGTCCAGCTTTTCAGAGACATTCCACGTCACTACATGGATCTAAATTTTTGTGTAAGTCATTATAATCCTGTATTACATTTTGCCTCATGGAACTAATATTTTCTTTTTCTTATTTTAGTCCATGTCCTACTATGCACGAGACTCACGTCATGGTGACAATATGGACATTGCTATGTTCAAATCGATGTTTGATAGCTGGCCAGACAGTAATGAGTATCATATTTCACAGTGCGATGCAGTAAGTTTTAAAATTTTAATTTATAACAATGGTTTGTCATGCCTTAACTAATGTTTTCTAAATTTTTAATCGTATGCATCGTTGCAGATTTTATTGCCATGGGATATTTGTGGGATATTTCTATTGTTTGTTCTCGATCAAAATAAAAAGGTTGTCTCAATTATGGATCCGATACCAATACCTATTTTGGGAAAAAACTATACTTAAAACTGTGGTCAACACCCTAAACCGTGCACTCCAAGTTGCAAACCCTGCATTCAAAGACGACATCTCTAAATGGGAATGCAAAGTTCCTGTTGTTCCAACAAACTCACATGGGTATGAATCTTTTCAATGCATTACAAGATTAATTGATTTATTCAATAGACAATGTAATATTTTTATAAATGCAGTGCTTTGTCGGGTTATTTGGTGTTCAATTTCATGCACTCATTGTGCGATGGACAGCTATATTTTCCCATACCCCAGGTTAGTATTTACACCATGCTTATTTGTATACACATTTCACATTATTTTGTTATAACAATGTTGCTTAATGCATATGTAGGATGATTTTGAACTGAGAAAGCAATTTTTGGTGCATATTTTAAAGTATGAAGATAATGAAGCTCAAAACAATATCCCATCAATTGAACAAAGCATCATAGATCGTATCAATAGATGGACCTTCATTGCTTCAAAAGATGGATCTTCAAGAGATGTATAGTTGTGGTTTCTAAAATATCTTTTTGTAACAAATTATAATACAATTATTATGTCATCGTGCATTTTATGTGAAGACATAATTCTGGATCACAAAATATGTCACTCTTTTGAAAATATATTTTAATAATATATTATATCAACTCATTTTGTTTGAGACGTGTGTTGCACGTGCATACTTACTAGTATTTGTTAACAGAATAAATTCACGCTAAGAAGGAATCAATCACAATCGGTCATCACCCTTTCTTTCCTATCTATGGATTGAGGAACCTCCTGATTTTATCCTCAGTAGTCTCGTGGGCGATTTAACTATTATTTGATTCAATATAGTCTTTTTCTCAAATAATGGCGAGATCGTTTACAATAAGATGAGAAATTATGTCCGGGATAGCATCTTCCCAAACATCAGAAGATTTACTAGTGAGAGATGATTTTGCTATACAATCAGCTACACAGTTTGCTTCCCGAGGGCACTTACTTACTGCATAATTTGCATTGTCCAGACCCATCTCTTTACTTTCTAGAAGGATAGCCGATTCGTTCCCAAGAAAGGTTTCAGAATTGTGAGGATCAACTGCATTTGAGCTATCTGACTCAATGTGGAGGCTGTTACAACCAATCTTGACTGCTAGATAGAAACCATTCCGAATAGCAATCATCTCTGCCGCATCCACTGACACCACATGCAGTATGAACCAGGCTGCAGCAGCTATAAACTCGCCATGTTCATCTCGTGCCACTGCTCCTGTACCTGCAGACATATTTTCTGTGCTAAAGGATGTATCAACATTAATCTTAACCACTCCTCTCCTGGGCTTGTGCCACATATGATCACGCTTTACCACCGGCTGGTAGGTGTTAGTGAACGAATAAAGTTTGTCGCTAGAACTCGTATTGATACTGCAGTTTGGTTCGGCTGTCGGACTATCTCGCCTTTTGACAATTTGTCGTCCCTGCCACCAGATGTACCAGCTTCCCACCATGGTTAACTCAGCCACAGACAATGTGTTTTTAGTATAATGTCTCTCTACAAGAGCAGCCATTGTGAATGAGCCCGACCGGTCCTCCGCTACAGCTTTCTGAACGTCTTCCTTAAGTCCCAGCTCCTTCCAGATATCCATCGCTCTTTCACGTGTAAATAAACAATGGTGTGCATCTTCAAAACCTGTATGGCATATCGGGCATTGTCCCCTGACAGGTATATGGCGACTTGCTAGGGTACCATAACAAGGAAGGACTCCTCTGATTACCTTCCACACAAGGTGCTTAACTTCCCAGGAATTCGAAGTTCCCATACACGCTTCCATATATCATTCGGCCGACTCCCTTGTGCTGCACTTTGATTTTCTATACGGCCAAACTGGTGTTGGAATTGTACATGATAGGCCGACCGTACAGTAAAAACTCTGGATCGGTTGTGATGCCATATACAAAGTCTTCCATCACCTGCACCCGGAGAGGGATTTGTAGGATTCTATATGAACATCAACTGGCCAGAAAACAGCCCGGATTAAGCTCTCATCCCACTGACCAGTATATGGGTCAATTAATTCCTCAACCTTGCTCAACATAGTTACTCCCCTTGGGCTATAATCTTCCTTGTTTCACTAGAAGGAATCCAAGGATCATTCCAGATGTTGATTTGTGAGCCCGTACCCACACACCAAATACATCCTCTCTTAAACGTTTGTATACTTGATACAATACTTTTCCAGGTAAACGATGAACCCTCAAAAAAGTCGACATGATGGCTTTCTCTTAAAAAAGAAAAACAACAATGCATGCCCGTTCGTTGGTACCGAACAGGAAAAAATGAGACATGTGTACAGGTGCCTCTGTTATGTGCATGAGTGGATGGTAGTTGCACTCAGGGACCCGGCCATACACCGACCAAATATTTGTAGGCTCCACTGGAACACATCCATGTTTTCGTTAAAGTTGAGGCCGGCTAGCTGACCTAGCTTGGAGATTGTTCCATTCGAGTAGTTTGGCGCCAATCAGCACGGTCCTGAAGTCAATGTACAATGGTCGGAGGTGTGACACCTAGCATTGTATGCTTGTAATTTTTTCAAACACCTCTCTAGGCACCTTGCACTGTGCATGGCCTTAGTTGTGTGAGACCTAGCCATACATTCTCCTATAACTAGGTTTTGGACCTTTTGGTATACAACTATTTACCCCAAATGTACCACCTTTTTTTCAAATGACCCTAAAGGTACCACCACTGAAGTTCGCGCTTTAGCTTTCGCCAAAAACTTTTAAACAGGAGAGTAACCCGGCTTGCTCTCCATCCGGAAGAGTGTTTTCGAATGTGGGTACTCCACTCTCGAAGCACTTAGCTTTTACCACATCCACTAGTAGAAAACAGGGCTTTGGTTCGGGCAGGGCAAGCCCATTAGTCCCGGTCCAGTCACGAACCGGGACCCATGGGGGCATTCGTCCCGGTTCTTTAGCCCAGGGGGCCGGCCGGGGCCTCGTGGGCATTGGTCCCGGTTCGTATGGACCCATTTGTCCCGGTTCTAGGCACGAACCGGGACCAATGGGCCTTGCTCCTGGCCCACAAACATTGGTCCTAGTTCTTAGCTCGAATCGGGATAGAAGACTGGGCTTTAGTCCCGGTTTCAGCCACAAACCGGGACAAATGAGTTGTCTATATATACCCCGTCGTCACAGCAGAGCACTCCACAGTGCTCTGTTTTTTCTGGCCGGCGAGGACAGAGCATTTGGGTGCTCTAGCTCACCTCCTATGCACATGAGGTGTTCGATGAAATGCACGAGCCACGCTAGTTAAGCTTTCTCCTCTCGAAGCTCGACCTCCAAGCTCCATTTTCCCCAAGATTTGTCTAGGTTTAGCGGTCCGTCACGTCTCGTTCCCGTTTTCACCGCTGTCGATCGCCCGCACCGATCTCGTTGCCTGCACCACCATGGTGAGCCTCCTGTTCTTATCTTCTTCTGAAAGAAAAAAATTCTTACTTTAGATAGATACTTGTCTAATTTTCTTATTTTCATTATTGCTTGTTATTATATAGTGCGATGGTTTTGGCATCCGCCCCCATCGGCTCTCGTCCTGGCTATGATTCGGATGTGGTATATATATATAATCTTTTATAACTATTTGGTTCATTTATTGTTTATGACAATTATGCCCATCAAGTTGACATAGATTTTATTTATGTAGGAGGTAGTTAAACCGGAAATTCCAACCGACCCTATTGTCGAGAGGTTAAATTTAGTTGAAGAAGAAAACAATTACTTGAAGGAAAAAATAAAAAAATTAAGGAGGAGAAGATGATATTGGAGTTGCATGTTGCGGATGTCGTCGATGATCATAAGATCAAGATGGATGCAATGCGGTTGAAAATTAGAAAGATTAGAAAATATGTCATTCATACCGAGGCTTGGTATCATTATGCCGTTGGATCAATTTTTACCTTGGTTGTGATTATGATCGCATTTGTTGTTGCATTGAAAGGTTTTACATAATTTCAATGTATGGTTTAACTAGATGCTCTGGAGAGCTATATGTTGTTCAATGAGAACTATGTATGTACTTTGTTTTTAATGTGATGATGAACTTTTATTAATTTGGTCACTTATCTATTCATAAGAGCTATATGTACTAAATTGATGATGTGGCTTTGAATGGTGCATTTTGAACACAGAAAAAGTTTGGAGATCAAATAAGTTCAAAAAAATGAAATCCCTTTGTAACGGACGAGCTTTCGTATGAAACCCTCATACTTTGAAAGAGATTGTCCGTTTTTGTACACGAAGTGCGTCAAGTTTTTGCCGTAACTCTCTCTATTTTCTTGCACATGCTACGTGGATGAAATGATGATACCATGCCAATTTTCAACCTTTTCAGAGTTCATTTGAAATGTTTTTCAATTTCAGGGTCTTATAGCTCAAAATAATCAGTAAATGCATGAAAAATAACAAATGAAGTCAGAAATGGTTGAATTTTAATGATGTGGCTTTGAATGGTGCATTTTGAACACAGAAAAAGTCTGAAGTTCAAATAAGTTCAAAAAAATGAAATCCCTTTATAACAGACGAGTTTCCATATGAAACCCTCATACTTCGAAACAGATTGTCCGTTTTGTACACGAAGTGCATCTAGTTTTTGCCGTAATCCTCTCTACTTTCTTGCACATGCTATGTGGATGAAATGATGATACCATGCAAAAAGAAAATTAACTAAAAAACTTTTATAAAACTCTAATAGCAAAAGGAATGAACTAAAAAGTTTTTATAAACCTCTAGTAGTTTTTAAACTAAAATTATATAAAATTCATGCCACTAAAATTATCAAAGTATTTTTTGTTCAAAACATGAAAAGTAGAAAGAAACAAAATAAACTATAATAAACAAGTAGAAACAAAATTACATAAATTAAAATGAAATAAAATAAATAAGTAGAAACAAAATAAAATAAAATAAAATTTAATAAAATAAATAAGTAGAAACAAAATAAAACAAATTAAAATTTAATATAATAAATAAGTAGCAACAAAATAAAATAAAACTTTTACAAAATAAAGAAGTAGAAACAAAATAAACTTTATAAAAGTAAAATAAATAAACTTTAATAAAATAAATAAACTTTAATTAAATAAATAAAAATAGCAACAATAAGTTTTTTGTTGTAAGTATAAACAAAATAAAATAAATAAAGCAACAAAAAAAAATTAGAAAGTGCCAACTACTAGGCCACCACGGCCTGAATACGACTAGAAACCCTACCATGGGCCAGGATTCAGGCACGCAGAAAGCCCAATAGGCCCATCAGGCATAGCAGTGACAATTAGGCCCGTAAACCTGCAATCGAGAGGAGCTCGAGAGGGGTGCGGCAGTGGGGCTTATAAACCACTCCGCGCCCCTCTCAACAAGCGAGGTGGGACTAAAGTTTTGGCCACGGGGAGGACGAGGCCTTTGGTCTCGGTTTGTGGCACTAACCGGTACCAAAGACCGCCGCTTCCCGCCCTTTGGGCTGCTGAAAAGAGACATTTGGTCCCGGTTGGTGGCACCAACCGGTACCGAAGGGGGGCATTGGTCGCGGTTGGTGCTACGAACCAGGACGAAATGTGTGACTATATAAGCCAACACTTAGAAAATTTTGCCCAACTGCTCCCATTCTCCCCCGACGCCGCCAACACGCTCCTCTCGTCGTCGTCGCCGACGCCGCACCCTGCCCGGCCGTCCTCCGCCCCGACGCCGCCCAACTTCGCCGCCGCCGACGGCCTCGACGCCAACTGCCCCTACGCCGGCCGCCGTGCCCTGCCACCCCTGTGAGCACACCTGCCGCTCCACGCGCCCTAGCGTGTGCCCGCCCCGACGCCGGCGCCGCTCCTCACGCACCTGCACCCCTGCCCTGCCCCGCCGGCGCCGCCACCGCCGTGCCCTGCCCGGCCCGCCCCTAGAGCTAGCTTTCCTTTATATTTTTTGTTATATATATATGCTATTTGTTTAGATGTTTTCAGATGTTTTTAGTTGTTCATAAAAGAAATTTAGATGTCAAAAATGTTTTTATGTTCATATATAGAAAGTTTTTATAAAAATGTATATATGTATGTATGTTATCTGTGTATATATGTTCATATATGTAAAAGTTATATTTTTAGAAAAGTTTTATCTATATATGTTCTCTGATTTAGTACATTAATTTTAGGTTAGTTTCATTTTTAGAAAAGTTTTATATATTTAGGAAGAAGTAAGAAGTAAGAAGAAGAAAAAGTTTTATATATGCAAAAGTTACATTTTTAGAAAAGTTTTATATATCTAGCTAGGAAAGGAAAGAAGAAGAAAAAGAATGAGAGGAAAAAGGAAAATAAGGAGAGGAAGAATGGAGAAGAAGAGGAGAAATACATAAGAAGAGAAAAAAATAAGAAAAAGAAGACGAGAAGAAAAAAGGAATAGAGGAGAAGAAGAGAAAATAGAATATTTTCTATTTTCTCTTCTTCTCCTCTATTCCTTTCTTCTTCTCCTCTTTTTTTTTCTTCATTGTCAATATACCCCGTCCCGATAACTTCGTTTAGTTTTAGGATTATTCTAGTTTATGTTTAGTTTAGGAAGAAGGAAAAGAAAAAGGAGAAGAAGAGGAGACGAAGAAGAGGAGAAATAAATAAGAAGAGGAAAAAAGGAAAAAAAAAGAGAAGAAGAAGAAGAAAAAAATAGAATATTTTTCTATTTTCTGTTCTTCTCCTCTTTTTTTTCTTTTTTTTTCTCGATCTTCTCCTCTATTCCTTTCTTCTTCTCCTCTTTTTATTTCTTCTTCGTCTTCTTATTTTGTATCGGGTATGTCATTGTCGATATACCCCGTCCCGATAACTTCGTTTAGTTTTAGGACTATTTTAGTTTATGTTTAGTTTAGGAAGAAGGAAAAGAAAAAAGGAGAAGAAGAGGAGAGGAAGAAGAGGGGAAATAAATAAGAATAGGAAAAAAGGGAAAAAAGGTCGACCAAAATTGTCGAGGACACCTAAACCCTAGATAAAAATATTATTGCACCATATTGGTAACTTTTTGTTCATTTCATGATATCTCAAGTAATAATTATGTTCTTTGTCTTGCAGGGTTTGGAAAAAGTTCACCGAAGAAGCTCCGGGACTGCCGAAGGAGCTGCGATATACATACCTGAAAGTAAGTACTACTAGCTAGCTAGTTCCGTGCATCTCCCATTGATTCTAGCTACTTTCATCAATGACATTTATAATGCTTCACTATCAGTTTGATTGACCTCTATTTCTCGTAAAGTGCTTGTGGCAGGAACAAGGGAATGATTACTGTGGATACTACGTGTGCGAGTTCATCTACAACGCGACTTTCAAAGATAAGCGTGGCTACTCTAAAAGACAATTTAATGTGCGTAAGCAATAATATTCACAATTTCATTTTATTACACCATCATTTCTGTTGAGTTTCATTCATATATATGTATTAACCCCCTTCTTCAAATTAGACGTGAGAGATGCGGAATGAACTCCTACCAGAAGATCACATGAAAGCAATTCAAGAGGAATTGGCGGGATTCTTTCTTGACCACGTCATCAATAAAGCCGGAGAATACCATGTGAAACTTGATTTCAGATGCTAGGGGATTGTAAGAGATCTTACATATTGTATATGTATGTAGCCAGTAGCGTCGGATAGATAATACGAAAACTTATTGTTCGACCAATCTCTCGGAGAAGGAGAGGTCGATCACTTCTCTCGGTATGCATGACGAACTTCTGTACTTAATGGTTTCCTTCATTTTCTTACTAGCTAGCGTGTCGAGGGCCTCTCTATACATATAGTACGTAGCGTCGACCAAGCACGAAGATAAGAAAGGACACTTCTCTCTATTAATTAATTAGCTATCTAACATAATATATGAAACACCTTAATTAACCATACAGAACCCCCAAATCCTCCCCCTTTCAGAAAAAAACCCAAGCCCTTGAAAAGCTGACGCGTGGATGCCTTTTGGTCCCGGTTGATGCCACCAACCGGGACCAAAGGCCCTCCTGCCTGGGCTCACAGCACCGGCCACGTGGAGGCCCATCGGTCCCGGTTCGTGTAAAAACCGAGACTAAAGGCCTTGGGCTTTAGTAACGACCCTTTAGTCCCGGTTCAAGAACCGGGACAAATGGGCCTTAAGAACCGGGACAATAGGCCCTTTTTCTACTGGTGATCTCATCTTCGGTGAGCATTTTAGAAAACCACTTGCTTCCAAGACTTATAAGTTGTGTATATCATTGCTATCCAAATCATGCCAAAGGTCCCCTTGGTCTTGACAACTAAGACTGACATGAGTCGGCCCGAGCCAGGTTCTGGCTCGCCAGAAGGACATAGCAAAATATGCAATAAAATCTAGGTGATTATGACTTGATATACCAACATGAGACGAACAACCTGGATGCGGCGGGCGTCATCAAGGGCCGAGGAATACGACACCGGGTGTTCTGGCCACTGCCAGAGATGTGCGGAGCTAGCAGTAGGGACACTTTTTGTAGATGTGGGCAGCGTACCATAGCACTGTGCGTTCGGAGAAGTGTAGAAATCCAAGAGAGAGAGAGAGAGAGAGAGAGGAAGTGTGAGCGGGACTAAGTTCGGGGTTGCGAGATCGCGCCGCCAAGCAATGGGACACATATGTAATTTCTGGCATTGAATTCCACTAAATATTAGGCGAAGGTTGGTCGTTAGATGAAATCATTGGACGATGAGGATTAGCGCTAAATGTGTTTAATGTTCAATGTTGCAGAAGCGACGCGGATCATGGGAAGCCAAGATAGTTCTATCTCTGCCCTTTGTGCTTTTTTATATATATGCTACTTTCGACTTAGAAATGTGTTTAGCGCAAAACACATTTAGTGCTAAACATCGAAGTGACAGGTAAGATTGTTTGGATCCCCCCTCTCGTACTTTTATACTTCCTCCGTCCCATAATATAAGAACGTTTTTGACACTATACTAGTGTAAAAAACGCTCTTATATTATGGGACGAAGGGAGTAGTTTATAGTTTAGATTTAGATTTGGATGCTCTTATATTATGGAACGAAGGGAGTAGTTTATAGTTTAGATTTAGACTTGGATCACTTGGAAATGTTTTCTTCTTCCTTGCTAGGAGCATAAAATAAAATTGGGTCATCTGTTCTGTTAGTGATAACAGAGAGTTGATAATTTCCTTCTTATATCTTATATATGAGTTATCCTCTGTAACACTAAGCTCCTTAGTTTTTAAGGCCTCACAATCAATTGAGGTTTCCAACTGTAATTGGTTCACCTGATTTTGTCTGAGTCAACAATTTCTTAAAGCTCTCTCATTTAACTATTTTATACTACACTGTGCTTCCTAATTGTTAAGGTCTCACTATTAATTAAGGTCTTCGATTTAGATCTAGATCATCCAATTTTGACTGGATCAACAATTTCTCAAGAAGCTCTTTCATTTAATTATTTTAATCACCATATTCTCTAATTTTGAAGCTCTTTCATTCGTTTGAGGTATTCAATTTTGGATTTGTGGTTTATGATTTTTATCGGGTCAATGATTTTTCAAATCAATCAGCAGCAACTGACCTATAAAAACATATCAACCCCGTGCACTCTTCCACCACCTAGAAGAAAAAGCATCACCATGTGATACGATAGCACCAATATAGTACATGCAACCACATACGCGGAAATTTTCTCATATAAATATGAGTTGATTAGCGGATAACATAGAAAAGTTAATCTCATTTCTACAGCCATAGAAAAGTTATTCACACAACCATTGTGACAAAAATTATGTCCATATGCCAACATGTATCAAAGACAAATTGGTTGGTATTTTTTCATGCCATTTATTATGATTGCTTCTGTACAAAACATAACAATATTAAATTTGAGATAGCTATTTTATATATGAGCATGAAAGTAAGCAGTGGAGAAATTAAACGATTACTAGCAAATTATGGTAGGTTTCATGTTGAATGGCATGCCAAAATTTCCATAACTTATAAATTTGTAGATGACAACTAAAATCATTTTCTGAATGTATATATTTTCCAAATATATATATTTGTATATGTCCAACACTACAAGAATAATAAACACGTGCTTTCAAAGAAATGCTTAATTTTTTTTTTGCGAGGGAGAAATGCTTAAATTTTGCATGAGTAAACTCATGAACCTCAAAAGTTTGTGCTGCCTGGAGAAAGAGAGAAGAGAGAAAGAGAGAAATAGTATCCACGGTCTTAGAGAAAACAATTTGTAGGACGTGATGTTCCTTTGGCGAAAAGAAATTTCCTATTGCATCCACCATTTTACATATAAAAACTTTTATTCCGAAGAAAAAAGGTCATCAGTTTCTTACAAGAAAAAAGATCATGTAATTATTGAAATTGCTAGCCCGTGCTGTAGCACGGGTCGATGACTAGTGTATCTAATCTGAAACAAGAACAAAGGCTAATTAGTTGTTGCACTCTCCCGGCAGCTGGGCGTACGCCTTGTCCTTGTTGGTACAGTAGTCGTAGGTCATGTGCTTGCTCTTGGCGTCCTTGTAGGCCTCCCACTGCGCGGGCGTCAGGCTCTGGATCGCGTTCCACGACAGACCCGGCGAGCCACACTGCGCGCCTCCGGTGGCGGGGCAGCCATCGACGTCGAAATCCTGAAACACAGTGGTGAACGGCGCACGGTTATAGTCGACCCTGTATTTGCCATTGTCCGTCGCCCAGTCGGAGCCGTCCCAGATGCTCGCCCGGATCTTGAACGGCCTCACCGGGAACAGGCTAGGCGCGAGGTTCTTCAGCACCCGTATCGGTGTGTCATCGACGAACACCCTATGATCAATTGGGGTACACGTGATATATCATTGATCCACTCAGCACATGGCAAAGTTAGGGACTAGCTAGGGGATGATTGATGGGCTTACACGAGCTGGTAGGTGTTCCAGAGTATCTTGTAGTTATGGAAATCGGCTCCCGGGTCGAACCAAAGCTCGGTCCTCTGCTCCCTGTCGCCTTTGCCGTTTAGGAAGATGTTGGTCTGGAGAATGATCGGCTTGCCGTCCACGTTGCCCAGGAACTCCAAATCCACCTCATCGTGGTCACCTTGCTCGGGTTCCGTCGTGAGCTAGACGTACAAGATACATTTATATCTGACTTCTAGTATTCATCATCTAACTAAAGGAAGTGGCTAGCATATAACATATGCAACATGTAGAAACCACATGTTGCAACACTCACATAGAAGGCCGTGACGACTCCGGCACTGTACCCGGGCGGTGTCTTGATCCTCATGTGGAAGAACCCTGAACCATACGCCTCCTTGGAACTAAATCCAGCCCCTGCATTGCCCAGGACGGAACAAGGAGACAAATTTTTGGGTCAAATCGGGTCAAGTATCATACTGTGTAGTGGGGGAAAAAAGATGATCTATATGTACCGGAGCTCTTATCCAAGATGATGCGAACTGCTGTCCCCTGATCAACTAGGTGATTACCATCTGTACCTCCTACTGCCACGAAGTTATCGTTGAACACTGCCGCAAGCGCTGCCGGGCTAAGCACCAAAGAGAGGAGGGGGAGGGTGAGGAAGAGAACCCATGGCTGCAAACTGGAAGCCATTGCTAGCTGCATTGGACAAGAGAGCTATCTACGTGTGTGCTTCCTGCTTAACCAAGAGCTCGTCTCACACCGCCTCAACACATTAGACCATAGCACTTATATAAGCTAGATGTGGCACACTCATGTTTGTACAAATTAGGGGCTATTCAATTTTTTAATCGACTAAAAATAGTAGTAATTGACTTGTCAAAATATAGTAGTAATTATTATAAAAATATTAGGCAAAAAGCAAATTGTTGAACATTAGAAAACATTTAATAGCCACGCACTAGAAAATAATACATATCTTGAAGAATGTTTCTTGCTATAATTGGATTATTCTCAAACATTGCACTTTTGGCATACAATAAATTGATGTTATGTATTTTTTGATATTTTTAAGAAAATTGCCACACTAGTTTATTGGCAATAACATTTTGCTATATTTGTCGTATTACCATTAATTTATTGTGAATTACTGCCTATTATTTTAGAGTTCTTTTATAGTACATCAAGTCAATTTGGGTAATTTATTTTTATGGTTGGACAGCCCAGATGAGGCAATAGGCAATACTATGCCAAATTTCTGGTACTATAACGAGTATTCAGGGTTATATTTGATACTTCACCATACATTCTCCTATAACTAGGTTTTGGACCTTTGGTAGTACAACTATTGACCCCAAATGTACCACCTTTTTTTTTCCCGAATGACTACCACCACTGAAGTTCGTGCTTTAACTTTCACCAAAAACTTCAATACAGGAGAGTAACTCGGCTTGCTCCCGGGAGAGTGTTATCGATTGTAGGTACTCCAAGCGTTTTTGCCACATCTCATCTTCGATGAGCATTTTACGAAACCACTTGATTCCAAGACTTACAAGTTGTGTATATCATTGTTATCCAAATTATGCACCCTAAAGTTCCCCTTGGCCTCGACAATTAAGACTCACAAGACTCGGCCCGAGGCTCTAGCTCGCCTTTTCTCAAGAAGGGTGTGGCAAAATACAAGTGATTATGACTCGATATACCAACATGAGAAGAACAACCTAGAGGCGGCGGTTGTCGTTGAGAGCTGAGGAAGACGATAGCAGGTGTTGCAGCCGCGACCAGAGAAGTGCGGAGCAGGGGGCGGGAAACTTTTTTAGATCTGAACAGAGTGATAGCATTAATCTTGATATGCATAGGTTAGTTAGTGGCATAGCCGCCGCGTCGTGTAGATCATAGAGTCAGTACTTGGTTAGTTGATGTGTAGCCGAGTCAAGTGCATGCGTTTAGAGGTTGTTAGCTAGCGTGGTGCGTCTGTGTATGCATGTTGGCCTAGTCTTGTGCGTGAGTGGCATAGGAACCGGGCAGGCTGTTGCTCCCGTAGCGTGTGTGCACGTGTGCTACTTAAACAGATGTAGGTGGTAGAGCCAGAAGAGCCGAGTGTAAGCCATGTAGCCATTGTAAAGAAAAAAAGATTGGGGCGTTTGAGCGTCCGTGGCGGCGTTCGTCGCCGGCCAGAAAATCTTGTGTTCACTGTTCTTCTTCTTCCACCTCCGTTCGAGTGAGAGGAGAGGTAGCTAGAGGGTTGCGGTTTCAACAATTGGTATCATGAGCTGGTTCATCTTGGGTGTCGTCCCCTTGCCGGAGGCGTGTCGGCAGTGGCGGCGTTCGCCGGCAGCAGCGCGATGAAGCTCCGGGCTGTGTGTCGGCCTGTGGAGGTGCGCGGCGCTGCGGCTGCCATGGTGGACGCAGAGGCGGCGCGCGGTGAGTCCACGGCGTGTGCTGTGGTCGGCCTCGTCGGGCGTGTTGGGTGCGCGCGGGACGTGCGGGACGCACTGGTGCGGTCTGGCTCGTCGGACGCGTCGGATGCGCGTGGGACGTGCAAGGCGCAGAGGGACGCCAGGCGTGTTTCGCCGGCAGAGAGGAAGCTCGGCGAGTGTCGCCAGAGTCGTGACGGAGTACGGTGCGACCGACTTCGGTGCGCCAGGTCGGGTCCACGGGCTGGCTCACGGTTGTGACGACGACAACAAGGCGAGCTACATCAACTCCGGCAACGGCAGGCACACGACACGTCGCAGCGGGCGCGAAGGCGCGTGATGATGTCGAGCGAAGGCATTCAAGACGACGGTCGACGGCAAGGCATGTCAAGATTAGGAAGGAAATTGATAGCATTAATCTTGACATGCATAGGTGATACGTCCATTTTGCATCATGCTTTTATATCGATATTTATCGCATTATGGACTGTTATTTCACTTTATGTCACAATACTTATAGCTATTCTCTCTTATTTTACAAGGCTTACATAAGGAGGGAGAATGCCAGCAGCTGGAATTCTGTGCTGGAAAAAGGAGCAAATATTAGAGATCTATTCTGCGCAACTCCAAAAGTCCTGAAACTCCACGGAACATCTTAAAATAAATAAAGAAAAATCCTAGCCAAAGATGAAGGCCAGGGGGCCCACACCCTGCTCACGAGGGTGGGGGGCGCGCCTCCCCCCTAGGGCGCGCCCCCTACCTCGTGGGCCCCCTGGTGGCTCACCACGTCCATCTTCTTCTATATGAAGTCTTTCGATGAGAAAAAATAGGAAGGAACTTTTCGGGACGAGACTCCGCCGCCACGAGGCGGAACCTTGGCGGATCCAATCTAGAGCTCCAGCAGAGCTGTTCTGCCGGGGATACTTCCCTCCGGGAGGGGGAAATCATCACCATCGTCATCACCAACGCTCCTCTAATCGGGAGAGGGCAATCTCCATCGACATCTTCACCAGCACCATCTCATCTCCAAACCCTAGTTCATCTCTTGTATCCAATTCTTGTCACAAAGTCCGGGATTGGTGCTAGTATGTTGCTAGTAGTGTTGATTACTCCTTGTAGTTGATGCTAATTGGTTTATTTGGTGGAAGATTATATGTTCAGATCCTATATGCATATTATTACCTCTCTGATTATGAACATGAATATGCTTTGTGAGTAATTACGTTTGTTCCTGAGGACAAGGGAGAAGTCTTGCTATGAGTAGTCATGTGAATTTGGTATTCGTTTGATATTTTGATAAGATGTATGTTGTCTAGCCTCTAGTGGTGTTATGTGAACGTCGACTACATAACACTTCACCATTATTTGGGCCTAGAGGAAGGCATTGGGAAGTAATAAGTAGATGATGGGTTGCTAGAGTGACAGAAGTTTAAACCCTAGTTTATGTGTTGCTTCGTAAGTGGCTGATTTGGATCCACATGTTTCATGCTATGGTTAGGTTTACCTTAATACTTTTGTTGTAGTTGCGGATGCTTGCAATAGAGGTTAATCATAAGTGGGATGCTTGTTGAAGTAAGAACAGCACCCAAGCACCGTCCCACCCACATATCAAATTATCAAAGTGTCGAACGCGAATCATATGAACGTGATGAAAACTAGCTTGACGATATTCCCATGTATCCTCGGGAGCGCTTTTCCTATTATAAGAGTTTGTTCCGGCTTGTCCTTTGCTACAAAAGGATTGGTCCATCTTGCTGCACTTTATTTACTTTTGTTACTTATTGCTCGTTACAATTTATCCTATCACAAAACTATCTGTTACCACTTATTTCAGTACATGCAGAGAATACCTTGCTGAAAACCGCTTATCATTTCCTTCTGCTCCTTGTTGGGTTCGACACTCTTACTTATCGAAAGGACTACGATAGATCCCCTATACTTGTGGGTCATCAAGACTCTATTCTGGCGCCGTTGCCGGGGAGTGTAGTGCCTTTGGTAGGTGGAATTTGGTAAGGAAAAATTTATATAGTGTGCTGAAATTTACTGTCACTTGTTACTATGGAAAGTAATTCTCTGAGGGGCTTGTTCGGGGTTTCTTCACCCTGTCCAGTAGAGCAAAGAGTTGCTCCTCAACCTACTGAACCTATTGAAAATGAAACTCCTTTTGAATTTCCTTCGGGTATGATGGAAAAACTGCTAGCTAACCCTTTTACAGGAGATGGAACAAAGCATCCTGATGAGCACTTAATATATGTGGATGAACTTTGTGGATTATTTAAGCTTGCAGGTATACCCGATGATGTTGCTAAGAAGAAGGTCTTCCCTTTATCTTTGAAGGGAGACGCATTGATATGGTATAGGCTATGTGATGATATGAGATCATGGGACTATAAAAGATTGAAGCTGGAATTTCATCAAAAGTATTACCCTATGCATCTTGTTCATCATGATCGCAATTATATATATAATTTCTGGCCTCGCGAAGGATAAAGCATCGCTCAAGCTTGGGGGAGGCTTAAATCAATGTTATATTCATGCCCCAATCATGAGCTCTCAAGAGAAATGATTATTCAAAATTTATATGCTCGGCTTTCTGATAACAATCGCACCATGCTCGATACTTCTTGTGCTGGCTCTTTTATGATGAAGACTACTAAATTCAGATGTAATTTATTGGATAGAATTAAACGCAACTCTGAAGATTGGGACCTCGACGAAGGTAAGGAGTCAGGTATGACACCTAAGTTTGATTGTGTTAAATCTTTTATGGATACCGATATATTCTGTAAGTTTAGCACTAAATATGGACTTGACTGTGAGATAGTAGCTTCTTTTTCTGAATATTTTGCTACTTATGTTGATCTCCCTAAGGAGAAGTGGTTTAAATATCATCCTCCCATAGAAGAAAAAGTAGCTGCACCTATTAAAGTTGAAGAAAAGACTGTCACTTATAATGATCCTATTGTTCCTACTTCTTATATTGAGAAACCACCTTTCCCTGTTAGAATAAAGGATCATGCTAAAGCTTCAACTGTTGTTCGTAAAATCAATATTAGAACTTATACACCTCCTGAGCAAGTTAAAGTAGAACCTAATATTGCTATTGTTAAAGATCTCTTGTCTGATAATATTGATGGGCATGTTATTCAATTCGAAGGTGAAACTGCTAGAATTTGCTAAACCTTGTGCTAAAGATAAACATAGACCTATGGTAGGCGTGCCTGTTATTTCTGTTAAAATAGGAGATCATTGTTATCATGGCTTATGTGATATGGGTGCGAGTGCTAGTGTTATACCGCATACTTTATACGAAGAAATTAAGAATGAAATTGCACCTGCTGAGTTAGAAGGTATTGATGTCACAATTAAACTTGCCAATAGAGATACTATTTCACCAATTGGAATTGTTAGAGATGTTGAAGTCTTGTGTGCGAAAACTAAATATCCTGCTAATTTTCTTGTTCTTACTTCTCCGCAAGATAGTTTTTGTCCCATTATATTTGGTAGACCCTTCTTAAATACTGTTAATGCTACCATAGATTGCACAAAGAATGTTGTTACTATTGGCTTGGATGATATGGTTCATGAGTTTAATTTCTCTAAATTTAGTAAACAACATCATGAGGAAGAATTACCTAGTAAGGATGAAATTATTGGTCTTGCTTCTATTGCCGTACCTCCTAGTGATCCTTTAGAACATTATTTGCTAGACCATGAAAATGATATGTTCATGAATGAAAGAAGGGAAATAGATGAAGTATTCTTTAAACAGGAACCTATTCTGCAACATAATTTGCATGTTGAAATTTTAGGGGATCCTCCTCCACCCAAGGGTGATCCCGTGTTTGAGCTTAAACCTTTGCCTGATAATCTTAAATATGCTTATCTTGATGAAAAGAAGATATATCCTGTTATTATTAGTGCTAACCTTTCAGAGCATGAAGAAGAAAGATTATTCAAAACTCTGAAGAAGCATCGTGCTGCTATTGGATATACTCTTGATGATCTTAAGGGCATTAGTCCCACTCTATTTCAACATAAAATAAATTTGGAAGCAGATGCCAATCCAGTTCGTGATCCTCAACGACGTCTGAATCCTAAAATGAAAGAAGTGGTAAGAAAAGAAATACTAAACTTCTAGAGGCAGGTATAATCTATCTCGTTGTTGATAGTGAGTGGGTAAGTCTTGTCCATTGTGTCCCTAAGAAGGGAGGTATTACTGTTGTTCCTAATGATAAAGATGAATTGATTCCACAAAGAATTATCACAGGTTATAGGATGATAATTGATTTCCGCAAATTAAATAAAGCTACTAAGAAAGATCATTACCTCTTACCTTTTATTAATCAAATTCTAGAAAGATTATACAAACATACACACTATTGCTTTCTAGATGGTTATTCTGGTTTCTCTCAAATACCTGTGTCGACTAGAGATCAATCAAAGACTACTTTTACATGCCCTTTTGGTACTTTTGCTTATAGACGTATGCCTTTTGGTTTATGTAATGCACCTGCTACCTTTCAAAGATGCATGATGGCTATATTCTCTGACTTTCGTGAAAAGATTTGTGTGGTTTTCATGGATGACTTTTCCGTCTATGGTTCCTCTTTTGATGATTTCTTGAGCAATCTTGATCGATTTTTGCAGAGATGTGAAGAAACTAATCTTGTCTTGAATTGGGAAAAGTGCCACTTTATGGTTAATGAAGGTATTGTCTTGGGGCATAAAGTTTCTGAAAGAGGTATTGAAGTTGATAAATCCAAGGTTGATGCTATTGAAAAGATGCCATGTCCCAAGGACATTAAAGGTATAAGAAGTTTCCTTGGTCACGCTGGATTTTACAGGAGGTTCATTAAGGACTTCTCAAAAATTTCTCGGCCTCTGACTAATTAATTGCAAAAAGATATACCATTTGTCTTTGATGATGATTGTGTAGAAGCATTTGAAATACTTAAGAAAGCATTAGTCTCTGCACCTGTTGTTCAGCCACCTAATTGGAATTTACCCTTTGAAATTATGTGTGATGCTAGTGATTATGTTGTAGGTGCTATTCTAGGGCAAAGAGTTGATAAGAAAATAAATGTTATTCATTATGCTAGTAAGACTCTAGACAATGCTCAAAGAAATTATGCTACTACTGAAAAAGAGCTCTTAGCAGTTGTATTTGCTTGTGATAAGTTCAGATCTTATATTGTTGATTCTAAAGTAACTATTCAAACTGATCATGCTGCTATTAAATACCTTATGGAAAAGAAATATGCTAAACCTAGACTTATTAGATGGGTTCTCTTGCTACAAGAATTTGATTTGCATATTGTTGATCGGAAGGGAGCTGAGAACACCGTTGCAGACAACTTGTCTAGGTAAGAAAATATTCTTGATGACCCACTACCTATTAATGATAGCTTTCCTGATGAACAATTAAATGTTATAAGTACTTCTCGTAGTACTCCATAGTATGATGATTATGCTAATTATATTGTTGCTAAATTTATACCACCTAGCTTCACATACCAGCAAAAGAAAAAGTTTTTCTATGATTTAAGACATTACTTTTGGGATGACCCACATCTTTATAAAGGAGTAGATGGTGTTATTAGACATTGTGTACCTGAGCATGAACAGGAACAGATCCTATGCAAGTGTCATTCCGAGGCTTATGGAGGACACCACGCTGGAGATAGAACTGCACATAAGGTATTGCAATCTGGTTTTTATTGGCCTACTCTCTTCAAGGATGCCCGTAAGTTTGTCTTGTCTTGTGATGAATGTCAAAGAATTGGTAATATTAGTAGACGTCAAGAAATGCCTATGAATTATTCACTTGTTATTGAACCATTTGATGTGTGGGGCTTTGATTATATGGGACCATTTCCTGCCTCTAATGGATACACACGTATTCTAGTTGCTATTGATTACGTTACTAAGTGGGTAGAAGCTATTCCAACTAGTAGTGCTGATCATAACACTTCTATTAAAATGCTTAAGGAAGTTATTTTCCCGAGGTTTGGAGTTCCTAGATATTTAATGACTGATGGTGGTTCACACTTTATTCATGGTGATTTCCGTAAAATGCTTGCTAAATATGATGTTAATCATAGAATTGCATCTCCTTATCACCCTCAGTCTAGTGGTCAAGTAGAGTTGAGCAATAGAGAGCTCAAATTAATTTTGCAAAAGACTGTTAATAGGTCTAGAAAGAATTGGTCCAAAAAACTTGATGATGCATTGTGGGCTTATAGAACTTCATATAAAAATCCTATGGGTATGTCTCCGTATAAAATGGTTTATGGAAAAGCATGTCACTTACCTCTCGAACTAGAACATAAGGCATATTAGGCTATTAAAGAGCTCAACTATGATTTTAAACTTGCCGGTGAGAAGAGGTTATTTGATATTAGCTCACTTGATGAATGGAGAACCCAAGCTTATGAAAATGCCAAGTTGTTTAAAGAAAAAGTTAAAAGATGGCATGACAAAAGGATACAAAAGCGTGAGTTTAATATAGGTGATTATGTATTGCTATACAACTCTCGTTTAAGATTTTTTGCAGGAAAATTTCTCTCTAAATGGGAAGGCCCCTATGTTATCGAGGAGGTCTATCATTCCGGTGCCATAAAAATCAACAACTTTGAAGGCACACATCCGAAGGTGGTAAACGGTGAAAGAATCAAACATTATATCTGAGGTAATCCCATAAATGTTGAAACCAATATTATTGAAACCGTAACCCCAGAGGAATACATAAGGGACACTTTCTGGAACGTTTCAGACTCCGAAAAGGAATAGGTATGTGGTAAGGTAAGTAAACTGACTCCAAAACAATTTTTAAGGCAATATTTCTCCATTTTGGAATATTTAGAAAAATAGAAAAATAAGTAGCAGTCTGGGAAGGACACGAGGGCCCCACGAGGGTGGTGGGCGCGCCCCCTACCTCGTGAGCACCTCGTGTGCCTTCCGGACTCCGTTTTCTTGCACGTTACGTATTTTGGTCGGTAAAAATTCATTATATATTCTCCTGAAGGTTTTGACTCCCGTATCACGCAATTATTCTCTGTTCTGGTTTCGAGCTGTTTTTCTGACAGATCTAGATCATCATGACGTCCCCAAGTGCTTCCAAGGACAAGTTCTTCGAGAAGGTTATCAACCCTTACCTCGCGGAGGTGATGCGACACCCTCAAACCATTGAGATGCGTGATGGGTTGTTGCACATCCGCGATGTTGAGGGACCAAAGGGAACCGGAAGCATGGAGACGAGGATCGAAGCAATGGAGCAACAAGTTTTCAAGTGCCAAGGGATGGTGGAGTGTGGAATCAACGCTAGGCACACGATGCTCGCGGAGTTCACTAACAACTACAAGCCGGATGCCAAGAACATCGAGGAGGCCATCTTCAAGCTATATGAGAAGATCGAGCGCTTCCAAGTCCAAATCTATGACCTGCAAAATCAAAACTGTGAGTAGGAATATAGATTCAAAAGAATGAGCTTGGCTGCAGATTCGAGGATTCCGAAGACTCGATCATCCTTCTATGATGGTGAACCTATGCCTTGGAAGATGGATGACAAGCCTGCATCATCAACAACACCTCCACCTTCTTCACCGACAAAGGAGATATAATCACATGGGTATGGGCACTCCCCTTGGCAACTGCCAAGCTTGGGGGAGGTGCCCCGGTATCGTATCACAATCACAAATCCTATCTTTACCGTTTTTCTTAGTTCGATCCTATTAGTAGTATCTTGATCTAGTAGAATAAAGTTTATGGCCTGATCTAGTTTTGAGTTTGCTTTATGATCTCTCTATGTAATCGAGTCCGTGAGCTATATATAATAAAGATTAGTGTTGAGTCAAGGGCTTGATTATTTTGCCATGATCTTGGGCGAATAAAAGAAAAGAGAAAAAGAATAAAAAGAAACAAAAAGTTCATATTGATCTTATTGAGAGTAATGACTTCACATAGAAAGAGTATGATGATTAAAAGTTGTTGGGAGTTGGCAGACATAGCTTTGGTCATTGTTGCAATTAATAGGAAGTAATAAGGAAAGAGAGGTTTTCACATATAGATATATTATCGTTGACATCTTTTATGATTGGGAGCACTCATTAAAATATGACATGCTAAAGAGTTGATGTTGGACAAGGAAGACAACGTAATGAGTTATGTCTTTCTTATATATGCGATAAAGTATGTTGTGATGGATCCTCTAACTTGTTGAGCTTGCCTTTCCCCCTCATGCTAGCCAAATTCTCAGCACCAAGTAGAAATACTACTTGTGCTTCCAAATACCCTTAAACCAGTTTTGCCATGAGAGTCCACCATACCTACCTACGGATTGAGTAAGATCCTTCATGTAAGTTGTCATCGGTGCAAAGCAATAAAAATTGCTCTAAATATGTATGATTGATTGGTGTGGGAGAAATAAGCTTTATACGATCTTGTGATGTGGAAGTAATAAAAGTGACGGACTGCATAATAAAGGTTCATATCATAAAGGGCAATATAAAGTGACGTTCTTTCGCATTGAGATTTTATGCATCCAACCATAAAAGCGCATGGCAACCTCTGCTTCCCTCTGTGAAGGGCTTATCCTTTATTATTATTATCTACCTTATGCAAGAGTCATGGTGATCTTCACCTTTTCTTTTTCATTTTATCCTTTGGCAAGCTCAGCATGTTGGAAAGAACATGATATATATATATATATATATATATATATATCTAATTGGATGTAGGGGAGCATGAACCATTATTGTTGACATTACCCTTGAGGTAAAAGGTTGTGGGGCAAAACTATAAGCCCCTATCTTTCTCTGTGTCCGACTAAAACTCCGTAACCACAAGTATTGCGTGAGTGTTAGCAATTATGGAGGACTAAATGATAGTTGAGTATGTGGACTTGCTTTTTAGCTCTGACATAGATTCTTTCCGATGTTATGATAAATTGCAATTGCTTCAATGACTGAGATTATAGTTTGTTGGAGCACAATAAGGTTTATGATTTATACTTTTGCATTGTGAA
Source organism: Triticum urartu (assembly GCF_056163025.1). NCBI lineage: Eukaryota > Viridiplantae > Streptophyta > Magnoliopsida > Poales > Poaceae > Triticum > Triticum urartu. The sequence continues at coordinate 51,722,301 of NC_141875.1, forward strand.
TAGATCATCACTTGAACATAAGTAATCATATGACAAAATCTATATATGTTGCTGTTATGAGAATAATCATGATGCCTTCATGTCCGTATTTTATTTTTTATCGACGCCTCTACCTCTAAACATGAGGACATATTTATTGTTATCGGCTTCTCGCTTGAGGACAAGCGAGGTCTAAGCTTGGTGGAGTTGATACGTCCATTTTGCATCATGCTTTTATATCGATATTTATCGCATTATGGACTGTTATTTCACTTTATGTCACAATACTTATGGCTATTCTCTCTTATTTTACAAGGTTTACATAAGGAGGGAGAATGCCGGCAGCTGGAATTCTGGGCTGGAAAAGGAGCAAATATTAGAGACCTATTCTGCACAACTCCAAAAGTCCTGAAACTCCACGGAACATCTTAAAATAAATAAAGAAAAATCCTCGCCAAAGATGAAGGCCAGGGAGCCCACACCCTGTTCACGAGGGTGGGGGCGCGCCCCCTACCTCATGGCCCCCCTGGTGGCTCTCCGACATCCATCTTCTCCTATATGAAGTCTTTCGATGAGAAAAAAATAGGAAGGAACTTTTTGGGATGAGACTCCGCCGCCACGAGGCGGAACCTTGGCGGATCCAATCTAGAGCTCCGGCAGAGCTGTTCTGCCGGGGATATTTCCCTCCGGGAGGGGGAAATCATCACCATCGTCATCACCAACGCTCCTCTCATCGGGAGAGGGCAATCTCCATCAACATCTTCACCAGCACCATCTCATCTCCAAACCCTAGTTCATCTCTTGTATCCAATTCTTGTCTCAAAGTCCGGGATTGGTGCTAGTAGGTTGCTAGTAGTGTTGATTAGTCCTTGTAGTTGATGCTAATTGGTTTATTTGGTGGAATATCATATGTTCAGATCCTATATGCATATTATTACCCCTATGATTATGAACATGAATATGCTTTGTGAGTAATTACGTTTGTTCCTGAGGACAAGGGAGAAGTCTTGCTATGAGTAGTCATGTGAATTTGGTATTCGTTTGATATTTTGATAAGATGTATGTTGTCTAGCCTCTAGTGGTGTTATGTGAACGTCGACTACATAACACTTCACCATTATTTGGGCCTAGAGGAAGGCATTGGGAAGTAATAAGTAGATGATGGGTTGCTAGAGTGACAGAAGCTTAAACCCTAGTTTATGTGTTGCTTCGTAAGTGGCTGATTTGGATCCACATGTTTCATGCTATGGTTAGGTTTACCTTAATACTTTTGTTGTAGTTGCGGATGCTTGCAATAGAGGTTAATCATAAGTGGGATGCTTTTTGAAGTAAGAACAGCACCCAAGCACCGGCCCACCCACATATCAAATTATCAAAGTATCGAACGCGAATCATATGAACGTGATGAAAACTAGCTTGACGATATTCCCATGTGTCCTCGGGAGCGCTTTTCCTATTATAAGAGTTTGTTCCGGCTTGTCCTTTGCTACAAAAGGATTCAGCCATCTTGCTGCACTTTATTTACTTTTGTTACTTGTTGCTCATTACAATTTATCCTATCACAAAACTATCTGTTACCACTTATTTCAGTACTTGCAGAGAATACCTTGCTGAAAACCGCTTATCATTTCCTTCTGCTCCTTGTTGGGCTCGACACTCTTACTTATCGAAAGGACTACGATAGATCCCCTATACTCGTGGGTCATCAATAGGTTAGTTAGTGGCATAGGCAGCCGCGTCGTGTAGATCGTAGAGTCAGTACTTGGTTAGTTGATGTGTAGCTGAGTCAAGTGCATGCGTTTAGAGGTTGTTAGCTAGCGTGGTGCGTCTGTGTATGCATGTTGTCTTAGTCTTGTGCGTGAGTGGCATAGGAACCGGGCAGGCTGTTGCTCCGGTAGCGTGTGTGCACGTGTGCCACTTAAACAGATGTAGGTGGTAGAGCCAGAAGAGCCGAGTGTAAGCCATGTAGCCATTGTAAAGAAGAAAAGATTGGGGCGTTTGAGCGCCCGTAGAGGCATTCATCGCCGGCCATAAAATCTTGTGTCCAGTGTTCTTCTTCTTCCACCTCCATTCGAGTGAGAGGAGAGGTAGCTAGAGGGCTGCGGTTTCAACACAGAGAACTGTACCACTGTGCTTTCGGGAGGAGAAGTGCAGAAATTAAAGAGAGCAGAGAAAGAGAGCGCGCGGGGGGGTGACCATGATGAATTCCTCTTGGTTTGTATTACGGTAGGTCATGTTGGCATGCCAGATCAAGTTGGACCTCATGCATTCATAATATTCCGTCCCACCGGTACAAAGTGGGGGGACCAACACTCTAAGTCCTGAACCTTCGTGTCAGACTGTCTGATTTATGATGCAGGTGCCACATCAAAGTTGTGCATCGGGTATTTAAACATCACATCACCCTTTCATACATATATTTGGGCCACATGCATTTCGGATGGTGTTCTGACCCTCCTCATGCGGTCTAGAGTGTTGACCGACGGTGAGAGGGTTGACCATGGTGAATTCCTCTGGGTTTGTTTTAGGGTAGGTCATGGTGACATGCCAAACCAAGTTTAAGAGCATGTATTCATAAGATTCCCTCCCATCAGCTCAAAGTGGGGGACCAACACTCAAAGTCTTGAATCTTCCACCAGACTGTTCCTTAGGGCATCTCCAATGCCGACCCACAAATTCCTCGGGTACATGTCTGTTTTGACATCCGGACGTAGTCCGCGGACATGATGCGGGGGGGGGGGGTGCCAACCAATGCTAATTACAAGTATCCGGTTGGGAGAAGAAGAAGTATGCGGGGACCATACATGTGGTGGGATATTTGTGGTTTAGTGTCCGGTTGAGAGGAGAGAGAGAAGATGGGGACCATTGTAACACCCACGATGCGGCTATATCTCCCACGTGTCGGAGCACGACTTAGAGGCATAACCACATTGTAGGCATGTCGCAAGAGGGGTAATCTTTACACATCCCATGTACTGAATAAGAAAGAGGTACCGAGTTGGCTTACAATCGCCACTTCACACAATACATAAATATAGCATTACAACATCTAGAATACAAACAAGGTCCGACTACGGAACCAAAATAAAAGAAGACCACCCCTAATTCTAGATCCTCGATCGCCCCAACTGGGCTCCACTTGATCAACTGGAAACGAAACAAGACTACGATTAAGACCTTCATCGAGCTCCCACTTGAGCTCAGTTGCGTCACCTGCACTAGTGTCATCGGCACCTGCAACTGGTTTTGGAAGTAAACTGTGAGTCACGGGGACTCAGCAATCTCACACCCTCGCGATCAAGACTATTTAAGCTTAAGGGTAGGGAAAAGGTATGAGGTGGAGCTGCAGCAAGCACTAGCATATATGGTGGCTAACTTACGCAAATGAGAGCGAGAAGAGAAGGCAAAGCACGGTTGTGAACTAGAAGTGATCAAGAAGTGATCCTGAAACTACTTACGTTCAAGCATAACTCCAACTCCGTGTCCACTTCCCGGACCCTGCCGAGAAGAGACCATCATGGCTACACACGCAGTTGATGCATTTTAATTAAGTTAAGTGTCAAGTTTTCTACAACCGGATATTAACAAATTCCCATCTGCCCATAACCACGGGCACGGCTTTCGAAAGTTCAAAACCCTGCAGGGGTGTCCCGACTTAGCCCATCACAAGCTCTCACGGTCAACGAAGGATATTCCTCCTCCCAGGACAACCCGATTAGACTCGGAATCCCGGTTACAAGACATCTCGACAATGGTAAAACTAAACCAGCAAAGCCACCCGAATGTGTCGACAAATCCCGATATGAGCTGCACATATCTCATTCTCAGGGCACACCGGATGAGCCAGACGTTGGGTTGGCATAAACCCTGGTTGCCCAGGGGGCGTCGGACATCGCTCAGGTAGGACCAACACTTAGAGAAGCACTGGCCCGGGGGGTTAAAATAAAGATGACCCTTGAGTCCGCGAAACCCAAGGGAAAAAGGCTATGTGGCAAACGGTAAAACCAAGGTTGGGCCTTGCTGGAGGAGTTTTATTCAAGGCGAACTGTCAAGGGGTTCCCATTATAACCTAACCGTGTAAGGAACGCAAAATCAAGGAACATAACACCGGTATGACGGAAACTAGGGTGGCAAGAGTGGAACAAAACACCAGGCATAAGGCCGAGCCTTCCACCCTTTACAAAGTATATAGATGCATTAAGGTAAACAAGATATAATAATGATATCCCAACAATAAACATGTTCCAACAAGGAACAAACTCCAATCTTCACCTGCAACTAACAACGCTATAAGAGGGGCTGAGCAAAGCGGTAACATAGCCAAACAACGGTTTGCTAGGACAAGGTGGGTTAGAGGTTTGACATGGCAATATGGGAGGCATGGTAAAGCATGTGGTAGGTATCGTAGCATAGGCATAGCAAAAGAGCGAGCAACTAGCAAGCAAAGATAGAAGTGATTTTGAGGGTATGGTCATCTTGCCTGCAAAGTTCTCCGAGTTGACGAAAGCTTGATCCTCGTAAGCGTACGCAATGGGTTCCTCAATCACGTACTCGTTCCCGGCTCTACCCAAAGCAAGAACACAAGCAAAGGGAACCACGATCAACCACGGTGCAATGCGCAAGCAACATGATGCAAAACATGGCATGATATGCAGGATGTGATATGGAATGCATATGCATGCTCCAAACAAGCATGGCAAAAGTGCAAAAGATATCAGGTTCACAAACTTAGAGGAAATAACAGCATGTCAGGATTTAACACCAGGAAGCAATGTTTAGAGCAAGATAACAACATGCTACAGGAACATATCATGGCAAAGCAAGACATGGCATGAAACTACTCAAAGCATATAACAAAAGTCCCTTACTGACCATAAGCCAAAAAGGATCAGAAGATATGATGGCACCCATATGAACATAACAAGTTTCGTTAACAGATTCAGACTTAGCACAAGACTGGACATGGCATAAACAAAGTTACATAGGCATGTTTGCGAGCTCGATGCACTCACCATAAGGCATTGCATGAAAAACTAAGCATACACCTGGCAAGAAGACATGATAAATAAGCTAATCATGGCAAGAGCACTCTCATAGCATGCATGGATCAACTACAACAACCTCGGCAAAATTGATTAACACGTAAACAATCTGCCAGGAACATTTTATAGCAAAAGTAGAGCAAGATTGAGTCATGCTAGGGCACTCCATAATTGCAAACAAAGACATGGATGGATAGAGTATAACAATATCTCAAAATCATCCTTACTGAACATGCTCAAAAGAGGCATGGATCACTCTGTAGCAACATGAATACATGGCATACAAATATCATCAGGAAAATGACTTGGAAGAATTCTAAGTCCCTGAAATCAGCAACATCATGAGAGCTACTTTGCGTGCTTGTGCTAGTCACCACATTGATCACAAAAATACGTGGCATACACCCCTATAAAGATGGCATGACATATAACAAAACACATGTAGGGCTCAAGTTCATAGGAGGCACACATTAAACATGGCAAAAATGACAAATGTCCAATATCTGATAAGAATCTGAAACTAACATTACATAGCACTCTTGCAACAGCGTTTAGGGCATCAAGATGAACTCAAATGAACATGGTGCAATGGAATGAAATGAAGTGCTCATCCAGACGAACAATTTGATATGCTACAGGCCCAAAACGGAGCCACGGATGCAAAGATATGATGCGATGAAGTATGCTAAAAACACTAAAAACTTAGGGCAAAAACCAGGTCAACCCTAATTTCGGATCTGGATCTGGATCTGGGCACCCTTCCCGAGGTTGGTCGGAACAATGCGGGGCGGCGGCCGGAGCTCGAAGGAGCTCGCCGGAGTTGTTGTAGACGGCGGGGCACCGTGGCCGGAGCTGAGGGAGGACGAGGCGGCGAGGTCCGGTGGCGGAGCGAAGGCAGCCGGCGGGGAGGTCCGGCGCGCGTGGGCGGCGAGGGGCGGCGAGGAGGCGGCAAACGGCGCGGCGGAGCGGCGAACGGCGCGGTGGAGGCGGGCGGCGCAGGGCGCGAGCGCTGGTGGCGGGCGGCTCGGGCCGCGGGGGCCTGCCCCGGGCCGCGCGGGCCGGCGAGGTGGGAGGCAGCGGCGGGCCACGTGGCGGCTCGCGGTTGGCTGGGCGCGGCGGCGCGGGCGAATCGGACACGTCCGGCCGGTGGAGAAGTGTCCGGCGGCGCGAGAAGGACGAAAGTTAGGGTTTGACTGCAAGATTTTCGGAGGGGGTCTATATTTATAGGTAGAGGGAGCTAGGAGGCTCCAAATTGAGCACGGTTTTCGGCCACGCGACCGTGATCGAACGACCGAGAGGATGGAGGGGTTTAGCTGGGCTTTGGGCCACTTTGGAGAGGTGTTGGGCTGCAAAACACATGAGGCCCTTACGGTTCCTCGGTTAACCGTTGGAGTATCAAACGAAGTCCAAATGGCACGAAACTTGACGGGCGGTCTACCAGTGGTGAACCAAGGCCACTTGGAAAATCTCTGTCCAATCCGAGAACGTTTAACACCCGCACACGACAAGAGACAAAAGGGGACGCTGGAGGACATAGGAGTGTCGGATCGCAAAACGGACAACGTGGAAAATGCTCGGATGCATGAGACGAACATGTATGCAAATGCGATGCACATGGTGACATGATATGAAATGCATGACACGCAAACAATTGACGAGGCAACAACAACGAATAACTGGAAGACACCTGGCGCATCGGCCTCGGGGCATTACAATACTCCACCACTACGAGAGGATCTCGTCCCGAGATCTAGGATGGCACCGGAGGGAAAAGGAAGAGGAAGAGAAGAGGTAAAACTAAGTTGCTTCTTTTACAAACGAGTGAAACCAAAGAATCTTGAAAAGTTGAACAACTTGAAAGGAATAATACCACGGAGGTGATCGAAGTTGAAAAACACTCTGTTAGTAACGAGGAACAAGGAAGAACAAATTCGGAAAGCACTCCGGTTGAAAAGAGATGCAAGACTTGATAAGGCGAAAAGATCTTGCACAAAGGACAAAACACTCCGGTTAAATTGATAAGCAAGAAAAGAACACGATCCTGAGAGAAAAAAAACAAGAAGATGGGTTGACGAGAGCAACATCACAATGGCTCCGGAATGAAAGAGTAGAAGTTGGATCGTCGGAACAAAAGAACGGAGAAGAAAACCACATCTTCTACCTCAAATGAGCTTGAATAGCATCTTTAGGAGAAGGGTCGAACGGAATTGTTGGAAAACCAACAGCGAAAAGAGTAAGCTTGTTGTGGGCTTATAGAAAACATCTCGAAATTATGAGGTGAAATTCTGCCACTAATGGAAACAATAGATTGGATTGATATAAACAAGAAGACGAGAAACTTATTTCGCCGGGAGGATAGATGAAGAACTTGGGTCATTTATGAGCACCATAAATAGCAACAATCCTTAGGGAAGGCTTTAGGTGAAACATGACACAAGATAACTCCAACGAAGAGGTTGATGGATTTAAAATACCTCCTTCTTAACAACATGTGAGATCATGAAACATGAACTCAAATTATCAAGAATGACATAATACCACCTCCAATGATACGGTAGAAAGAATTGCACTCCGGATTGCAAGATGAAGAATGCTTGAGCTCCTCTGAAAAGAATCTTGATGAACACTTCGAGAAGGAATTTAATCCTTGATGAACCATCATGTAGTGCCTCCATGAAGAACTCCGGTAATAAAAGAATGATCAAAGGAGATGAAGGATGAAAAAATAAGGTTGAAGCCTTGCAATGATTAGATGAAGCTTCACGACGAGATAAAGTGGAAACTTGGAACACCGGAAGAAAAGATAAAGCATCTCGAAGCAAGAATGTGATATGATGAACCACTCCGGAAAGCAGGAATTTAATTTACTCGATGAAACAAGAATAAGAATTACATTATGCTTATCCTTCACCAATTTAAATTGATGACAAGCAATGGATTGCATACAACCTATTCTCGTAGAAGGGATTAAGATAGATATAGCGCAAACTTGAGGAGGTCTTCAAGAAACCAGCGGTAGGATTTGGAAAACAACGAATGACTTGATATGATGACAAAAGGAAAGTAATCTTTGAATGGACCACCGTAAGAATTAGAAATGAATGAAGTAAAAGGGATGAATCACTGGTAATATTTGGAGAAACGAGAGCTGGAAGATGGAATGAATAATCCTGAAATGATGGCCTTCGGAGAATCAAACTGAAAAGACTCCTGAAATGCTCCAGATGGATGAAAAGAATTCTCACAGTCGAAAACAATTATGAGAGGACGGCATCAAGCTAGAATCACGAATCTTTGAGAGAAAGGATAAGAATTGTAGGAAAACTCTACTTCGGTCTTCAAATCCTAGAATGACGACGAGAAACACCACCAAGAATTGTTTAGACACTCCGGGATGACGAATAGAAAGGTTGAGCCAACGGTGAAAAGAATATGAAATATCTTGGGGAAAGACATATGACTGATGATAATTCATTCTTACGTCAAACTTTGAAAAGAAATTTGAGGATAGCTCCGGGAAAATAAGAAAAGTCAGGTAAGATCCTAGGAAAAGACCTGTGGGTTAGGGCCCACTCAAAAGAAACACCATTGAAATGATTTGAAGAGAGATTGCACTGGTTGAGTTAAATGGCTTGAATGAGATAACAACCTTGAGATATCTTCAACGATTGAGAATGGCAGTGCGAATCTTTCAAGATATCTTCAGTACTCCGGAACAAATGAATAGCGAGAAGTAGATGATTAAGAGGTGCACTGGCATGAGAAGGTATTTGAAATGAGGGAAAAGGATATGATCAACACCAAAGCTTGAATTGAATCCACCGGAGGAAAAAGAGAGCAAGAATGATAAGCTTGTGGAGCATCTTCATGAGAACCACCGGGTAAGAACATTGACTGAGAAGAACGAAGAGACTTCACATCAATAAAAGGATACTTGATTAAGAAATCTTAGTCCTTGAAGAAAAAGGGTGGGAGGGCGGGAAAAACAAAGACAGGTTGGGACGGATGAAACAAACCACGTTGAGAAGACTTGAGTTGATCTTGCGGTTGTTGAAAGTGATCGGATCCATTTGAAGAGAAATATGCCAGTTGAGAAGGATTGACATGACAATCTTGATTATCAAGAAGGATTGGTATTCACATAGAAATATGAGAACACCACTTAGGAAAGGTATGGAATCAACACTTGACATTGAAGCAACTCGAATACCACAAACCAAAACAAAACAAAGGATTGGCTTGCAGAAAAAGCCGGAACAAACATATGATAGAGATTTCATCCGAAGTTTTTGTGGTGGGGCCCACACGGGCTCGATCGTACAGCACCATCATGTACAAGGCAGTGCACATGACATACGAAGCGTCCCCGAGTCAGCATAGCCAAGGACTCTTTAAGACACAACGAGACCACTGTAAAACCAACCGTGGATAGGCGGACCACTAGACGTCGAACCCCAATTTCATATCATACATCTTTCGGAAAGATTTCCTAGGAGCTACTTGAATTCCCACTTATAAACTCCCAAAACTTTCCGGTTATGCAATCAGGTGTTGGGGATACAGGGGAAGCATAATATCTCACCCAAAACTAGCAAATCATACATCTAGTTGTATCCATCCTTCAACACATAACCAAGAAATCTTCGGAAATCATTTACCTCAACCTTCGAAAAGCATCCGTTATACGAGTTATGTCAATACTCCCGAACTCCCGCCCCAGTACTGTGTGGCGTCGAGGTTATCTCACCAACAACTGCATAAAAGAGATTTTCGATGTCGGCGAAACTCAGGTATTCCAGAACTGCAACGATAAAATTGTGACGACAACACCTCGCAGCTCAACTCCCCGGGACACTGCCACAACCCCTAAATGTCAGGAGGCACCAAGAACAATGTTCTCGTCACAAAACCATCGGAACGATTCTAAGATACCTGCGTGATCCTAAAAAAATAGTTAAATTTTGAGAAGAGAAGAGTCAAAACTCTACGTCAGGATGCCTCACCAGAGCGAAGAAGGGACTGAAGAGTAAAAAGAATCCTACTCTCTGATATATATAATCCTAAAAGACTCAAAACATTTTTCTAGACTCAACAACGCCAGCGATTCGATCAAGCAGGGGTCTCCTAAGTCGGGGAAGGCTCTGATACCAATTTGTAACACCCACGATCCGGTTATATCTCCCATGTGTCGGAGCACAACTTAGAGGCATAACCGCATTGTAGGCATGTCGCAAGAGGGGTAATCTTTACACATCCCATGTACTAAATAAGAAAGAGGTACAGAGTTGGCTTACAATCGCCACATCACACAATACATTAATATAGCATTACAACATCCAGAATACAAACAAGGTCCGACTACGGAACCAAAATAAAATAAGACCACCCCTAATGCTAGATCCCTGATCGCCCTGACTGGGCTCCACTACTAATCAACTGGAAACGAAACAATACTACGATTAAGATCTTCATCGAGCTCCCACTTGAGCTCAGTTGCGTCACCTGCACTAGTGTCATCGGCACCTGCAACTGGTTTTGGAAGTAAACTGTGAGTCACAGGGACTCAGCAATCTCACACCCTCGCGATCAAGACTATTTAAGCTTAAGGGTAGGGAAAAGGTATGAGGTGGAGCTGCAGCGAGCACTAGCATATATGGTGGCTAACTTACACAAATGAGAGCGAGAAGAGAAGGCAAAGCACGGTCGTGAACTAGAAGTGATCAAGAAGTGATCCTGAAACTACTTACGTTCAAGCATAACTCCAACACCGTATTCACTTCCGGCACCCCGTCGAGAAGAGACCATCACGGCTACACATGCGTTTGATGCATTTTAATTAAGTTAAGTGTCAAGTTTTCTACAACCGGATATTAACAAATTCCCATCTGCCCATAACTGCGGGCACGGCTTTCGAAAGTTCAAAACCATGCAGGGGTGTCCCAACTTAGCCCATCACAAGCTCTCACGGTCAACGAAGGATATTCCTCCTCCCAGGACGACCCGATCAGACTCGGAATCCTGGTTACAAGACATCTCGACAATGGTAAAACTAAACCAGCAAAGCCACCCGAATGTGCCGACAAATCCCGATAGGAGCTGCACACATCTCGTTCTCAGGGCACACCAGATGAGCCAGACATCGGGTTGGCATAAACCCTGGTTGCCCAAGGGGCCCCGGACATCGCTCAGGTAGGACCAACACTTAGAGAAGCACTGGCCCGGGGGGGTTAAAATAAAGATGACCCTTGAGTCCGCGAAACCCAAGGGAAAAAGGCTAGGTGGCAAATGGTAAAACCAAGGTTGGGCCCTGCTGGAGGAGTTTTATTCAAGGCGAACTGTCAAGGGGTTCCCATTATAACCCGACCGTGTACGGAACACAAAATCAAGGAACATAACACCGGTATAACAGAAACTAGGGCGGCAAGAGTGGAACAAAACACCAGGAATAAGGCCGAGCCTTCCACCCTTTACCAAGTATATAGATGCATTAAGGTAAATAAGATATAATAATGATATTCCAACAATAAACATGTTCCAACAAGAACAAACTCCAATCTTCACCTGCAACTAACAACGCTATAAGAGGGGCTGAGCAAAGCGGTAAGATAGCCAAACAACGGTTTGCTAGGACAAGTTGGGTTAGAGGTTTGACATGGCAATATGGGAGGCATGTTAAAGCATGTGGTAGGTATCATAGCATAGGCATAGCAAAAGAGCGAGCAACTAGCAAGCAAAGATAGAAGTGATTTCGAGGGTATCGTCATCTTGCCTGCAAAGTTCTCCGAGTTGACGAAAGCTTGATCCTCGTAAGCGTACTCAACAGGTTCCTTGATCACGTACTCGTCTCCCGGCTCTACCCAAAGAAAGAACACAAGAAAAGGGAACCACGATCAACCACGGTGCAATGCGCAAGCAACATGATGCAAAACAAGGCATGATATGCGGGATGTGATATGCAATGCATATGCATGCTCCGGAAGGAAAAGATTGAACCAGGCCTCAACTTGGCAAACCAAGAGAGCCACTGGAAAGATGAGATGATTTCGATCGAAATCGATATAAAGATCACCGGAATCGGATGCAAGTTTTACAAATGGCAAGCAAAACAATAATGGCATCAATCTGCGATTAACAGCACGATGCCATCTAAATGCATCAAGAACAATAAGCTACTGTACTCTAACATAGCAATAAAGCACATGGCAGTGATCCACTCAAGATGCTTGACAAAAGATGAACACTGAGCTACGGCTAAATCACACAATAGCAGGCTCAAACAAGCATGGCAAAAGTGCAAAAGATATCAGGTTCACAGACTTAGAGAAAATAACAGCATGTCAGGATTTAACATTAGGAAGCAATGTTTAGAGCAAGATAACAACATGCTACAGGAACATATCATGGCAAAGCAAGACACGGCATGAGACTACTCAAAGCATATATCAAAAAGTCCCTTACTGACCATAAGCCAAAAAGGATCAGAAGATATGATGGCACCCATGTGAACATAGCAAGTTTCGTTAACAGATTCAGACTTAGCAGAAAACTGCACATGGCATAAACAGAGTTACATAGGCATGTTTGCGAGCTCGATGCACTCACCACAAGGCATTGCATGACAAACTAAGCATACACCCAGCAAGAAGACATGATAAATAAGCTAATCATGGCAAGAGCACTCTCATAGCATGCATGGATCAACTACAACAACCTCGGCAAAATTGATTAACACGTAAACAATCTGCCAGGAACATTTTATAGCAAAAGTAGAGCAAGATTGAGTCATGCTAGGGCACTCCATAATTGCAAACAAAGACATGGATGGATAGAGCATAACAATATCTCAAAATCATCTTTACTGAACATGCTCGAAAGAGGCATGGATCACTCTGTAGCAACATGAATACATGGCATACAAATATCATCAGGAAAATGACTTGGAAGAATTCTAAGTCCCTGAAATCAGCAACATCACGAGAGCTACTTTGCATGCTTGTGCTAGTCACCACATTGATCACAAAAATACATGGCATACACCCCTGTAAAGATCGCATGGCATATAACAAAACACATGCAGGGCTCAAGTTCATAGGAGGCACACATTAAACATGGCAAAAATGACAAATGTCCAATATCTGATAAGAATCTGAAACTAACATTACATAGCACTCTTGCAACAGCATTTAGGGCATCAAGATGAACTCCAATGAACATGGTGCAATGGAATGAAATGAAGTACTTATCCAGATGAACAATTTGATATGCTACAAGCCCAAAACGGAGCCACGGATGCAAAGATATGATGTGATGTAGTATGCTAAAAATACTAAAAACTTAGGGAAAAAACGAGGTCAACCCTAATTTCGGATCTGGATCTAGATCTGGGCACCCTTCCCGAGGTTGGCCGGAATAGTGCGGGGCGGCGACCGGAGCTCGAAGGAGCTCGCCGGAGTTGTTGTAAACGGCGGGGCACCGTGGCCGGAGCTGAGGGAGGACGAGGCGGCGAGGTCCAGTGGCGGAGCGGAGGCAGCCGGCGGGGAGGTCCGGCGCGCGTGGGCGGCGAGGAGGCGGCGAGCGGCGCGGCGGAGCGGCGAGCGCTGGCGGCGGAGGCGGGCGGCGCGGGCGCGAGCGCTGGTGGCGGGCGGCTCGGGCCGCGGGGGCCTGCCCCGGGCCGCGCGGGCCGGCGAGGTGGGAGGCGGCGGCGGCCCACGTGGCGGCTCACGGTTGGCTGGGCGCGGCGGCGCGGGCGAATCAGACACGTCCGGCCGGTGGAGAAGTGTCCGGCGGCGCGAGGAGGACAAAAGTTAGGGTTTGACTGCGAGATTTTCGGAGGGGGTCTATATTTATAGGTAGAGGGAGCTAGGAGGCTCCAAATTGAGCACAGTTTTCGGCCACGCGATCGTGATCGAACGACCGAGAGGATGGAGGGGATTTAGCTGGGCTTTGGGCCACTTTGGAGAGGTGTTGGGCTGCAAAACACACGAGGCCCTTACGGTTCCTCGGTTAACCGTTGGAGTATCAAATGAAGTCCAAATGGCACGAAATTTGACGGGCGGTCTATCGGTGGTGAACCAAGGCCGCTTGGAAAATCTCGGTCCAATCCGAGAACGTTTAACACCCGCACACGAAAAGAGACAAAAGGGGACGCCGGAGGACATAGGAGTGTCGGATCGTAAAACGGACAACGGGGAAAATGCTCGGATGCATGAGACGAACATGTATGCAAATGTGATGCACATGATGACATGATATGAAATGCATGACACGCAAACAACTGACGAGGCAACAACATCGAATAACTGGAAGACACCTGACGCATCGGCCTCTGGGCGTTACAACCATGCATGTGCGGATGGGAGGACAGAGGGAAGAGATAGACCATGCATGTGGTTGGTCAAATGCATGTTTGAGCAAAGCCCCCCATGTTTGTCTCTTGGATACCGGAATCCGTACGTCCAGATACTAAGAAGATATAACATGTCCCTGTTGGATGACAAAAATGGTCCAAACACTTTTTGTGGACCCACTTGACTCACTTAGTCATAAGTCTAGTATCTTGTTTGTGACGTGAGTTTCTCGTTGCTTAGGACATCTCCAACGCAACCTGCAAATTTCCTCCCGCGTCCGTTCGCAGACAGAACGGTTCAGTCTGCTGACACGGATAAGGAGGCCGCCATCTAACCATAGCCGCATATATTTTGACAACAATTTGAACTAACCAGACAAAATTCATGCAAACCGAACGACTTTTGATATAAACACGGAGGATTTCATTTGAAATATAATAACTTATACATAAAACCGGATGATATGTCGCCCGGTGAACTAAAAGCCTTAAAATAAAATCCTAAACTACCATATACTTGACGGTGACCTTGTACGCTTTGCTGAGCTGGCCGGTGGCTCCTCCTCCATCATCGTCGCCCACTCCGTCGTCTGAGTCGGAGTCGTCAAGATTTGGGCGGCGGAAGGTGGTGGCATCGCGACAGGGCTTCCCGGCAGCCGCCTGACCCTGGCGAATGATCCTATCCACTCCCTCCTACTAGTCGTGCGCAGTGTGGCCACGGCCACCGATGACATGGGCGGGGAGAGGGCGGCAGGCCTGGGAGGAAGCGGCATTGGTGGCGGTGATCTCGACGAGAGACCACTCCTTGTCGTACTCCGCCATCTCCCCATCGAGGCGGTGGAGACAGCGCTTGCTCGTCTCCGCCATCATCGCAGAGCGGTCCAGAGCCCAGGTGTATGCCATCTTCGAGTCCGCCATGATGTATGGTGGCGGGACGTCGGAGCCAGCGAACTCCGACCGGCGCGCCGCGTTGCGTCTGTCCCGCCGGCGCCGCTCCCTGTCGGCATACTCATGCGCCGTTAGGGCATTCCTGGACGATGAAGAGTCGTCGCCGCCGCCGTTGAGATCGTGCCGAAGGCGACCATGTGTTTTCGCAATCGCAATGGGCACGACTAGCGGTGCTCCTCCTTGACGCGTCGTGGTGGAGAGAGTCACTCCTCCTTGACACGCTGGGGCGACGAAGAGAGCCACTCCTCCTTGATGCGCATTGCCGGCGATGAGAGGCGTTGTTCATGCAGCATCCAATTTGGACACCGCGGTTGCACGGCGGAGAGCGCTGAGGGGATGCCGGCTCCGGCTTCACGGGGAGGAGCATCTCCGGTGGCGAAGCCAGGCCGTTGAGGCGGAGCACTGAGCGACGGAGTACTAGCTCCATTTGCTCCTCGTACTCCATGTCGGTGGCGGCGTACACCTGCCGGCCACCGCCGGAGCGGATTGCTGCGGCGGCTGGTCCTCCTCATTGCTGGAGGAGATGGTGATCTCCGCCTTCGTCGAGGATCCGCCCGCCGATTAGGACGACGGCCCCAAATTTGAGGGCGGCGTCGCCACGATTCGCCAGAGTCCGCCCTAGATCGCCGCCTGCTGATGCCGACGCCCAGGACTTGCCCATCGCCGGAGATGTGGAGGAAGATGGGCGGGGAGAGGGGAGGAGGATAGACTGCGATGTGGATGGCGATGTAGCGCTGCTTATATAGCCGCGGCCAGGCCATGCGAAGGGCTGGTCAGCCACTTCAATGTGACGCAGCAGCCGGAGTATGTTCCTCGGGAAGTTGCGTCCGCATTGAAGCGGCGGCTCCCAAGATGACGTGTCGATCAAGCGCCGTCCTCCCTCACTCGTGTCAATCGCGGCATCAATGCCGGCCGCAGCGTGCTCTGGGCCGGCATGAATGCGGTCCGTAAGCGGCGCGTGCATCAGAAGGAAAGCGCGCGAGGGCGGGTAGGGGATTTTTGGTGGGAAGGGTGGTCCGAAGTAGACATGATAGTGATCCGGACTCCCGCAAAGCTCCATATTTGTCTTTGTTTTATGAGAGAAAATTTGTTCAAACCATGCCGTGGGCCGATACACGGCCACGTTGAATAGCTTCCATGATGCGGACAACACGGTCCAAACGGAAGGTTCGCGGGTCGGGGTTAGAGATGCTCTTGCTCTGTTCACTCGGATGTAATCGGAGAACTCGTGTTTTTCACTCGGTGTACGCGGTTATACAGGACAACGCGTGATTTTCCTGTACTTCAATGCAGATAGAGAGCTTACCCGGTTAAAAAAGACAGAGACGCTCGAATAAACAAGAGCTCACCGCTCATAAATAAACATTTTCTTTGCGGGTAGCCAAGCACGAACTTCCCATGCATTATATCTACACATAGAGGTCTTGGGTCATCCACCACCACACCAATCCGAACACTGAACTACGTTCCGCAGTTTAGAGTTACACCAATCCACGGAGCCATCCTGACTCAAGACCCGTTGCCCCATCTCACGTACAGCTTAAATTATTTCTCGGTCTCCATGCATGCATGGGCTTAATGTGTGCCGCTGACCACGTGACCGTGACCGAAGGTACGCTTTGCGGCCTCGACGTGGTCGTCGTCATCGTCGCCGTCATCGTCCTCGACAGATCCGGACCTGCCGTCGGCGTGGCTTGTCTTCACCAGCGGAAGGTAGCGCGGCTCCTCGTGGTACAGCTTGGTGAGCTGGAGGTACAACACGACGACGAACAGCACGGTGGCGGTGAGGTACCAGCTGAACTGCAGGTTGACGAGGGACTTTGCGCGGTGGAGCGCCTCGTCGGTGCGGCAGCGGACAACGTTGTGGCCTTCCTCGAGGTTGATGAAGCATCCCTTGGAGATGAGCCCCGGCGTCCAGAGCATGACGCCCATGACGATGAACCAGACGCCCTGCAACACGATGCTCGCGGACCGCACCAGGCTCACGGCGAAGCTCCCAGGGCAGGCGAACCACAGCAGCGTGGCGGCGAGCGTGACCGCGATGACGGCCTGCAGCAGCCAGTGGAACTGCCCCTCCACGCCCATGTGGTCCGTGGAGTGGAGGTGGAACATGAGCAGCTCCTGCGCGAGCGCCGCGGCGGCGACCAGCTGCGAGACGGCGTCCCGCATGGGCGCCCGGACCCTGTCCATGTGGAGGGTGGCCGCGGCGAAGAGGAGCAGCGCGAGCGAGATGGACGCGTGCTCCAGGTTGTGGAGGTGCACGGAGGGGATGGTGCCGTCGTCGTCGAACGGTTGGTGCTTCCTGGGGCTGCCGAAGAGCTCCATGAAGATGGACGCCGACGACCCGACGATGATGAGGATGAGCTCGAGGTGCCGGAGGCCCCGCGCCGGGAACGGGAACCAGACCGGCGCGACGTAGGAGCTGGGACTCAGCGCCAGCAGACGGATGTGGTTGAAGAGATGCCACAGGCCGATGAGGAGGAAACCGGCTCCCGGCGCAACATGGCCGATGAGGGACCCCATGGCTACCGAGCTAGAGAGTGGGGCGGTGGGAGGGAATGTTTCAAGTTTGAATCAATGGTTTGATGCGAATTAGGGGGTAGGGCCTCGTGTTTAAATAAGCAAACCAGCTACCTCCTTGGTGCTCGTGTCCGCCTATTTAACTCTAACAATTTGCATGCATATATCCTCTCAACATACACATACACTCATTCACTATAAACGCACGCACTCACATTTCTATGGGTATATTTGAAATACTGAGCCTATATCATATTTTAAGATCGACGAAGTCATCAAAAATTACTCGTAGTCGGCGGGAAAGTCTCTTCCGCTGAACAAATATCGTCGAAAAGTCTGAAATGAATTCAGAAAAATACGAGCATCAATGTTGGAACCCTGAAGGACCGGTTCCACCACAAAGAATCTATATCGTTTGAGCTACGCTTAGTTCGCTAGTCCATACTGTTAGCGTGTCAATATCAACGTAAGTGGACTTCCATTAGCGTGTTGTGATACATCCTTCTGATTATACAAGTTTAGCCTGAGAATCAAGTCTTGTATATATTGTAATCAAATCAAATCTTCTGTAGCCACCCCGCAAAGAAAAAGAAAATCTTCTGTAGCCAGTACCGATGGTAGCCAGACATATTAATACACATCACGTGGCCAAGCAAGGGGTGACTTGCGGCTACTCTTACACAAAATGGGATTGCTAAATCTTAGTCGAAGTCCTAGTCGATGTTATATTCGTAGATTTTAAGTAAAGATCTGTGCATATTTTGAGAGTGGCGTTACTGGTAGGGGTGGCATCTGAACATGTTATCCTGGCCATAGGTCCATCTCTAGGGATTTGGACTTGTGGGTCCATCTTTAGGATATACGGGTGTAAGAAAATGCAGTCATCTGACGCTATACTATGAAGAATAGTGATGTACGGTAGCCCGCGGGCTCGTTTATTGAAATTCAGGTTACCTTGACGAACCGAGCCGTGGCTCGCCTCCGTAACGAAAAGTTGTGCGGGGATCAGAAACGTATGCGCGCCGTTTGCTGCAAAAACATCGCCGTCAAGGTTCAGTAAACGCTGACGGCGGATGAAGCGTGGGGCAGCAAAAATATCTCGGACAGCTTTAAAAAAAAAAGAGACACCTCGGTTCCCATCTACTCAGTTGAGCCCTTCCCCCTAGCTCGACGGCGGAGGGCAAATAAATGGCGGCGGCGAGCAATATGGCGGAGTTTGCGGACCTACGCCACAATGGGCTCGGATATCTGCTGGATCTGATTGACAGGTAATTTTTCCACCGTATTATTCTGTTTGATTCGATCCGAAGACGTGTGAGCAGAAATAGTCAATGACTGGTCTTCGGTTTGTTGAACATGCCATAGGCTCCCGCTCAGAGAGGTCACTGCGGATGTTGAGCAGCCAGATCCATTGGTGTTGACGTCTGTTGAGCCGTCCGCACCGGCAAACGCTGACTCGTCGTGCGCGGGTGTAGTTGGACAACTTGGCGGCGTTGCTGAGCAGAACGATCCCGCTGGCAGGAGGAAGCAATAGCAAACCTAGCCCGTGAGTCGACCGGGAAGGTGAACCCAGAGGCACCTGGGTGAACCAGATGGTATACATAAAATTCAATGTTCTTTCTCTCTGGATTCATGTTTTATTTTTATTTTTAGTGCCTATGTTGATAGATGTTAGGGACATTACTACTACTGTCAACTAGCTGACCCCCTGATTTTGGTCGTCATCCTCATCCATGCGCGTAATTAGCATACATAGCGGTTTGTGGACAGATCATTACGTCCAAATGTGCTGATGCACAAAAATCACGGCCCCACTGTTATATGTGAAAGGATTGCATCATCTCAAAACTGTGAATTCAATTTCAGATTAGGACTTAAGAGTAGGACGTGACCCTCCGGACAGGGCACCCTATCCAGGTATAGTCACTCCATTAGAAGAAACAATCAGGAGGTACGCTGATAAACTCTCAGACAATGTAGTGAAGCCAGAGATTGGGATGAGTTTTGACTCACTCGGGGAAGCATAAGATTTCTATAACCTGTATTTTTGAGAGCTTGGATTTGATATACGAGCAGACAAAGTGTATGCAGGAGATTGTTTATGGATGCTAGGTTAGCACTTAAGAGTTAAGAGCCGAGAAGAAAAGATTTGGCAGTTTTTTAACATATTGATTGCACGGGAATTCATTTTTAAAATTTGACACAGAGAAAACATTTTTTTGCAGGGGAAGCCTGAGCAGCAAAATAACCGATCTTGCTGGTGCGAGTGCCCTGCAATGATGAGATTACTTACAGGTGCAGACAATGATGGCTCATTGCTGAACACTGGTCAAGCCACAACCATTCATTGTCTCTTACTTGCGGTGAGAAAGTTCATTGGCCATCCACAAGCACATAAATGTGTACAATGTGAACTTGAACAAGGCACAACATGATTGGCAGCTTCTTTGGTTCAACCCAGAATGTGCCTTCAACAAAATGGACGCTGCGCAATCTGTGTGGCTGGATAAGTCAAGACCAGACTGACGATGATGGAAATAAGACACTAGCTGTGTTCAAAGGGATACAACGGAATGATCCAGAATTTACCTACCGAGTACAAGGTGATGAGGAAAGAAGGATCAAGCGAGATACCTCACGAGCTGAAGATGTTCTTCCTCCCCTGCCTCCCTCGAACACTGGAGCTGTTGTTCGGTCGCCGTCCACATCCGAAAGGCCCCCACCAAGATCCTCCAAGAACGAAGGACTCCAAGAGAAAAGCCTCATCAAGATCCTCACCAAGGTATTCCATCAGAATTATGGAAGTGTTCAAATGCTAATGACCTCAAAAAAATTCAATTACACATGCTTTAGCATCTCAAAAGGCACTCAAAAATGTAACATGTACATGCTTTAGCAAATACATATCTTTTTTCAAGTACCATTACATGCTTAAGAATTACTCTGAACTTCTGTAGTGTGAATTGCATATGTAGTGTCTGTTTTCAGAAAACAACCTTGTTTATGTGATGGTTCAGTGGTCAAATGATATTATTCTTGGCTAATTTGTTTTCTAGAAACAAACGATTCTGCAGTCACAAGTCCTAGAAAAATCAACAAGGCAGTATTGGTGATTTGTGAGAACTGAACCATTGAATCCAGTGAGAACCAGGATGCTGGTATTTTGAGTCCAGTGAGAACTGAACCTTTGAATCCTTTTTTCAGGGCACTGCTCAGATTCTTTTGATAGGGTCTAGTTAGTGCTAAAAGCATACAAGGTACTTGTTATAAAGTTCCTGTCATCCCACTCCATTCAAAAAACAATTGTAGATTTATACAGCTGTTTAGACAGTAAACTTTGCTAATTGTTCGCGGATGGACAACTTGACAGCTTGCTCTTTCCTTAATCATTTCATTGCAATTGCTCGGGAACTTGCACAACATACAGTAGATTTCTATCTCGTATCTTACTCAAGTTTTCTGTATGACTTCTTAAAGCTGCTGGGAAATTGTCAAACCGATAGCTAACTTAGAAAATAGTAAGATTGGAATCAGTACTTGCTAATGCCCGACACTTGAGGGGGAGGCCAGTGTTCTGAACTTAATTGCTTTTCGCACCTAACAGGTAAATATGTGAGAAGTTTAACTGTCCATATCAATCCTAGTCATACTTGTAGAAGTCTTTTTCAGGTAGTAGCCATATTAAGCCACACATCCTTTTCTCTTCAAGAATAAGTGCAAACCTTTCAAATTATACAGCAATCGATCTAAAAAAAGATATACATGAGTTAAAATATAAGATCCTAGTACACTTTATTCAAAACTCTTCTGCTAATTAAACTGCCTTTTGTGAAGACATAGTATAGTCGAGCATTCATATGGTGATTTCCAAGTACAGAATTATCTCTAAATTCACATCCTGGAAGAGAAACAATCTCCAAGCCTCATGCTCGAATTAAATTTGGTTTGCACAAATAATTATTTACCATCTGGATTCAAATATGTGAGCATGACCATCTGTCTACAATATTTTCGATCATGCCAATAACCATCTGCCAATGCATCAGTTCTCTTGTTCATCTCAGTGACAATCAACCTATTTCCATTTTGTGCCAGGCCAAGTCTTCCAAGCAAAACAGCAGGAAGCAAGAAACTAAGCAGTAGTTTGTAATCCTGTTGAGTTTACTGATTGGGCATCCTGTTTACAATGTTGAGTTTACTGAATGGGCATCATGTTTCAGAATAATTTTGAAGGTTCTCTGGCTGTACACTGAATCTTATGTCTTGTTTCTTTCTGTACACTTTTTGAATGAGCAAGAAACCAAGCAAAACATTGAGTTTACTGAATCCTGTGTCCTTTTGTACACTTCTAGTAATCATCAGCTAATACACACTGCTGTAGTTTGTATCTTTCTGTTAGACAAGCATGGTCGGCCGCGCTAATTCTAGTGTTGTGTGCGTTATGCGAGCTGCACTAGTTTGGTTGATTCACTAATTTGGCTGCACTTGTTCCCTGTCAAATTGGCCTACGTGGGTGTATGTGGCCTGTGCGCACGATGAAGAACAACCGGCAGGTAGCGGCGGCGGCAGGGATGGATTTTTCTCGAGTGTGGAGGGGTGGGGACTGGGACCTACGATTACCTATCCACCCCACCGGCTGGTAGGTTGCCGTTCGCTGCGTCCGTCAACACGCAGTGTCGCACCGGAACAGGGAGGCGCAGGAAGAAACCTGATCCATCCACGAGTATCCTGTACCGGTCTGACGGAGTGGCTGAGCAGCAAATTAATGCATGGGCCCTGCCCTGAAATACTATGGCAATACGTTTGTCACATACAGTGTGGAATACAGAGAACACATGCATCCCCAGAAGAGCCATCGAATGTGATTTCAGGATCAGCTGTGCTCAGGACCAGATGCGAATTTTCCGCATATTTTTTACTTTTTTATGTTATATTACTTGACTGAACCTTGGTTAAATCTCAGTCAACTGATATCTAACCATGCCCTACACAAAAATTCCTCTTCCCCGTCCTCAGCCAACTGTGCATCGAGGGGAGGATATTTGAGATTTTTCAGAAATTCCAAGAGTTTCGAAAAATTGTTGAAAGACAATGTGACATGAAAGTTCTTGTCATCTAAACATGCAGGGAAGGCGAAGATGAAAAACTTAATTATATTGTCACCAAAATTAACTAAACACAAACATCGTCGTTGTTGAAATTGCTAGCGCTGCCTCTCCTTTCCTTTGTCTCTTTGCCATTAAAGTTTTGGGGTTAACTTCTACTCCCTTTGTCCCAAAATAAGTGTCTTAATTTTTGTATAATTTTGTACTAAACTTAGTACAAAGTTGAGACACTTATTTTAGGACAAAGGGAGTATATCAGTAATAGGCGATGCTAGTGCGTGCGTCACCGTGAGCGATTTCCAACCAGGATTACAGTGAAAATCTTACCTCTCCGACGTTAAAATCAGGGGTAGAGAGATTAGAGGAGAGATCATTAGGCCCACCTTAAAATTAGTGGGAGAAAGATTAGGATCGTGAACAAGAATTTTTGCTATATTATCTATCTTTTCTATTATTATTATTATTATTATTATTATTATTATTATTATTATTATTATTATTAGCACATATGCCCGTGCGTTGCAACGGGAGGGTTATAACTATGTTTAAAAAAATTGGAACTATGTTAAACCACCACACATGTTGCGCTATGGAGTAAGTAAATGCTAGCTGTCATGAATTAGGATTGCCCGAGTAACAAACTGGATTGTAGGAGAAGAGTCGCTAATGACAAAAATGCTTCATCAACGTGGTTCTTGGAGATGGGACTCATGGAACATGATAGCAGTTGCTAGAGAAAGATAGTATGACGTTCCTCCAACACCATGTTGAGAACTCACCCGATGGCAAGCCAAGCAGCAATTCGGGTTGCTAATGTTATGGGCATCGCCGTCGCGGCTAAAGGAGACCATGTGAGGGAGGAGTTTGGACATAGGCGCACAAGGAGGGGTTAATATTATAGGTGTTAGTACACAAACAATTCAGTCCATGCACTTAAGATTTACGGCCCCGGAAGAAATTTAGCACACCAAAAGCAATGCATTATCTGAAAATAGCTTTCTAAAAATTAGTTCCTTTTGAGACCTAAGGAAGACACCCAATAAAAAATACAATAAATACATGATTGATGCACCTTTCAGATTATTGTTTGTCATCCCATAAAATTAGCATAGGCCGGTTTAGATGTCATGCATGCAACGGGGGTACGCAAAGGCACAATCCCGTTTAAATGTCAAATGCATAGAGAGGGGTGTATGCCCTTGTATATTTAATCTCACAAATTGTTCCGATTAATATCCATGCATGCCAACAAGTTATACTCTTGTTTCGCACCCTTATTCCTTATTCAGCCCACAATTGACTCACCTTTAATCCACGTTTATTGTCATGCAGCCTCCTATAGCCTCTTTTAATCCCAGAAATTATTCCAATTAATATCCATGCATGCTCGTGATTAAAGGCAGCCCACAATTCCTGCATTTAATGTCATTCACAGCGAGGCACCTCCTCCGTCCTGGTTAATTCCCGATTTCTCTTGTTGCCAGGCTACTCGCGAACGTATAAGAATTGGTAGAATTTGATGTAAGAAGTCGAGGTGGGATTATTAAATTATGGAACCTGTGCGTCCTTCACCCATCATATATTTTCCCGAAGCTTTCCAATGACAACATGAATTGATGCTTAGCCTAGCTGGCAACTGCAGCGACTTCTACTACATGAGGTCTTGAGTTTGATTCTCCACTTTGCCTATTAACTTTTTCTTTGTTTTGCTGTAGTAGGCCCACTTGCGCGCTTGATGGCCCATAACAGTAGCGCGCAGCAACTACCTGGCCCACTACGTGAATATTTTTTGTTTTGATAGCATATAAGAAAATTAGTACCACCTCGGATTTTCAAAATTCTCAAAAAATATAATATGGGTGAACGGATGAAAAATTTGGAGAAATGCACCTTGCTTTATTAGTAGGTATAGATTATTATTACTATTATTATTATTGTTATTGTTATTATTATTATTACTAATTAGAAACTTGCTAGAAATTCCTATGTTAAACATCAAATACTATCGTGGGATTGAATCATAACGGTGTAGATTAACTCCTCTCCCTAAAAATTATCATGATGAACAAGAAAAAATCATCGTTTATCTGGTGGGAACGAGTCATAACGGTGTAGATTACATCTTTGGACCCGCACCAGCGTCGCCCATGAGGGGCGACCAGGGAAGGCCAACCCTAGCCATTGGTAGAGGCCTCCTCCCCTACCCTCCCTGTCCTCGCCGTTGTCGGGCACGCCGCCATGCAAAGCCTGCCGACATCAGTGACAGCGGGGCTTTCTCTCCTTCTGCTCGGTGGTGTGGGCGCAGGCAGCTGGAACTAGGCGACGATGCTGCGCTGGCGAGGCGTGTGTCGACGCATTGGCAGATGGCTACGGTGGGGTTGCGCATGCCTGACCTAGGCATGGAGGTTCGCCCGGGCACGGGCGCATGCTCGTGGCGGCTGATGTGGTTGGGTCTGGGTACGGCCTAGTCTGCTACGTGATGCCACTAGCTGCGCGCGTGGGCTGGTAATGGCGGCCGGGGTACTCAGGCGGCACGCCACTAGTGGCCAATGGTGGCTCTGCTGCTGGTCGTCGCCTGTGCCCTGGTGGCCAGTGACCAGAGGTATAGTGCCGGTCTAATGTGGTCGCAGCGACGTGGATCTGGTAGCCCTGATCTGGCAGACAACGCATGTTGGTGGTGGTTGCTCCCTTCTCCCAGGTCTAGACTGGCCGCACGGGTTGCTTGCGTGGCGGAGGCGGCGTGAGGACTTGGGCTCATGCTTGGGCGGATCAGTTGGGGCTCGAGGTGGGTCGGAGCACTCGCTCCGGGTAGGCAATGGTGGGCTCGGTCGAGGGGTGCCCCTGGGCGATGAGGTTTGTCTCCACACACGTACATTGGTTCACGGTGGCTGTCGGACTCCACGTGTCTATTGGACAGATCAGTGTCAATGGTCGCGGGCATGGCGTCGTGCGAGCTTGCTCGGCAACGACCGTTGGTAGTCACGGTGTGGTGTCTCCCTAGGTCCACCAGGACTGACAGGGACACACGCGTGCACGCCTCCTGTCGTGGAGGCATCGACCCAAACTTCGTGGCTAATGCCGAGCTAGGAGTAAAAGGAGACGCCTTCTACTTCTACTATGGGAGGTTGGTGGGTCTCAGACATGGATGTCGGGGTGGCGGCCCGGATGGAGGTTTGCATGGTTGATGAGTGATATTTATACACCCATTTCACCTTTGTTTAAACCGTGATATTTCAATCAATAAGAGATATTTGCTCCGATATCGATACTAATGACTAATGAATGCAAAGGATTCCAAAAATCCTATCTTTGATGTGTTTCCATAGAAATGGGCTAAAAGGAAGTAAATCATTGTGTGGAAATGGAATGGAAGAAGAATGGAGGAGGAGAGGATCAACAGGAGGAGTATGCGCGAAAACAGCAACAAAGACGGCATTCCATATGGGCGCGACCGCCCCGTATGGCATGGATTTCGAGGCAAAACGTCCACATGAACAACTTTTGTTAAAGAGGCCCTATCAAAATGTGAACAGACTAGTGAGCACAGAGCACAACACAACTACCACAACCCTCTTCATCATCATCCACAAACCCTAGCCACCTCCATCTCCACCACCACCATAGTGCTCATCCATCCCATTCATATTTGTAATCATGCATCACACAAGGCATCCATTGTAAGACATATTGCAATCTACCAATCTCAAGATGTGTTCTTCGGTGTTTTCTTCCAGTGATCTGATCTCCACGTGTGAGTAGTTTGGTAGGGTATGGGTTGAGGCATCAGCCTTGCAACTAGAGGTATTTGTTGAGGGAATCAATGGAAGACTTTGATATAGCGTCTCGTATGTGTGAAATAAAATTTTTCTGTGTAGATGCCTCTTGTCTTGTACGTGATCTTCATCCCTGCAGGCTGCAGGTACCCTGGATCATGGAGATCAAGCACCGGTGAAGCTAGGAGCACGGAGACTGTGAAGTCTTCTACCGAACACTGGTGACAGTAAGGTTTAGTAAGGTAACATGGATCCAATACTTGGGGGGAAATGAGGTGTAGTCATTAAATGCCCAAAGCTCTTGTCTGATGTTATTATCTTAATTATCGAGGTAACTCTGCACGACAGATAGGGCCAGCAGTAGGAAAACTGATTCTTCATGTAGAGTCATGTCGGTCAAGATGTTATTTGGACACATCCCCTACTTCGATCCGTAATAAGCACATCTTGATGGGTGACTTCCAACGCAGAAACTAATAACTTATTTGATCCAATCAAAAATACCAGGTTGTAAGCATAAGACCTCATGCCCGTACCTCTTTTTATTACAAGTATTTGAATCACTATTTGCTTGTTGATCCGGTCAAAAGCTGGATTTTATACTTTGACAAAAGCTTGCTAGAGACCATCGCTTCAAGGGGAATCTTCCTCTCGTGGGTTCGATAACCCAAGGTCACCTCTGGGGAAATAGGTGTGGGATACTCTTTTATGTTCCAATACCCAATCAATAAAAAGGAGATATCAAGCCCTTTTTCTGACGCCATTGTCGGGGAGGAGTTTAGTATTCCTAGTCTTTGTGTGTATAGTTTTTGTTAAGGTTAATTTTCTGTTTTGTGTTTACTTTTCTCTTTTTAGTTTAAGTTTTATTTTTAGTTGCAAGTCTTGTGAGTTGAAAAACCAAAAGATTACCATGGCTCGTAATCTTGGGAGTTTTGCTACTCCTAGTAACAACTTCATGAGTGAACCTATAGCACAACTTGAGGTAGC